>NC_141202.1:8792500-9495000 GCF_054491065.1 Syngnathus leptorhynchus
AATTAACATTTGAAAGTATGTCACTGAATAAATCACTTGTCAATATTGAAATAAAACAATTGAATTTCCATTGCAATTGCAAAACATAAAGGTCTGGGTTCGAATTTCTGCCCCAGTTTCCCTGTGTGACATTGTATATTAATTTGCCATCGACATACTGCAACATGCATATCAATTAAATGATTTTCCATTAGTTGGGAGAAGCTGGAAATAAACTTGTGTATCCGCTTTCGGCCGTGTCGGCCTTGCATTCTCTTAAACAGGCCCAGATTCCTGATTGAGTAAATAAAAATGTGTCTGTGCATTGCGACGAGTTCATCATTATTATTTCATTATTCACACACTTTGCCATATTTTGCTTACTTTTCACTTTGAGTATGTATTTATTTGAGTAATAAGCATGACCAAATTGATTGCAAATGCTTATGTTGCTTGAATTCATGCTCATGACATTTCTTACAATCACAAGATCCTTCACATGGCACACCGTATGTGTGATGGGAGTGACGCAAGGAAATTTGAAGCCGAGGTCACGATTGACACAGTTACAGTTGTTATGCAACATTTTCCAGTTACAATCTCACAAGCGCTAATATACAGATGAGTTTTGGAGAATCGTTATCATTGCTAAGTTGTAGTTGAAGTATGGACAGAATAAGGTGACCGATACAAATGCTGATCCGACCAGATGATTTAATAAAAAACCAAGTCTTGTTGTCTCTATGAATGCATTTTATTCTGTTATGTTGGATTTCATGAGCTTGCATAGATGTACCTCATATTTGACCGGATTGGGTATACGGTAATAAGGATTTCTCCAGCTTGCTCCAATTTAACGTTGATTTTTGCGCTTATCGGGATTTCTCTCATTTGAAATCTGGACGGTAAACATCTGCCTTCTGTTTTGCTATCAGGAGCGGGAAGTTATTTTGGAGGTTAAGGCAGGACGCCATTTGGCAGTAAAAGAGCATGCGGAATGCTGGGAGAGATTTGGGAAGCACGCTGTGCCAGTGTAATCTTCACGTTTCTATCAAGGGAGCGAATAGAGTGAACTAACACAGGGCTATCTGGGATTTGTCATCTTGGTCAATATTCTCTATATGTTTGCATGTTTTTACCATGTTGCATGTTTTTTTGTTATTACCATGGTGGTTATTCCCACCACTGCCCTAATGCTGACCTAATGCATAAAACTCTATCACCATGTATTTATAAATAGGTTCTTTTGTTGACTCAAAAGTTTGTCTTCCAAAGATAATCGAAATAAAATAGGTATTTGTCTCAATAAAGACAGTGCTTCCAAAAGAAGCCATTGTCTACATATGCCCAACTAAAAAAAGAAATGAATGCAGGATATCAGCCAACATAATTCATGATTTGAATTAAAGAATTATTATATTATATTATGATTAAACAATAAAGCGGACTTTGACTTTGATTTCTACGCTTGTGCTATACATCATCAACATATAATGAAGGACCAGTTATTTACTCGTGAGGTAAACGCTATCACCTTTGTCGAGTAGAACACAAAAGAAGTGTTTTCACAGGCTGCAT
The DNA here is from genome assembly GCF_054491065.1 of Syngnathus leptorhynchus. NCBI lineage: Eukaryota > Metazoa > Chordata > Actinopteri > Syngnathiformes > Syngnathidae > Syngnathus > Syngnathus leptorhynchus. Next base: position 8,794,058 of record NC_141202.1, read on the forward strand.
TCTTACCACAGTATATTTCCATATGCACAGAGATATATCTCCCATATTTAGGTTCAGAAAGTATATTAAAACATTTATTTTAGTGCCTCAAACAGTGGTGTTGGAAAGGCCTTGAATCAGTTAATAGTATTTATATATTTTTTAAAGCTATATTTTGTTGTAATGGTTTTTTTTACGACAGGTACTGAGCTTTATATTGTAGTCACTTGTAGTAAAAAACACAATTTAAAACAGTTGAGTTGTTTTCATAACATGTTTGTGCTTTCATGATAATACAGTGGCCACTCACATATTTTGGTTTTGCATTTGGGAATGAGTCTATTGATTTTTTTTTCATTTTCTTTCCTTTTTTTTCTTTTTTTTTTTTTTTTCTATCTTCCATTAGCCATGGAAAATCTTGCCCACTGACAATTTTCTGTAATGTGCCGCTGCAGCAAACATGGCATCTGGTTGAGCATCTGGTTGTTTATCTATGAGATCATGCAGTAGAAATAGTTCTGAAGTCTTTGGGAAACAGCCTGCTCGCATGAACACAGCACTGAACTCTCTTTGTAGATAAGACGGTCTGCACTTCACCATCAGCACTTCTTCAATGTCTGTCATGCCGATTTCTCTATCACCTGATTGTCTGCGTTTACACTCTTGTAACTGGATGACTGAGTCTGATAAGTTTAGTTAGTATAGCTATAACCTTTAGCCAATATAAATACATTCAATAAAATGAAATGTGAACAAAGAATTGGGATGTCACGCGAGGAGTAGGATTTGGACCCAGATGCAGACATGACAGGGAAGTTGAAAATATATATAAGTACGCAGGGCTGGACGTAAAGACAAAACTTGACATTCTCCCTGGGAGTGAGCTCGACGTACTGACAATTAGTCACTGTGTAACTCAAACTTGTATACCATGAGACATGAGGCTTATATGACATAATGACGGTGACATAATAAAAGGACAAAGCTTAAAAGGATCAGAGCAACTGCATCGCACGTGATACATCAAAGAAGGCTTATATGACAGAATAAAGGTGGCATAATAAAAGGATAAAGCAAAAAAAAGGACCACAGTAATTTCATAGCAACTGATAGATGAAGAAACGACCCATCACAACATGCTATTTCCATCCGCTTTTGCTCGTTCGCCATATTTTTCCCTACTGACTTGTCCACGTATGTTACAAATGTTTGTAGTTGTACAGTATGGAAAATGTGGGCAATGAGGACGCCACATGAAGCGGTGTGGTTGCTGGAATGACGTCATTTTGTCACAAAGGCCGATTTGTGAAGATGGAAAAACCATGTATGACTGATTGATGTCCGTCATAATTGCAGTGTTATTGTTTTAATTATTTGAATATCAATCAGTTGATAGGTGAATCCGAGGATGTCAATCTGCAAATCTGCAGTGGTCAAGGACAAGTATAATCTTTATGATTTACAGATAAGATGAAAGGAACATGTGAATGTCAGCATCAAACAACAGTGAACAATAATTAAAGGGTTATTGTGCTCTTAGCTCATGAGCTCTATTTTAAATATCATCGTTTGTCAGTACGTAATGATATTCATTCACCGTTGTTTTATGATCTTTGTAGATAATTAACTTGATTAGATTAGAAAAGCAACAATGAAGATGATCTAACCATTGTCTCCAAGTGCCTGTTGGAACTCTATAATCTCCCTGTTATCCTCCCAATTGCTTCAAAATGTACTTGTTGGACTTCAGGCACCTGAGAGCACGAGCTGCTTCAGTTGGGGTCAAATCCAGTCAACTGTGTTCATGTCTACAATGCAAATGCCCATCGGTGAAATGAGTTATACAGGTTAAAGTACAAGGCTATAAATGAGTCATATTAAAACTGTTCCTGCATGTACTCACCTCGGGGAAACTCTTTGACCTTTGAATTTATGAAATTGATTCAGAATGGAATCAGAATATGCCTGATAATGTTGAAATATTTTACAGAACAACTATCACACCATTTGCTTCCGAGATGGGCAAATTTTCATCCTACAGATTTATTGAATTTTTTTGGACCTCATGCCGAGGACCAACAGTAGCCTATCAACAGAGGAAACGCTGGGTAAATGTTATGTAGGGGATACTGCAAGTCTGTCGTCACACTTTTCTTTCTTGCTTTCCTGTAGGTCCTTCCAGGACCTTCCCCCAGCCTCTCAAATCAATGTGCTCTTTCATTGATGTCTGGTCATAATGTACCACTGTTTTAGCCCAGGGATATTTAGGAAGGTAGAAAAAAATAGAGAAGTTTAAGCTGCAGCTTTCCTGTCTTGCGTTATTAGAGAAAGCTGAGTTGATGTGTAGTGTGAGAAGGAGCTTGATCAAAATGGCTCAAGAGCATTAAAGGAAAAGCTAAACATGTCCTGAGGACACACTTGCAACCTTAAACCTAGGAAATCAACATTTCTTAACATAAAATGAGAATATTTTCAATCACAGAAACACCCATGGTAATATTTTACTGTGCAGCTTTGTGGCATTGCTGTTATTCCATCAATCAGTCGGGAGGGGTGAGGATTTATGGTCAATAGTTGCCAAAAAACATGACTTACTAGTTTATTTTTATATACAAGGCAATGTTGCTTGGCAGATACCATATCAACTAGATTGGTTGCCCATTTAATTCTCAGATCTTTTGAATCTGTGTTTGGTGAACTGCTGTGACACTAAACCTAATAATAATGAATATTAATAACAATCATAACAACATCAACTGCAATTACTGTTTTTATTACATTATTATATTTCTATATAATGTTTCTTTGGTTGCTGTTATTTTTGTACAAATTAAAAATCATATGCATTATAAAAATGGTTCGATATACTTTTTTACTTTTTTTCTCAATATTTGTATTGCCTTGGAGTCTGTTTGTTCCATTCATGTGGGAACATGTCAGTATGATTTGGCCACTTTTAATAATAATTGTGCCCACAAATCAAATACAGAATGACAGAATGATGAAATCCCAGTCTAGTGGGCCTAGTAGGTTTTTCAAAACAGATCTGAAAAACAAAATGAAGTTTTGTAGGCCTTAGTTTGTCCACAGAAAAAGAAAGAAAAAAAACCTTCTCAACACAGTCTTATTTAAAGTAACATTAAAGCATCAAAAAGGTGCCACGGTACCCGTTTTGTCCAGGAAAGGAGGGCGATTAAGGCATTTAAGTAGTTCTAAAGTGTGGTTATTTAATCTTTTTGACTCCAAAAGCAGGGGTGACTTTCCACCAAGGGCCACATAGGTACGTCAGAATTGTAGGATGTGGGGGCCCACTTTGACATTCTTCAGCTTTATTTGATTAAACCCATGAAAATGTGTGAATATTTCAATCCACATTTACACTCTATTGTTTCTATTGAACTATTTCATACTGTACATGATTTTGCTACCCCATAACTATTTGCACAATATTTATTATGTTCCCTCATAACTCCAATCATTCCTGTGACTACGAATGAATGTTTTTGAAATGGAATAAGACAACCTATCTGAAGCGGGAATTCTTCTTCAATGACATCAGTTAACCATCTCAAAAAGTACCTTGATCTATCTGCACCTTTTTCCTCTCTCATGTCTCAAGTTCTGGCATGGTAATGTGAATTGAAAACGCCTTGTCTTTCCAAATCTTCAATGTAAACACTCAGGGATCAAAATGTCTCATTTTGCTTGTCTAAACAGTTCTCAGGTCGCAGTGCAGACATGCTGTAGATCAGTTAACAGGAAGAGGCATGAAGACTTGATCAAATATGCCTTTGTAGCACTGAATGCAACTCCCCCTTAGATGCTTGTTTGGCAAATGGACGATAAGGAGTCCACTAATTAATTTGTTGTAAATAATTCTAAATTCATAAATCAAATCGAAAATGAGAAAAAAGAAAAAAAAGCATTTATTCTAAATTTTAAAACAAATAGAAAAATGAGTATTAACAGAATAAACAGTTCAATGTTTTATGTCCACATTTGAACTATTTTACCTTGTCCACAAGGCCCATTCGTCTGTTTTTGTTTTTTTTCAAATCAAACGTGACCCTTGAGCACAATAGTTTGCACACCCCTGCTTTACCTGCTCCACTATACTAGTATATGCCTTAGGACATTTTATTCCATCCATCCCTTTTCCAGACCTCAGTTTTTGATAAATGTTCTGTTAATGGTTTGATGGGCTACCGGTCATGCATTTTAGTGTAAACAGAGCTTCAGCATGGGATCCACAGAGCTATAGGAACTGTATATAATTCCTACTGCATGTCACTTAACAAGCTCCACATGTAGTCTCAAGTACCATTTCAAAGATCGTTCATCGAAGCCTTAATGTACTTTGGGGGTTTCGGAAGCAAATGACAAGCTCATCAGTCATGAGGAGAAACCCCACATCCACAGATATTTGGGGCTGAAAAAAATGCAAACAGGTACTTTGCTGAGTTGCTGGTTTATTCTCAATGTATAATAAGGGATCTGTGGTGCATATTTCAGACGCAAACAGGCATGTGATGTGGAATGGTATTTTTATGTTTTTATTGCAGCAGAAAAAGAAAATATGGGCAGTCAGTGTAAACACATTCACACATAAACTCAGCCTCATAACATACAAGAGCACATTCTGATCTGTTTTCAAGTCAGAGATCCCGATCTGCATGTTGTCAAAGCACTCTCGGTGCTTTTGCCCAAGACACTTTTGAACTTTTATACTTTAGTTAGCATCTTTATTAGCTGCTATGTCCCTGTTATCGCATCACAGCCATATCTGTATTTTGCTATTTCAGAGCGACATCAGAATTGTCACTTGAACCATGACGTGGAAATCCAGCCCGACAGTGCCATGCTCAAGACCTTGCATTTCTCATTCATTTTTTTTTTATTTTTATTTCCAAACACATGTTTTCGTCATTGGTTTTCATTTCATGTCAGCAATAGTGTTGTTGTTGTTGTTTTTTTTTACTAGGGTGAATACCAGGTATCCTTGTGTACCACTATTATGAATGGTGTGTACACTTTCAACATGCAGTAATGGCTGAATGGCTTAATCAGTCCAATATTTTTGTGCGTTGTGTTTCAATGAAATAAGCTGCAAAAAATGCTTTTTGGTCCAGCAAATTCATTATTTCTGCATCATTGTGAATTTTGAGGATCCACCACCATCGACCTTGTTACAGTTGCATTATTATACTTCATAGTCCCCGCTATGCCCTCAATCTCACATTTTCATTTGTGAAATACAGTCGATTCCAAACACCCTCATTATACCTTCATTGTTGTTTGTCAGCATGCCTCATTTGACTGATGCATTTGATGCAGCATGGTTTTCACAAACTCTTGAGGTGCTAAAATACCTTAATATGGTAGTCCCACCAATAATCCCATGACAATAATTTAATGTTTGCTGAATGATTATTGATGGGATTTTGTTCATTCAAACAAGTTTCACATCTGTTTTACCTCAATGACGACGCAGGTTTGAAGTTTATTTCGAACCATGAAATAAACACCTGGACTGATGTTAAAAAGATTTATACTGTATGTAAATGTTTAACTTGAGAATTGTTGAACATCTGCCTTTATTTTGCTTATCAGCAACGGTATTTTGGTAACACTGTGAAGCACTTCATAAAATATCGGCTTGGTGAAGACAAACAAGATCAGAACAACAAAAATCTGCTTGACATAAGTATGTTAGCAATATAATTCTAGATGTGATATAAACATTTTGATTTACACATTTACAGTCGATTACTCAACGTGCATAGTCACTGGGTCAATAGACTATAGATGTTTATCATTAAAGTGAAAGCTAAAGCCATCTTGTGTTTTCTTTAGAGGATGAGCCAAACACAACATATCCCATCAGGATGTGCTTCTATGGAGCAAGGTTTGGCTTGTAATTAAGAGATATGGGATATTGAAACAATACCATGAGGTAAGCATGACTGGAACATTCTGAAAAGATAATTACTGATTCCTACTGAATAGTCACAGAAAAGTTTGCAATAAGTTCTGAGTATCGTGTTGTGTGTTTGTGAGTGTGTGAGAGTGTCTGTGTGTGCACGTGCGCATTTGTAAGGTGAGGATCCCTGGGATATCAATGGTGGTCTGTTTAGAGCAAAGCTGTGAGGAGCCTTGCTAAAAGACCTTTCAGTTGTCAAAATAAAGCCAGTGGAAGTAGCCCACTGCAGTCTTTGGAGTGGATTTATGAAAGACTTCTGTGCAATGATGATAGCCTTTAACATCTTTGATATTTACAAATAGATTTCTAAGATAAAGTCTGAATCACAATTGCCCCCTTTTTATAAAAATGTGTTCAAACAAAGATGGCAAAGGGTGAGCTTCACTATTTCCCCCAGTTTATTATGTCTCCAATAATTACGTATCGACCACAGCAGAGCGCAAAGGGAGCACTTCCCATGAGGGTGTTACAACGGGCACAAAAGACCCTCTATCCTCTGTACACAAGCCCGACCTCTCTAAAAATACGTCTCACTGCTTTTCACAAAACCAAAGACTTACAAGCAGAGGCTTGACTCCTTGATACGTTTGATTTTCAATTGAGAAAATGGGAAAATGTTTTCAACACAATATTGGTGACAGCAGTTGACTCTCAAACATGAACATTGAAAATTAAATTTAATTCGTGAACAGAGCAAATAAAAACATATTTGGTCAAATATTTCTTCACTTTAAAAATACCTGTTTGTAATGGATTAACTCTCGCCACACTTGCGTTTAGTTCCCACCGAGTGATGGTGTGAATGAGCGTGTAATATTTCTGTGTAAAACAAAGATCATGTTGTTTTCTAAATGTTAAACGTTAGGACATTGATGTAGCTTATATGTATACTCTTCGACTTACAGAAAATCTTGTGAGGAAGCTGCCTCTCTTTAAATTGATCTAAGGCTGGTATAGTAAAGAAAGCGCAATCTTTATCTTTACAACGAGGTATAGGATTGAAGGAATTTTGTTGTCATACTAACATACCTTTCCACATGATATGGCACGGAATACGATACCGGAGGTCCCAGGTTGACCCCTTTTTGTGAAAAAGAAAGTAGAACAATAAAATGAGATCAAATACATAAGATGCAGCGATAGGGGGGATGCTTGTTGATGCTCATAAGCAAGTTTGAATGATCAGGATCGTTGTTCTGTAGAATTTGCTTCACAACCACACAATGGGATGGATGCGGTGTTGAACAATGTCATTTAAAATCTCCTGAAAAACGTGTAATAGTTTTCATCAGACAAAAAAAAACCTTCGAACCATGATGAGCATTTATTTAATATCCCATTAGTGACCTAATTTTTCCATGGACTAATGCTTTTTGTCCTCGGCGCTAAGGCAATTCAGGTCAGCTTGCCCACTTCCACACCAAAGGACAACATAGGGTCTTCAGTGAACCTAAGATGCATGTTTTTGGAATGTGGGAGGAAACTGGAGTATCCTGAGAAAACCCATGCAAGCACAGGGAGAACATGCAAATTCCACACCCATGCCTGGAGTTGAACCCTCAGCCTCTGAACTGTCAGGCAGACGTGCAATCCAGTCAGCCTCCATGCCGTCAATTCAATAACTATTAAATTAAAACCACACAAACACACAGAACCCAAATCTTCACCTGTGGATCTCACTACCAGCCCGCTCACAAACAGATACTATATTAAAAACCTGCAATGTCCTGGTGGTCTGCTTTATCACATGTCCTCCCTTTCTCCTGATGATCTCCAGCAGTTTGGGAAAATACTTGTCCAATTGCACCAAGAGCTTTTTCTCCTAGGGAACTGTTGCAACTTGTATGTACTTCATTGATCTTGGGCAGTGCTTCCCATTGATTTTTCTATCAGGCCCCACTGCAACTATAAATAGTAGATTGTGCCCTATAGTTTATTCATAATGTGCACACGCACATGTGTGGTCATCATGCTCATATAATGATGATCTACATCAGGAGCTTTATAACAAGCTACATCAGGTGTGCATGGCCACCCGGGTCTTCCTGACCACTTCCTTCCTTTCCCAAGCATTTGCGCATGCACAGAAGCACTCGCACCGTCATCAGTGGTGGAATATTATAAACAGATGGCTTAGAAGGTCACAGCCAAGTAAGGGATTCTATATAAGTATTTTTTCTTTTTTTCCCCTCCCGCTTGAAATAGTTAATAATACATACACCAAATCAAAGCTGTGCTGGTGCATTTGCTGAGACCAAAAGGGATGAGACAAAAACAGATGTGCAGCACAATTTGCCAGTCTTACATGTGTACTTCATTTGGTAGAATCCCACAAAATAGCAGCTGAAGTAATATGTCGAATTTGGGATGGATCCACAAAATTTAGGTGCACCTGCTCTCCTTCCCTATAATCACACACTAGAAGGTTATATAAATAAATTGTGGGTACATACATTTTTTTATAGAGGCCACAGTTGCATGCATCCAACAGAAACAAACATCTCCACCAAATAGAAAACTTCTCTCTCGTGAGAAAGAAAGCAGGTGAGTATAATTCCCGATTTTAGGACTGCTATCTCCATAAAATACTCAATCTGTACTTGATCTGCAGGTTGCACTAAAACTGTAATTCAATGTTGAATTTAGAAATATTGCAATACATACTTTCGTGTTGTTTATTAATAGAAAAATAACATGCTTGATAATATAATCTGCATCATAGTTCTGAAGTTTGGATCTTTTCTCCGGCCATTCTGTGTGGAGTTAGCACATATTCGCTGTGCTTGTGTGGGCTTCCTTCCAGATTCCAAAAACACATCTGGTTATCTGAACACTCTAAATTGTCCATATGTGAGAATCTGAATGTGAACAATTGTCTCGCTACACTCCAATAATTGAGGCTGAGGACCAGTCCAATGTATTCCCCACCTCTTGCCCAAAGTAACTAATCCCCCTACACTTCAGCCCCCCCCCCCCACTGATTTTCAAGCAATCAAGTGTAATTACATGGCAGGCAGCACTAAGGAATTTTTTTTTATAGTATGTTAGCATTACGTTAGCTGACTTTTGCTTTCTTAAAATTATACGGTGTGGCACAATATTTTTGTGTTAAGATATATGTTTTACTCTTGTTTGTGTTTTACATGCAAGTATAATTCAATTTCAACTGTGACTGTCAAATAAGCAACTTGTAGCAAGCACACTTGGCCTCTTATTTGGAGCACTGTGGCACAAGAGAGTGACAATAGGCACCAAGAAATCATTTGAAAAGTGTTTTCTTCATATGTTACTCTGTACTCTTAAATCAGCAGTTTGTGCAGACTTACTTAATAACATTGTCTATAAGTGTCTTTTTGTCCTCCCAATTGTATCACTTCATTTTGGAGGGAAAGTGCTGCAGATGTTGACAGGAATTCAAATCCGTAGCGCTCCCACACTATTGTTGTGAGACCAGTGGAACTAATTCCTGCAAAGTCCCACAGACAAAATGAGGATTGATTATGCTCCTGTTTTGTGCCTCGTTGAGCAGGTCTCACACCATGGCATCTCTTGTGCAGTGCGGCTTCTCTACTGAATACAACGCTGTGACTTGCTTGGGCCGCTTTCTCTAGCACCACCCACAAAGCTTTGTCACCAGAGAGAGATGAGGGGGGAAAAAAACCGTCTTTTTCAGATTGTGCTTGCCTCCCCCTCCCTCCTCAGCATCAAGTGCTTTCAACTTTCTGTGCAGTCACTTAGAAGGAGCAATGAGGAGAGAGGAGCTGTCGCCCTGCTGATGCCAGGACGTCTAGGATGAATTAACAGCCGTTTGTTCTTCTTTTTATTTAAAAAAAAAAAAAAAGGACAGTCTTTGTGCATGTTTTAAGACAAAGAAACAAGATATTGCGGATTTCTCATCTCCATCAATCGGATGCAAGCAGGTAGGGCTAGTATTTGATTTTGCTCCTTGTGAAGGAACCACTCTGTCTTGCATGGATTGCTTTTTGGTATTTATTTGTTTTAAATCATTGTATTCTTTCATTTAAACTACTTCTATGTCATTTGAGTTGTTTTAAATGCTTTTGAATGGAAAGTTGCCAGAGAGATGCAACACCTTTACAGCCAAACAAAGTGTAATGCTGTTAATTTTAATACAGATGACTTTTTATGGTTTACATTACAATATAATTAGACTTTTAATCGCAGTCAAAGTATTTCCAGACATCTGACAGAAAAAAAAGGCATCTGTTGCAGGTTTTCATTTGACTAAGTTTAATTTTACTCGTGTAAAAGTTCGACATCAACTTCATTTTTTCAAATTGAGATAAGTGGACACGTCCGTTGAAATAATCTATTGCAATAACTTTTTGACCTTGATAAATACTTGGTTGACATGCTCTAAGGAAATTTAGGGAGGATTTTGCCCTCTGTCGGTCATTGAGTGTACACAGCGTCAGGCTTACGACACGGATGGAGAGGGCACACAAAGCTGCTCAGCTTACTTGGGTGGAAAATGATTGAACTCAAATGTGAGGGTTTCGTGTGACTAAGAGCCATGGTGGCAATATATCAGTCACTTTCCACCCTGGTGAGTTATTGCAGACTTTCCAGTGTTTTTGGTGAAGTCTGAATCTGGCTGAAGGAGTGTGAAGTTGAACAGACACCAAAGGTCATTTTAGTCTCAATTAAGGCTTTTGTGCTTTTGGGGGCTTGTTTTATTATCCTTTGTTTTTTTGCCAGGTTTTCTTGGCCCCTACTTTAAAAGGATGCGTGCTTCACATCAGCCAAGTCTTCAAGTTGAAGTCATTTTATTTTTTTACGGTTTTTCAAAGTGCTTTTTTGCATTTTTTGGGGCCTGCTATATGCCTCTACTCGACTCTCAGTGATGTAAAGCAAAAATGGTGAAAGTAGTAAAGATGACTTCAGGGGGGGTTGCCATAAGCGTGACAAAAAAAAAAAACTTTCAATGCTACATAGTTTATTTCTTTATCGTTTAGCTGTTTGTTATTTTTGCATAAATGTCAAAAGTTAGTGCAATCCTTATCAGTATAGTCAATATTATGACGGTGGAGTTTAAAACCCTGAAACAGATTGATTCTATTTCCAGTATTTGTTATGGGAAAAAGAAATCCAAACAAATTGGAGGTTCTGTACTTCGGCACAATTGCCAACTCCGGAAAGAAACTGGAACTGTCAATGAATGATGCTGAGTTGCAGCTCATTGCAATACTGCACTTCCATATAACTGAAAAGGAATGTGTCTTTGGAAGCTGTCTGGTCCACCCCCCTCCTCAGCCCACCCTAACCCCCACCGCAGCGCACACCACCGGAGGTAAATCCTCCAGCTGGAAAGTGCAGATATCAGACTGTCTGCAGCAGCATCGAAACGACTTTCTCCTCACGCATTTGGAAGTTGCCTGCGTGACTTCATGATCACAGTGAAGCTGACGACATGACATTTTCCAACTTTGTGATCAAACAGCTTTTTCTTTTTTGGGTTATCAGGAATATGGTTGTATCAGTGCCATACCAAATGCGCATGCTGCACGTGTCCTGTCATTTAATGACACGGGAGACGAGTGGTATTGAGGAAACCAGACGTGGTCATAACTAAAAGAGAAGGTTAACCATTGAGGCAAACATCCAAGCCACTGTCTTGAGCTCATTTTGAGAATGACGGTTCATTCTTACCTCAGTGCTAACCACAGCAGTGACTCAAACTCTTAACCATAGAGCTGATGCAACCACTTAGCAAGTGGCCAGTTTATCCCCAGACTATGAATACAACTGATCAATTTGTGCAGACTTGCAGAAAAGATCTGGAGAAATGGTCTGCAGCTCTTCAGTACCTCCCGGAACAGCTGTGCATAAACTGGAGGGTATGCGTAACTCTGGTACATACTGCCTCCCTATGGCCAGAGATGGAGCTGTGTTTTGGACTTCCAAATTTTAAATAAAGCCTAGTTATACATACACCCAAGAAAGTGAAGCTGAACTGCATTTGACTTTTTTTTTTAAATTAAAGAATTCCCTGTGTCTCAATTTTTTTCCTCAAAGTGCACTTAACAATATAATGAACTGGATGTTTTTATTTTTTTTGATGGCTGTCTTTAGCTTTACGATACAAAATGTATCATTTATAGGTAACAAATGCATGTCTTTAATTGGAGGTCATTTGGGGGCTAACATTATTGTGATGTCAAGGATGCTTATCCTGGACAGCGCTCCACCAGACTAAAAAACACACAGAAACTAAACTCAAAACAATCAGTGTTTGACCTTCAGTTTGTTTGGGAAATCATGGTCAACAGAAGAAATACTGAAACGTCAAATACTGAAAATACTGAAGGGCGGGTGTTGGGCAGGGAGGGAGGGCTTTAGCCCCTGAGAAATCTATCGACCCCATTGTCTGATTTTCACTTGTTTGACCGCAAACTGTTTGAGTTCTGAGTGTTGATATACGTACAGTCTAGTGGTAACAAGATATACAAGTATAATTTCTTCCATAGTAAGATCCTAACTCAATTGAATCATATATTACATCAACATTGCCCATCAATCTGTTCCACCCTCCAAATTAAAGTGTTTAATGAACACACATAGTACTGTAATGAGGGGATAAAAAAAAACACTAGAGAATATCAAGAAATACATTTCTTAATTGTTGTATGAAGTTTTAATATTAAATCTTGGGACAAGCTATGCACCAATAAGAGCTGGCCTGGTGGGGCACGTCCGGAATTGTCTCTGCATAAGTTTCTTGTAGCTCCTTTTTCCAAGTCTTCTTTTGTATAGACTGGTTTGACGCACTTGATAACGGTTGTGAAATAAGTCCTCTGACTGCTTATGTATTTTTATTTAAAACCATAAATGATTATCAGAGAGTAACAAACTGCTCTACTCAAACCAGGAAAACCAGTATGGTAAACTCAGTCTTGTAATTCAGGGCACTAAGTCGAGGTATCACTGTTTAGATATGAATGAATGCTTCAAGACTATAACCATCTCCCTCTTTGTTTTAATTTCAGAGCCAGGCCCAATTCATAATGGGCCCTCTACACTTGTGCGTGCTGCTCCCAGTGACGGCGTTGGTCGTGGCGGCTGTCGCCACCGAGCTGTCTGCGACTGTTGACGACGAGTACACTTGGCCTCAGTGGAATTTGCCTCTGGTAAGGAAGAGGCGCACGCTGCCTCTGAGTAGTCCCAACTTCTCGGCTCATCCTAAAGGAGAGCTGAGCGGAACGTGTGGGATTGAGTGTCAGCGTGGCCTCCCCTCGCCTTCCCTGGATGACCTGGAGCAGCTCCTATCCTACGAGACGGTTTATGAGAATGGCACGCGCACGTATACCTCGGTGTCTGTACAAGGTGTCAACGAGGTGAGCGATTGGTCCAGAAACGACTCCTCGAGCTCCCGTCACAAAAGAGAAGTGTATGGCACGGATACCCGCTTTACCATTTCTGATAAGCAGTTCTCCACTAAGTATCCCTTCTCCACTACTGTCAAGATCTCCACGGGTTGTTCTGGAGTTCTGGTGTCACCCAAACACGTGTTGACGGCTGCCCACTGTATCCATGATGGAAAGGATTATTTGGATGGCGTTCAGAAGCTTCGCGTCGGTATTCTTAAGGAGAAATCTCGAAAAGGGAAAGGAGGCAAAGGGAAAGGAGGGCGAGGGAAAGGCAAAAAGAGAAAGGGAGATGATGATAAAGAAGAAATAAAGCAAGTGGAAGACAAGGGAGGGAGCCGTAAAGGAAAGGGTAGAAAGAGCCGGAGTCGCCGCAGCGCAGAGGTGGAGAAACCTTCATTTCGGTGGACCAGGGTTAAGAAAACCCAAGTGCCCAAGGGTTGGTTCAAAGGTGTGTCTGATGGACTGACTGCAGATTATGACTATGCAGTTTTGGAGCTGAAGCGAGCCCCCAAAGTGAAGCACATGGATCTGGGTGTTATCCCCTCAGTCAAGAAGCTCCCTGCAGGAAGAATCCACTTCTCTGGTTTTGATGATGACCGGCCGGGAAATCTGGTATACAGGTTTTGCTCTGTGTCCGAGGAATCTACTGATTTATTGTACCAGTACTGCGACGCCAAGCCCGGTTCCAGCGGCTCTGGGGTTTACATCCGTCTCAAAGAGCCAGGCAAAAAGAAGTGGAAGAGAAAAATCATCGGGGTCTTCTCTGGTCATCAGTGGGTGGATGTTAATGGAAATGGGCTGCAGCAGGATTACAACGTGGCAGTGAGGATAACTCCTCTCAAATATGCCCAAATCTGCTACTGGGTCCACGGGGACTCAAGTGAATGCCAGGTATCCTAAAACAACACAGAGTCCCTTAGGACACCACCCAGATCCATCCACTTCCTTTCAACCAAAGGACACCCAATCTTCTCGACCTCCTGTCACCAACACGGTGCCTGTCTGGCTTCCTGCCCTGTGCTTCCCAAAAACACATGACACAGCCAGACAGACTCAGTGTTGACAACAGGAACTCCGAAACACATAAAGAGAACTGTGGCTTTTCTAATTTATTTGAAAAAAAAATGGAGAAAAACATATGTATTTTAATTATTTGGTTTTTTTTGTTTTTGTTTTGTTTAGATTTGTGGCAATTTTTCACTACGTTGGATACATTTCTAAAATATGCATCAACTTCTCTAACTTGACCAACATGCAAGTTCTGATCATTGAGATGATGATGGCTTGAGAGCAATGACAGAAATTTATGTAAACTATATTCCACAAACAGACTACATTATAGGTATAATGAATAAATGAATGAACTTTTAACAAGATGGTGTTTTTGCAATATGTATGTCTAAATTGTTTTGTATGTCTATAGCCTTCTTTCTGTTCCCGTTGAGCTGGTTCCAATGGACCTGAAATTGAAATTAACATGCCAGCTTTCCTTTGTAGCAGTGAAATGTTTATTTTTTTCCTCATTAATGTGCACATAATTGGTGCTTATCCAGAACACATGGTGCTAATTTATCAAACTAAGATTTTTTTTTTTCCAGGGAAAGGGGAGCCTACTACTGTAACTATGATCTTGAGGCTGTCGTGCTAAAATTGGACTGAGCCTTTAAATAATTGACATGACAATTTAATTGATTTATTATGCAAAGGGTTTAATTTGACCAAAGACGTTAAATCATTGTTTGATAACAACACATTGTAATATGAGATGCAATGGGTTTTTTTTTAATGTTGCTTATGTTCCCATTTTTTGTCAATTCTAATAAATACCCAATTCCTGATACTAATCGCGATGATGATTGATGAACCATTAATTTCATCTGGATTAATATGTGTATTTCTGTTCATAACTATAACAAAATGTTTTTATTAAGAATATTTATGGGTAAAGGCACATTGACGGAACTACTAACATGATTGGTATAAATGTGTGGTTAGCCCTCAGATTACCCTCTTAGTAACAAACATGCTATATAGACAACAACACGTCATTCGTGTGAGTTTAGTCAAGTTAGGGTAACATATAGGGATGGGACGATTGGTTATGTAAACCATAAACCATGACAGTGCTTAATGGGACTGAAAACTGGCCTGTTTAAATTTAACAATTGAACAAGATAACAGAAAAATCACATTAAATATTGGACACATGCAGAATTATGTTCACCCGTCCAGTACCTGGAAAGTTGGAAAAGTAGTTTTCCGTGATAATGATCTTTGCAGATTCGTTGCTGTTATATTTTACCTTGGCAAAACACTTCTTGCAGATTGCATATTTTTTATCCAGTGTTCTCCTGTGAGTTCACACTTTGGATTATATTATTGATTATATTTATATTTTTGATTATATTTGCCCTCAGGGTATCAAATATTTATTGCAATATCGATTTTGACTAGTGACGTGTAATTATTGGAGATTTAATGAATATTTAAAATGAAAATTTTGTGGTCATTTTGAAAGAAAACAAGAAGAACAGGAATTTGTATCCATCTACTCCCCATATGGATTGTCTGTATAAGAGTTGGAGTGGTGAGAAGCCAATCCCATCTGATTTTGGCTGGATTCGCCCATGCTTGATTTATTACAGGGCACAGGAACAAAGAAAAACTGTGAGTGAGTGAAAAGTGTGTTATTGTCGCCACAATAGTCTTTGCATCAATTGAAAGACACATTATTGCAGTTGGGTCGTGGAATCACATTTAGATTGTGTATCACTATACAAGAACTATACTGAAATTTATAGCTTCTGACAATGAAACTCAAACTCCCCCAAATCAACCTCCATAAAGCAACTCTCTTTTGAAAATCAATTGAGATAAATAAGACTATCTGTTTGTATGTCAGAAATAAGAGGGGAAAAGAGTTCAATCCGTCATTTATTGCATCTCAAAGGGCTTACATGCAATGGGTAGGGACATCATACACAAAATAAATTAGACAGAAAAAAAATGCTTATGACCCATCCATGAAAATGGTTTATCTGAATCAGCACTCTTTTGTACAACCTTGCGTTTTAAACCGTCAACTCAAATGAGGAGGTACATCATTGTATTTCTAACACAACGCAGCATGTAGTCCAAATCCACACACACGAAAATAACAAGAAAGATAACGTTGGGCAAAACGTTAACGTTCCTGCGCCGCATCCATTACCAATTAGATGTCTTACAATGGAACTACAAATTCTTGATGCCCAAGAAAAGCATTCAATAAATTGCAGTGCATTGTTAAAAATACCTCACAGATTAGGATGTAAAACACAAAGGCAGATCACTTGTTTAAATAGAAAATGTTCCATGGTACTTACCAAAACAAAACAAACGGTTGTGGAAGATTTTATTTGACTCCAATTGGATTTATTGGTCTTCGCAAATAAGGATTTTTTTCATTGAAAAAAACAATACAAGCAAAAGAACCAAACAAATAAACAAACAAAACATTACTGTGCACACATTAAAAAGTGGAATTGTTTCAATGAGGGGCACTTTAAAACTTTTTTTCCATGATGTATAACTTTTTCACCAAACATTGGATTTGGAAGTAAGACTTGCCAGGCATTAAAAGACAACTGCCAAAATAGTAACAAAAAATAAGCCACAAATAAAAAGAAACACAAAGCGTCAGTTGATGTTCCAAAGTCTCAAAAGCCCACATAATTCGTTTCATAATATACAATATATTTATCATTTTTTTTCTCCAAATGATGACTGAATGACACTCACATGACTCCTCACAATTTCATGTCAGATTCACATTGATATTTCTCTTCAGCACACGTACAGTACATAATAGAGACGTAATTGTCAAATTCACCAGCGGAGTCTATGTTTATAAATTAGGACCTTTCTGTACACAGGACACAACATAGTTCTCCAAAAACCACAACGACTTAATTAAACTCTCATCCAATCAGAGCAGAAGAAGAAGGGCCCCTCCCCTTTAAGGGGACAAGACTGGGTGAAGCTTAGGACACCAAAGTACGACCATCATTCAACACAAACAATATATCTAATCACATACTCCTTCACTTTCACTCAAGAACAAATTTCAGGATTTTTTTTGGGTGAGATTTTGCTTGAGACAAAAAATTGAGAACATCTAAATGAGCACGCACTTGGAATTCTTTTCTCATATATATTCGTATACTGGTTATACTCCGCTAGGTTTCACTTTCACAGTTGGTGCTACAACATCACACAGGAGAAGGAAACAGAAAGAAGATGGAGAAGAGGAGAGGAGAGGAGAGAGGCTCTTATTATGTCGAGAAGCAGACAAAAGAGACAGATTGGCAGGGCCACTGGCTTCCTGGGATCTTGACAGACGCGGGGAGCATCCGACTTTGTAGAGGAAAATATTTGTCTACAGGACACGACAGTCTGCCTTCATTATCTCATTTAAAGAAATATTATAGTACACTTAATATATTGTAAAACTTATTATTTAAGTATTATTCTATACACTCAGAAATGTATAAGCAGTGCTTCGATAAACCTTTCAAGACATTGTATTGGCACCAAATTGTGTTGAACTTGTTTAACATCGTCTAATTCATGTTTACCACAATCAGAAGTCTGACAGGTAGGAATCATAAGGATTCTTTAAGTCCACTATATAATGTATGAAGTAATATATAATATGTAGGACTGCAACATACCCGTCTTTCATTTGTGTTATAAGAAGTCCTTAAGGTCGAGCTCTGCCAGAGGATCTTTAGGCTTTTTGGGACTCTGGCTTGCAGGTCCAGGAGAAAGCTATGAAAAAAAACAAGACATGTTGAGTGTTTTTGATATTATTCTATATACTCGGCACTGATTCAAAGAATATTACCAGGGCTCCTGACGCCGTAAGTCCTCCAGGTGCAGCTCCAACCACGCCGGCAAAAGGAGGTCTCATCATGGACTGACCGATCATAGGCTGACCCATCATGGGTTGCATCATGGGAGCTCCTGGCCCTCCAGCGGCAGGCTGCAAATAGTTTATATGCTTTGTACAAAAGGCTAACACAAAAGGAGTCCAAGAAACCTTATTACAGAACTTAGACCTTGCTGAATGCAGACCATATTTATTTACTGGAAAAGAACAGTAGGGGTTCTAAAAATACAAGTGGCGGGAAGTAACAAACTACAAATACTTAGCTAGTACATTGAAGTATAGATGATACTGCATTTGCGTATTCAGAGAAACTAAATGTTTGCCATCCGTGGCCTTATTTAAGAAAATGGTTTGTTTTCAACTCCATTTGTGGGGCACCATAGGCACAAATTGGAAAAAAATTAAAAAAGTGTATTTTTATCATTAGTTTTTTTTTTTTTAGCCAAGCTATTGGAACACATTGGTTTGGCTGCATAAAAGCCCTTAAGTGCAGGATTTGAATCAGTACTTCTACTCAGTCATTTATACAGAGAAGTACCTATACTTATATTAAGGTATAGAGTGTATTGAGGATTTTTACTCACCATACCAAAGCCAGGCTGTGCATTCATTGGTGGTACCATTGCTCCACTAGGAGCCGCTGCTCCAGGTCCGCCAGGAGCCACTCCAGCCTGGTCATAAATTCATAGTTTGTCAAAGCATACATGTTGTTAACTAGCTAACTCCTACTTGTGCAGGTGGCATGAGGTTTGACTGCACATTAAAGTTGAAGTTGCTCTCACCATGGGGACACCTGGTGTGGTCCAGCTTGTGGGGGCCACATGAGGGGTCCAGTTGGCTCCTCCAGTCAACTTCTTCTCACTCTGTGGATCTCTACAGGAGGGTTATTAGATAGCACTATGAATTATTTATACTGTCAACCACCAAATATGCCTTAACATCTAGAGGGGGGTGCATCGCTACGATAAACTACAACTCAAAATATATTTGGATACATTTTAAAGGGGAACAATTGGGTTTGGTTCGATTAGATGCAGTCACATCATTTGAATCTAAACTATCCATTTTCAACATCCAGTATCCTGTTCCAGGGCCCATTTTCCAATTTAAATAACCCCAAATAACATCAATAACACTGAAGAATTATTCTGAAACAATAAATCATAGCTGTTGCATGCATATTTGGGGTTTTGGAATAAAAATTGAGAAAACAAGTACAATTGTTTTGTTGTTTTTGTTTTGTGTGTTTGTTTCTGTTTCATTTTGAAAAAGGAATGAACAGATGGACGTATCAAACAAAGAGTATACTTACTTTTTCTTCATTCCCAGGTCTAAAGGGAGGATAAAAAAAAATGGAACTTGAATTTTCAGGGAAATCACTGATGTGTCCCATCATACAATACATGTACCTCCAACCAGGTTGGCCAGTGAAGAGTCAAGATCCCCTGCAATGGCTTTTGTTGGGGGTGGGGTGGCAGGTGGAGCAGCTGTAATGTTTTCAACTGTGACGGGAGTTCCCATGCTCCCTGCTGCACTTCCTGTTGTGCTTCCCCCGGTGCTCTGTGGCGTAACGGCGGGCATCAGCAAGTCACCTAATCCATCAAACACTTGAGGGGGGGTAGGAAAGGTGCAACATTAAAAAGTCGCTCCAGATTACATGGTTGTTCATTTCCAGTTCTAGCTAGAATGCAGGCAGTGGGCAGATGTCAAAGTGAAGGTAAGGGAAACAATCCAGCTGTAATAGCAACAGTACGTAGTTAAATGTGCAAGCACAAAGAGTGGGACCACATTTGAAGAAATAAATTGCAACACATATACGCCTCAAACTATGACTACTGTCCCCCTTAGCTTGTCACTTTCAGTAAAAATTATTATTATTATTATTATTATCATACCTCAGATTATGAACAGCAAGAAGAAGTATTTGGAATGGCTAATTGCTCCCAACTCATTGCAATGCTACATCACTGTCATTTGGATAATAATTAACACAAGAAAGGACTGGGGGGAAAAGAATTCCACAAACCAGTGTATTTTGTCTCATGCAGGAGACACTGGAGGATTACATTTTAAACATGCAGAATATCTTGAAACAAAAGGCAGACTTCAAAAAGTGCACATGCTGCAATGCGCTGTGGAGTTCAACTCACCAATTACACATTAGAAGAAGCAAGCAAGAGGTAGCCAGCAGAGAGGAAGGGGTGAAGATGAAGGAGGTGGGGAAGAGTGAGTGAAGCAAAAGAGAGCATGTGTGAAACTGAAGAAAGCGCAGCATGTGTGAATGGTCCACATTGAAACAAGATAAGAAAGAAATCCCATCAATCATTGAAACAGAGTCAAGGTGAGAAGTTAAGCAGTCGACAACAATGGTAGAAGCGTGTCATCCATGCAACAGGCTGATGCCCAAATTATTATGTTTCAGTGGACCATACACTTTTGCACATCGACTCGCAGCTAAGCAAGAATGTTTAAGAGATAAGTTGAAAAAGTTGGACTTTTTTTTTGAAGTACTATCCCTGACATAAAACTTGACATTTACCTGAAGCATCAAAGCCACCAGAGGACGCTGGTGTGGCTTTTGCAGGTTCTGCAATGGCAGGTGCCATTGGTACAGCTGGCACAGGTGGTGTCGGAGAGGGAAGTGAACCCAGAGTTTCGAATCCCGATTCAAGAAGATAGTTCTGTGCAGGAGCTGGAGCCATGGCTGGGGCTAGGGCTGGGGCGACGGTGGGTGCCAAGGTGGGGGACATGAGATCTAACAAAGAGACGGATTGGGTTGTGACTACCAATCTTTTTAAGGTTTCAAATAAAATCGAGATTTTTTTTTTCAATACAATTATGATGGTAATCTATTATTCACACATTTTCACTATTCGTGGACCGGCCCGGTCCTTTTTCTGCTCGAATTGCAGGAGTCCACTGTTTCTATAAATATGGTGTAACCCTAAACAGTTGTACCTCCGAGCAGGTCTCCTCCAGGTCCCCCAGGAGCAGAGCTCTGTGTCTCCTTCACAGACCCACCAAAGGAGTCTGGAGGGGCAATTATCCATAGGGAAAAAGAGCGGGTAGTTAACACAAATACACAATAGCACAAAAGAATTTGAGTTCTTTTCTTTTTGAACATATTGTTGAAGTTTTTTTTTTTCACTCTAACTAATGTGCTAAATACTGAAGAAAATATCAATATCGCTATGTCCCTAACAGGACAGATTGCTCTCATGATCCGAATCCGAACAGTCCAGCTCTGATTTATATTTGTAGGTGTTTGAGCTCTGCATGTTGCTGAAAGTTATACATATCATCCGTTTGATAGAGTATTATCCAATATCCAAGAAGGACTAGAGAACAATAGACAAGAAAAATATAGAATTATTAAAAAGAGGACATCTTTTGCTATCATACCCAGCAGGTCAATAACTGGGGTCGGCTCTGCTTTGGTTGGAGAGGAGGCCTCAGTGGCAGGAGCAACAACAGGAGCTGGAGTTGGAGTCTGAGCTGAAGCAGGCGCAGGAGCAGGGGCAGGAGGAGGGGCAGTCTCAGGACTAGGGTCTGATGATGAGAATGATTTGAAACAGGAGAACAGACAACAAGAAAGCAGACAAATTAAGGTTCAATAATATACCTGATATAATATATTTATCTGCAACTTTATCAGCACGGCAAGGCTAACATTCTCTAGCAAAGGAAGCAAAGCAGGAAAGCAGGCCTTCATGCATCTTTACCACCGCTTTTGAACAGGATTGATCATGATGAGTGGAGCCTTGCTGCTCCCTTCATAATTCACATAAGGAAAACAGAAGGGATGCCATTAATAGTAAAGCACCTTAACTCACCAGTGACAATGTCTCCAGTCGGAACCGGCTCAGGCAAAGGAGAAGGCCCGCGTGAAACAGCAGGGAGGTCTAAGTGACCAATGCAAGCAAGAGGCAGAGTGCGAGAAAGAAGAAAAAGGTGGTGGTCGAGGAGCAAAGAAAAGTATTAGCAGAGCAGGTAGAAACAGCTCTGGTGAAAAAAAGCAGCCTTGGGGAGAACACGATGCTTGTGGATTTCATGCACAGCTCTCAGATCACTATGAGGGGAAAACAAAATTGTGTAGTAGGGAAGGACTATGTATTCGACAGGAGTGGAGGTGTGCTAAGTAGAAGAGATGAAGAGGTTTCACACACAGACATGTGGATCAGCTCCTGTACCTGCACCGAAAAGGTCTACGCTAGGTGTGGTAGCAGCTTTGGATTCTGCGGTAGAACCTTGCTCAGGCATAGAATCAAGCATATCTAGGACACACAATCATCAAATGGACATTTAGATTTTAAATCCAGTACAAACACAATGACAAGAGGTGTGGGAAAGCAGAGAGATGTCAGAGGATATTGAATGCAACACAATATCAGATTAGAAATCTAAGGAAATATTGTGAGCTTTGCATTTATTTATAAATATTAGGATTATATTTGTGAATGCATAATAATTCCCAGGTTAATGATACTAGTTAACGACGGAATTTAAAGCAACGTTAGAACATTTTAAAACTACACAATATTTCACTTAAACTTAAGAGGACAAAGAATAAATTATACATTTTTTCTCAGCTGACATTATTGGAAACTTTTCACATGCAGGAGATGATTCGTTTAAATGTTCGCGGTGAATATTAGTATTTGGTTAGGAATCACAGCAAGGACAGCCATTTTTGCTGATAAGGAGATAGGACAACAAAGGTCAACTCTGATTTTGGCGGTCAAGATGCTTGCTTGAATGGCCAAAGAAAACGAATGAAGGAAAAAAGATACAGTGTTCACCATCATCTATGGGTAGCTCATAGCAAAAATCTGTGAGCAAGAGATATTGCAATAGGGCAGCATAGCACTACTTTTGTCTAAAATAAGATCTTCAACTCACTTCAGAATAGTTCTTTGGGGTCAAAATGCCCCAAGATGGTGGCAGAACACTACTTTTATCTAAATGAAGCCCCACATCTCACTTCAACATAGCTCATTGGCATCAAGAGATGTCATAAAATGTCACAGTAGCAATATTTTAATTTCTATGCCCTGTGCACATAAACTGGAACATTTCAAATGTGGCGGTGTGGAAATTTCAGATACAGTGACTGTCGTTCCAATTTTATTATTAAGGACCTCTAGAGCAAGGGCAATCAAGATCAAAATATCATCATCATATAATGCAGAGTGGCTGGGAGAGCAGAATGAAAGCAAAAGGACATTACCACCAAAGAAATCTAGAGTCGGAGCGGCTGCAGACTCTGTGGTGGTGGTGTCTGTGGTGCTAGTGGTGGTGGTGACAGAAGGAGTGGGGGCTGCGGCGGGTGTGGCGACAGGGACAGCGATAGCCGGCGCCTCACTAGAGGTGGGAGGGGTGATGGCAGTGGCTCCCGTGTCAGCGGGTCTCATAGCAAACAGGTCCAGGCCTGGAGTAATGTCCGCACTCCCCTCGGTCGTAGCAAAAGGGTCTTCAGCAGGAGAAGCAGCAGGGATTGGAATGGAAGGGTTAGACGTGATTTGATGAGAAAACAAGGGAAGGGGGGTGGATGATTAAAACGTGACTATATTTGTGAGGCAAGGTGCCTGTGGATGTCTTAACAAGACTTGGAAACCATGAAAGAAAGGCAATTGAGCACACATCACTGGAGGACTGAAAAAAGAAGCCCTATTAAAGGCTGCCTCTTATCTGTTGAGAATATCGGAATCAACAGCAAAAATAAATTTGAAATTAAAATTAATTTAAAAATTAAATTAAATTAAAAATAATTTGACTCACTTTCATTCATAGGTCACAAAGTATGTTTTCATGTATGCATGTATGTATGTGTGTGTGGTTGATACATGTATTATATACATGTATTGTATACATAGTATATCATATATATACATGTATTAATGTTCTTGCATAATACCCACCAGATTCCCCAAATGCATCAGTAGCAGGACCCGCAGCCACAGCGACAGGACCATCTCCTGGGGAAGGTGCAAACGCATCTAGTGTATCACAGCAACACAACCAAACAACACATGGAGAAACAGATGGAATGAACAAAAACAAACAAACAAACAAACAAACAAACAAAAACATGAGAGGTCAGTATCAGGGAAAGGCAAAGAATACAAGAAGTACGCAGCCCAAGTCATTTCTTTGACTGTACCATCAGTTCTAGGAGGAAAATTTGATGGGGCTGCATAAAATTGTATTCAGTGAGATGAGGTCAATTGTCACAAGTTGTTTGTACTCTGTGACAAGTGGGGGCATGGATTAGGGGAATTCCTTATTTGATAGGGATCATCCATTTGGTCTTCAGATTTGGCAGCAGTGAATGTGATATAAACACAACACAGCCAATATCAACTTGGAAAAATAGATGATAAAGAGAGTGGACAGAGAGAAGAGAGACAAGAGATTACTGTATTTTGTCTCAGTTTTGTGTTTTAATACAATTAAATTTTTTTGACTCAAGCCTTAGGTATTGTGACCAATTCATCTTCTTTACCCAATATTAGAACTTTAAAAAAAATGAAAATTAATCATGATGCTCATGTTGATTTAGGGATTTAAAAAAAGGCTGCATTTATTGAGGAATTCTTTGAGTGTACTTGCAAATGGCTCAAAAGCAGCATATCTTTAGATTTATGAAAATAAAATGTTGCAGATGTTTCCTAATCATTGTAAGAAATTAAAATAACCAATGTCTTCAAAAAATTAATACAATAAATTATTAATAATTTATTGAAGGTAGTTTGAGCAAATATGTCATATATATATAGTATATATATATAGTAGAACATTATATATATATATACAATTGTTTATATTTGTGTGTATATATATATATACGCACACAATTGTTTTTTTATATATATATATATATATATATATATATATATATATATATATATATATATATATATATATATATATATATATATATATATATATATATATATATTGAAAAATTGCATACACTCAGGTGTTTCCATTTTCATCTGACCAACCTCCAAAAAAGTCGATGTCTCTAACTGAAGCAGCGGTGGGAGCAGTGACAGGCAGAGAGATGGGCGCTGGCATGGCTGCAGCAGTGGAAGCGGCAGCTGGAGATGCAGCCACTGCAGAGGCAGCTGCAGCATCAGGGACAAGCTCTTTTTTTGCTTGTTTAGCTTCAGAAGCATTGTTAGTGGCAGCCGGAGTGGCTACAAGACACCATCCACAAAGTAGAAAAAAGAATTAGAAGAGGGCAACAGAGATCTTTTTTTTCTTGTGATGACTACTGTATATCAAAGACAACTCATGGTAGATCTAAAATGGAATTATTCAGCTCCATAACTAGCTTGTAGAAAGAGATCATGAGATTACTCACCGTCAGCCAAAAGGTCTGCACAACAAAAGGCAAAACGTTGTCCATTAATGAATGACATTGTTAAAAGATAACAAGGACACACCTAAGCAAGTATTAATGAATGTAAAACCAAAATTTTGCAACATTTTTTTTGCAATGTGAAAAGATGGGATTAAACAATTGGGCATCATTCCTTGCATGTGAAGTCCAAGCTCTTTGATTCGTTCCGAGCGATGCACATGATAGACCGCGAGGGTCAATAGTGAGGGTCACACTGTATATGAATTTCAAATAAAGCTCAGGAATTTTCCGAAACAACAGTTTTCTCACCTCCCCATGCGGTTGTTGTGGAAGGCGGTGCAGTCCCACCAGCTGAGGACGAGGACATGGGATCTAGATCCAACAAGAAGCCATCATCGAGGGCACTACACAGAAAAAAAGAGAAGCAAGTAAATATCATTTCATCTTGTAAATATCACATGTAAATAAATACAAACCGTGACAATGGAATCAAGTTGACAAACACAATTTCCTTTTACTCTTTTTCAACCACTGCACATTTTGTGACGTTACAGCGCACAAACATCAAATCAATAATAGGACAATTTTAATATTAAATAAACATAAGTTCTTTCACTGGCACTTACCTGCTGGCGGTAGTGGTGGGAGTGACCGCTGTGGGTGTGATAGAGGGAGGTGGAGGTTTAGCGGGGGGCCCCGGTCGAGCAGGGGGGCCCCCGGCGCCAGCAGGCGGTGCAGGCTTGGGTGGTGCAGAAGATGTCGTGGTAGTTGCTGAGCTGTTATTGACCACTGTGTCCTTTTAACAGACAACATGGTTAAACAAGGTGACATATTTGAATGCTAATGAAGATGATTGTGTATTTCCAATCCATCCCTCTATTGAGGTCTCATTTAGTGTATGTAAGTACTTCATGTATTTGTCTTGGTGGTGTCTTACCTTGGTGGGTGACCTACAAAAACAAGAATGGCAAACAGGTTAGGAAAGAATAAGAGTGATATCATACGTACAGTATAAAGTGATTTAAATATTCGGTAAATTAAGACAGGCAGTATTTGAAACATAAACATGAGACTAAATAATTGCATCTTAGACTCATTTCCACTTCAACTTAGGGTTTTTCTATGCAGGTAAGTTGGAGAATGTGACAATTGTCCAGCCTGTACTCCTTAGCAAAAGTGGAGTCTGAGAGTAAGTAACACTGATTTAATGACTTAATATACACTGACCGTACACCTGCACAATCCATTACTGTAGCCATATTATAATTCAACCATTGAAAGAATAATTATAGCTCAAGTATAAAAAAAAAAAATCCTTGTTGTCATTGTAAATTCAGTATTGTCTTTGATTTCATTGGATTGTACAAATTTACCAGCAGCTTTATATTAGTGTATGATTAACAATATTTACAAATGTGGGTTCTATTTAAGTAAATAAATGAATGAATACATATAAAATACATAAATGAATACATTAAAAATGTACTATTGAAGCACAAGGTGAACACAGCTTTGGTTTAATATTGTTATATTGATGGTATGACTTTAAATGAATATGGTCACTTTTATTCAGTAAAAAATCTCTGTAAAAGAAAGAAAAACTGGTGGAAAATAAAATGTAAAGATGAAAAAAGCAGGTAATGGTATAAATTTAGCATTTCGAATGACAGAGAATACTTACTTATCCTCTCTGTATTGTATTGGACAAAGATCAGAAGAACATTAGGTTAAATATTTGGCCGTCATAACATGAACAAAGTGGATAAATAAAAAAATGTAATTAAAGCAGCCTCAAAAAATGATTTTTATATCAATTCAACATGTCATTGAGTTCATGCAAACCAACCTTAAGCCAATTACAAATGATCACTATCTTGCTAATGGTAAATGATTTATTTTTTTTTTTACCATAAAAAACAAACAACACACAAACTTACGGCTTCTTTCCTTCTAAAGTGTTGAGGTGAGTTTCAAGTGATTCTAAAAGACTTTCTGGGGCCTGTGGAGGAAAACAGAATGGCAAAAAATTAAGATCTATCGACATCATATCGGTCATATGTGCAGAATGTATTAAGTATACAAAATTCCATCATTGTGCATTGTTCACCATTGGTTAAATGCTTAAAAAAACATGTTCATACAACCCATCATTTCAAGAAGCTACATATTGAACAGAGAGGAAAATTAGGTTTAAATGTATCATTAAGCTTGTCAACGCTGCTATTCATTTTGTGCTTTGTATTTTGTTTCTGATTTTTAGTTCATATAATGCATCATACTATTTTGGCTCTCCTTCAAAAAGATGACGATAATCAATGGCTCAAAGATCTGGGAGACTGACACTTATTAATAACGACATTTAATTCATTAGTCATGCAGCACATCAGATGGTGTTAGATGGCACTTAATAATGTTTGCCAGGCTGTTTGGATGAATTATTCTGCTCATTTACAGTACATCGCTGTTTGTGCACCACTTATGCTATAATGCGCCTTTGAGGGTCAAAACGGAATCTATTGGCAATGTAAGCCGAATCCATAAAAATGGGAGGATTGACATATATTCACACGAATATCATTAATGTGTGTAATTCTTTAAAATCTTACTGCTCATGTCATCTCCTTGGTAAAACCTACCAAAGATATACAAGTCTCTCAAAAGGTCTGACTTTGAGTGAGAACACAATATACAGCAATAAGAGTAAATAATAAGTATAAGAGAAAATATAGTGTATAAAACTGTTTCAATATCTACTTTGTCTTTTGAAAAATACACTTTAGATGTTGAGCTGAAGAAAGTGTGACTGTAATAAGTCTTACTTGAGTCAGTTCAGGTATGTCATTCTTGTCTATTCCCACTTGCTGGAAACACAAAACAAAGACATTTGAGCCAGTGAGTAATGAGTGCTAGAACAATGCACATCCACATCTTACCTCTGCAATTTTGAAGAATTCAGAAACCCGAGTCATGCGAGTCAGAAATCTCTTGTAGATCTCCAGTCCATCTTTACACTGGCTTCTCTTCATCTGGAAAAATTTCTCTAAAAGACATAGTCGTGACGATATTAAAATGGACATACTTGGACTACATATTTTTTGCCAGGAAAGAATTTATGGTTCTAAAACACTAAATTAGTAACCTTCCGTAATGAGAGATTCTGGCTTGTGCTGACCCCGAAACATGTCGGAATAAATTATCTACATAAATGTAAGGAAGATGTTAAACTAGGCTATTCAATCTTCACTACTAGATGATATTTAACATGCATTTGCCGGGAAAAAAAATTGAAGGTGAACAGAAATACTGTACCTAGTAGATTGATGATGCCATCATTGTAGCAAGCATATAACTTTATCAGGTCTTTGAACAGTAGAAGAAAGCAGGCATTTATGACTCCATTGTTTAATTCCGGTTGGTGTGCCTTTGAACAGAATTACAATTGATGAGGTGAAAGAAATTTGCCTTCAAGTGATGTCACTGGTGAAGATTGCTTCAAGTAACTCACATCAAAATCCAGCAGTGCATCAATCTGACCCTGCAGGATAGGCATTCCTTTCAGCAACTTCTCTACTGTCATGGTCCTCATTGCTCCATCAGCGCTGTGATGGAAAGAGATAATAAGACATTCTGTTTCAATATATTGAGACATTTTAAGAGGAGGATCTGAAGAACTTCTGGGCGGTTTAGTCCAAGCATGCAGTAGTTTGCGATTAGTAAATTTACCAAATTAATCTGTGATGATGATAATTATTGAGTAAAACTGTTCTGAAACCAAAATGTAGATCATATGTCCCCTGCTCGCATCATCCTACAACTAATTTGACGTGTTTTTTTTTTTTCATCAAAAGTAAAATTTGATTGGTGAAGGAATGACAGAAATGAGGAAACTGTACCCTTTCTTGACTCTGACAAAATCGAAAGACATCTGTCTGTAGGCAAAGGACTTCTCATTGAGATAACGGCTGTAGCGTCGGATAAAGGTGGACATGTCATAGCCTGAGGAAGACATACACGCACACACATTGATGTATGCCCAATAATACTGGAGGAGCGGGATGTCAGCATTGTAACTTATCAGAGTACAAATATTATAAATTACAACATTTTGTGAAGATTTCGCTTTGGAAATATAAGGCTTGTCTCCTATACATGACATACT
The DNA here is from genome assembly GCF_054491065.1 of Syngnathus leptorhynchus. Lineage (NCBI taxonomy): Eukaryota > Metazoa > Chordata > Actinopteri > Syngnathiformes > Syngnathidae > Syngnathus > Syngnathus leptorhynchus. The sequence goes on from NC_141202.1 coordinate 8,823,860, forward strand.
GAGCGAAATAAAAGACTATCTGTTAAAAAATAAGGTCAAGTATGACTTTATCCAGTGAAGCCATCATTAAAAACAATACACAAACATAGAAGATGTACCACTTGCTGAAGGACAGATGAATGGGGAGTTGAGAAATACCCACCATGGGAGCCTGTTTTGTCCAGAAAATTGGCAAGGTTGAACAAAGAATTCCTCGATGAAAGGAATTGCAGGAATTTCTGAAAGAGCACACATACAGCAATGTACAATAAATTGTGGTGCATGATGATCAATAAAGCCACAATACAATTGATTTGGATGTTATTGGAGGAGTATTATGTATTATTAAACCGATTTGGCATCTTGACATTTTTGCATGTTCTGGGAGGAGTTAATGCAAATCGATCAATTGCACATGCATATTTATTAAATTAAAAGCTGATTTGATATGTTGAAGCACCGCCTCGGAAAGAAAAAGCAAACCACGTTTTAACAAAACAAGGCTTTTAAGTAGTTGTTGGCTTTTTCTTGGCTTTTTTCTCAAACTCAGTAAAATGTTTCTCTGCTTTGTCCACTCACACTTCCAATTCCATTACTTCAAACTTCAATCTGCTTTTAAAGTCGTTTCACAAATGTTTTATGGTAACACCTACGGAAAGCACACATATCTCTTTTAAAAATGTTGGTCTCCAAAACTTTTAGAAACTGTACTTGGCAAAGCAATTTAGTCTCTCCTATAAAGCGTCTTACCAAAACAGTTGTTTGTTTCTTAGCCTGGACGGTCTATGTGTGTATTGTTACCTCATTGCCGTGCACCATGAGGTTGTGTGTAGTAATCAGGGCCTTGAAGACCACCACCCAACTGGCATTGCCCGCCCTCTCTATCAGTGTATCGGCCATCTGAGGGACGCTTACACTGGAATCCTGTGAGGCCTGGATCAGGTCTGGGGAATTAAAGAAGAACTTTAGTAGATAGATAGGGGTGCAACAATTTTGTTCAAATCAAGACAACAGGAAAAAAATGCAGTGATTCAGATGAGATGACATTCAAGAAGGTGGAGGTATAAATTGAACAGCTGCTTAGATGGGATATTCAATTTCATACGCACCATTAAACATGTGCTGGAAGACCTTTACTCTACTGCCCACATTTCATTTGCCAAATAACACAGCATTATTTTATGTGGCCCGCAAAAGCAAAATTACGTGTCAACTTAATGTTTATTAAAATACCAACACTCTAAATTGTCTTTCCTGTTTATAAGTGAGGTATTGCAACATTTTTTTGTCATAATCCTACTTTTTTTTTTAAGTCTATAATAACTTATTGTGTGTTGCTTATACCTTGTACTGCTGTAACGCTTGATTTTAACCTAGATTGATTATAATGATCCTATTTTTTTCTTAATAGCACCCATGCCAGTACATTGTTGAATTCATCCCTCTTACTTCATCACAAACTATGTCTATGTTAGTGACTCAAGCCAGAGTGCTGCGCTATTATCAAAATGTCTGGACGAGTGCTGCACAACCACTGCCTGATTGGAATTCATCTGGCTGTTACTCCGTTCATTTGTGAAACTTGTCATTACTACCCACAGAGGAACAATGGGACATTACACTGCAGAAATCATCAAAATCTGCATTAAAAGAAACATTTTCACTGACTACTCAGGAGAAATAGACATCTACCACAGAGCTTCATGCCGCAGTATGAGAGTGTAAATCACTGGTTTGAAAATCGGCAGTATTTTGTCAAGAAAAACAATCATTTGATTAAATACTGCACACGGGAAATCATTTAGTACCATGCGTGTAATGGTTAGTTTTTTTTTTGTTCTTCACAAGCACCAAATGTATGAATACAAATTCTGATGAGTTAATCCACTGATTATCAATGCACACGTCATTTATTTTTTTCCAATCATCTTGGATAGGGTAAGTAGGGAAGGGAGCACTCTGGAATGTGGTCGTTGCAAACGAAATATCTTCAAGGTCACTTTTCTTCAAGCCTACAACCATCTACTATGTAACATTCAGGATGCAGCAATGATGGCTGTACACGATGTCGTCTGTAGTGAAGCTGCAAATACACACCCATACTACACAGAAAATAAGCCCGCCAGGCCTGATGACTCATCATCCCACACTTCTCCTGTGTGTGTGTCTCGTTTTTTACATCCCACTGAGGCTGGCAGACTGTGGCACTGATTATTCCAACACGACCACCTAACGGCTGGATAAACCTGTCCCATACCATACTGAATATTATGCAATAGCACAAAAGATGTGGCGCTAACCTGGGATTCTGATTGGTCAGCTAGGTAGATGTTAATAGATTAGCTATGTTGATTCAATTCACAGTAAATTTAATCTATCGCGGGTGATTCTCGTGTAACACAGCAGAAATGTGTGACTGCCTTTTCTCCTTCATTATTTATGTGCGTGCGTGGAAAGGACAACAATTGGAGACAATAACCAAACATATGCAGGTCAGGCTGATTAAATGGTCCTAAATAGTATACCTGAAGAAAATAAATAAGGATATACATTTTACATTAAAGTGGGAGGATCACACCAATGTTAAATTTAAGAAGGCGTTAACAACTTGCCTATGTATTATTTATTAATGGCAGGGGTTTTGTTTAGGCTCCAGCATCAGATGTCTTGACGGACCCAAAAGGAGATCATGCAGTGTTTTGTGAAAAAAAAAAAAAGGCAGTTATCAATTAGGAAACATGGACAATCAAAGAGCCACTGGAACTAAACAGTATAACTACAAACACGATAACTTTTCTTTCGAAAAATTCAGTGCCATTCAGATCGTCATTTACTCCAGACAGGGCAAAAGTGACTTTATGAAGAAAATGTTTTTTGCTCAGTAGGTCATAGATTTGACAGTTATCCGCAGAGCAGTGGAAGGAAATACCCTGTTTTGTTAAGATGCAACACAAACCCAGCAGATAAAATGAAAACATACATTTATTACCAAGAGTCCATGCTTTTTATTTATTTTGCTTTCTTAGTTCATTTTGTCTCTAGCTTATGCTGTCACATTTTGTTGCTACTATTTTAGTCGTTTTTACTCGCTTCAATGAGTAGAATATGTTTTCAGTTCTACTTTAAATTAATTTCTTGTATTTTCTTATATTTTGCTGATTAGGCTTCAACTTAAATTCTACACAAAAATAAGGGGTTATACTTAATAATAGGTTAGACAAGAGCAAAACTTGTAGTTTATGAATCGAGGATCTGTAAGGATGATGTAGTATTACTGGAACTGGACACCATCAAAAGAATGGCAGACTAAAGGGCTTTGCTTGATGGAGGACATGTTTCACAGACTTCAGCAAAGTGCTTTGGCAGACATCACTGACTGTATTGATTTACCAAACAGAAAGTCTGCGCAACTACTTTGCCTCTTTCGCTAATAAATGTGAAGCAATAACTCATCTGTCAGGCCCCTGATATTTTGAGGCGCACACCGCTGGGTAAGATTTTTCGGTCTTCTTTGTTAGGACTTCTTCCTGCAGAAAATCACCTTTCGTGTCTATCATTTTGATTTATTGTTCTAGGAAAGCTGACTTACAGCGTTGCGAACAAAAACAGAATGTGGATGTGATTTTTAAGAGGTGAGGGGGTCGTGGCTGGAAATGGGAATTTCGCTATTACCGTTATTCAATTAGCGGCCCGTGGGCTACATGCGGCCCAGATCCAACCCCAGTGTGGCCGAGCCTGTAGTCCAGCTTGTTTGAATTGATTTGCGCCTAATGTTTATGGCCCTGGTACATTTCTTGATTAGAAAATTTGGCCTAACTGAATTGGTCACTAGACAACCCATTCTCCTGAATAAGACACAGCTGCCCCACTAGTACTTATTTAGGAAGACTGATAGGATTGACAACCTATTACTCTTATGATTATTTGTGAAGTGTTGACTGGAATGATTATTTCTACTAATGCTTGCTAGAACTTTGAGTTGTCCAACATGTTCGACCCTTGGGGTGGAAACTGTTACACCCTCTTCTTATGTTGTGCAAACTTTTTCGGCTTGTTGTCCAAAATTGCTCCATCAGTATCTGCTTGCAAAATGTTGTAAGGATGAAGAAATAAGACCCAATGCAGCTGGGCGAAACCTGAGCGGAACCATTTTGCAGAGGCGACCCCAAACCTGTTTGTACTCAACCCCACCCTAATTTCTGACAATAAAAAGGCTGCTGCAAAGAGAAGTAGCAGTTGCTTTCAAGCATTTATGTGTTACACAAAGTGATGCTGGCTCTCCTTGTTAGCAAACGTAAACTAGCCGAACTGTCTCTTGTGGTTCTTGGGACATATAGAATGACTGCGGAAATCCGCATTAAATACTCGACAGAATTTCGGGGGTATTAGAGGGGAATATTGTCTATTAATTCAGAAGAACACCTGCAAGGTCAGAGACTGATGATGTTGGACGATGCCCCGCAATATCTGGCGTACTATAGTTCAATTCAAAGATTTTCAAAGTCCTTTCACACTTACACTCATCCAATTGTACTTTGTTGGGAGCATTAAATTATAGAAAATGTCGATCTGACTCTGTGATGAATGTACGTCTACTATTTGCTGAATGCCAGCTTCATCACTTAACAAGACCACTTTCCTTTGTTAGTAACAGCAGCCAAGTAGTTGAACATTACTCTCTATGGTAGCAGATGTGTTCTGAATGGACCAATGATTGTGCAGTAGGTTGGGAAATGAGAGCATTTGAGAAACGCAATATATTTCGTCACAGATACAAGAACTATTCGCATTTGGATTAACCAGAACATAAAAACAAAGACAGACTGCAAAGTGCATCACAGTTGAATTACAGTGACCATAGAGTAACAGTATTTCAACAAGTGCAATGAATAAGCAATGTTGTACTCACATGTTGACATTAAGTTAGTACCGTATTTTTCGGACTATAAGGCGCACCTTCAATGAATGGCCCATTTTAAAACGTTGTCCTTATATAAGGCGCACCGGACTATAAGGCACACCATTAATGCGTCATGTCAGATTTAGAATCCAAATCCAATTATTCTCCATTTTATCATTTTTATTTCAACTTCATATGCAAAAAATTACTTTATAATCACAAAATAATGATCCATAGTCTTTTTGATTCATGATTCATAGTCTTCAGCGGGCCACTTATGATTGATTTTATGACACAATGCTTTGGGCCAGTTTACATTTAGGAATTTGGTCCATATATAAGGCGCACCGGACTATAAGGCGCACTATCGGCTTTTGAGAACATTTTAGGTTTTTAGGTGCGCCTTATAGTCCGGAAAATATGGTAATTGTGGTGGCAACAAATATTGTATGCAGTTCAGTTCATCACAGGTGCAAACTCGACCAACAAACCGACAGGGATAATATGGACAAAGCAACTACGAGTCATACAGAAACATACAGGGATTAAGACGCAAACATTAATGGTGCTTACTGTATTCGGGTACTGTATCATGATTTAGGTGCATATAGATCAGAACAGTACATTGATGATTGATGATGATGATTGATGATGATTGATTGAAAGGGTTCTGGATGTGCGAGAGCATGGAGGGTGATACAAGTCATGCTGCATAAGTGATGCTTTGGTGAGTTACACATGAATGGACCATGAAAGTACGCTGTTTATTTATAGCTCCTCTCACCCGCAAGCAACATAGAGGGAGAAAAAAAAAACACCCAGAATGCACTGTGCCCCACTGCCAATGTGGTGTGCCAGCTTAACAAAAGTGGAGGTTGAAAATGACATCTTAGGAAAAGCTCAATTCAACAGGAGGTGGATGTAGCTATCTCCAGTCTTAAAAAAAGAAAACAAAGTCAAAGTCGTCAAAGACCTAAAAAAAAAAAATGGAGATCCTACACAACATCATTTTGGGCAGTGGACCCATGATTCCACCATGGAATGGATGGAAGATGGAAGTTTGTTGTTTGGAGTGTGTGCAGTGGATCAATTGCCGTAGCATGTCTCAAAACATGCATGTCTCAATTTTCAACAGAATCCAACATATTTAGTTCCACGAATAGGATCTGTGCCATTGAATAAGGCAAGCAGTGACAACAATTCAAGGTGACGCCTCTGTTCATGGAGGTCGTAAAATCACTTAGTTACAATATAAGCTTTTCAATTATGTATTCACCTGCACCAAAGCAGCATGGGGCATCACGCCTTCAGCACCATTGGCAATGGTGTTATCAAAACCTCAGTTTGTTGGGATACTTATTTCCAATTTAAGTGTAAGACGCTAGCTTCCATTGCTGTAGATTAAATCCATGTGATGACACACAGCTGACTGCATGGGGGAGGTAACCACCATGACTTTGGTGCATGGCCTACATGCACAAGATACATAGATGGATAGATGACTGGACAGGCAGATAAGCAGACAGACAGACAGACAGACAGACAGACAGAAACATGGGCACACACAGACAGTAGTCTACTCACATTCCAGGTGTTTTTTCTTTGGGGCTGTTTGCTCATGTGTGGTGGATTTACACACAGCTCGAGACACCTCCGATCCAGTCAAGCTGTATTGGGCCGCGGCGATGCGGTCCGTAAGTGTCTGACCCGACATCTTCTTCTCTCGGTGGAGTCCACCCTCAACGATCAAGTGGTCCTACCCCCCCCCAGACCCCCACCTCCACTTAAATATGAAGAGGAGCCTCAGTACTCCAAGTCAAACAATTCTATTACATAACATTGATGGAAGTGACTGATCAGTCAGAGCATGCGTCTTTAGGGAAAATAAAGTATATATATTTGTTTTGACAGGAAGCTGACACCTCAATAATGTAGACTGGATATTCAAATGAAAAGATCACCGTCAATCTTTGGACCTATTTTTCCGCCTGTGAGACAAAATGCTCGTTTTTGGATGATGCTCTTGAAGCTTCCCCCTCCTTTCAGTTTTACAGCATCCGGCCTCCTGCTTAATCCTTGCAGCCTCTCCGACAGTCCTTGTTTGAGCAGAGGAGCATCAGGCCCGGGTTGGGAGCATCCCCATCCAGAGCGCCGTTTTTCCTCTTCTTTCTTCTGCACCTCCCTCCCCTGCACGCTTCCTCTGTGCAGCGGCCCCCTCCCCTCCAATGAAATCGGGTGAAGCACGTTGCAAACCCCGAATGTTCTTGCGTCTTTTTTTGTGTGTGTGTGTTGTATTCGTGTTCTCTTCGGTCTTGTTATTTATTTATTTTTGCATTTGTCGCCGCGCCCCGCCCTTACGCCGTGTCACGTGACAGTGCCGTGCCAATGCTAAAACTGCCGCTGCCTCTTTCTACCATCGCGAGAAGTGCAGCGGACAGAAAAGGACGTGAAGGGTTAATGACGCTCGTTGACATTCAGGATTTGAAGGTGATTAGGGACATCCCTCGACCCTTGACACACCCCTCACAGTCACCATCATGCAGTTTTATCGCTGTCCGTGGTGCTGATCTTGCGCAGGCAACCCTGCTCCGTCCACTGTGGCTGGTGGTTTTGCAGCCACTGGATATTTGGATTCAGGATGCAGATGTATTTTATTTGATCAGAAATAGAAATTTACCTTTCAGGTCACTGGTGCGTCAAGCTGATGGCTTCACTCACGCCCTTCAACAATGAAATCTTAAAATGCTTTTTGTTGATGTTATTTAATCTATTTAGTTTTGGTGACTTTCATCTTGTCCTATCAGGGGTTTCCACAGTGGGTCAGTTGCATGACATGTTTGTTTTATTTTTTCTTAAACAGAAAGATATTTATCTCTGCATCACCCTAACTGGGAAAAGCATCTCTGCGTTAATGGCAATAGTTTGTATCAGTGCTCTTATCCTGTATTATTTATTCATCTTGAGTGTAAAGAGTGATTATTTTTACTGCATTGCTGCTACCACTACTTTTATTATTATTATTATTATTATCATCATGCCATGCTACACTCTATACTGTGGTTGTACAGACTGTGTAATGGGTAAGTATTGAGGAGAGTTAATAAACCACACCTACATTTTACGTTGTTTTAAGGGCCGTTTCACTTCATACATCTAATTGATCGCATCATCTGTAAAACTAAAGCATCTAGAAAATAATCAAATAAAATCTGTGCGTTTTCATTTACAGCAAAGAATAATCAGCGAGTTACATGCTTGCATGGTGAAGCATAGATACTAATGTGCAGTTTTTACGTCAGTAGTGTTGTCACTGGTGTAGAACTGATATTGGGAAATGTTTCTAAAGTTTGCATTTTTCTTGTATACGGTCATTGAAATCAAGGTAACTCTGTATTTTTGTGATTGTCTTCACTCTTGTATTAGATTTAATGTGGTGGGCGTGGCTAAGACAGGGGAGCTCTGACCGAGTCACGTGTCTTTTGGCTAATTCTGGTACATTTACAGAAATGTTGATTGACATACACTGTCCCTGTCAAATAAATAATACAATTAAATTAAAAAGATGTGAGGTGGGTACATGTAATTAATACTGAGGTCATTGATTGAATTATATCCAAGGTGTCCAGTAGAAAGCATATTAACAAGAACACTTATCAAACAGATGCTGGCTCTTCAAAGCCATTATGATGGAATTCACAAAAGCTTTGCCAGAATTGTTACATATCGTGTTTAAAATTGCTTACTGCTGATTTTAGTAGCATTTCATTGCTAGTAAAAGGCTAGAGCTCAGCCAAGCATCAGTAAATGTCAATTCAAAGGACAGCAACATCGGAAGTGTGCCGCTCTTGTTAGAAATTTTTATTAAGTCACATCGATATGGAATGGCACGGCATCTTTTCTTGGTCCCACAGGACTAACTTGAATTATTAAAAGTCAGCCATCAAGGCCTTTCTCTCTGTACAAATAATTAAAATCAATGAGCTTTTGAAATGTAAAATAATTATAAATACCAAAAAAATTACAAAGTATTTTCCTACAATTGTATCAGCTTGTTGCAGTAATACAAGTCGAGGTTTATCACTAGTGCTGATCAGAATGTATAAATCTCCTGTGTTTTCACGTTTTGATTAGACCTTCCAGAAAGTCCTTTTCTACCATTTCCTCAATGTTTTGTCTGGCTCGACTCCAGAACACTTTCTGGCTCTCCAGTTTGTGGCCCTCCTTTGGACAAGGGAAGGAGCCAGCTGCACGGTTGTGAGCGTAAGCGGGACCTGAGCGGCTGCCGGCTTTGCTGTTAAACACCTGGCTGAGCAGGTTGAAGAAAGGAAGCAGCTGCTCCATGCTGCGGATTACATAGAGAGTTAGCATCAAGTGGCCTGGCTCCCAGGAAAGTGTTCGCGTGAAGCAGTCATCATCTGCATTTTTCTGTGGAGGAGACATCAACAAGGGCATGGAGTTCAGTGTGGAACTCTGGCAAGGTCAATCTGTTTACAGAGAGTGGCGGAATGTTTACGCTTATCAACAAATTCGTTTTTTCCTCTCATCAATACACTTAAAATGGGATTAAAAAAAAAAATCAAAGCCATGTTGCTCCAGAAAAAATGTCAAAATCGTTTTTGAGTTATGCTGGTAAAAAAAACAACAACTGTTTATGCATTCAAATGGAGATTTGGCTTTTACATCACACTCATTTAATAAATTTGTGAGGAGGCTGTACCTTAGCTCGTTTCCTGAGCAGCTTGGCGAGTCGGACTACGTAGGGTTTAAACTCCCGCTGGTGAGTCCCTTGCCGTCTCACCTCCATTCCAGAATCATCTGAGGCTTCAGGAATGAAGGCCCATCGATACCTGGGATCAATAAAGATGGCAGCATACAAAAACCTAATTGTTAAAGCTGACTGGTGCCTTAAGTGACCAGTAATACTGTCAATAAATTCTTCCATTTCAAACAGTCATATGTATTTACCCCCAAGAACCAGCTCATAATTTCTGTTTTTATTGAATTATTATCCACTTCTTCCATTTGCTATTTTAAAGGACATCTGACCAATCCCAATAGTGAATGCCAGTTGGGATTTTCCCCATTTAGAGTCTGTAAACTCGCAAAGTACTGACATTTGGAACTGAGGCAGGCTTTCGGGCGGCAGGGCCAAGGCCAAGTCCAGCAGCTTGCAAGCTGACAGATAGAGGTTGAGCCAGCGTTGGCTGTTGTAGGACGTTGAGAAGCCATTGCCTCCGGAATAGGTGGTTTCCAAGCCGGCCACAGATGGCCCAGATGTCCTTGGGAGACAGGATTAGTCATCGGGGTCAACAGAGATATGTCATTACAGTAGAACCTTACTTCACAAACAAATCAGTTCACAAACAATATTTCGGTACACATATTCCTTTGATTAAGGTCTGCTGCCCAATGGCAAAAGCAACTTGGTTCTAGGGATGAACAAATTAACTCTATTACCGACAATTTTAAAAAGATTGCTTTGGTTCATGAACAGAGTCTCAAAACAAATTAAGTTCATAGCTGAGGTACGAGCATAATATTCAATCTTGATAGCGACAAGTGTCAAAAAGTATACCTTGATATGTCCTCATCTGATATCAGCTCTTGCTCCATCAACAAAAACACCTGAACCTAAAAAGAACACACGCAGAGGTTATGAAATGGACAATTGACAAAGGTGAACATCAATGTACCGGTGATTGAAAAATGCAACGCCGTGACACAGCATTGACAGCTCACCAGTTCCGTGATCATAGTAGGCCATAATGAAGTGAGGTGTTGAGGTGACACACGCAGCAACAGCACCCTGAAGAAAAGGAACACCTGAGCATGCAGGATGGGTACCTGAGGAAGACGCAGGCTCTCCACCAGGCGCTCTGAGAGAACACAGAATGTAATATACAGCTTAGAATAGTACAAAAGTGAAAATCGGAAACAAGAAATAGTCATTACCTTGTATGTCGGGGAGGTACTTTTGGTACTGGTCCACTTCACTACTGTAGATTGTGAAGGCCAGGCGCTTGAGCAACATGGCCCTCTGTTCCAGCTCAGCATCTCTGTTTGTGAACAGACTCAAGGAACTGCTCTGTGCTACAGCCACACGAGCTGAGGTACAACGCAGGGACAGACATATGTGAAATTAGTGAAAAAAATCTCTAAACAAAGCGCTTTGCAGAACATAAAATAGTTTTAGACTGATGCAGGATTTGTTAATGTGATTTTAAATGCCAGTTGAGCAAAAACAGTCTCAAATTATCAGTAAGAGATGCAGGTCTCAAAAAATATCACCAACAGATGAAGGTTCTATAAAGATCATTAGAATTTAGAAAATAAAGCATACTCATAAGATCTCTGAATGTGGTCTTGTCATGAGTCATCAGATGATCAATGATCGCCCTCCAGCTGAAAAAAAAAACACATAAGTGACACAGTGACAAACAAATATGTGTCTCCCTTTATCATGGATTAATAACTATCTTCGGTTCTTCTTTGCTATTTAAATATTGAACATGCGTGCGGGTAAAACAACACTATAGAGCCATTAACATGAAGTCAATATCGCCTGTAATAAGTGAGAAAAAATAAACTAAGTGAATGAGAATTACAACAATATAATGTATAAACACTGTAAATTGTCTTGAAACTCATTCCTTCATTTTTTTGTTTGTTTCAATCTGAAGCAGAGACCCGAATTTAAAAGAAAAAAATCCCGGTCCACACTGACCGACTCTTTTACTCACTGGCTGACACAGGATGAGTCCATCTGGAAGAAGGTGTGGTCCATAAAGAGGTCAAAGGCCTCCTTCTTCCAGGCCCGACGTGTGTACTGGTACCCACTTAGACTGCTCAGCAGCTGAATGCAGGCCCGGTAGCTGGGAGCATTGTGAGCGCTGACAAAGAGATGAAGACAATCCATGACATTGGTTCAAAGTTGAAGGCAAAAGCACTCAGCAGACAATTCTGAGCCATATCTTAGCATCACCCACAAACAGACACTTACTTACCTGTGGTTGCGTAAATAGGGAACTACATAGTGCATGATATTGACCAGCAGTGGTATAACCCGCTCCTTCTCATCACTGTAGAACACCATGTCCAACAAGTGAGCCAGCACCTGCCAATGAATTCCAGACAGTCTGTGTAAATGCTGAGAACACCATTGCTCTGAGGGACAATCTTTCTAAATATGATTTGATCTACCATATTCAGCTGATTTAAATCTGCGCCTAGACTATCAACATTACTGTGGCAGCTAACAGAATTACAAATTGCACTGCAGCATTATTGATATTGACACATTGACGTGCAGAGAATAAATGAACTCGTATAAACACAAGTGGGAAAACACTGCGACAAGAAAGCCCAACCTGCTGCATTGACTCTCTCGTATAGCTTGAATGATGAGGTGAGTGATTTGTCAGGCTCGCTTCAGAGCACCAAAGAAATTAGATTTATAGACCTTTTAATAATGATTGATGTGTCCCACCTCGCCAGTGTCTTTATAAATAGTCCGAAATAAAAATGGGGTGGGAGGCCATTTATCAGCTTTGAGGATATCAGTTGTTTAGGCCAACTAAATTGAACTCTTGTTTGTATATCTGTAAGTGCAAACCTGATAATAGAAGCTTGGTGCTTAACCAACAAAGAGATCTGTCTTCTTATGTAAGGATATTGATGGACTTTCTATTAACGTTGTAAATAACCTCTACTGAGCAGTATGCACCCGGGACTAAAAAGGTTTCTGTAGACAGGTACGATGGTGTTCTAGAATCCAGTCAAGCACACTAATTCTTAAGTTGTTGTTTTTTTTTTGCACGTTTCACTTTTGTCTTGCCCATTCATCGAATATTCTCTCAGGAGCTTTGTGTCTTGTCACCATGCAGTTTGGCAAACTTCAGTCTGGCTTTTTTCAATTATTTATTTTAGGGATGTCCGAGTACCGATACCAGCCTTCTTTCAAGGTAAGTATCAGGTCTCGCAGCGGTGGCAAATACTGGTAATCTAATCTCCTGAGATGTCTCTCTCTCTTTTGGTTTCTCTGGTCTGTGATTCACACCATGACCCCAAAAAGCAAAGTGACTACTTGTTCTTCTTTAAATAGGCCAGAGGACTGAAAGTTTTAGGACACCTAAGCTGCTAATATTGTTTTTAATTTAATCTTTATGTGCAATACATTTAAATTGAATCACAGTTTAAATAAATAATGGAACTTGAGGTTCCAAATATAATTTGTTCGGCGAAATTGCTCTGAGATGGAAACATTGAAAAAAAAAAAAGTTAATTGGTTCCACTGAATTGAGCACAATTGCATTTAATCCATTCCAGTTAAAGAACAACTTGAAATTTGCCTTATTGTGATTATTGTTTGGTTAAAAATTAAATTCTGTGCAATAAAGAAATATATGAAAACACAATTTAATACACGAAAATAACAATGGGTTGTCACATCAATTTGCTGTGTCTTACACTTTTTGGGTGCAGTAGTGTTTATGTGCAGTGTGGAATACTGCAATGTCTAAAAGACAATCACGTCCCACAGCGGCTGAGTTGCACTGGTAGCCATTTTATGCGACCAGAACCACAGAGTTATTGATTGCAAAAGCCAACCGTTCTGAGCCTTTCGCCGCCATGCCAAAACTGTCCAGAAATCCAAAATAAAACGTTACCCAATGTAATTATTAATTTTAAATAACAGTTTATAAACCAAAACCTGGGCATTCGTAAACCAAGGTGTATTTTTTTCTTCCTATTTTTTGTATGTATAAGCACCGTGTTGTGATGGATAATGTTACAGGGGCTTGCAACAATCTTAAATATATTTTTAAGGATGCTCTGCTGCATTTGATAAAAAACTTCTCAAAGATTGGTGATAAAATCCTGCCCCAAGTGGAGGAGTTCAAGTATCCTGTTCACAAGTGAGTGCAAGATGGAGAGTCAGATCGACCGGTGGATTGGTGCAGTGCAGTGTTTTACCTCAGCCAGCAGCGTGAGGGCATGAACGCTGTAAACGGATGGGGTGAAGCTAGAGGCCTCCATAACTGTAAGCATTAAATCTATTAAAAAAAAACAAAAAAACACACACACATGTAAAATCTTGTCAGGGGCTAAGGAGCACATGTCCATTAAAAGATTATAATACATTCTAAGATTCACATGAGCAAATCTGTATTTTTGTATAATCTTCTGGGTCGTTTTTTCAGATGATCTTAAATTTACTTTAGCTGGATTGTACATTATAGGACCGAATGAGTGTCCTTCATAAGAATAAGAAAAAAAACCTTCAACATCTGCTTCAAGGTTAGTTCCATCCACAACTATCTGAGGAGAGGCCTTCACTTCCAGGTTTCTCCTCAGCCATGTTGTCTGCTCTAGAGAGGAGCCTGCAATTGTCCCAATGGCCTCCACCACTTTATGTGTCACATCCTGAACACCATCAAAATCATAAACAAGCAAACAAACATAGCACATGAAAATGTGTTAGAATTAAATTAAAAGACAATGGAAAATGTAGGCAACCAAAGTTTTAACCTGGAGCTCTCGTTGGTCCTTCTTACTTTCCAGATTAGGGTTCTTCAAAATGAATTCATTCAGTACACTGAAGAACAGAAACCAATATAAAGACCATGTAAAATGTCAGAGTGAAACAGAGTAATCTCAATATCTTGATTTGTTCAGAAAAACATGAAAAGACATACCCAAGTATTAGAAACTGTCCTGGGGCAGGCAAGCCTAACTGCACGGAGTCTTTCAACAGAGCCAGCAGAGAAGGCCAGCTATCAACTAACGTGGATACAGTGATTCTATGACATTAAGAAAACATGCTATTAGGGTGAGCAAATCATCAGCTTTGCAACCGATGTAAAGTATTTTATAAATACACTGTACGGTATACTGATGTTCATATGTAACAAACTCACCTCTGGACATATGCATAGAAGAACTGCAGCATGCAGACCTCCAAAGAAATGTGTTTCTAAAATGTTCCAAGCAATAAAATGAGTGACCATGTATAAAGTGGGTAAAATCATTGTTGAGAAAAATAACACAATACATTTGCTCTGAATTAACTAACTGCCTCAAAGTATATTATAGTATATATATATATATATATGGGTGGAGTAGAAAAAAATATATAGCAACTGGATCTTTGTGTAAGTCCAGATGTCTACTTGGTAATGGCAGGAAAATGTAAAAAAGACCAACCTTATCCTTTGCAATAGCTGGTGGCTGCTTGAGAACCTCTCTGACTGTGTGCATGACAGTTTCAGTCCGCATGGCACTCACTGAGCGAACCAGCTCAACCAGCAGTAACTGTTCATCACTAGCTACAGGAATCACCTGAAAGTCATACAGGACCAAAGCAGAGTTCTTATAACTATGACAAAGTACAGAGACATTTTGAGCATTTTATAGTTATCTTTTAGTGGCGTAAATGCATACTGCAAAACTCTGGACTAACCACCCATTTTGTTAAAAGTTGCACGTTATTCATTTTTCTCAAAACAGTTATAAAGGCCTTTAAAACTTAAAATACATGTTGAACTAGTATTCTAAAAATGCTACTCAAGTACAATGCAATAGATCATTGTTTGTGGCGCGGTGTAAGGAGACCCACTTTATTTCTGACGGGTGCCTTGAGCTGTTTCCTCTCATTCCAAACATAGGCAATGGCTGCCATAAAGTGAGCACCGTGGTTCATGGAAATGGGGCCGAGCAGCTCAAGGACTTGCTGGCGAATTTTCTGTAGATGAGAAACAAGTAAGAAATGTATGCTGTTATGTCCTAATCTAGGAACCCATTAGCGTTTTGGATCATACACACCTTCAACTACTTCACTTAAAATCTATGATTGCTGTATTGCACAACATGTAAAATCCTTTGAATTGTAGTGACTACAATTTGAATACACTTGAGTGACACCTCTAAACTTACTATATTGCTGGAATACTGTAAACATTGTCCCACGTTATCTGCCATTAGGTTAGAATACCTTAGTAGAGCCCAAATTGATGTTGGAAGTGGAAGCAGCAGAAGCAGCAGCTGGTTTCTCAGAGCTGTCAGCATGATGGAGGACACTCCAGAATAGCGTGACAGAAGACATGATGGTGTGGAGAATGGACAGGATGCCTGAGCGAGCCTCAGCCAGGTACTTCTGGTCAACACTCACGTGTAACTGACAGGTCATCAACAGGAGAGAGTGTCAGCAATGTAAATACAATGCAAATACTAAGCACAAAATGCTAATTGTCAACCATATACTGATATTAATCATACCGTGTAACCAGTAAGACAATAATACTGTATCCAGCACTTATTTGGCACAAAAAAAAGGTCATTGTGTACATGAATTATGTGATCACCTGGTGATACTGAGTAGTGGGATCAAGCAGGCAGTAGTGGATGATTGCAGTGATCCCCTCCAGTACTGTCAGTAACAGGTCAGGAGGAATGCAGAGTGCCATCCATTGGGGTCTACAAAAAGAAAGTTTATATAGCATATAAGAAACCCAAAATAGTTCCAAAACATGGATTTACCAAGTCTACTTTACATGCATATTAATACAACTGAATATTAAATTGTTCTAATTTACTGTTTTCACTGTCTGTGTGGTTGTACCATTATTTTAGCTGATATGTGAAGCAAATTGTATATTCTCCCAAATTAAAGTTGTACTGTAGTTTCATTTATTGGCCTACAGCGCCATCTAGTGTTAAAAAAATCGACTTGCATGTGAAAATGCAGTTTGTAGTCTGTGAAAGCATAAATGTTTTTCTTCAATCTATAGTGTATCATGTAATAATTGTAATGTTTCTTAAATTTGATACAATATAAATTATTTTCACATGTTTTATGTCTTTTCTTTGGAGCAAAGTGCTTTGCAATTTAAAAAATGCATACATTTGCAATATTAGCAGCATTCTCCATGCTATAATTCTTAATACCTGGAGTCAGTAATCCCAGTCTCATATCGGTACTGGTGAAGAAGATTGTCCAAGTTTCTGCAAAGCTGTAGAGTGACTGATGCAACCACCCTTCTTAGAATCCTCCGCATGTATGGTAGTGTGGCTGTGATGAGTCCAATCCACTGAGGGTGCATTTTACATGCATGGTGTTGATGCAGTGCCCTTATCACAGCGCACAAAAACATGCCCTGTGCTGTGATTGGCTGTCCGTGAAGATACTGTAGTGATGTCATTGGCTGCTGAGGGTTCACATGCTCCACATCTCCACCTAACATCTCAAACCCAGTTCCTGTGCTGTTGCCTGCTGCTACAGCTCCCGCAGCTCCCGCCGCAGGTTCTCCACCTTCTTCGATTGGTACAAGAACCTTGTGCTCAAGTACAACTAGGCTCTGGAGTAGTCTCAGTAATTGAGACTGGACTGCACTACAACTGTCCATCTGGTCCTCTGACAAGTTGATAATACTATCCTCTGACAGACCTTCCTCCACTGTGGACATGTTTACACCAGCCGCCCGTTGGTCATGCCATTTCTGAGCACTGAATATGGAGGAGAGCAGGCAATGGAGAACCACCTTCTGAACTTTACATTTAGACAAGACATCGTAGATGAAACTAGCAAATCCCTTTGCCGAGCCACCTGTGACTTTAGTCAGCTCACTGAAAAGAAGAGTTAAGACCTCTATACTGGTCAGCTGCATGGCCCGGTTCCCCGCCAAGTCCTGAGGGCCTGCTGTCACGTGGGCCGAATAGAAGCTCCTTAGGAAGTATAGACAAAGTGATATGATGATTTCCAGATACATGGCACTGCGGAATGAGTGGGAGTGGGAGTCTTGTGGGATGGGGCAGTAGAAGTCTTTGCCCATGACAGAGACCCTGTGACGAGCCAGCAGGTTTTGGAGCAAAGATAGCTGGGGGGTGTAAGTGTTATTGATGCTGGTAGTGGAAATAGCACTTACAAATCCTGAGGGAGCAGACCTTAGCATGGCTGCAACTGCAGAAAGTGCATGTAGGGCCCTGGAGGAGTCATATAACTGGAGATATAGAAGAACATGCTGGTAGAGAGGATGGATATTGAAGCGAGAAGGGTCGGAAGACAATCTACGTCCTGCGACACTAACACCTCCGACGTTCCCACCTGAACAGCCACTGGGTGAGCCTGTGTCACTTTCAATTTCTGATACTTCCCCTTCCCCACAGCTATACCAGTTCTCCAGATCTAGGCTATCCCCAAAGAATATACTGGGTGTTTGTGTTTTATCAGCTTGGCTTGCTGCTTTTCTCTGCCTCTCCTCCTCTTTCCTTTTGGACTTTTTTGTCTTAGGCTTAGCCCCCGTGGATTTGTCAGCCAGCTTCTCCATGATTTTGCCTTTAAGGCTGAGCTGCGTGCTGCTATGGCTACGTTTGCGTGCTTGAGAGTTGTCCACCTGCAGATTGTGGTCTGAAATGGCTGGGTCTGCGTTGTCAGGTAATGTGACAATGGAAGGTGAGGAACTGTGACGAATGATGCCCTCTCTGTGCAGCTGCTCTTCTGTAGCTACATCAGTTGAAGGGACGCCGAGGAATTCCAGTGTTCCTTCAGCCAGCATCTCTGGCAGCGTCTGGTGGTTGCAGCTTTGAGTAGGTCCAGAGTCCAGATGGGCTCCAGTGGATATATCTGAGGAAGTACTCTCAGAGTCTGACTGAGGCCAGTCTTCAGACTGAATCGGCATATCATGAGATTCCTCAGCTACTAAACTCAGAACATTTTCTATCAGATCGTTTACAACAGAGAAAACAGTCTCCTCTAATGAGTCTTCAGACAAAGAATCCGAGGAAGCAGGCTGTTGGTCTGAACTATTGGATATGCTGTTTACAACCTCCGGCTCATCAAAACTTTGATTTTCCACCGGAGAGGAATGACAACCAGTCGATTCAGAGGAATGGGGCTCCTCCTGCTGATCAGCAGGCTGAAATCCAGCAGTTAGTTGTAAATTCTCACTGCTCAGACTCAGTATGGATAAACTGTCACTCAGAGGGTTAACAGTAAGACAAAATGGCTCCATGTCACCGACTTCAAGACCTGGGAAATCTCTCTGTGCCATCCTGTCCACTTGCATACGGCTGAAGTCTAATGACGGGAATAAAAAAACAAGGTAAAATGTTACTGTAACGAGGCAATGGAGAAGCAAGAAATGACTTATATTGAGTCACACCTACTGATATTTCATATCCAATATACAACACCTACAAAATAAAAAGAAGGCAACTCACTTTCAGAGAAGCCTGAGTCTCTGGTGTCTACAGGTTCCGATGGTTCATGTTCAGGCAGGCCAGGAAAGACATGGGCCCAGTGGCGCTGGGCTTGTACTTTTTGAATGGAAACTCTATGGGTCTTTGGATGCAGTAGAAGAAGAAGGAGTGGTTCTAGTACCCGAGCAATGTCATGTCGCTGAAGGACCTGATTAAGCCATGCCCGGCCAACTGAACTTGTACAAGGATCCCAATAACTCAGGCTGTCTAGCATGATAAAAAGAGATCTGTCGGGTAAAATAAACGATGAAAAAAAAATAACTTTAGAGGAATACCAAGCGCACTGCAAAGGCAAATGCATTTGAACCAACCTGTCAAATGTGCGATTAAAAGGAGAAGATTTGGTCATGTTTAAATCTCGTGTCAAATGCCACAGCACGGAAAACTTTACATGGGCTTCGAGGCGAATTCTCTGTAAGGAAATATAGAAGAGTAAGGATTTGTTTGTGTTTACTGACACTGACTGGATTTCCCCGGGACTGACCTTGTCACGGTGCATGAGCTGCTGGCTGATCACATCCTCACAGATGCTGGAAGAAGGTACAAGGTTGTGGAGCTGATAGAAGAGCTCCACACTTCGTTGATGGTGCTGAGGTGTTCCTTCACTCAACTGATCCCACAGGATAAGAGCCACATTCTATGCACAAGGAGATCAAATGGTTAAGGGAAAAATAGAGGGAAAGGCAAATGGTTGTTCCATATGATTACTACCTTAAAGAAGTCGGTCTTGTTCGCGATGTACATAAGAATTCCCTGAGTGAGTGGGGGCCTGATGACAACAGCCACTCGCCCTTGGCTGGGACTCATCGGCTGGGCAGACTCAGAGTTGCCACTGGATGCCGCACTCTCGGCTGTTACCATGGCCACAGACTGGGTGAGTCCCACAAGGTCCATTAGCAGAGAAATGGCCACACCTTGCAGACTGAAGTTGCTAGCCAAGCAGGTGGCATCCATCAGTGCCTGCAGCCACACTGGCAAACATCCCTGTTCACTGTCTGTATTAATAGGGGCAGAAAAACACTTGAATACATATTTATTGCTTTGCTTTCACAAGTTTTAATGTCCTTCAGAAACAGGTTCCTTTAGCTAAAGCTACTAATCACACCACATGAACTGTGAATTACAGATATTCTGTTTAACAAATAGCTTTAGTGTGTTCAAAGTAATCATTTCCACATTTGTTGTATAGGTGATGGTGACCTTAAATGGAAAAAAAGTCTCACATAATGCTACATTACCGATAATAACTATACTATCTCTAAAGGGGTATGACGTTTAAAAACCTTAGACAAGAACGAATATCAAGTGTGAACGTTCATGTACTTTTACAAAGCAAGCCTGAGAACACTAGCGATGTTTTAATGAAACACCTTTTGATTACAAAGACTTTTTAGGATACTTACCACATTCTCGTTCTTGTGTGGGTGAGGCCTTCACGTTTCCCTCTGCAATGTACACTGGAAAACTGGAACACTCCAAGAACAGCTGGCAGGCTGCAGTAAAAGCAGCAATGCACTCTTTTTGCACCATCACATTGTCCAAGCTTGACTTCGTAAGATCTACATGCCCACAATGTGGGGTACTCTCCAAAACAAGATTTGTTGACTGTACCGCCAGGCCTCTGTCCTTCTCGTCTTTGTTCACTTCTTCAGAAGATATATATAAGGTAATAAGCCGGGATATAAATTGCTGGAAATGTTCCAAACAACACTGCATGACTGGTTTGTCCACAGGTTTAGGTTGTGATGGGCCCGAGGAACGAATGCACGTTTTATGTGTTGGGTGCATGTGAGGATGTGTATCAGGGCCACCCTCATGGTACTGGATAAAGTCTGTGAAGGAAGTTTCAGATGAGATGGGATGATTTTCTACACCTTTGAACACCTCCCCACTTCCATGTGGATCGACAATCACAGGAATGGCCTGCGGGAAGACGAAAAGGAGAGAAAAGAACACTTGAATAATTCCTTCCATCTCTGACAATTTTACATCGTTGTTCATAGGACAGAGATCCGCATTAACTTATCAGCAGTGAAACAAATGAACAAAGAACAAGTGCTACAACTTTTGACATCTGTCCACAGCTGTTGTTCTGAAAAAAGGATCTTGACATGTACACAGCAAACAGTGCAACAAGTTGAATGAATTTTTTTCTTTTCAGTCACTGGGCGCAGCTAAATATCCTGGGATTCACCTTGATCCAGGCAGCAGGCACATTTTGGGGCCTGGACTCAGGTGGCATGTAGGGTAGCACACATCATCCATATGCTCCTCAGGGTGGGGGCAGAGGTCTGTTAAAAGTGTTTGTTGGATGTATGTGGCATGTTTTCCACTCTGTTGGAGATAGCTACAAGCTATTTCATTCTTCTGTACTTCCAAAGAGAGTACAGGCGAGCTGGGCTCAGCTGTTGGTTAACTACCATCTTTTTCTTTGCTCCTTACGGGCACAGCTCAGTCCGTGTAGGCTGATCCATGTCTGAACATGGGACAGATTGACTGAATGCCACAGTGAGCTTGCACTCATTTAACAAAGCAGAATTCAGTTATTGAGACCAGGAGAACCGGGACAGCGAACGAGTAGTCTCAAGGGACCACGAGATGGCTGGGCCATTGCTGGGACTACCTCGTCAAAAGCAGATCATCAAAGCTGGAAATGAGCTGCTTGACCTAATCTGAACAGAGGACTACCTCGTCAAAAGCAGATCATCAAAACTGGAAATGAGCTGCTTGACCTAATCTGAACTGACTACATTTCTCTCTTTCTTTGTTTAGGATGGAGGGAAGGCAGTGTAATTTAGGCAAAATGGGTCAAGATAAGTAACTACAATTATCAGGAACAAAACGTGGTCATGGGACATTGCTTATATGTGAAACAGCACAAACTTGCATGTTAGGACAAGGATAATATAAACATCAATAAAATTCAAAAGCCTTCAGACATCAAATAATTGAAGAGTTGGACTAAACCCCTTAATTCCCCATGACGTTTTACGGCTGTTTTCTGTTGCTTTACCTTGCCCAAAAATACAAAAAAATGGTCCTCCCTTTGAAAAAATAATGTAAAAGTCCTCCCAGAAAACTTGAAGCTGTTATAGCTGTAAGTGGTAGTTTATTTCCACTTACAACTACTATTTGTTTAATACCTAGGTATATCAACTTAAAGTTGAAGTGAACACAGTATACGGTACTGCCATGACTACAGTGCTCAATAATAAGTCAGTAAGGAATATTTTTTTTATTTTATTTTTTTATGATTAAACTCACCTGTGGTTGGATTCTTATATATACAATATTTTTTATCAATAGACCATTATTTATTGTATTTTATAATAGTAAAACATTGATGATTCTGAAAGGTAATTGAAGGTTTTCTACAAAATTTAAGACATGTAAAAAGTGTGGAATATGTCACTACTTTTACTATACTCACTGTTGTATCGTTTTTTTTATCTTTCGCGGAGTCTGAAGAATTTCCACAGGAGCTGGAAAGGCCCTGCACCTGGGGGCCTGGGGGCAGAGCCAAAGGAGACACTAATGGTGGTTGTACTTTGCTCAGGATCTTGGAGCAGAGACGCAGGCAGTGAGTGAGCTCTCCAAGCCCCAAGGTCTGCAGGTGACAGGTTAGTGCAGCCACCATGCGCAGCAATAGCTGAGGAAGATGCTCCGTCTGGATCTCGATGTACGTCTCCTACAATAGGTGACAATAGATGTAAAAAGTTGTCTATATTACATTCACACCATGTCTCTGTTCAAAATGTACAACAGCAGCCTTGTCCCTTCTCATTATTTAATCAGAGAGACTATAATATTAATAAAAATAATAATATCAATGAAAATAATAATACATCAGATTAGAAAGTTCTTTTCAGGACACTCAAAGATGCATTGGATGCATTATTTATGCACTCAGACATTCACACTCTGGTGGTGATAAACTACGTAAGAGCTACGGCTCCCTCTGACCACCACCAAACTTTTGCACCGGGATCATGAGTGTTGTTAGTCATGATGGTGAGTTAAAACAATTTAAGGACATATACAGTACATATAATTTTTCCAGTTATGGATTGTCATGACCACTGGCCACTTGTGTTTATAATTTTTAGTTAAAGTTAAGTAATTTTGTTGTAACTTCTATAGTTTTTTTTCCCAAGTTCCTAACTTGCAATATGCATTTGCTTTTTTATTTCTTACCGAATGCCATTTGTGTAGAGGTTAAATTTTACAGTACGACAGTATACAGTGCTGCATATTAATGCAATATATATGACGTTTAACAAGGAAGATTTTACTAAATTTGAAAAAAGGGACAAATGAACCATGAAATAAATATTGGAATATACATAAACATAGTCGGTATTCATATTTCTTTAAAAATATGTGAGCAAGACAATGTCATAAAATTACATGCAATTAAGAAAGCCCAGACACACTGGGCGAAGATTTCATTGCCACAACATCCTCACCAAACATTACGGATGAGATTTTATTGGACGAGATTATTTTCTGTGCTTCTTTCCCGAATGAATTTCGAAGTTAAGAGCACAGTGGTCAATTCATTATTAAGAAATGATCACGCAAAGCTTGGTAGAACTCGAGGCCAAATGAAAGTTGGTGGGATGTTGCAGGAATGCTATCATAGCCTCAGTGAAGCAGGATGAGGTGAAAAAGCAGGAAAGAGCAGTACTTTACCTGGCAGATTACCCTCATGCTTCTAGTAGGCTTCAGGGAGAAAGAGCAAATAGTTTGAACAGACAGGAGCAAGCGGAGCACAGGCCACAGCACACTAATCACATTCCTCTCTAGCCAGTGTCCAAAACACACACAGACACACACCCAGACACTCTTGAAACAGGGTAATAAACAAGAATTTCCAAACTGAATTGGAAATACAGTACAGACAAGCAGATTTCTAAGCCGTACAACAGTTTACAAATCTGCTATATATTTTAGGGTAGGGAAATAGACACACAAGTATGTTTGTGCTTGTGTGGGGCGTTGCACACCTAAGAAACAAGAGTGGAGGCACAGACGTTAAAAATAGCAGAAACATCCCAGGACCAGGAAATGTCTGTTCAGGGTAGGGAACTGAGCAAAAAACAGTAAAGGACGTGAATGATCTAAATCGGGGGCGGGAGAGGATGGCGAGAAATATATAAGAGCCCAAGCAGAGCCAGGAAAGAAGGGAATGTCAATGCTTGGAAAGAAGCAGGACCAGAAAGACACAGAATAATATGAAAAGAAAAAGAGAAATGAAAACTCTACGATAAATAAAACTTGAATTAACAATACAGAAACAATTCTACACTACTGGTAAATTGAACTAAAATCAAGATTCAAATGAGACAAATTAAATTCAGGACTGAAATGAATGAAAGAAGGATTTTTTTTAACGTACTATAACTGTACATAGAGGCAAATACCTACATCAAAACTAAAGTGAAGACAAGAGAAGGATGGATGATGGTGTAGGAAAGACAACAACAAAAAAGAAAAGAAAACACACAAACTTACCAAGGAAACGATGTCCAGCAGGAAATCAACTAGTTGACAAAACTCCATTAAGGAGAGCTCTTGGGTATCTAAACTCCCGGCATGCTTTGGAATACTCGTTTGAACATTCAGTGTCGTCCTACAAAAGAAGCCATACGGTGTATCTGTTGGTTGGTGAAGAAACGAGCTGAATGCAAAGTGAAACATCTTGATGTTCTTTATAAGGATTGGCAAATTTGCAATTTTGATGCAAATTTACCCATTGTGCAAAAAAATACATAAATGTTATCACTTTTTTGCACAAACTTTCCCACATTATTATTAACTTACACTTTGGCTTTTCTTTTTCAAAGACCCATTAATATAGCCCAAATGTTTCAAAATGATCTATTGAATGGATTGCTGCAAAAGGCCCATTTCATGTTTGATTAGATTTAAAAAATGAATCTCCTGAATAAAAAGAAATAACTGCACTGCCTTCCTCTAAAGTGAGAACGATAAATGAATGACAATTGGCATTAGTCATGGATAAAAGAACGAGCAAATCAACTATTCGATACCAGTTGTACCCTAACCCAAGAAATAAAATGATGTATATGAAAAACTTATTTCCAAATAGAAACCTGCAGCACTCCTCAAACCAGCGAGCAATATAGTCCCACATGTAGAATGGCTCGAAAGAGTTGAACAGGAGATTGGCTGTTTTAATCAGCTCTGCTGTCTTCTTGTTCTCTCGAAGTTTGCTAAAAAGCAATCCAAAGGTCGACATTTGAATTATACCATGAATTCAAAATATGTGAACACATGCTAAAAGAGAAGGTGGTTGATTGGACTAACCTGCTAAGGTGTGTGTGGTCTTTGCTGAAGGAGCTCTGGTTTTGGAGGCCCAACTCAGTTTTACACTTTGTGTGCAGAGTACGAAACACTTCAATAAGAACATCCTCTAAGATAGCTGGACCTGAAGAGAGAGGCACACAAGACACGAGTTGGACACTGGAGAGCGGCATAGGAATTTATAACGCTAACTTTTCATAATATTCGACATATTACCAAGCTCTGGTTTGTCAAGCAGACTGATAAGAATGCGAAATGGCTTGAGGTCATGCATGAGAATGCTTTCCTCTTCTCCGCCTCGCACTTTGCCTTGCAATATCCCCACCATTGCCTAAAAACACACAATTAAACAGAGAAGAAATATATTTGACAAACTGAGAAATACTACTTGATACCTTTGTTTTCAAATTTGGCAAAGCAAATTCTACTATTAGCATCTTCCAGCCCCTTCTCTCATTTTTTTCATGTGTTCACGCTCCGTCTGCCACATAATGAACTGAAGCCTGCAAAGTCCCTGTAGTGCCAACCCTCTCCCAATGGAGGGAGTTGCAATAACTACATTGGAACAGATGGCATAGGAGCAAATGACAAAAACAAAAATACTTTCTAAAAAAAATAAATTTGCCTTCTGGTTTCTCTGTGCTGTGTGTTCTAACCCCTGGAGTGACACAGGAGAGCACATGGCGGGACTGAGTTAAAAGACAGTTAGGGGACATCAAAGAATTGGCTGCCGGAAAAGGTGCAAAAAAGAAGACAAGAGGACTTGGAATGCTGGAAGATAAATCAAAAAAGAGATGATTGTATTGGGCAAAAATGACCATACCCTATATCACACATAAAACTATTAAACATGGTCAAATTCTCTGCGACGTGACTTGTTTTGGTCTATTGTGTTCAAAAACAAAATTCCTACCTGGACAAGCATGTCTTTTGAGAAGGTGTTGAAATAGTGGCTCGCATGCTCTTCTGGTTTGCTCTGTCGAGTGGCTCGGGGTCCTGTTTTCAGCCCATTGTTGTCAAAACCTACAGAATATAAATCACAACAATCAAAATTGTAAAATATTTGGTGAATGTATTCTTTAAGGGGAGGAATATTCAAACACAACGGATCCTATGTGGGGAAAAAAAAAAAACTTGCCCTTACTATGGC
Organism: Syngnathus leptorhynchus; assembly: GCF_054491065.1. Lineage (NCBI taxonomy): Eukaryota > Metazoa > Chordata > Actinopteri > Syngnathiformes > Syngnathidae > Syngnathus > Syngnathus leptorhynchus. Next base: position 8,850,469 of record NC_141202.1, read on the forward strand.
TAATCACATTTTCCGGAGAACTGAGTTCATTTTCATTGATCCACCCAAGCCTGATTAATTCCAGACCTGCTAGATCAAGAAATCTAACGAGAACTTGTTGGACAAAATAAAGCCAGCCAACGAATCTGAAAAAGTTGCAACACCATGCCAGTATTCAAAGAAAGTCAAGATTAGATTAGAAATAAAGTCTTTGACATCCAGCAGTCAGGAAAGCATTACAAAGCCATTTCTAAGAGTTTAGGACTCCAGTGAACCACGATGAGAACCATTATCCACAAAAGGAGTAAACATGGAGTAGTGATGAAACTTCCCAGAGGTTACAAGTCTACAAAATTAAGGCCGTCACAGCGAACCCGAGTAAAACATCTGAAGAACCGCTGGCCTTCCTCACCTCAATTAAGATCAGAGTTCATAGGGGTGTAAAACCAAACTATGTTAATATGTTTATTTGTCATTTCAGATGAAGAGAAGTTGAAATCCTGTAGAAGGTGCTTTCAAGAAAACTTAAAAAAAACTTGATACATCCATTGCGATGACACTTACCAGCATGTGTATCCGAGTTCAGTTGCAAACAAAAGAAAACAAAGTAATGTTACAGACTGAACAACATTTATGTTTCTCAGAATTGAAAAGAAGTTTGTGGATGTTAGAAATCGGCACTCCTATAATCCGTCAAATTGCCTCGTGGTCTGACTCAGCGTTGTTTTGTGTAAAAGAAATTGTGGGTCATGTTAACGTTCTGAAAAGGTAAATAATGTGTTCCTCCAGTACCCAAGTTGAAATTAAGCATAGAAGGGTCTATCTTTAACATTTTAGAACGAGTGTGAACCTGATATACTACGGGCTCAGATGTGTGTGTATGTTTCGCACCAAGTAGCCATGCGTAGAGTCGGCGGTTCAAGGACATGTCTCTTCTCAAAACCACATGCAAAGCAGCTGACAGGATCCGTATCATGTCTGGGCGAGTAGCCTGAGTACAGCAGAACAAAACATTTACACACACATACACCGCAACCGAGAACTCCCTAAGTGTTTTGAAATATCCCAAATTAAAACACTGCTATCAAAAAATTGCACTGCACTGAAGTTGATGTTCAGATCTAATTGTAAAATACAGTGTATGCCTGGAGGTTTCCTTCAGATGGCATCAACAGCTGTTCTCACCTGGCTCATGTGGAATGGGAAGCAAAAAAGGATCAAATCTAAAGTGCTTCTCTGCACCAGCACACTTGAGTCCTGGACTGATGTGCTGACAGCCTCCACCTGATCAGAAAATACAGACATGGGGATGATTTGACCAATTATTGAATTATTGATTTCTACAAATGTTGATCAATGTTATTCATTTCACTTGTTTGAGGTTATGTAGCATAGTACTATTAGCAGCCAAACAATAGATTTATAGTATTTGAAAATTAAAAAAATGCATGGGATCGAACGCATTCTTTATTAAAGACGGCTCTCACGAACCCAGCCCCTACCATGAGTTCAATGTCACTGCCCATGACGTAAAGCTGGTCCTCCATGGAGAGCTTGCGGTTCAGGTGCAGTAGAACAAAGGAGACCCCCGGGAGACGCACAGCGGGACTGGTAAGGATACTGCCCCATAAGGCACTGTAGAAAGCCGACTGCTCCACTGCTGCTGCCACCTTCTCCAAAAGGGTGTTGGTTCTGTAGCAAAGATCCAGTGCTTGGTTATAATATATTGGTAATATAATACACCTAACCAAAAGTCAAAGCTGGACATTTTACAGGTTTGATGAGGTGCAATCTGGGCATAGCACAATTAATGACCTGTGACCTCATGTGAGTGGAATTTCATTAAAATAAAATTACAATCATAAATAATCGCATGTTAAATCGCAGAGGCAATTTTAATTGGAAAAAAATGGCAATCTGAATTCCCCCCCCCCAAAAAAAAGTCCTTTAGCCCTAATTTCAACCATTCTCACCTATCATAAAACTCTGATCCTTCCTCAAGGCCAGGCAGTACTCCAGTCAGGAGTCCCTGTAGACCCGGCTTCAGCGTCTTGCCCAGAGGCAGGTAGTACGTCTCATAGAGGCCCAGCAACACAGGCTTTACAGACATGGCAGCATTGGTGAGTAAAGGGAATAGCCCCGAGCTGCATTGTAAAAGATGATGTGAAATGAGTTATTTTCAGTTGTGTCTCCACTGTAACGTCCCATACACATGCAAAAGCAAAAAAAAAATTACCTGTAAAGAAAGAGATCTTTGGCCAGCCTTTTGGGTCCAATAATTTTAAAGATGATCTCATAGGTCTCCAAGGCCTTACGGTGGACTCCGCTGGGTAGGGCTGGATGGAGACATTGGGCCAACCGCTTGCCTATTGTCAGCTTCTTGGGAACCACTTGATATTTTGCATTGTTCTGCAATACCTGAGAGGACAATAAAACACAACTCTCTCATTGATCCCAGTTTCCCTTTTATGAATATGCGCTGAGAATGTTTAGAAGGTAGCAACCTTTGCTATGCAAGAGTGATTCTCATGCATATTCTTGATTAATCTATTCTAGCGAATATTTTTGTTTTGAATTCTCTACTTGTGCGCTTAAGTGCATTAAAAATGATCAACTTGGATCGTTACCTTGTTGAGTTTGCCCAGAGCAGATATGAGGTCTGCCCATTCACTTGAGTACTCAAAGTTTTTAAGGGCTTTATCCACCGCTGCCACATAGTTCCTGTACTTGGAGTCACTTAGCAGCTCCACTTCCTCTGCATTCATTTTCCTGGGTGGCTATTGTGCTAAAGTTGAACACCAGGCATACATGTGTGTGTATCACACCTGGTCCAAAAGCACACAAGGAGACAACAAAAACACAGATTTGTTATTGGAAGTTACTGTGTGGTGACTATGACACTTTAAGGCCTGGCAAGCATGACCATGCTGTATACATGACTAGACAGAAGGTAGGTCTAAGAAAGAGAAAGTGACCAAGCACCTTGTTCTGGAATCTTCACAAGATCACAGTTGAAACAAAGGAGTTGAAACAACGAAGATCCACTAGGGTCATTGCAATACTTTTAATTGAGGGCTAACATTCTACTGATGTTGTCCAAGTTGGCTAACGTGAGTTAATTGGAAAAATAAGCCAAGGGCGTACTCTGCTGGAGAACGTGAAATACCACAGACTCGAAATTTACAACATTAATCATTTACTATGTATAGAATCACAAAAATAGGCATTATAACGTCAGCTGTAGATAGGTAGAAATCTCAGTATTCGCCTCTTATAAATAAACTGTTGTAACGGGCGGGACTTAATCGGCGATCATAATGTGCCATTTGTATATTTCAGAAGCCATCTGATGGAATTTTTAAAAAGCAGGTTTCCGTCAGATACTCACTTTAAACACATTGTCATCACACATGGGTTTTTTTTCTAAATATATAAAAATTCTTGAAACTATATACAGAAAACCTGACCTATATTGTTCACATATTGCAATCCCTAATGTACAGAGGTTTCTGTTTACAGCAGTGGGTGCTTGGGCTAACAACTAAATGTCTTAGAACTGGTTTTGACAGTAAACAGAAATAATGAATTAACATTGTATTAAATAGCTTACCGTCATATCTTAGTGGAGGAGAAGTGTCATTCAACAATGCACCAAATTCGGTGGATTAAATGAGCTATCACGTCAATAACTGCGCTAGCAAGGACGCTAACGTTTGCTAACAGGTTGCTAAAGAGGATGGAGAGGTAGGGCCCTAACACTTATTATTTCACAACGTTTATGTCTCTTGGCAAGAAGACAATGGCTGCAAATATTCTACATATTCCCCCGGTACTTCCTCCCGCTGTGTGCGAATCATCAACCATGAGATCATCATCACAATGGCGATGGAATGGAATGACAGGTCCCAGACTACACTGCAGATTCGCAGCACATCCGACTGTAACATTCAACCCGCTTTTCCGCATGGACGTCTTCCGTCTTTTGAAAGTGTAAAATGATCACTGTTACGCTAAAACGTTACGGAAACTAAGATTTCAGTTATCAAAATAAAATAGAATGAATAATAAAAAACATTTTGCACTCAATCGGTTTGATAGAATTATCGTAAATTGATTTGTGGATGGTCAGTTAGATACACTATATAGAAAACTTAAAATATATGTACTTTTACGCTTTTTGCGTTTAGGGAATTACAGTTATATAAATAATAATAACACATTACTATGAAAATGTTAAGCGGATAGTCTTGTTCATCATATGGCAAACTGTGATCGTGTGGCACGCTGCAGACCATCCTTAATGCTATCACAGCGGACACTTTACTAGAGATATATCAAGTACACGTGTATTCAAGAAGTTTGTTGTTTTAAAAAAACAACAACATATGAGCAAATTATAGCCTGTAATTAATATGTGTATGTAGTCTGCAGTCTCTATGGCCAAATACGATTTGGAGATGCCAGTCAAGACACGCGGAGTTGGAGTGTTTCTTGAATTAAGAAAACGGCTTCAGAGTGGACTTCTAATAATCGGGTAAATTTGTTGCAATAAATTCGCGTCTTTTTATGATGCAACAGAATTGCATTGCACACCAGCTATGCTAACCCATGTCAGCTCAGGATTTTTTATTATTTCAACGATCGTGTATCGTGTACATTCCGATCATATCATCGCTATGCTGTCTCCATCTTTCACGTTGCAATAATGTCTCCGATAATTTGTTCACCCTGTTGAGGTCACATAGAAATCAAATTATGTCCTCATCTTAATGCTGTATAATGGACGTACCATATTGTCCCAAGTTGGACTTCCTGTTATTAATAGAAGATCTTTGGTCGGAGTGATGGGTACAGTACTCAAATAGGACACTAGATGGGGTAAATAGAATTTAATAAGTACACATACATAACAAGTCTTCCTTTTTACGTGATCTTAGGATCAATTATCACCATTCTCACAACATATTTTACAACTGTAAATATGGAATTTGTTGATGTCGTGCAGCTGGTAATCAATTGCAGTCTTAGTATATTGTGTCATCTTTGTATTTCCACTCTCAATATTTGTGAAGCAGAGGTTATTTTATACTGTAACAATGCTTTTCAGTACTTGATTAATGTAAAATAAAAACAGTCTGATGATTATCATCTTGATCGAATTGTAGACAGGTTTGAATTCGGGCTGCACAATATTGGAAAAATAGCATTGAAGCTGCTCGTTCCAGAATCGTAATGTCATTTTGAAGTCTCTTTTGCTTTTACAGATGTATCATGATCTTTCCTGTTTCTTTCCTTTTCTGTTGTCTAGGAAAGATGTTGCTGGAAACCCCGCTGATGTGTTTGTGACCGGTGGAGATTCCTCTCTTAACGTTCGGACCCCCACAGGCGAGGTGACATTAAATTTGCCCCCAGGAGTCTCCTATGTGGATGAATCCTGCATTCTGACACCTGGGGGAGAATCCTGTGAAGAAGAGCTTCATTTCAGGCTGCGAATAAGTGTTTCACATAACACAATTGAAGGTACTGCTGGATATTAGGAACAAAACCCATAGCTGCATTTATTTATCACAGTGCTGGCGTCGGGCTGAAACCTTGTCGTACCTCCAAAACAGCTACTTTTCAGAAGACCCTGAAAATATCATTTTTCTTCAACCATGAACATGCATCGTCAAAGAGAGCGAGCCATTTTCAAGACTTTGGCCAATAATTTGTGGAAAAAAAAGAAGAAAAAAAACACCCACACGTGTACAGATTTTTGAAAAATCTTCAAATTATGATTTATGAGGTTGTGCCTGATGCCAGTAATATGAAATAATGGACGAAGACAATGAAGGGGTCTGGTCATACACACATGTAGAAATCATTGAAGTTAACTTTTTTAGTGGCTGATTGCATCATCTTGTGACTCACAAGAGTTCCATGTCTTGCCAAATTCTCATAACAGATTTTATCAGGACCATTTAAGATTTTTTATCTTTTCTCAAAACATGCTCACAGCTTACTTCTGTCATTGACCTGTTGAAATGAAATTGGTTTTGTGCTGTTTGCTTATTAACAGTTTTCTGCTCTTTTCCGAACATAACAGTCATTTTGCTTTGTTTTAATTGTTTCCCTTTAGAGTCCTCGGACATAGTCAGAACACTACGGACTCAGCAGATGTATTGCTTCTACTGTCAGAGCTGTACGACCAGGCTTCTCGAGGATAGGTGAGGAAAAGACAATCAAGGAGGAGCCGGTCTGGAAATGTGTTCTTATCACTACTGCTCCTCGTCAGGAAGAAGAGAGAGGTTTTCTTGATGGTGTGACCTAGCTGTCCACAGGAATAATAGATATATGGAGCTGGAGCTAAAATTGTCAGTTGATGTAGAGTCACTATAACATAAAGGTTTACATTACCTATTAAAACAAAAAAAAAAACAATTGCACTTTTCTCCCTGAGGTGGTCCAGCGGTATCGGTCTTATTGCCTTCAGCTCATAGATTTCTGTGGTCAGCAGTGTGATATGCTGAAAATTACTTTGCCAGCATTATGAAGACTTTTAGCCTCTGGTTATGTTTTTCAGCAGTGACCTACTAAAAGTTGTCAAACACTCCCCCCCCCCCCCCCCTCTCAACAAGGGCAAGTATGTGTCGAGTCGTGTGTAGAAAAGCGAAGGCGGTTGCAATTAAAACAACACCATGTGTCAATGCGATATGCAGTTAATTTAATGCTCTGCCATAATAAGTTTGCTGCAGACTGTCGCTCTAATAGCGATTAATGGAGATTAATCGCTCAGTGCTTGTTTTGCTGATGTTGTAATGCGTAGTTACTAAATTGCTATTAGACAGAGAAGAGTCATTTGTATTTTTTGGGGAGTCCAACTCTGAAATTTCTATCCCACTTGCAGTATCTGAGATTTTTCTTTATTGTGTGACACAAAAATTGGACTTAACTAATTGCCTCAACTATACTGTGTACATGGGTAAAATTTCTCATTACTTTTGTTTGATTCAAGTTATTTCAGTGACTGTTGTGGATTTTTCTTTAATCAAGGAGATACAACAATTATTACCATGTGTGTATACATGTGATAATAAATTATGGACTCTGTAGATGTGACCAGTTTTGTTTGGAAACACTATTTTCAAAATGAAGCCATGTCCAAAAACATGGCTGACCTCATTTGATCCATATCTCATGTCTTGTAACAATTCTTTCCTTTCAGATTGTTTAAGCGAGTGCTTCCTCTCCCTAATGGCAACTGGAACGCCATTGTGGACGATTGGTGTTGCCACGCAGATCCTTTCGCCAACAAAAAGATGCTGCCCCGAGCTGAGGATTGTTTAGTGGGCGACACCTTCTTTCTCCTCACCCGGGACGGCAGCTGTGACCAGACCCTTCTTCAGGAAGTGAGCCCTGCTGACTCGCAAGATAGTCAAGAACCAAAGGTGAGTGACATACAGCACACAAAAAAAAAGGATAGCTGAGTTAAGCAAGGATCCAGCTAGACCAGCAGAATTCTAAGCTGCAGTGTCAGAATGTACTCTAAGTGTGCAATGCTCAGTTTCTGTAACACAATACCTGATTTAGGATTGCTAGAGATAGAAAAGTACTAAAAGAAATCACTTTGTAAGTAATATATCTACACAATTCAAAGCACGTTAACAGTGGCTCTGAGGTGTGTGTGTGTGTGTGTGTGTGTGTGTGTGTGTGTGTGTGTGTGTGTGTGTGTGTGTGTGTGCGTGCGTGCGTGCGTGCGTGCGTGCGTGCGTGCGTGCGTGCGTGCGTGCGTGCGTGCGTGCGTGCGTGCGTGCGTGCGTGCGTGCGTGCGTGCGTGCGTGCGTGCGTGCGTGCGTGCGTGCGTGCGTGCCTGTGTGTGTAGATTTTGAAGATGAGCTGGAAAAATGTTTTAATTACAGGATTAATGGACCTTTTCAAAACATGCTGTATACGTGCAAGCACCAGTACATTTCTCTGAGTATGAGTAAAATGAAATTCCTGTATTTCCTGGAGAAAGATTAATATGTATTTGTTCGGCAAAATATTCTTTTCCTTGAGCCGAGTTCTAGTGAGATAAAGATTGCTTGGTTTCTTTGAAGGCTGTGCATGCAAAAACGATGTATAAAGTGTTGAAATGTTTCTTTTGTGTACTTCATGAACAGAAAACCTGCCGCAGACTGGCACATGTGTCCTGCATGAGCTGTTCCTCAGTTTTGGGAGAGGCACTGACACCAGGTATGTTTCCTGTGAGGAACTGGTCATCAATAAACCTCTATGCCGAGGTTTTTACGAGGTGTTCTTACTGTGACTTGTAGAGACGCTGAGATTGTACATCACACAGGTGGTGGTGGAGCCCAGCGTAGGGGACACAAAGCCAGAATTGTCATTGAGCAGGTAAGTCCAATAGTTGGCCATTTTCAGTAAATGCGAGGAAATCAGGAGGAAATAAAAAGAGCCACTCAGCCCTGAGGGATTGTTGGGTTCTTAGGGTCTCGTTTATTGTGTAAGTTCTTACGTACAAAGTAAATTCAAGGCCATTTTGTAATTTTCACAGTTTTCAGTGCTTCCAAATCTAAAATGAACAACTATTCATTCATTTTTCATTTGTTTTGGATAGATCTCGCTTCCTGGAGAAGACTGTAGCAGCAAGGCTTGCAGAGCTGTCCAACTCAATGAGCTCCTTCCACTTTTCTGTCCAAACACCGACTGGAAAAACCTTCCTGCTGGTAAGAACAGGATTGAAATATAGTGAGATAGTTAATCAAATAAAAGTAGAATGATTTATTTTTGCATATTATTAGAATAACTTTACTCTATTGAGCTTAAGTACAGTTAGGATGTTGTTGTTGTTTTTTTCAATTCAACAAAGTCTTGCTATGTGACAAAGAATGGGTCAAATGTGTCTTAGTCCTTTGCACAATCTAAATGCAAAGTGACATGTCTGCTACTTTTGCAGCTCTGGCTGCTGAACAGCGATTCCATCATAGCATCAGTCCCAGAGTGGTCTGCTAGCACCCACACTCCTCACAGTCCATCACCAAAGGTTGCAAGAGCCCTTAAACTCCTCTACATTGCCTGCTCTCAAATGGGGATTCAGCAGCAAGAGTAAGTAAATACATCGTGCACATTTCTCCTTCCGTTTCCACTCCTTCTTGCCTTCATCTTTCATCTGCTTCATCGCCACCTGCCATAACTCAGCAAAGGATGAAAGAGGTTTTTTTTCATAGTTTGTTTACATCGTTTATTCACCAAAAAATATGAACAGGATTTTCTTCCCAGTTGCTACAAAGGTAAGAAGATGCAAGATGCACCCTATATGCAAAAAAAAAAAAAAACGTGCTGCACTGATATGCTAATATATGTGCATAATTATTGTTCAGGTTTACTAAGGGATGGTCACAATGTACATCTATCAATGTTCTGCCACCGTGACAACTATTCAGGAACTCTGGGAGTCAGCTGTAGCCAATCTGATTTGCCTCACACAGAGTGCCACACCATTCCAAGACAATGTTCCATATTTTTTCAAATGACATTGCCATCAAATGTCTTCGCTTGTCTCTTGGAATCCACTTCTTCCATTTGTTTTGACCATCGTGACTCTGTGTGTACCTTGCTGTGATGCATTAGAAGGGCGTCAGTGGATGCTCTGCATGTGGCTCTTCATGCTCTGTATATCAGCACCCCACTGGAAGAGTCTTCAACCCTCATTATTTTCAACTGACTCAGCACTGGTCGTTTTTTATCCACTCTGCTGTTCCCTGCAGCCGAGGGCAGTCAAGTCAGAATGGGGAAGTTAAGCTATTTCCAATGTTTTGACAAAGTTGCTGTCAAAAAAAAGTAATAAAGCTCACATAACCCTGTCTTTGCTGGAAAGTTACTATATAGTGGATGTCTAAAATTGAGATTCATAAAATGATGAACTCTTTTAGGATTATTTTTACACTAGTTATGTGAAAAGGCTTAAGAAAATGTGTCTCGAGATGGCTGGCCACAGTGACTTTTGATGTACACGTTCACTGCCAGGATAGTAAAATATGGATCTTTGACATCAATTGAATGAGTTAACGAGCAAACTAGTTCCAACTACTGTAAATCACCGATGCTTTCTGATTGTTCCTCCCAAGAAATGCACTCAATTTTTCAGCTCTTCAAGCAAATCTTGCTCAGTGTTTACCAACATTAAATTTGTCTAGGCAAATCTCACAGCATGCCACCAGACAAATTTCACAAAAAGTATTATTAAAAAGGTAATAATAATACCCTTATGTCAAATGACTCCTAAATGTCCTTAGTATAATATCTGGGTTGTTTAATTGAACAAAAAGTAGATATCTCAACTTTTTTCCTGTAAAAGTGGTGAGAACACAGTTTTATTATGCAGTGTCTTTCATACTAATTGGCAACATGGGTTAAGATTTTGAATGACTGGTCTTGTTCATACAACAAAATTCTGAGGACAAAAATCTATTTCAAACACAACAGAATTTGCTTGTCCTTCCTTACACATAATTAGTCTGGAATTATAGAAAAAAAAAAAAGATGAATAAATTCATTGTCCTTTGCGTAGCTTTAAGTAAACTACATTTATTGAAGACTTATCCTGTGGGATATGCACAGATGGCAATCGTGCACTTTCACACTGGATCAAGACAAACCACACGTACCAACATGTGTGCAGTTGCATGATGACGCATCAATCTTTTCACATTCACTCACTCTATGCACTATTGCAATGACGTGTACCGACGCAAAGCACAAGCTGGTTATCTATCTGCTTTAATGTCTTCCTTGTAATTGTGCACAGTTAGTAGTTAAAAATGGCTCTATTAAAACTGCAGTGAAAATTTTTCATCATGAACTTTATTGCTGCTATTTCAGGCTTCCCGTTTGTACTGAACACGGGCTCTGGCAGTGACCATGAATCATTTGCTCTTTCTACGTTTTAGCGTTGCCACCAGCTGGGAGGTCAATGCCACAGGACACTCGGTGGTGCTTCCTCTGAAGGTATGTGAGGAACTGCTGCAAGTGATTGAAGACAGCAATGCAACAATTCCTGCATCAATGCGTCACATGAGAGCCTATAAGGTGAGACATAACCCGGGAATTACAGTTCAGACTTGCATGCTGGGTTCTTTGCATCATTGAATCAAAATTATATCAGTCTGGGTACAGATATAAATCAAAGAATCTTCACAATGAGCATAAGACAATAATAACTATCTTGGCCGAAACCGATCACCCCCGTCCCCCACTTACACTATAGTTGTGACCTAGTGTTTTTATATAATTGATTTTCCAATTCAATGGTTTGCAACTCTTGCTTTGAGGTTTTTTTAATGGGTAAAATGCAATATGTCTCAGGCCTAACCTGATCTTAAGCCACCTTTTATCCAGAATTCGAACAATATCCGTATTTAGCCTTGAGAAAGTATTTGATCAGCAAGTAAACGGGTATAAATTAGCTGACAACTGTAGTCTTAGCTTTTTTAAACACAATGACAGTGGTAATTAGTACATATTCTCCAGTTCCTCCTTTGAAAACTGAAGTACGAGTCCAATTACTTTTCAGTCTGGAAAAAAAAAGAGCATGACAGCCTATTTATTCAAATCAAGAACTGTTTCTCAGAATTACATTTTCATATTATTGTCTAAAACCTCAAGCCAAGAGAGTAACAAAATGTATTGTTAGGACAGGTTCTTTTTTTTTTTTTTCTCCCACCCTTACATACTGGAGTAGGTTGTCCTTAATGTTTAGCAACATCAACGTCTGCAGTTGCATAATGACTGAGGTGGGTGAGACCGTTGTGAAACTGAGAAGGCTCCAAACACAAGGCAGACACGGGACATAGTATCTGTCGGCTTGCTGGAAATGGTTCCAGTGGTAGTAAGGACAGTGATGAAATGATACACTCAAACGTTTCCTGATTGTGGAGGCCTGTTGGGAAGTCGTCGGTAGAGGACGGGAAGGTAATTTGATCACACAACCATCTAGAGTTACAAGAATTAGTTTGAGGGTATCTGAGATCTTCTTTGAAATGGTGAGGAAAACACAATGGTACCCAGAGCGTGGCAGAGACTAGCCAGAGGGCTTTATGGGGGCGTTGGAAATATCTACAGAGAATATGATACAACAAATGCATAAAGTAGACAGTGGTCTTTAGTTTAAGGTTTGCTTTTGGTCCACAAATGGTGGTGCAACAGTGTATTTTACAGCATACAGTATTATCAACTACTATATGGGACTGATATGCAATAAATATTTTCATTAATATCAGTTTTTGATTACCTTTATTTATGGGGCACTTCTAAAACATTAAGAGCTGCAAAAAAGTGCTATACCTGAAATAAAAATCAGATCTCTGAAAAGACACTGTTAAAACAATAATAATGTACAAATGCAAGAAAACAATCGAAGAATGCTGAGTTTCATGCTAAAATGAGAAAGCCAAAGGTTGAAAATGTTATTGTGCCTTAACTTGGAAATGACACCGTGTTATTGTATTGTGGAAAATGCCCATATCGGTAGATGTGAAAAATTACTTGTGCTACCCTAATGGAGTTGTTTTTTTGTATATTTGTAGTTTTGTTAGTTTTACTTTAAAGCTTCCATACCAAATATATATATAAAAATATAAAAGTAGATAATGATGGCCAAGACAACCATTTGTCCAGTAGGTTACTAAACTAACAATATTGCTAAACCAATCAATTCGACATCAGATCTGCCCAAGCATGTCGGAGAAAGTTAATTACAACTTTTTATTTCATAATACACTTTTACTAGAGTACATAAACTGTCTCAACAAAATCAATCAAGAGTATCGGTGCCACAATTTATTGTACATACTAGAAATGAGAAGTCACAAGCAAACTGTACGTTCCACTCACTTGAATTTCTCTGTTGCTTCGTATGTCGTTTGACTCCAAATGTTTGACCGTTTTTAATTTCTGTGAATGGATTCAAGACCGCACCATAGCCAATCCAGTATGCATTCTTGACAGTCTATTGTTTTCTGTGCTTCACACCTTCTATTCCTGGACCCACCAGTGTAATGGGGTGTAAAGTACTTTAGCTTGCTGTCACTTTGCCCCCGGCTCATTAATCTGCTACTTCTACACCCCCAAGGCAATGCCAAGTCAGAAAAGGTATCAGAAACTGATGCTTTTCACAAAAAAAAATTTTGTGAATGCATTCTTAGGCTTACAAATATTTGAACAATGAAAGCTTTTTTTGGCTTCGCCCACATACACCACTACAATCAAGCAGTGATCGAAGTGTATGGTTATTACTATTCAAGCAGAGTACATACCTGTAAGTCCATTTATTGGCCATCAATACTGTTTATGTACTGTGTGCAGTCCATTTTCTTGTTTTGTCAAGACAAATGAGGCAAATAAATTCCCGTTCAAAAGTTTGGGGTCATCCAGACAATGTAGTGTTTTCCATAAAAGCTACGATAATTGCACACGAGTTTTCAAGTTTTCAACTTCACCCCACGCTCACGCTCTCAGATTTCAAAGAACTTCTCGATGTCTTTGTTTTCTCCAGGCTGGACTATTGTAACACGCTGGTCTTTGTGATACTGCAATACATTCAAAAAGGTGCTGCAAGGATCCTTTTGAGATTAAAAAAAGTTTCACCACATCACACCTGTCCTTGAATTCCTCCCCTGGCTCTCATCTCACTCAGAATCAAATAGAAAATGTTCCTGCAGTCTCACCGGTACCTTCATGGAGATGCAAAGTGTTTGGTTTTTTTTTATTTCCTTTTTAGGCCTATTTTTTCAAATCTCATAGTTTTTGTTGACGTTTAAACGATAGCATTTTAAAGTTCACCGTCAGTGCATTTATGAATTCAAAACAATTATCATTTTTTATGACTCTTATCATTTTGAGCCTGCTTCTCCATGTTTTCTTACTCCAGTTTACTATCTCATGTGGTCCTCATTTTACATTAATGGCAGCTCACCTCCATTTGCTGTTTGTTATCATTTGGATGAATTATCGTTGATTCGCCTGAGTGGCAAGCAAGAATTGGCATGGGAACACAGAAGACAGGGCCTTGAGTGAGGCAAATGCTCTCATCAATCATCCCAGTGTGGAGCCCTCAGTGGAACACAACTATTGTCTACAGCAGGCAAACAGCCAGGACTAGCAGATGGAGGAAGTGAGATAGGATCAGGCTTCGTTGATGTGCTTTCTGTGCTTGGTTTAGCTCGATGTGGTTTTGAACTTGTGAAATCCCTGCCACCTGTGGGGGGTTCATTCGAAGACCCCAATTACTGATAAAGTGTTGCTGTGCTGATTAGCGGCCCATAGCACACCAGTGCATCTGTGCTTTTGGGAATGAATGTTCAGAGAAGTTTTCCAAAATGCTAAAAATACTACACGTTTGTCTGTGTTCAGAACTTAACCAATTCTCTTTCTGTTGTCCTCAGGTGGCTTACCTACAATTGTGAATGCTCAGAAGAGTTGCCGGGATTCTGAGGCCCTATTTTGTTCCTCAGTGGTCAACTATTGAAGCAGATGATTCATTCGAAAATATGTAATTTCAGTGAAGACGGCCTTTCCCATTTCAGTCATTAAAACTACATAAGGCATACAATTCCTATTGGTGCTATTGGTAGAAAGTGGCGCTAGAATCACAATACTTAGTTTTATTAGTGTCATAGGTGTTTTGGATGTTTATCCTGTTCAGAGTTGTGTTTTGTATTTTCCAGATACATTTTCACCAAAAGAAATTAAAGTGTAGAGTTTTTTTCCCAAACTCTACCTTTCTGTTCATCTATTTGCGGGATCTGCTGCTTTGTGAAGCTTATTTTAGAGACAAATCGACCACTTAAGGGTAATTATATCTTGGGGGAGATAAGTGTAATTTTGTATACCATTTGTTCAATTTTTATGCATATTGTAAGGGTAATTTTTGTTCAAAAAAATAATGGTATAACATTTAATACATCTTTCTGTCACTCTAATGTGGTGTACATCCAAAGTGGTTTTGCTAGACTATAAAAAGTAAATCACAACAGTCAAAATGAGCAGTTTGGCAAGTTTTGGTAAAACATACCACCGGTAGTTAGTATGTCACTTAGCTGTACTTAGATGGTCACGTGTATTTATTATTGGACCCAAACCACTTCATTACACTACCTAAACTGTAATATAAGTTTACCTGTCTGTGGGTTTTGTTAGAGGGCATTCTTGTCTTCATTCCATGAGGTGAAAACCATGCCTTTTCCATCCTGTTCTTGTCAACATCATCAAGAAGATAATCCATTAATTCAAATTAATGATCTCCGGAGTTGCTCTCACGCTGTTGGTGTTTACGCAGAGGAATGTCCTTGAAGGGATTTGTGGACGAGTTTGGTGCAAAAAAAGAGACCAAAACTTAATCCCAGCAATAAAACTTTGAGGAAAGAAAAAAGAAATGACATTGTGTGCCAGGCCTCCAAATTTAAGCAGACATTTGTGATGACATAAAGCAACAGCAACACAAAAGTAACCAGTAATATGAAAACGAGAATAAGCATTACATACCGTTGAGTTGTTCTGAACCAACCTGGCGTTAAAGGGTACAAAAATTGGTTATCTCAGCGATACACCGATGGCAAATTGTTTTTCTTATTCGTATAATGTTCTATGCACCACTATTTTTCTGTATTTGGATTATATTTGGTTGTCTGTTCCTTAATATTGGTTTTAGTATGTGGATGTGTAACACACCAATTTGCATCATTTTATGATAGATCACACGGTCAGGCCATTTCCAGTCTATCTGTTTATGGTACATTACCTGATTGATTTTCTAGCAGATAATTACCCTTGAACAATAACTGAACAAACTACTATCCTTGACTTCTAATTTCAAAACTATTAATCCATTTTGTTGAGTATCGTATATATTAATATGATTAAACAATTAAAGATTTATTTTGGTTTCACCGCCATAAGGCCCCCCTGAGAGAAGCCGAAACTCCAAAGTAGCCCACGAAAAAATTAATTTGACATACCTGTTCTAAACAGAATAGTGAATTTCCGGAGCAGCCATTTCAAAGATTTTCCTTTTACCTGAAACATTTTTACCGAACACAACCTGCATACCAGTTGAGTAAAGCAGAGGATCCATTTATAGAACCTACTGGAGTTTATATGCCCACGCATCCACTCGATGTATGAAAATAACTTACCGTATTTTCCGGACTATAAGTCGCTCCGGAGTACAAGTCATAGGCCTATAGCCTTTTTGCAGTTGAGTGGGACAATAACATGTGAAATGATATAATAATGTGTTTCTAATTTCATTCATACATTTCAAACATAAACCGCTCCTGATTATAAGTCGTAGCTCCGACCAAACTATGAAAAAAAAATTGCGACTTATAGTCCGGAAAATACAGTAATTTCATCTACATATGTTCCATCTGACCAGAAAGCATATTTGCTTGCCTTCCCGCATCTATTTTTAACACTTCGCAGGAAGAAGGGGTTATTGTCCTTGCCTCCATTTGCAGAGATCTGCTGAATGCTGATGCGGCAGGTGACAATTACTCTAAAAACACAGAACTACAATATTGTGCCTGCTGAGATGGCGAAGCAGAGCATAAATGGGCTAATTAAATACATCCACCCAACTGTCAAGAGCTTCTCATTTCCTTTCTGCCCTTTCTCCATGAGTGCAAATGAAGCAAGCTTTAAATAACCAATTTGTTTCATGCATGATGAGCAGAGAAAACTATACACAGCAATAACCACAATCAGATGCCTTGAGGGATTCCAGGTATACTTTGTATTAGTCCCATTGATGATAGAAAGGGAAGTGTCACATTAAAAGTTTTTGCATAGCACATTGTTGCCTGTTGACAGCATGCAGCTCATTAGCCTTTTCAGACAGTTAGCTTGTGAAAACATCAGCATCAATACCTTTTCTTTTTTTTTTTTCTCGCCAGAATTTGTAATTAAGGTCACTAGAAGGGTTTCTTGTTTACTTGACTACATCTGCACCTAAAATGTAGGCAATTATGAGGAGCAGCTACTAGGAGTGATAAAAGCTCGAGGATTATAATGATTCTATGCAAAATCTAATGAGAACCATTTCAAGAACTGTTCGGTTTTGATTGACAGTTGAATTACTGTACAAGCGCATTAATATTAAAACTAACAGGTACAATTTTACTTCCCCTAATCTCTATAGCATAGTTGCATAATGAAACATTCTGAGAGCTCCTTGCTCATTTACTTTTGGAAGGTTTTTGATGTTCAGTTATAGTTCTTGGAAGTATATTGGAATCCAGTCTTGGTTGTTTTTGAAATTCCAATTTCCAGCCCAAGCAGTTACATTAAGGCTAAAATAAATGAAAGAAAATGGTCACTTCAGGAACCGCCAGGTGGGTGAGGTCATCTTTGCATCTTTCAAGAACTGGGAAATGTTTCTGTCATGACCATTTATGCCACTTGGCCACCTATCGATTTGCAGCCACATACGTATTGTATACTAAAAGAGTCAATGGTGGTTTATGACTTCCTGCAAGAACTACAAGGAACCACTTGTAAATCCTCACATCCAGACTGGCATTGTCTCCTAGATGGTGCCAGAGAGTATTATGGGTTTCCTTTCATAATGCAAAGTGGTCCACCTCAACCCTGCTGAAGGTTATCCAGAAAGTGTAGATACTTCTCAATGGAGCAGCCATTCCCCTGGCAACACAATCTGAGGAGGAAAGAAGAGGGAATCTTTTCTAACCATTGGCTACGTTTATCCGACCTGGCCATTCAGACTACGGTCACATTGCAAAGCTTTGGATACGAATCCCATCTAGGACCATATACGAAAGTGGCCCGGGTCAGATTTGAAAAAAAAATAAGACGATCAGACTGTCTTTAAAAAAAACTGATATAGGTCTCATATGGGCGAAACAATGGAATTGAGCAATAGGATTCACTGGGGGTTACTTCCTACTTCTAGCTTTGTAAAAGAGCCTGACAAGGAAAGAAACAACTCTAATCTGACAAGTCTGTCATACACAATAGACTGCTGAGCCTTTATCCCCAGCACTATAATAGGTACTGTGTAAAGTGGAAGTGACAGCTTGGACATTCCACAGAATGACTACTACTGCTCCAAAGATAGAATCAGTACTGGCCGTCAGCCCATATGAACATTGGCTCCGTTACTTACTGGAAAGTATTTTAACGTTGAAGTTTAGGATTAGGGAGGCAAATAACCACCAATGAAAACTGTGATTTTAAAAAAATGAAATTATTGAAATTAGCGAAATGATTTGTCGGGAAAGGTCAGAGATAAAAAAAAAAAGATACCGAACATTCTACATTATGCTCACCCATACACTTTACGGTGTACTTAGTGATGCCCCTGCAGTTTGGCTGAAAATGAGTTATTAGAGACATAATCACAAGAACAACAATGCCATATTTCATTTTAATGCCATAATGTGTTTATTTATATCCTGCAATACTGTTTCAGTATAGCCTAATGCATCTTTTGATGCGAAACTCTCGGCAGTCCCTGCGATTTAGATTTAAAAAAAAAAAAACGCCTATTAAAGCTTCATATGACATAAAAAATATGGAGTGATCAACTCACAGTATGAGTTTTGAATTGGATTTTCCAGGTCTTTGCGCCTGCTAATGCATTTTGTTGTTTTTATTTATCCATTTTCTTTTTCCAGAGACAATGATGTGTGAGATTACAATGTGGCCACTGTAGAATAAGATCTGTTTGGGAGAGGTCAAGCCATAAAGCTTGTTTCATCTCTTGAGGGGAAATGAGGCATTAGATTGAGTTCCTCTTTTAGTCACCCAATCCTAATGGTTCATCTATCCTTAGCATCCTCGGTCATTCAATGAAAGAAGGATCATAGAATCGTTGTACTTCACCAGAGTCACTCTGGCGCTGAAATGAAATGATGACACTGTTATTAAGTTATTTATGTCACTACCCGAGTTTGCACAGGATGTTGCATCCTCAATCTGGATTTGAGCACATTGCACTATGGACCATACTGTTATGAGTATCTCTTCTGAACATTCAGAAGGACAACTTTAGACTGTTGTACTGTAATGGGCATCTAGAAAGTAAAATTGAACATTTGCTGCACTTTCTCTCACAGTCAGATGTTCCTTCATCGATCAGTAAATGTAAAATCTGAATATGCTGTTAATCGGATTTTTTTAAAATATCACCGAAAACCTGAATATTGTGTCACGTGAACCACAATCGAGTTATCTCTTTGCAGCAAAGCATTGGTTTTTGTTCTGTACATGCTCTTGCACTATCTGCAAGGAATCTTAGTTTTTGTAGTTCCGGAAAAACTTGTACCCGCAACATCCTCGTTATTTCGAACCCAACTTGAATACATTGAATTTGAAGATGACACAACGTGTATAAGTCCCAACATCTGGCACACAATTCATCAGAAATATACAAGTAGAGGTAAACGATCATGGCAAAATTCAGATGTAGCACACTTTTTAGGCAAGGAGGAAAATACGTTGCTTTGGAATTGTGGTGAGTGACATGAATAGTAGCAAGTATAACAAATACGTAGAAATTTTGCTTCATGACATCTGTGTGTTGCTCTTGAAATGAATTAATTCAGATACTTTTTAAATTTTGACCTCATCGAATATTGTCTACATGTCAACATAGTAACTGAATGTATTCTAGTATTACTGCACGATAGAACTTTGCATATTGTTAGAATTCCTACAGTAGCATTTAGCTCAAAGCACTTCAATGTTCTGGATACTTCTTCGGCTTAATTACAATATCTTGTCCTCCAGTCTTCGCAATTGCCTCATTGTTAACAACCATCCCCAGCCCCCACTTCTCAAGTCCCTCTGTAACGGTCTTCATCTCTACTTTCCAACAAGGCCACAGAGCATATCATTGGAGCATTGCGGAGCTCATTAGTTTGTGCATTGATATCAAAAAAGCCTCAGCAGCACATGTCAAGCCTTCAAGCAGACCCAGGCCAAGAAGTCAACCTGCTCTTGGGGAAGACTGATGCAGAGGCCTCAGCAAAATGATGCAATGACAACTGAGAACAGACATCTAGGAAACACTTCTGCAATACAGTATGTAACGATGCTGACACAGAAAAAAAAAAAAAAAGGTTGTTCCTGGCTGGTCGTATACAGGATGTCAAAAAATGCTCTCCATATTTGTATTGCAGATTCCAATGACTGAATTATATATAACTCCTAGTTTGTTAAATAACTAATCACATTTCCTGGAATATTGTGCTTGTTGGAAATACAAGCGATGTCCCTCAATTTAAAGGTTTCATTTGAAGAACAATTATGCCATAATGCCACGAGAAGGTTGTCTCATATCAGAAGTGCTACACACCACAGTGAATCACTCGCTTGCTTTGTTTGTCACAGTTTTTATGCCGGATGTCCTTTCTGACGCAATCCACCCAACAATATAAATGTTTTTTTTTCTGCCTATTTCTGTTAGCGAGTCATTCCGCTTTCCGCTCTTCTGATATGAAACAATGGGGCTTATTTGAATAGCTTCACATCTAATTGATTTGCTCATTATGACCAAGCTATTAAAAGGTCTGACTTGCACATAGTTGCAGAGACAAACATTTCCAATAACATGCACAACTCATTGAGCACCAATCGATGACACGAGAAAATCGATAAAGGGAAGCACGAGTCTTGTCTGTGCACATAGACTTACAAAAAAAAAAAAAAAAAAATGGACGCCAATTGTTTGTCTAATGAAACCAATGCAATGCTGCCTAAGTGGCTCTAAACTGTGACTCTTCTAGGACTTATAGCATCTCACTATGATCTGTAACTGAGGAAAGAAAGTGTGATGGTTCTCTCTCACGAAGACAAAGACTAAGTAGAAGGCTTTCGTTTGACAGACTGGAGACATTTTGAGCTGACAGCCGACACACAAGATGGAAGACTCGTTCGGAAATAGGAAGGAAGGCTGCTGTGCTTGATCTACAAGAGCTGTTGCTTGATAGTCGCTCTTGGATGATGAATCAGCTTCTGCCATGGAATCTCAAGATTTTCCCTTGCTGTTTAGGAGGCAAAGCAATTACAATTGTCATGAATAAGAGAAAAGTATGCAGTGAGGTTCAACATGGGCTTTTAAAGGACTGTATTTGACATTGTTATGTCAAACGACTGAAATAGAACGGGAACGATGCATGCTCCTGACTTACTATATGAGTTAAGATCTGAATGAAGGATTGATCAAATCAGGAACGGCAAGTGATGGAATGAAGATGACAAAGACAAGCCAGTCCTGTCATCATTCAACAGCTAAGACAAATGTTCCAATCTGCACAGATTCATGTCCTTGCTGCATCACTTTTCATGGTTTTCACTGCACTTTCACTTCAGTTCAGCCAGGAAGTATTTTGACAAGTATTGGCCAGGGTGTTTATTTACCCCCCCCCCACACACACACACACACACACAAAATGTATAAGTATAAATATAAGACCTGGGCTTCAGGCTCATGGGGACAATTTTAAGTCCATTCATATATATATACTGGAAGTCAGTGCCGGAGGCAGACTGATTTATCAGAGAGGTCTCGTTTTTGCATCTTGCGATTGATGATGCATTCACTCAAATCATATCTAAAATAAATTCTACTTCTTAATATTATTTATTACCTGGGTTTTTTCCTACTTGTATTTTAAATATCATTTACAGTTTATTTTGGGATAACCTTGACTGTGAATGGTCTCCCAAAAAAATGAGGTCTCTTTTTTTGGCATCTTGCGATTGATGACGCATTGACTCAAATCATATCTAAAACAAATTCTACTTCTTAATATTACTTATTACCTGGGTTTTTTCCTACTTGTATTTTAAATATCATTTGCAGTTTATTTTGGGGAACCCTTGACTGTGAATAGTCTCCCGAAAAAAATGCCATCTCAACCACAATATGTGGCAACTATGTTGGGAAAGTAACCACTTCAATTACTCCAAGACATGTTTTATAATACATATTCCAATTTAATACTTGACTATATTTGATGAGTAAGAAGGTTTGTTCATGTTGATTGTTTCAATGAATTAATCTTAGTTTGTTCAAACAGATGAAGGAAGATGCAGCTCACTCTTAAGGTCTAATTGTTTGTGTTTAATTGGTCCTATTATTCTAGGTACAAATATTTTTCAGAGATCTTTTCACTGCACAAATACTTGTGTAAAGGTGCTACTGATGTCAATTGATTGAAACGCAGCAATTTGTTACTTCCCTGATGAGAGTTCAATGTTTAACTGCTCCAAAATAGCTTCCATTTGTGCCGACTTTCACCATTCCTCTCAGTGGTCCAGTTCATTTGAAGTCGGAAAGAATTGTTCCCTGCTTATTTTCATTTTTTACTTTTATTGTAAATGCAAAACACTAAACAGCACATCCAGAGTAGGCAAGCCAGTACGCTTTGGTAAAGTTAAGTCTAATAGGATTTGTACACGCTACATGGCAATAAAACCTTGCTTAATTGTGTTTCATTTTTTTTAGTCATTAGTTTTTAAATCAAGTTCTCAGGGGTTGGTTTGACTGAAACATGAATAACTTAATTTCCTCCTCTTCTTTTTTGTGCTACTCGAACACGTTTAAAAATGGAGGAAAGCCAATCTGTTGACTTGCAATGAAAGAACATTCAAAAATATCGTATTTCCTTTCTTTTTTATTTTTTATTTTGTTGAATTCGCTGACCACTTAAAAGCTATTGTAAACATACTGCAATAATGGAACTCTAATTAGGGTTCTTTTATGCTGATCTGTCATTAGCTGTACAGTGGTGGTAAAAAGATTAACCGATTGAGGGCGTCGTGCAGGCAGGGGTCACCAAGGATCATATGAGTAGCCCGAAGCCCACTCTAAAAATATCTAACCAGTGATAGTAAATTCTGATCTCCTAACATTGTACCATTTGAAAATATTAACCTGTTGAATATCAACAGTGTTGTGTTTACTAATTGTTATGATAAATCAATAACATGATCAGCATCTTCACATAAATAAAAACCATTAATTATTAATAAGGTAATATTATTAAAAATAGTCAGAGCAGATATTTATCTCAAAAGTATGCATTAAACAGCCCTTTGCATCAATCATCACCTTAAGAGTAGCCTAAAAAAATAGTTGGTCAAAATAATATCAATAAAAGTTATATTAGGACCAACATAGTTTTGTGAGCTGTTAATGAAAACAGTTTGGATTTTGAAGCAATTGTTTTTGTTACAAACACAAAAACAGCTTTTTGGTAGAGACCAAACAATAAAACTGCTCAGTACTTTTATGTTTAGAACTCTCCCTCTTTGTTCTGGAGCTTCAGGTGATTGTAGCAGTGGATCAGGAGTATTTTTGTTTGTGTACCTGACCTGATGCACCCTGTGGCAATGCATTTCTTGCAAGTGCAGTAAATAAAATGAAAGAGACATGATCCCCACAGGCCAAGTAGAACTTTTTACTGCCTGCATTTGGGCCGGTTGGGTTTTTTTACCAAAGGGAGGCCTTTTGTCGTTTCCGTTATATTCCTGGGAACCTATCTTAAGGGATTTGTCGTGACTAGTAAAACTCCAGTTCTCTTAATGGTTCCAGTTCTCTGCACATTATGAGTCTCTGAGGCATTCATGTTTTCAGGTGGGAGAATCTCATTTTCCAGAGCTGCTCCTAAATTATAGCTTTCAGTGCACCAAGGTCTCATAGGCAGCTCACTCTGAGAGATGGGAGCTTTTATTCTAGCATCAAGGTTGTGAGAACAAAGACTTCTATTGTCCCACAGAGATGACAGGTGCAGAGGAGGAGGATTTCACTAGTTAAGAATATCATCTCATCAAATTTGTCAGAGCTCAAATTTTATTATTATGGCGACTGGAACGGAGCTAGGTAATCATTCGAAAGCGTGACTAATCAGTGCCAATTTAGCAATTTACTAATTTTGTGAAAATTAAATGACTTTGTGGCGTCATCAGAATCTCTGGACACCCAGACCCGACTGGGTCTAGACTGCAAATGAATGGGATCGGCATAAAGCCACCAATAATTGAGTCTTAATCTATTACAGTGGAACTTCGGTTCCCCGAACCACCTGGTTTACGATCAGTTTGTTTTGTGAGGAGTTCAAGAAAATAATAAATGTACTCCATTAGCACACTATTTTTGGTTTGTGCTTTTTCACGCGCCGCACAAGCATAATTGGATTCGTGGTTCAGTTATCTTTGTATTTTGTCTAAAATGGTCACCACATTTGCTCATCAGTGAGTGTGCTTGGTACAGTACAGTACTTTCAGGTCAGCCTGTCTTCTGTCATTGTCATCTACAGAAAAGTTTGCTCCTTTCTTTTTTGGTTCGTTATGTCTTGGGAATGAAATTGTTAGTCGCGTTCAATAAAGCAAATGTCTTCTGTTTTGTTTGGGTCAGAACACGGAGTTCATTCATGTCTGTCGTCAACTCAGAATTTAGGCTTTTATTTCTCAAGTGGCTCAGTTGTCATTTGACAAAAAATGAGAGAGAGAGAGAGAGAGAGAGAGAGAGAGAGAGAGAGAGAGAGAGAGAGAGAGAGAGTGGTTTGTTGTTTTTTAATTAGTGCTGTTATTACCTTCTTCAGAAAGCAGATTATGTCTTTTGCCAAGACACTGTGGTAACCCCATGCCCACCTTCAAATTAGCTAGAATGCTCCATGGAAAACTAAATAAGTGCTTCATAGTCAGAGTCAAAAAATAATTTGTTGAGCAGAGTGGTTTCTTATCTTGAGGTTCATCAGCATACAATTTCAAATCCCCTGAAGCATTTTATCAGTAGAAAATCCACGGCTTGTCATTAACATTCAGTGTATCTCAATTGCTAAACAATAACAAAACATCTGTGCAGGATTTTTGTGACTGAGAGGTTTTGGGTAATTTGTATCTTTGGCATTTATTACAAGTGTGTGAACATCTTTTGACGTAGCTCACATCAAACGTAATTTGTAGCTTTTGTCTCTCCACCTATGAATTCTGGTGTTTTAGTAATGTCTTTAAAGCTGTCAAAGTCTCAAACTCAGAATTGTACCGCAGTAGCCGCTTCCCTTTCATTTTCTTCTGCCTCTGCTTGTTATCTGCTCTCACTTTTATCATTTGGGAAGCACCATTATCACAGAACAGTGCTGCTGGAGAGTGGAGCATGGAGAAAGCGAAGCTCGCACTTATTTATCACAATGGGCACATATAGGAGACACGTAAATATTATCAACCCTCAACTCCAAGTAGATCACTGACGCATTGGCCACCAGCAGCACTGATGTGTTTGTTGTGATGCAGATGCACAGTTGATATGTTGTTCACTTTTCATATCGCTCTTTGTAACATCAGTGCTGCAACGCGTTATTGTTGCCTGTGGCTTAAGTGCTTGTAACCATGCCAGCATTGGTCAGATCACATCTGGTCAAGAAATGTGAGACTCCCTCATAAATGTATAGTCAAGTTTATTTCCTTGCAAATTTGGTCAAAACTTGCACATTTTTCCTTGATTAAAACATCCTATTCATTTGGACTTAACTCGGTATAATTGCGACACTCTCTTTCTTCATGTGATTCGGTAAGAATGTCAGGGACTCACCCCTCGGCGTCAAGATTTATCTTCTGGGAGCCGTAAAAGTATCGAAATATCTTTTCATGGCTAAATTTAAACTGAAATGATGAATTGCCCGTGGCTTATTTTAACTCAGGAAAAACTCGACAGAGACTTCATCGCATTTCTGATGTGTCAGTGATTTGGGGTTGTAGAATAATTGACACGAAATGCCACATATTTCGGCTTTCTACTCTGAGAGGTTTTATAAAATAACATGTCCTCTCAGTTTTTCCGCTTATGTTAGTCCCAACAATGTTGAAAGAATTTCAGAGGGAGTCATTAATCCTTCCTGACCAGCTCATTTTCTTCACCCCGGTGAATTGTAGGAATTATTTTCTCCCAAATCTAAAATCTTGGGAAAGGACAATAAGATGCAGAGTGAGACAATGATTTTAACTTGGCTTGTGGATTGAAGTAGACATATTCTCAAGCATTATCTCTGTATCTACACAAAGATGTTCCACTACTCCAGGATGTTACATTTGATCTGTATGTGCAAAGGATCACCAAGGATCTCTTGTCCATGTTTCTTTAGTTTGTGGCTCACTTTTGGTCTTTTTCTGGTTGTCGTAATTTCAGTTGAGTCTGTTCCCCGTGTTCTTTGTCATTCTTAGTGTCTTTTTGCTTTGTGGTTTTTATAGTTTTTAATCATAGCGTTTTCAGTATTTTTATTTATTTTTTTGCATAATGTTTCATATACAAATTACAAACTACGTAGATATTTTCCCCCTTTGAGGTAATGCCCCCGTAGTCTGTTCTTTTCCCAGCCTTTTCTGTCATGCCTTTATGCATCAAAGGATTCTCCTCAGCTCAAAACGGGTCTCCTTGATGACCCCCTCAAGCGTGGCATCGAGGAAAAAAAAAAAATCACACAGAGCAAGGTTGAATGAGGAGAGAGCTTTCTCCAGCACAGTGATGTTCTTGCCAGGAACTGTCTGATGCTCAGGGCGTTGTTAGCAAGCCCGTTAACATGAAGCACTAAATTGTTCTGCCACAAATTTTGGTGCAGATCGGCAAATCTTTTTTTCTCCATTCCCCCACCAACCCTCTCCATTGACAAATATGCCCTGCACAAATTTTGGTCATATCATTTCATTTAATCTTTTCCTCAATAGTATTGTGAATGTATGCAGTGTTTTTGCTGAAATGGAAAATAGATGCAAAGAGCAGGTTATCAAATCTATCTGGATTATATAAAGAGCAGCAAAGATGCATGGTAAAAAAAAAAAAAAAAAGACAGATTCCTGTTTCCACTGTGCGTACACCACTGCAAAAGGAAGAGCTGAACACCTAACAGATTAATGGCAGGAAGAGAACTGTCATACTCGCTTTAGACGCTGTGAGACGGTTTCTTCAAGGCCTGCTGAGCATTCTAATTTAAAGAGAGAGAAAAAAAAAAAAAGAGTACACACTTGCAAAGGAGGATGTTTTACCATATGACCTTGTAGAAGTCTCACAGGGTGGTAGAGTCAAGCTTCTTCAAGCTGTCTCTGATCCCACTGCTTTGCTGCTATGTCACTGAGGTTGTTAATCACTGTGACAACCTGCAATGCTCTAAAATGTTTTACCAAGCATTTTATAGTATTGCCTGAGGACCATGTGGCATCACATGCTCCAAATACATCATTAGGTTTGTGACAGTCCCTTCCCTCTGTATAATCACTCTACAGTTGCACACTCCCGTACATTTGTTCTTTTTTTTTATTTAGACCCATTTTTGCTTTCACGTGGTGTAAAGTATTTGAAGAGGAGTAATTGTGAGTTATTGTGTCTTATGAAAAGTTTCTATTTAAAAGGCAAGTTTGCGCACAGCTATTGTTTTGATTATTTTTAATGGCATACACGTGTGGGAGGGTCCAATACAAAATTTTAATCAAATGATGTGCTATCACACTTTTGGGCACTGTCAGTTGTTAATTAATAAAATGTTTTTTTAGGTCTGCTGAACTTTACTATGTCATAAAATGGTATTTCCAATATAGTATTTCGGTTAGAATTTATGCAACCATATCAAAAAATATAAAATATTCCCTCCTCAGATACAGTGCTGCTTGTTTTTTTTTCCCAGCCCACCAAACTTTGAATGAACTTACAGAACTTACAGCACTTCTGGGTAAAGTCAGGCCCACGGGCCACATCCAGCCCATTTCATTAAGTCTCTGAAGCTTTTGGGAAGTCAAAATAAATGGTCAATTATGCATTGCTTTTATTTCAATGTGCAAGCATGTCAATAATGCAAGCGGACAAAAGCAGTGAATTGTCTTCATTGTTCCCAACTCGAAAGTGTTGTCACTATATTCAGAGAGGCGGCATGATAATGCACTGGTGAGCATGTCTGCCTGACAGTTCAGAGGGTGCGGGTTCGATTTCCACCTACAGCCTTCCCTGTTTGGAGTTTGACTTGACTTACCACTGAGCGGCTCGTTTTCAAATTTGAAAAAGGGTTCTAGCATACATTAGTCATGGTCAAATCAATTGATTTTCAGATGTTCAGAAGATATCACAGTTTGCAGAGAATGTTTCTATGAGCTCAGGATAGAAATCTCGTCCTGATCAGGTTTCCAACAATTGAAAACAAACAGACAGCAACCGTTAATCTAATAACTACAGCTTGGCTAGTCGCTTCCATGCCAACAGGACAATGTCACCTTCTAATTATTCTCATGCAATCTTCCGGTATTTGGCTTGTTTGTTGTCAAAGTGTGGTTGTTTTTATGTCTGTTTATATCGTATATATTTTTACTAAACAGTAATCATCAGATCCCTACCTTCACGTGAAGTAATGTGACTGTTCAGATGTTAAACCCGGGGAGAGAGGAAAATCCTTTTGCTGTGTATGAAACCGCACAAGCTGATGGCCAGTAATCTTCTGAGCAGGCATGTCAAACTATTAGTTCATTAAAGAGACAAATATGCATAAAAACATTGGATGGCAATGAAATGAGCATGCCTACGCAATTAATCAATTTAGCACTTTTAAGATGCTTAGCGCATATACTTCATGGTACAGTAAAATAAGCACAGTGGATTCTGCATTTATCGCCAACGTAGAGAAACTGCATTAGAGACGGTACATTGATTAGATATCCTAGTCAGCTCTGGGAAATTGACCCAAAAAATTTGTCCGTGCATGTCCAAAAGATTATTGAAGGAGATGCTTCATTGTCACACTTCAATAATTATCTAGAAAACCCATCCACCATCCTTTATTTGAACCGCTTTTCCTCAAGAGGGTTGCGGGTGGGCTGGAGCCTTTCCCAGCAGTCTTTGGGCAGTAGGGGGGGGGGACACCCTGAACTGGTCGCGAGACAGTCGCAGGGCACACAGAGATGTACAACTGCACTCACACCTACGGGTAATTTGGAGTGCTCGGGCAATTTGGAGTGCTCAATCAGCCTACCATGCTTGTTTTTGGAACGCTGGAGGAAACTGAAGTAACCAAAAGAAACCTGCCCTTGCACGGAGACAACATGCAAATTCCACACAGGAATGTCAGAGCCGGAATCGAACCTCTGCACTGTGAGGCGGACCAGTCGAGCATCAGAAACTTACTCTGAAAACTTCAAACAGTTGGAAAAGATATGAGCAATTTCCTACAGTTACATAGACACATCCTGCAGATGTTGAGAAATTGTCATTAAAATACTTGTTTATCAATTGTATCACTAATTTGCAATTTACAATTGTTGTATTTGATATGATTAAATATATTTAAAAATTAATCTAGAAGACATAAAACACATCATAGAGAAATGATTTAGTCTTTACTGTCAACGTACAAATGTAAAGGTCAGCCACAAAAAGGTCAGTTTATTATTATCATGATTTTAGATCCTCAGTTAGATATATTCAGCATTTGGAAGAAACAAAAAGCCTCATTCATTCCTGAAACGCTTGCTCTCAAAAATCTATTCCTTGACTCTTAGTAGTATCACATTTAGCCTGTCTCACAATGCTTTGTTGCGTTTCCTCGAATGCGTCCCTCAAGCTCATGTGGCGAACCAAACGGCTGAGCTATAGCCTCAGAGAGGCTGCGGCGCTGTCAGCTCAGATCCGTCTTCATTAAGTCGAGTATGGCTCAATGGGAGAGTTGCTTCCAAAGCACCTAACGTACAGCGTCATAAATCCACATTAGAGAAAACGAGGCACCTCACGTAGAGGTGGGGTGATGATAAGTTGTGGAGGTCAGCAATGCCCTACAAAATCCAGACAGAGTATATGCCCTCAGAGGCATTAATGGCATATCAGGCTGATTCAGGGAACTGGCAGTGAAAATCTTCGCATTGTAAATCCTCGTTCTTTCTTTGTGTCCTATGACAGTCTTAGATGGCCTTTTTCGGGACGGAAAGGTCATTCACCGGGGCAACTTACCGGGTGTTTGCGGAGCAGCAGACCAAGTGTTGTGTTGTAAATGTAATTATGGTTCTCTGGCAGTTTGATGACCTGCCAGTCTGTCTCTCAACACAAGACAATAGGACCGGCATATTAAATGTGGCGAAACAAACATGGTTGTCAGAAGGGCACAGTATTGTTGGTTAAGGGTTTTCTTTATAGGTGCCAGCTCATCATGGTTTTGAATGTCGGGTTGGGCGCCTACTTATTCTGCACCATAAAATTTGATGAGTTGCATTCCAAGCAGTTTAATGTGGTATGAAAAGCCATACGGTTATGCAAAGACAAAGTTTTCGAGTATCCTTGTGTCCGAATTTTTCACCATCTATCTTTTAGCTTTCAGGTGTGTGCCAGTGTCATAACAGATTGAAGATATTATTTGAAAAATAAATCATAAATCAGGCTAAATCCGCTAAAAGAACAAATCATACATTTCAGTATATGTGAAATTTTAGCTCGAAGGTGGTGGATCATGAAATCAACGCAGGCTACACTTCATCCTGGAACACCTTGACATCACAGGGACCTATATTAGGATCTTGGACTTCAGCTCTGCATTCAACACTATCCACCCTGAACTCGTTTCCTCCAAGCTCCTCCAACTCAGCATGTCTCCTACCATCTGCCAGTGGAGCTAAATCTTCCTGATGGGCAGGACACAGCAGGCGAGGTTTAAGGGGACAACATCATCCACATGTGCTATCACTGGGGCCCTCCAAAGGATGTTGCTGCTCTTCTATCTCTACACCTGGTATGGGCTGGATAAATGCTGGAGCGGGTCACGATTTTCAGTCAATCAGCCGACATAGGACACACTTTGTAAGCAATGTATGACAAAAATGCCATTTTAAATATGGACAAAATATATTGTGTACATATGTGCAAATTTGGTGCTCTTAATATATTTCATTTTTTATCATACATTTCTCAATGCATGTATAATGGTTCCACTGGCCTAACCCAACAACAAAGGGTTTGGAGCAAACAACAAAATTACTCCATATTCTGATTTTTTTCAGTGAAAAAGAGTATTCTACATAAAAAAGATCATTCAAGGATGGCACAAAATTGCTGATCATTTTGTGCGTTTTTTTCCCAACAGTCAACTTTTTGATTTTAATATTGTTGAGATATGTTTTTCCTGAATATTATTCCAAATCCACGCTGCAAAAATAGGCTTACTGATGTTATAACTAAGCCATGTCTGTTTACTGGTGAACGGAGACATTACAACTTAAATTTCAGTCGCGGATTTACGTATTTGCCGATTTTCTTCAGTACTTTTAAAAAAATATTTGGAATAGTTTCCATTTTTTTCTCCTTTGGAAAACATTTTTTTTTTCGGGGGGTTTGTTAAAATAATGTTATTCAAAAAACCTTTGTTTTTTTTTTTGTATGTGTTTATTATAAAAAAATAGTCCAGTTGTCCATCCATGCCCTCCACACGAGTGTACCTCAACAAACTCAATCGTTAAACCCCCAAAATCTGAAGAAACTACCACAATCATCGGCCTCATGTAAGACGATGACGAGTCTGCGTATCGACTGGTGCTCTGTTGCAGCCAACACCACTCGGAGCTGAACATGCTCAACACTATAAATATGATCGTGAACTTCAAGAAACATTGTTCGTTACATCTACCACTATTTTTCTACGTCGAACATCCATCAAGACCTTCAAATTCCCATGAATTAATCTCTTCAGTGAGCGATCATCAATTCCATCTGTAAAAAGGCCCAGCAGGAGATGTAATTCCTCTAACTGCTGAGGAAGCACGGCTTGCCACAGGAGCTGTTGAGTCAGTCATTGAATCGATCCTGTGTTCATCCATCACAGTCTGGTTAAGTGCTTGCCACAAAGAACGGCTAACTCCGGCTGCAACAAACATTCAGGACTGCCGAGACCAGCGCTTCCCCCTCTTACCCGCTCTTGAGGACTTGCACGCTGAAAACGAATACACGGGCAGTCAAAATTCTCTTGAATCCTCCACATCCTGGAGACCACCTCGTGCAGGTCCTTCCTATTGAACTATGCACACTAAAACCAACAGATTAAAAAGGCAAACGTCACAAAAATGTTTATTGGCAATTCGATACCTTAATTATTGTAAAGTACATATTGTCATCGATATCAGCAATACTCGGCCTGTATTTACTCAATATCGGATTGATACCAAAATAGTATCGCACACCACTAATCTTTACTTTCTGCACTTTTGTATTAACATCCCTCATGTTGTTTTTGTTAGTTGCTTGTTGCTGGAATAGTGTGGCTCAAAAGGCCAGAGAAGATTTTCAAGTCTGTACTTACATATTTAGCCAATAGAGGATTCTGATTCTGAAATGAAATATGTGTATTATTAGTGAGCCGACCAAAACAGTTGAAATTCCAAAGACAATCTTGACTGAATTGGGCTACTGCTATGAGCAAAGCCTATGTTTACTGGCAGTAACAGCCATCAGTTCTCCTCTAGTCTGCAAATGAGCTCCAGACAGCAACCCTGACAGCTCAGAGTCCAGGGAGATGCTGCCCACTACAAGCGCTGACATCATAAGTCAATGGCTGGCCATTTAGATGTTGACGATGTTTGGAGACTATTGCTAACAAGCACAAAAGGGTCACTGAGTGGACTGGCCAAGGTGTCAACTGGGATTATCGAGCAGAAAGTGCTCATTTGTTTTATTCATCCACCTCCCAAGACCATTCCATCTTTGTTTCCACTGTGATTACAATGTGCTGCCAAGCATTGCTTGAGGCGTGGCGGGGCAAAAATCTCATGGATGTGTGTGTGGAGGACTCCTTGCTGATGGTCTCTGTGGAAACATTGTAATCACCTCTACGTTCTGTATGTACCCCCTGGGACACAGTGCTAGGGAGGCCTCACTTTGGGGAATTGACTACGACGGGAGGCCATCCATTTTCACAATGTACCAGTAGCGATTGCGAAAGCGCGATACGAAAACAAGTCCTCATGAATAACAGTCTTTAACTTTAGGATGGATGAAATGAACCATTGAAGTCACAGTATGTTAGAGATAATTGAGGAAGGCACTTTCACGCCGTGTAAATCCTTTCAAAAATGCATTTCCTTTGCTGTTTTTTTATACAAATGCCACCCAAGAATTTTACAAGATTGAAGTGTTATACTGAAAATGCAATAAAAAAAGTTACAATGTACAGAGCTGGGAGGCAGCAGGGGTGATATATGACTGATAGAAAAAGCGTGAGGGGGAATCTTTGCCCGAGACATGCTGCTGCAGGTTTTTTACATGCACACAAGACGAGTTGCTAGATGGATGAAATATCTGTGGCTAGTCCTTAACAAGTCTAGACTTAGTTATTTTTTTCAGTTTGACTGCTATGAGAACAAGGAGTATCTCAGTAGAATTCTCAATTCAAATCAAAACCTGGAAGTAGTAGTAAATATATCAAGTGATGGATAACACATTCAGTTAGTGTTAGTTTCTTTAAGACATAATGCTGCTTGAGATCATTTCCATAATACTGCCCCATTACAATTTTTGGGAGCCTTCATTTGCATGTGCCATGAAATGGTTCAGATTTTTTCTGGTATTTGCGACCACTGGAGTATAATGAAATTCATACAAGTGAATATGAGACTTTGTTGGTAAAAGCTTCTGCTTAAAACCTGTCCACTGGCTGCAGCTCAAAGAATTTTGAGAAAGGGATGGGAGGGGTACAGGGAAGTCTTGGATTTTTATCAGATTCACAGCAGGGAGCAAATTGGACAGAAGATAACAGTCAGCCACACTCCTCTTCTGTAGATCCACAAATAGATAATTTTTGCTGCAGTCCTCGAGTTACTTTTTTTTTTCTCAACCTTTTATTCTGTCCTTCCTGCACATACACTATGTGAACTAATTGTCAAACTCATTTTGACTCAAACTCTTTTCATTTGTTTAGCAATTGACAGCTGAAATGTGGCAGGCGTGGAACCTTTTTGCACAACTAGCGACCTTAAATAAAACTTCAGGGGTGGTTGTAGGTTATGCGTCCATCGCATACAGTTCCGAAATATGTTTCGTGAAATTTGGTCATAAGCATATAATGTTTCTGAGGTAAATTTATAGTCTGATAGGTTTCTGGCATATTTAAGCATCATCCGATCAACCTGATGCATTACGGGATCTGTAATATAAAAAATATTATTCTAAAGTTTCATCAATCTTCATGATTATGCACTTGTTTCGGTCTCGATCATTTAATTAATGAAATTTGAGTCAAACACCCACCACATAGTCAACATTACACATTTTATTTACCGCAGGCTCTGCTGACCTTGTGATACAGCAGAAATATAAATCCAAACTCTTAATGAATTTGGAGCTTATAAAAATTCTCTTGATTATTAAAGGCTACCTTATCAATTGAGGCAAATACTGAGAGGGAATTTTTTTTGCACGACTAAGTCCATGAGAGCACAACAAAGATACAGAGTAAAATACGTTTAGAATTTTAATGCTGCATCACATACTTGCATCATGATAATAGAAAATATGATTCAGTAGTTCAGATGAAAGATGCTTTTGGCAGAGGAGCAGAGGTCATCGACAGTGCGTGCTGTATATGATAAATGACTAGGTCAAATCAATATCAAAGTAAAAAGAGAAATAGTACATTGCATTAGAAATACTGCTATCATGAGTGGTATTTTTAGTCAAGTAAGATGGAATTTATATGGGTGCTTGATGTGCACTTGGCACACGAGCAAATAACTACTAACTCCTCTGTCTGCCAATTTCTGCTCCTATGATTAAAAGGCCCTCAGTCAATATGGATACAAGCAATTCAGAGGCATTTTATTTAACTGGACATCTTTACAAGGAAAAATGAGACTACTCCATCTAATAAATATAAAAAAAATGCATTGTGCACTATAATCATACAAATAGGTTCAACATTTATCACAAGTTTACATATTAAACAGAGGGGGTGGGGAAAAAAAACACAGACAAGCTTTATATAATTTCTCTTCCGCGGAGACATCGGAGAAGGATGTGACGATCAATAGGATATGGATTATTCCATCATTTTGTTCATAAAAGTCAGTGCATTTGTTTGTCCTTCAGGTCGAGTAAACATGAGCGTTTCAGCCCGTCATTATAATTAATGCATGCAAAGGATCACATACATGAGGAAAATGAACACAAGTCTATATCAGAGCGAGCAGAGCTGCAAGGTAGCCAACATGCAGCAGTAGTTGAACAAATGAGGCGGTAAAAGGGGTTTGTTAGGAGCCACAAAAGATGGGGGCGGGAAGACTCATGCAACTTGAATGCTATTAAGTCATATTTAATATGTCCCGGACAACAGCTCACACATCTGAATTGATGCTCAGATTGGCCAAACGTGGGTCCGAGTTGATTTCATACCTGTAATGATATCCCTCCATGTGGTCCCTACAAGCATCCCGGATGTTGTACATCCAGCGCTTGATGCCTCTGCGGTTCAGGTAGAGCACCAACAGAAATATGACGCCAATCAGTGCCAGCACCAAACCAAGAAAAACATACGAAGTCTCGAGCACACCTTCCATGTTGCCCGAACACTTCAGATGGGTCTGCTCCACCTGCAATAGCGGCCGGCGCCTCAGATGCTCAGGCTCTGCACAAGTCAGGTCCTTCATGTCCGTGACCTGAGTGGAGTTCTTCAGCCACACCAACAAATCCTCGATAGAACAGTCACAACGCCAGGGATTTCCGTCCAGGTGAATATGAAGGTCTGGCTTCAGGTTGAACTCTATCAGGGTGGTGTAAGGAATATTCCTGAGACTGTTGTGGCTCAGGTCAAGGTTTTGCAGTCGTGGCACCTTTAGTATCCCCTTGGGGATGGAGATGATGGAGGTGTTCTGCAAGCTGAGGTTGACCAGGTTGGATAAACTGAATGAATCATCTGGCAGCAGCACAAGGTCATTGTTGGATAGGTCCAAGACTGTCAGCTGGAGGAGTTTTTCATTCTCTAGGACATTCAGGAGCCCGCTCACAGAGGAATGATTGTAAAAAGACCTGCTGAGGTTCAACACCTGCAATTTGTCATCATCTGGAAAAGCCTTTTCGCTGAAAGTTTGGATTTTATTGTTACTCAGGTCTAGACGCTCCATGTTTGGCAAGTTATGAAACACCATTTCCTCCACAGCCTCCATCTCATTGTCACTGAGATCAAGATCTGTTAATAAATCCAGGCGGCTGGGAAAAGAGTCCTTTTTGATGCTTGAAATGTTGTTTCCCGTGATCACAAGGAACTTGGAATTGGCCGGTATGAAATGTGGAATTGCGTCCAAGTCCTGGTTTTGGCATTTTACTGTATGCACGGAACATGCGCATTTTTCCGGGCAGCCTTGACAGGAAAGTATGACAGCTAGGAGAAGAAGTAACTGCATCACACCGGACGTGAATGCATTCATTCGGATTCCTTCACTTTGACACCAGCACGATGTGCTCAACAGGCGCATCTTGTCTTTGACCATCTGTTATGCAGACTGTGCGCAATGTCAGTCTGAAACAGTCAGCTCCGAGTGAAGTTTTTCCTCACCTTGATCCGTTCTAATTCAAACTCGAACGCCATTAATCTACCCCCAAACCATCTTCACTGAGGTCTTCATTTCTTCAGGTGGAGATGGAGACAAACTTCTTCGCTGCGTTTATTCTCCAAACGTCAACGTGCAGGCTATAAGGGAAAATATTTTGCATAAAAAAAAACGTGTGCTTTTCAAAAGTCAAACTCAGTTCAAATGATTGGAATCGGATCGAAAACGATAATGCACCTTGTCTCCGGGAAGTGCTATTGAACAGTTCCGTGCTTTCAGACTGTCAATTGGAGTCTGCCGCTCAGTAACCTGCTGAGAAACCAAGGAGAGAGAATCTAAACACAGCAGTACCACTCCGAGATGTGACAGGTTGGACCATACCATTATTCGCCTCTGAAAGGGGTGGTTGTGTGATGGATTTTGATACTAATTTGTGGTTGCACATTTAAATCTATATCTAGTTTTAATTATCTTTAAAGTGTCATTTAGTGACTAGGATTTTTGAGACCCCTGAGAAACTTCACTATAACAAATTTAGCGACAATTTCATGATACATTTAAATATTATAGCGACCTAACTGTGGACATCTTTTGGGGGGGAGAAAATGTGCACAATTAAGCCATGCTGAGTTTCTCTGAAGTGTATGTTTATTTCAAAATATTTTAGAACATTTGGAAACATATTTTACCATTCCTATTCTTATCATTATTCACATTAGTGCTTAAGTTTATGTTGGTCAGGTAAGAGTGCACTCATCAATATGTCATAATTGGGAGCCCTGCAGTGGATCCCTGTGTAACACTAGCTTCACCCTCCCGTGACCCTCGTATTTTGAGCGTCTCATTTATCGGAGTATTTCCATGAAGCATGGTTTGGGGCTGAAAGCAATCCATTACCACATATGGACTAATTTTAAGATTAAAAAAATTGTAAAGAACAGTTACAGTATTACAGACACAGATTGTACTGTTCTTGTTTTGTCTGCAATCAGGTCGGCATTGTAAACTGTTCTCAATGGACTTACCCGGTTAAATGAAAGTTAAATAGAAGTATTTAGTTACTATCTTTATACTTAATGTTTGATTTTATTGGCATTATCATCAGTGACTGCATTTTCAATTACCCCACATAGATTGAACCGGGTCTTAAATAAATGCAAGAAAAACGTCATTTATCCCACATAGTAATGTACAAATGTAAGCCTTAATTTGTCAGATACTTATTCGATCAACGGTGTGGATTTCTTTTCGAAAAATATCTAAGTAATGCTTACTAAATGATTAATTTGATTGACGTTGCAGAACTTCATCAATGAATTCAAAGAAATACAGGAGTCCTACATTACTTTAAGATGGTCTACTGTTGGTTGTTGTTTCTCTTTTATATGATATACATTTTATATATTTATATATATATGTATTCCTGTAACTATTCTTAATTGATGTTGGATTTCATTCAATCGGTCAAAAATAAAATTCAGCGCTGCAAAATTACTATTACGTCACAGAGCACGTCGGGGTCCCCAAAAAAGTCATCCAATAGGAGACTCAAATGCAGAATTATTGACCAATCAAAGGTCTCGTTGTTCATCGAGCGTTGTCTAACTCGGATGGGCAAGGACCCAGATACATTTACGCTTCAGCACCGTGAAAGATATTTATAGCTATGGAACAGTGGATATACATGTTTAATTTCAACGATTATACCATCTCATCTTTTTACTTTATCTAGCGGAAGGTAATGAGATTGCTTTTCATACAATTTCGTATTACGTATCGGCTATGCTAGTTTGTGATGATGTGTCAGTCAACCTACCTAGTAGCATAATATCCTTATTGAAATGTAACATGACTTACTTAATGTGAGGCGTTACTTTTGCTTGCTAGTTGCATTAAATGACGAAATTAACTAATTCGTCTGTTTGACAAAGTCAATATGATGCGGCCTGCAATTGAAACTAACCACCAGACTGCGCTTGTTACATCATAGCCAAGTTATCATGATCAATATGACAAACATGTTACTCATGCATTTGGAGTCTTAGATGCAGTTCCATTGCACTTTACGTTTACAGCCTTAAGAAGATCAAGCAGCCCAATGTTTTCCAGACACAAACCACATTTGAACCAACTTCTAAATTGTGCTGTACTTTCATCTAATGAAATCATTTGTACACTTTTTCTTTTACAGGTTTCTCCTTCAATTATGGAGTTTTAAAAAGCACAACGTGAATTTTGAGGGGAAAGGTCGGCTTTCCCCTCAAGTTGATGGTTGGACAGCAGTGTCAACGTTGAAGGAATTCGTGAATGATTTGCCTTTTGTAAATTATTTAAAGAACATGAGAGAACAAATTATTTTTTTATGATATTGTATGGTTTTGTACAGAAGACAAAACACAGGTTGATTTTGTTTATTTAGTGGTCATTATGAGGCAAAAACCTCGGCTTGTGATCTGTATTTTCCTGAAATGGTAGACTGAGCAAGTCACACAGTCTCTGGGGTTGCTAGGGTGCAGTGGAACCTCAACACAAGCACAATTCTAGCACTCCACAGCACGGCCAGCTCAACCTTTTGTTTTGTGTTATTCAATGCACTTTTCTCCCTTATCAAGAGAAGCCTTGTTTCATTACAAATTGTCACTGCAACGTGCACGAGTGATTGCTCCTGCATGTTGGTTTGTCTTTGTTTCAGTTTGTAACTTAGGATAGTGTTAAAAGACTGTAGGCCTTATTTGGAAGATTTTGGATAGCCCAGAATGAATCTGGAATTGTCAGAATGTACTCCAAAATGCCGCTCATTGCAGCATGCAAATGAGGTGATAGCAGCAATCACGAGTGGCTCGGAAGGACAGTTGCGAGCTTTCTTAACATCACACTGCCACAATGCAGCAACTTTGCGGGATGAATTTGGCCGTACAGCATTGCACCTGGCTGCCTCACTGGGAAAAAAGGCCTTACTGGAGTGGCTGCTGGAAAATAAGAAGGCTGACTTGACAGTGAAGGACAAAGAATCAGGCTGGACTCCTCTGCACCGCAGTGTCTTCTATGGACAGATCCACTGTCTTCTTTCCCTTGTCAAGGTACATGTTTAAGTTGAGATTTACTACATCAAGGTGGTCATCGATCAACAGGCTGCTGTAAAAGCTATTTAATGTGAGCTCTTAAAATTTAGCTCTAGTAAGTTTAATGAGAGTGTTTTCATGCTTTATGTGTCTAGCGCGGTGGAGTCCTCTCCACTCAGGATAAGGATGGTCTTTCAACTCTGGACCTGGTGATGAAGGACCGACCACCTCATGTTGTGTTAAAAAATGCTGGTAAATTTCATGTTTCACTTAATACTAATAAATACTCGACTTTCACATTAATGAAAGCACTGAACCATATTTGAAAATGTATATACTAATTATTGGTTGCTTCTACCTATAACTGTATTTTTTTCTCTCTCTACGCATTACAGACCCGACTGAAGTTTATACATGGGGAAATAATACTAATTTCAGCCTTGGGCATGGTAATCAAGAGAGTCGACAACACCCCGAGCTTGTGGATGTGTTTCCCAGGACTGGAGTTTATATTAAGCAGGTTGGCTTTGTGTTTTTAGCAACTTGGTTGCTCTTACCAAACATTCCGTATTTTTAGTCCCATGTTTTAAAAATGTCTGTTGCATGAGTCAAAGTGTCCTGCTTCAAATCCAAACTCACTACAGGACAGTTTGTGTTGCATAAAAATATGGCATCATCAGTTTGGCCAATGAGGACACCACCTGGGTACCCCAGCAAAACACAGTCTCCTGAGTTGTGTGTTATGCAACGATCTCTCTGGAGGAGAGAGGAAATTATTGAGCTCATACAAGAATGTCTGTTTCGTTAACGACCACATTAAACATTTCATTGATAAAGGAAGTACGTAATGATGTCAGCAGAGGGTATTGTAAATGTCAATTTTCGACTTTGGTTTGTCACTTAAGACTGTGTTTGTATGGTTAACTCCCAGGCTGTGCCAACCTGGCTTTCAATTTCCTACATTATTTGTCACATGGAGGGCTCTTATGTGTAATTGGAGAGACGGGATTCTGGCCTGTTTGGCACAGGGTGCCTTTGCTTGTGTTGAATATTTTTCCTAAAGTGCTGTCATCACTTGTCATCCTGGGTCGTTTCATGAATCCCATTGCAGCGCAGGTAGATCTAATTTCATGGTGGCGCAATGACTTTGCGGCTCCACATATTACTCCCCTTGTCGTCGTATTCCAATGCAACAGGTGCCAGAAGTTAAATATTAATTCCACATTGACATGTTTTAATTAAATGAACAACCATGATGTGTGTGAATGTCCACATCAATGTCATACTTGGCAAAACATCCTTGTGCTCTATTGAATGTTTGAGGAGAGCCATGTATTAGTAATGATGTTTACTTTTCCACTTGTCCGCCAGCCTTTTTATTGGCCAAGTATTTTACTATCACTACAAGTAGCCTTGGCTGATGGATGTGGAAAGAGATGGCGACGTCTATGATGGGGTCAAATTGGAACAAGTCTTTGTGCAAACAGCAATTTGAGAGATGAGTTGTATTTGTCCCTCCCCCGTAACGCATTTATGGATGTCCTGTCTACGCTGTAAAAGTGACCATTATTTTTATTCATTTTATTTTGAGCCTTCAAACGTGGTTAATTCAACTCGTTAATGGTTTTCTTTATCACACTTTTAGGTGGTGCTTTGCAAGTTCCATTCAGTGTTTCTGTCTCAGAAAGGTCAGGTCTTCACTTGTGGACATGGACAAGGAGGACGGCTTGGACATGGAGATGAACAGACTTACCTGGTGAGACTTTTTTCATCAATGTATAGTGCCCATCCTAGCTACGTATAAAATATCCAAGCAGCATTTTCTCTAGTTTGCACACACTCTGCTTCACCATGTTCTAACTTAACTTTAGGTTCCCCGAATGGTGAAGGGCCTGATGTCCCAACACTGCTCTCAGGTGGCAGCAGCTAAAGACCACACAGTAGTGCTGACCGAAGAAGGCAATGTTTACGCTTTTGGACTCAACACTTACCACCAGCTCGGCTTGACTCCTCCACCTGCTTCGGCACATGTTCCTAAACAGGTGAATATTAGATAGTTGTTTAAATTGTTATCTATTTATTTTTTTGTAATTATGAACCCCATAAGTCTACAAATGTCTTTGTCTTATTTAGTTGTCTAATTTTTTTGTCTTTAGGTGGTTTCCAAGACACTAAAAGGGAAGACTATAATTGGAGTCGGAGCTGGGAGGTTTCACACAGTTCTTTGGACTAGGGAGGCAGTTTATACAATGGGACTCAATGGAGGGCAACTTGGTAAGACCTGAAAAAAAAAAAAACTTGGTGTGGCTAGGTGACACAAATTATAGTGGTTAAAGATAATCCATCCGCTTTCTGTGTTAAAATGAAAGGTAAAACATTGCAGATCTATTGTGGAGTTTATTATGATGTCCACCAATTTGCTTGGTTTTCAGGTTGCCTGTT
Organism: Syngnathus leptorhynchus; assembly: GCF_054491065.1. Classification (NCBI taxonomy): domain Eukaryota; kingdom Metazoa; phylum Chordata; class Actinopteri; order Syngnathiformes; family Syngnathidae; genus Syngnathus; species Syngnathus leptorhynchus. The sequence goes on from NC_141202.1 coordinate 8,892,498, forward strand.
GGACCCCAATGGGGAGAAATGTGTAACAGTCCCACGGCAGGTATCTGCTCTGCACCACAAAGATGTCAACATAGCAATGGCTGCCGCAAGTAGCGGCGCTACTGTGATAGTGACGGAGAAAGGAGACGTCTACCTGTTGACTGACTACCAGTGCAAAAAAATGGCATCAAGGTCAATAAAACGCCCATCACAGCAAAAGCGAATATTTTACATACATTTTCCTCATTCTGTCATCACTAGTCATTATTTTTGCCTCCGACAGAGCATAATAATTAAAAAAAGTACATACGCACCCTGTGGGAGATTATAAAATCCCCGTTTAAATAAGAAATCAACTATATCGCACTCACTGATGTGATGCTTATAACAAGGTGATACTCTTTTCTGCTTGCTTTTGGGTAATGATGATCGTCTGATCTTGCATCCATTCAGGCAACTCAACATCAAAAAAGTCCTGGTCAGTGGTGGAAATCTCGACCATCGTGTGAACCCCAATATTCTAAGTGAGTGTGGGGGAGAAAAGTTGTCCATTCTGGCTTTGGATGAAGCTGGTCGGGTAAGTGCAGACAAAAGTAAAACAGGAAAATACTTTTCTTTGAACTAAAATGACCATGACAGCATTCATTTTTATCTGTGATTCTCAAAAATCAAATTAGTATTTGGTTTTCAAATTTTTAATTTTTCAAATAAAAAAGAAATAAAACCATTTGGATGCCTCTTCAATTGACACTCATTGTACAGCGCTACCTTGTAATTGTCTTATGGACATCAGAATCAAACAGTATACGCTCCTCTTGAGTACTTCTGATGTGACGGACACGGTTGGCTATGATTATTAAGACTTATACTGTTTTATATTTTACTGTAGCTTTGTTGTTTCTGCTGTTATCTAACATCCTATTGGTGCATAGTGGACAGATATACAAACCCAACCGGTCTTGTCTCGATGGAGGCCTATAGATGGAAATGATGACTAAGATTTTTGAGTAACTTCTGTATTTTTCCATCCCTGTCAGGTGTTCTGTTGGCGCTCCTCAGGTAGCTCGATGAGACATTGCCGGTGGGCGTATGGGCGCCAGGTTTTCATGTCCGACATTGCTCTCAGCAAAAATGGAATGATGTTTGTGACTCAGGACGGGGAGGGATTCAGCGGCGTGTGGGCTGGTGAATATAAAAAGTTTGGTGAGAAAAAAGGTACATTCAGTGAAATAGTAATAACTTTTGATGAAGCACATAAAGTTGTTACGTCTATTATTTTATCAAGAAACCTATTGATTACTTTAAAGTATTGTGCTTACGTATTCTAATAATTCTTATGTATGTGTATTCATGTATCAGAGATGAATGTAGAGGTTTGTGGACATTCAAACTTTGGCTCAGTGTTTGAGCGAATTCGTCTGGAAAAGGTTCCCTACATTCACAGAGCTGTCAGTATCACCATGGACTCCAACGGTCGAAATTTTGGAGTGCTTCAAGTTGACCCCAAAACTAGGTACATAATCATTGTATTGCATAAAAGACCAGGGGTCTGCAACCTTTATTAGCAAAAGAGCCATTTTGCCATTTGGTGAGGAAGCATAATGGGAGAAAAAACACTAGACTCAGTATTTGAAAGACTGTACACAAAGAGCATTGTAATTATTTGCAAAGTCCGCAAATTTGCATCGTGCAGAACCCACTGCTGAGAAAGGGCTTTAAGGTTGCGGATTACTGCGTTCAGTATTGTAATCCTCACGACCACTTTGTGCTCAAAACTACTGAATTGACTAAACCCAACACAAAAATAATGCCAAAGGAAAAAGATGGCTCATAAAATTATAATTTAAACGTAAATAAATTGTAAAACTTTTTTTTCCCCCCTTTGTTCCAGTTTATATGAGATTCCCAGTGTCTCTTCACCCTCCTTTGCCACACACTTCAAGAAACTTCTGGAGGAAGCAGATGAAATGGACAGTATCCATGATGTAACACTTCAAGCTGGAAATCGCACCTTCCCAGCTCACAAATATATCCTGTCAATGAGGTCTGAGTTCTTCCGTAAACAGTTTATGGCTGAGCCTTGTGGGATCAATGAGGATATTGATAAAGAAGTGAAGAAGAGTGAAGACGCTGTGGGCTGCGACTTGTTAGTTTTGGAGAACATTCCACCGGAAATGCTGGAGTACGCCCTGCACTTCATCTACACAGATAACTGTGAGCTCTTGGTGCACGGTGCGCAACCGAAACACCATGGGTCCATGATGGAACCAAGCCAGGTATGGAAAAATAATTAATATCATTGTTATTTTTGGACTATGTTCCATTAGGTCAGATTTTCATCTTCTGTTTGTGTCCTGTAAGTGCTCTCATTTTTTTTCTGGGTAGGATTCAGAGGAGGAGAGGCTTATCAGCGGCCTGCAGACCTTAGGTCTTAGAGGTCGCTCAGCACTGGAAATATACCGCTCCCTTCCCCTTGCAGCCAAAGGTGATTGTAACAAGGCCACAAGCAAAGGCTCCAAACCCAGCAAAAAGGGGAAAGGTAAAAGTGACAAAAGTACCCATGAAAGAGGGGACAACCCAGTCAAAACTTTACAGGCGGTAGCAAAGAAGCTCGGCCTGGGCATCCTGTCTGCACGGTGAGTGAAATGTTCTGAACACTACCTGACATCTTATTTATTTCACTCATGATATCTTATTTTTCTTCAACAGACTGGATGGTGTCAAATGTGAGGGCGGAAAGATCCATGTTATCGACAAGAAAACTGGCAACAAATTTAAGTTCAATCAAAATAAATGGTTGGTCTTCTGAAAATGCACTACAATGTTCCTGCACTTTTTACAAGTGATTTTTATAAGGGATTTTTACAAGTGAAGTGACTCAAAGTAGAGGTTGGCTTTTTAATTTTTTTATTCTGGGGGGATTTAAATTTATACTCCACCACACACATACATACATACATACAGTTCCCTCCTGTCTAAACGCTTGTTAGACTTAACGAATGTAACTTTTAAAATGCAAAATGTAGGATAAATAGCAAACTGCTGATCATAAGTGACAAGCTGTCGAATTTTCATGGTCTCGGTTTTTGTAAAACAAATTTCCCCTTGGAAAAAAAAATATATATATATATATATTTTTTTTTTACTAACTTAGAAGGAAGAAAAACATACCAAAATGCGTTAAGTTTGTCCTTGACAGAGTGAATCTGCAAAAATTGAACCATTAATGAGGGAACCCTGCATGATGATATCCAGAGTGATTTTTACTTGATTTGGTGAGTGTAAAAAAAAAAAAAGTAACATCCTCCTTTCTGCTTGTGGCTTGCAGCTCCTACCTATGTGATGTTACTCTGAAATCAGAAGATGGCAAAGAGTTCCCGTGCCATAAAAGTGTCCTCTGTGCGAGACAAGGTATGAAGAAAATTACACCCCAAAAACTTATTTTGGGTGTATTTTGTGTAGACTTTATAAAAATCTTTGATAAACATGATTGCATAATAATTTGGTGCACAGTGTGAAATTATATTCAGAGGATTGAATCAAATAACTTTGACTTGACTTTGACTTATTGAGCAACCCAATCTAACAAACAAAACATCAATATATGAAAACTGTTTTTTTGGGGGGGGGGGTTTTGTGTGCATGTGCTCAAGGGAATAGGTAGATGTGTGGCTGCATGCTCCCAAGGAGCCCAGTCTCTCAAAACAAGGAAGGACATTTTCACTCAATATGAACATCATGCTGCTGATTAAGCTATGTACAAACACTGCAGCTCTGCTTGTATATTTTGACTTCGACATAATAGTCTTGGGCTAAGAAATTTTTATGAAGGCGGTGATTATGTAAATTAGGAAATGGCTAACTCAGAGAAGGGCAATTAGAAAGTCAATTTTCATTTCCCCTATGTTTGTGTCAATTTCTGCAGAATACTTCCATAGTATGCTGAGCAGTTCATGGATTGAGGTTTGTTGTGCTTGTTTTTAGTAACCATCTTGCTAAACAGTTGCTTATAACCTGTCCTGGCATATCTCATTAGTTCGAGGGCTGATGCTTTGTTTCCTCCCTCAGGCAACAGCTTGTACTGCACTTCAGATGCCCACCACCTCAGACGTTCTACTTGTCATTCTCGAGTATATTTACACAGACGATTGTCCCACCATTAAAGGTAAGTGCTCACATTGTATGCTTGAAAGACATATTTGTAATTCTAAATGTTTTTATTTCCCTGGGAAATGAATACACATGAAACTCAAATGTGCTTTTCTTCTTCTCACTCCAGAGTCTACAAACGTGTTTTTTGTCTGCAACGTGCTTGCTATAGCAGATCAGCTGCTGATCACACGATTAAAGGAAATGTGCGAGGTTGTCATCACAGAGAATTGTAAGTCATGTTTGTATTTTTAAAATTTCTCTTGCTAAAGTAAACTTTAACCCAGGTTCTCTGCCGTATTCTTTATATAATGATCAACATAGGTCATAGAAATATTACAATTGTAAATACTTTTTGATATTGCTCTTCAATATACAACTTGTTTATTTTTGCTACATATTGGTGAAGAATAAGCCAATGTTATTAATCAAAATATTCTGTCAACCTGTGAGTTAGTGACAAAACTAATTGGCACTAATGTATTGTATGGGCCATCACTATTCTTATATTCTAGTTAACGAGTGAGGCTTCCATCCTTTTTCATCAATCTCAGAGCGCTGCAATTTTGATCATGCTTTTGACTGAAATTGACGTCAAAGCGCCCTTGCGCTCATGCTTTAAATGTTACCGCTCTGTTTTAACTTAACTTGATGAGAAACTGATATTCTTGTGCCTGATGGTAACCTTTCTAATGTGCTCTTTCCAGTAACCCTGAAAAATGCAGCAGAGCTGCTGGAATTTGCCTCCTTGTACAACGCAGAGCAACTTAAACTCTCCTGCTTTCAGTTCATTGTGCTGAACATGGCTGTGCTACTCGAGTCAAAGTGAGAACCAGAATAGCTATGCAGTGGCATCAATTGTCTTTCTAAACCGTCAGTTCTCTGGAAGTATTGCAGGCGTCGAGCCGAAACCTCACAATCTGATAGATTGAACATTTTCTCACAAATCCATACTCTTCGTCAGTTTGCACTCCACACGTGTGTGTGTGTATGTTTTTTTATATTGAATGTGAAAATGTCTTGGTCTCTTTGATGATACAATGTTATTAATTTTAACAATAAGCATGCTGTTCTTTTGGTTTCCTGAAGTGAAGGTTATAGAAATATCTGCCCAACGCCAGCGATACAATATATAGAGTTGGTATTGGATGAATAGTGAGCTATTTTTATTACTTGTGTCTCTACTCTATATGATATATTATTTTCTGTGATATCTTTAGAGCACTGGATTGTCTTAGTGATGAAGTGCTTCTGGAGCTTTCTACAGCCTACAAGGGGATGGTCAGTCACCTAACATCTGTCCTATAAATTTTGCCACTGCTGTTTTTATATCGTATAGATAAAGATGTGCTCTAAGAAAATGTTATTCTTAGAAACTTAATTCAGAGGTATTTTCTATCAGAGATTATGTACCAATTTGTATTTATTTTTTAAGTATATTGACTTTATCGCTGCCGTTGGTGTTTTGTTGTTTTTCCATCAACTTCAAGTTCAGACACTCAAGGAGGATGTGTGAATAATGAACAGGGCTAGTCGAGGAAAAACATTGGAAAATGGTAAAAACAGTGTGTGTTAAGCCAGCCTTAGACAACTTTAGCCCTGAAAATGACACCTTTTAAATCATGTTTCAAATCATGCCTTGAACAATGCTGAACAATTATTCACCTTTGTAGGGCATTTGCAATGATAAGTTATAGGTGTCATTTTGTCCACAGCCACTATCATGGGTGGGTGTTGTCAGAAAGAGCATCAAGTGTAAAAACTTGTCATCCACTATGGTGACTTCCAATTTATAGGGGCTAAACCAAACAACATCAGGAGTCATTTGAGGAAATTTGTTTTTTTTGGGGGGGCGGGGGCTGACGGTTTATAAATATTTATTATATGAATTTAAATTTTTACATCTGATTTCAGATCCCAGCAATGCGTAGGAGAATTGTCACTCCATATCCTGATGCCCCAGATCTGAGGATGTACGAAGATGAGGATTTTGACTTTGCCTTCAGCTCGAAACTAGAATCTGAACTGGACCAATCCCGCAGGTACACAGGACTAAAGGGCCCCTGTAATAGCCTGAATAGTTAAACTCCTTTTGCCTTAGCCTTCCCAACCATTGACAGCAATCACAATATATTATCATAAAATAACTAAATCAACTCCTGTAACTAAGAACACATGGACAATAAAGAGCAAGACAGGGTTTTTCTTATTTTCATGCTTTTAATATAGTATCATTTTGGTATCAGTATTGAGGTATGATATACATTTATCTCAGTAGCATGACAACACAACAAACAATACTGAAAAACATGTGTTCCTCTTAAGAGAAAATGTAAATGTTTGCTTTTGAATAATTAAAAACCCTTCATCCACAGGGAAGTACTATTGAAGAAAGCCAAGATGAAGGCCAAAAAGAAACCAAGGCGACGCTCTGACAGCTCAGGAGGTTACACTCTGTCTGATATTATTCAAAGCCCCCCTGCTACAGGTGTGGTTGCACAGACACTCACACAAGCTTGAAATGTAAACGTTTAGTGACATGCACTTATTGCTCTCAGCAGTTTCCCCATGCCTGGTGAAGGCACGAAAAGGCACCTCCACAGAGTCACTGCAGGAGCTGCTCACGTCAGACTCGGAGGGGAGCTGCATTGGCCTGGGTAGCCCCAGAGATGTGCAGTCACCAGTATTTCATGACAGAGCTGTGGTTAGTGTTGGATTGCTATTAGTGTAATGGGCACATGTTGTTGTTAAAAACTGGAAAATAATTTGGTTTCTTTTCCACAGGAGGAGAGGGTCTCGTGTCCGAGGATGAAGACTCCACCCGGTACATTAACAAGGGATGGCCACCCACCTCCCCCTAGCTCTGGTCCAAAAGATATTCCAAAGACCCGTTATGGGTAAGATAGACACTACTGAATTTTGTTAGTTCATCCCATTAAGCAGACTTTGCCAAACCTTTTAAGCCACACGCCCCATTTAACATCCCTGCGGATGTGCCCGCCTCGCGCACACAGATTTGGGCTTGTAGATGGTGGGATCAACATGCGAGTTGCCAAGTTCTGTGACTTAAGGAAAAATGTCTTGCATGTGTATGAACAGTAGATATTTTGTTCAGCCGTTGTGCGTACATAGTCTTCTTGTTAGAATCTTACGCACTCTTTGATAAGTGAGACCCCAGGCCCTAAGAGATAAACTTGTGACACCCTAGCCACAACAGTCCATCAGTACTCACATGAGTAATCTATTGATTTTTGTATTTTTTTTTTTAAACTAGGACAATGTGCTGTAACAGAACAGGGAATTTCCCAAAATGTTTCAACAAGGTTTAGAATTGGAATTTTGAAACAGGACTATTTAGAGAGAGTTTAAATGATCCTTCCAGCTGACCAAATAATGATTTCATAATCTTGTGTGTTTCAATAGATTTCTCTAGAAATACCAAGCATCTGACAATCAGTTATTGCACAGGAATAATAAGCAGGCTTGAGCTATGATGCAAGAAAGTAATTTGAAGTGCAGCTATTTTTCTCCTGCATTATTTTTAAGGGGTGGTTAGGACAACGTTTCCTGCCAAAGTTAACAAATTTAATTCTACTGTAGTCCTGTGGTCTGACTGTGTTACTTCAATTTGTAGACCTTCCCATCCACCTCCAGTCTTAGATCTTAGAACCATCATGGACATGGAAGCTAACTCTCTGCAGACCCTTAAAGCAGCTCCTAAAAGCCTCGCAAGGTAAAATATCATAAAATGTATTTACATAGCTGCTGTTTGCAGTGCACATAACATTTTTGGTATGCCCACCCACTTTGCCTTCAGTGTCACTCCCCTCTGCAAATATTCTCCTGGTTCTACAAAACTGTCCCAAAAGCAAAGGAAGATGTTGTCCTTGGCCAATAAAGAGACCACTGTGGAGTCCACGGCATCCAAACCAACCTTCACGCCTTGCAAGAACAGTAGTGGGAAGACCTGGTGAGCGTGCTCCAGGATTCATCCATCCATTTTCAATATAGCTTGTCCTCTTGAGTTTTTGTGCTCATAAAACTTTGCCACCCTCTTGACATTTTGATCTCAAGGAGCTACTTTATGTGCATTGAGGAGTTTCACTTAAACAACAATTGTGCTTTGCCACCATATTGCGACATAGTATATAAAATTAACAACTTTTTAGGCTTGGTGTCAATTGTCATCAGGGCTTGATCCCCGAGCTTCTAGGAAGAGAGGTGGTTCATTTCATTATCGCCATACATGGTTTATGTTGTGCCTTATTCATGTGCGTTATGTCTTATCATTCAATTTCAGCAAAGATCCACCATTTCAGTGTGTTTCAGTTTTCTCCTCCATCCTTTTCCATGATCAGGGCAACATCCCTCCAATCCCAACCATCACCTTACTCATTTCGGGCATTGCTCGAGGAGGAGGAGAACATACTCATCAAAGCGGGGCAGCCTGGGACTCACAGGGGCCAAAGTGCTCAAGCGTTCCCTGTCAGTGTCACACCTGTTAGTAGGAGAGTGGCGTTCAAATCCACTGACAGCAGTGAGGTGGAGAAACCTGGGTAAGTTAACTACTTGTAGTGTGTTCTGCTATCACTGGGAGGCGCTGTTGTCACAAAACAGTACTTTACTCAATACTGTACAGAAACCAGTGATTCCCAACTACTGGGGCAAACACAAGGGGTCATTGGGTGTACCATAGGAAATGGTCCAATTTCACTTAATTGGTACCGCCTTATGTGTCTTCCTACAATGGCTCTGAATTCAATTTGTTAAATTGTCCCGAAAGTGACATAACATTGAAAAGTCAACATTATTTGAGCAAATACATGTGACACTTTAGGGGGGGACGTTTTTTTTTCCTCTTGAAAAACACGTGCTTTGGTTCAATGAAAGTTCGGAAACACTGGTCTAAATCACAAGTTCCCCAATAAAATTACATGCAAAAACGAATATTGAAAATATTTAACTCACTACTTGTAAGTGAAGTGAAGAAAATGGAACTCCAGTGGAAGTAGGTTGACCCAGCTCAGTGATGGTCAGCATGGTTGACCTGACCTTAGACAAAGAGTCAACCTGACTTAAAACCAAACAAACAAAAACCACTTGTGTCGAAAAAGGCCTCCCCTATGTACCCGCACACAACTATTAAGATGGGTTTCCATATTTAATATTTTTGAAAGCCTGTGACCCTTTGAGGCGGAAATCTTATCATTTTTTCCTTAGTTCCTGCTCGTCCGGAAAGTTGCATCTCTGCTATCATACTTGTGCTGTATGTTTACCCTGCAGCAGATTTTCAAGGAGTACTCCAGATGTTAAACAGCTGTGTGAGTCTCGAGTGAAACTCGTGATTGTAATAAGAATTGATAAGGGCACCCGTCATGTCACATTATATCATACAGAAGAGGGAGCAGGTATCTGGTTTCTTTTCCTTGAAGACTCAAGAAACAGCCGCACCAATCACACCAGCCCCGTGTTGTGTTCGTTGATATGCATTTCTAGTCTCAGGATCTTAACCCCCCCTTTCGTCTGTTTTTTGAATTAATTACTTTCTGCGCTCACTACATAGATTTTACATATGAAACTATAGCAAGGATGAAGAAAAAAAAAAAAAAGCAAAATGTAGTTCAGGTCATTTTCAGTACATTGCATCATATGTGTCTTTGTTAATTTGTGTTTCTTTCACTGATCCATTGTTATTCACCAATTTTTTTTTACTTTGTTTCTGTTTTTGTGTTTAGGCCAAAGCAATAACAGCATTGCTTTGGCGCTATCATGTGACATGTAAAGAAAGTGTGTTGAAGGGAGTGGATTTTTTTTTTTTTTTGCTGCCATCTTTTGGCAATTGAAAAACTTTTCTTCAGGGGTTGGGTGTCAATTACTTGCAGATTTTTGGCATTTGCAGCAGGACTTAGTCCCGTCTCCCTGTGCATAGGAGTTACTGTATTTTGTCATGTCAGAATTTTTATTCGACTTGAAAAGCCAAATAAATGCCTAACCATGTAACAACGCAGACAACTTAAATGTCACCAAAAATAGACATTCTGGTCTATGAAACAGTTTTTGAACACAGTGTTTCAAGTGTCGTGTGGTAAAATGACTGCCGTCTTTTCTTATCCAAGTTTGAGATCATTTAAAGCTCAACAATCTTGTCTTAATAGTGTTGGAAATGAAATACACACCACACAAATGGAGATTCAGGCTGGGTTACACAGTGACACCCTATTAAATGGGCAGTTTTTTTTTCCACACACAGAAGCTCATCAGTATATGTTCACATAACCCTTTGTCCTCCCACTGAGACATACACCGTCTCTTTCCTCATACTTCACCCGTCTCTCCTTTCAGGCCTTGGGTGAAGGGAGCAGTCGGTAGCCCACCCCTCCCCTCCCTGGTGACCTTTGCCTCCATCGTAGAGGAGGAGCAGCAGCAGGAAGCGGCGCTAATCCGCAGCCGAGAGAAACCGCTGGCACTCATCCAGGTAGCACGGCTTGCCTGCGTGTGGTAGTGCTTTCTTTGAACGACACATGCCATGACACACCACAGCCAATGTCTCCCTTTCCCTTTCTGGAAGACTATATTCCAAACACGGTTGGAAAAAAATCATTCCAGCCAGCCTTCTTTCAGCACCTTCTGAAGCCTTTTTTTTTTTTTTCTCCCCCCAAAGACTATGGTTCACATCGTGCTTTTATCGCCGGGCTTACTTTCCAGGCCCACCTGAGTTAGATGAGAATTTACTATATAGAGACTCTTTTTTTGGAGGTAGTTCTACTTCTCCATGCTCTTGCTTAAATTAAATCAAAGAAAAGGCAGTATATTTATGAATCCCAGTTGAAGATTATTGTAATACAGACCCAAAACAAAATTAAACAAACTGAAAAAATAATTGTATAATTTAAAATGTATATTTTAACGCCGAAGTGTTCAACCAAAGCACATTTTATCATTAAATTCTGCTCTCTTAATGCTAATGAACAATACAAAACACCGCAGCTAACCGGTGGGCCAGATTTTGCAAGTGGGTCACTATTCGATGACCCTGCAGTAGACTGTAAAAGCTTCAAAAGAAATGTCGGCAATATTGTGGGAGCGGGAACAATGAGATGTGATGTAGTGGCGTTCAGTGTAAATTGCCTGCCTCCCTTTCCCTCTGTGGCAGACAATTTTCTGACCGCGTTTGGTTGGAAAAAAAGGTTGGCTAAGTTATATTACTGCCAGCCTTCTTTCATCACCTTCCTAAGACCCCCTATGACTTTCTGTTTGTCATTATCAAAAATGTGAATTCTGATCCATCTTTTAGTGTCAGCACTTTTTCTTTTCACCCTCAGAGCGAGTGTGGTTCTCCTGCCCTCAATTTTCAATACGTCTCCTTTCCTTGACTTTCTGTTCTTCTCTACATATAGATTGAAGAGCGGGCTATTCAAGACCTTCTGTTCCATTACAAGGCTTATGACAACCCTGATGAGCTGATCTTGGTGGAGAGGGCCTCCCCGGTCCCCATGGCCGCCCCAATATGGAACAAACACTGATTACTTGCCACAACATGGCAGTAAAATGAGAGGATTGTTGGCAGTATTCTAATGTCATGCGCTCATAGATTAGAAAACGATTCTGCTTTCTGCATTGTTACATCAAGTTGTCATCGTGCGCTGCATTGTGCCGTCGTCACAGGGTGAATGTTGTCAAAAATATGAAAATGTAATCCCTCTGAGACGTTGGAGGATGAACCGTTTTTTAGGAATTGCTCACATGGTTTAAGTTAACGTTTCCCAATTGTTTTTGTGATGTGATGTTGCCAAAGAAACCAAATTGAGATGGAAGTGTTTTGATTTGGTGGAAGCTCTCCAGAGGAAGTTTGGAGTGCCAATTAGAACTAGAAAATGACAACATTGACTGCTGTTTTATCTGATTGATTTGCAGAGACGTTATGATGTCGATACAAAAGTGAAGTCAATCAAAACTCTTCCAAACCATGGTTTGGTGTGTTCAAGTGACATAATACATATTTTGCAGGGTGGATTTTGTGGAGATGCCTCCATGGTTGCAAGAAGGTGCTGTGATGTTATTAGATTAAATAAGCTATAACAGAATCTCCTTACCTTTATCCTTATGTCCTGATTTACATATTTTAGTTTTTGCTTCAACCAGTATAGGCAATGTAGATACCTCAGTTAGACCTTGTGATATTATGTTTGTGTGATTGGATTGTCTTTGTATTAAAGAGACTCAAAGATGAAAAAATAGCATGCAATAAAGTATCTCACCTGTGCAATGACCCAGTGGAAACGTGAGTGGAACGATATAATAGGAGGCTGAGGGGAAAACTGTGATGTCTTTAATGTCGTTCATTATTTCCCAGCCTTTTTCCTTTTGGAGTGCACAATGTCTAGATCTTACTATAAAAAAATCGTAGCCTCCTGACACATTGGCTGCCCTGCATGAGCCACTAACAATTTGCACATCTCGGCCTGTAATTGACTGTGATGACCCTGATCTGAACACCGCTTGCGGTAATTTACCGCTGATATTAGGTGTAATTACAAGTAAAACATCACATCAGAAGTCAGGGAGAGAGTGCTTGTGAGGGAAATAATAATTCCTCATTAGTGTGTATTTAGCTGGAGTATTTTTTCATCAGGTTATGTAGAATCAAAGTAGTAGTATACAGTGGGATGACATCGGTCTAACGTGAAAGAAATAGGTTTGAAAAATAAAGGACCAAGTCTCTGCTATTTATTGCATATCATTATGTTATTCCAAAAAAAAGGTAAATGATGATAAATAGGTATTTCAACTGTTAGTTCCAGTCGGAGAAATCTCATCACACTCCACCCTGGAAATTCTTATTTCTAGACTGGAATAGAGAAGGTGTCCAGCCATCAAAGGTAACTAGCCTTTTATTGTTTCAGGGTGTGCCGATTTATTTAAGATGGTTGATTTGAGGACAGTGCATGCAATCTGTCACTTGGGAGATGGGGGAGGACAAACTCTGGCCATTTTTCCAGTCAGCCAGATGGAAAAGTTGTGAGCACGTCCTCCAAACTGTTAGAATAACTTCTCTCTTATTTATGGTCAGAGGGGGAAGTTCAAGACATTCAATGCAATAACTTCCTACCTTCTGTATAGTGCCAAGTGCAAGCCCTAATGAGTGAATTCAGAATTCACATTCATCCTATTCGACTCTGCATTTATCAAACTTAATATTTATGCTGATGTGACACAATCTAGGATGCAGTCGAAATGAGTAAATGGAAATTTCTGTTCAACCCAATAAAAGCATGCATCTTGCTGCCAGGATTTTACAGAAGCAACAGGGCAGAATTTGGCCCACTTGCCCTATACCAAAAAAGGAAGCTATTACATCTGCGGACATAAAAGAAATGTGTATGAGAAGATAATTAAAAATTACTCATTAATCACTCATCTAGTTCTTATTTTGTATCTTGCACATCATTTATGATGCAAATGTCTGTCTGCAGGTCCAAGTTACATATTCATTTCAAATGTGTATGAGAAGACAATTAAAAATTACTCATCAATCACTCATCTGGTTCTTCTTCTGTATCTTGCACATCATTTATGATGCAAATGTATGTCTGCAGGTCTAAGTTACATTTCATTTCAAATGACTCATATCCAGTGTGGATGTGTTTACATTCACCTATATATTAATAACTCTCCATACATCAACACAAAAACATGGATGCAAACAATAATATTATACAGACATCCTGTTTTTTTGCCTGGGCATCCTCCATCCCCCCCCCCTTCTGATTTAAGGTGATTTGGGGAAATTGTGTGTGCAGTACATACAGTACTTGTATATTAATATATTGGTCAAAGGAGGGCCTGCTGAGCCTTCAGGTATAAATACAAAAACACAAACACAAACAGTAAATGTTTTTTTTTTTCCCCCTGCCTATTTCGGATTAAATAAATGAGCCATCAATTTTGCCATCGCACAGTTGGTCTACTTTACAGCAGAAGCAATTTTTCCATCCATGACATAATCAACTCATCTGGGCAACATCCACCATTTACAAGCCAAGGAAGGGCTACAGGATCTGAAACAAACCAAAATATGATAAGCAGAACTGCATTGTTTTTTATTTTTAGGCATACAAGTACAGTGTTAGTATCACTTAACAATGTCAATATAAAATAAGTCATTTTGTAGCTTGTTAATAGTTATTTACTCTCAATTTAAACACTGACTTGTTGGCCACTTCCTTTTTGTCGTTTCAGTCGAGAGGTTACGAATCAGCCAGTCTTTTAATTGTATTTAGTGAGCACTGAGCTGGTTAGTTTTGGATTACCTGACCCCTCCATGGCCATCATTCTGTTGGCAACAAGTCAGACATAATTAAGGGTTTAGGAAACCATTTACTCCAGGCCTGGCAGAACATGAATGCTGCAGGTTGGTGACGTATGCTCTTCGAGACACGTGCCAGTGAACATCTGTGACGTCTCCATGTCTGGTGACGCACGCATACACACACACACTCACACAAACACGTGTGTGTATTCTATCTATCTATCTATCTATCTATCTATCTATCTATCTATCTATCTATCTATCTATCTATCTATCTATCTATCTATCTATCTATCTATCTATCTATCTATCTATCTATCTATCTATCTATCTATCTATCTATCTATCTATCTATCTATCTATCTATCTATCTATCTATCTATCTATCTATCTATCTATCTATCTATCTATCTATCTATCTATCTATCTATCTATCTATCTATCTATCTATCTATCTATCTATCTATCTATCTATCTATCTATCTATCTATCTATCTATCTATCCATCTATCCATCTATCCATGCATCCATCCATCCATCCATCCATCCATCCATCCATCCATCCATCCATCCATCCAAATCCATCTATCTATCGTTTCACAATCGCTCCCGTCTGGTACCCATTCAATGATGGCCGTATCATCCGAGAACTTCTGCAGGTGGCAGTGGTCTGGTTGTACCTGAAGTCTGATGAATCGAGGTTAAACAGGAACGGTGAAAGAACAGTGACCAGAGGCAGACTACCACATCAGACACACAACAATGAGACTTTACATGCTGTTTGTGAGGTAGTTGATGATCCATGCAGTAAACGACTTGTCCAATCCGACTCCCCTCCAGTTTCTCTCTCAGCAGTACAGGCTGGATGGTGTTGAACTCACTGGAGAAATTAAAGAACATGACCTTCATAGCGTTTCCCGTCTGCTCCAGATAAGAGAGGGATCTGTATAGCAAGTGGCTGACAGCGTCTTCCACTCTGATGCTGGGCGAACTGCAGGAGGTCCAGCGCTGAGCTCACCAGCGGGCGGAGGTGTTGCAGGATGAGCCTCTCCATGGTCTTCATTAGATGATTGGTCAGGGCCACAGGTCTGTAGTGATTGGGCTCCCTGTAATCTTTGGCACCGGAACCACACAGGAAATCTTCCACAATTCAATTTAAATATAAATATCTGCTTCGAGCACAGTGACTTCCAGGTACTTTAGTGTGTTCAGACAGATGATTCCAAACTGAAGTACCGAATTTACAGCATGTCTGTAAAATTTAGTGGTCCCTAAAGGGTCTCAGTAGAATGTGACTTCTTTGCTGCCAACAGACCTGCAGGTTCGGACAGGGGACTTACAAAAGGCCCTGTAATAAGTCAGATGAAGTGAGATGGTTCTCCCTATCTCACTTGCGAAACATGATCCACTTTGTAACCTTTAGCTTTAATCTACAAGATGAAGATGAAACCAAACAAACCACATACTTGCTGTCCGTCAGGGTTCAAACACAACTGAAGTAAGGAATCCTCTTTGTTGAACTGATTACTGCTGCTTCTCCCCTCCAGAGACCCTTACATTCAACGACAAGAACGATTCTGCAGATTTTTTTTAACGACTATGTCTGAAGCATTTTGATTGAAAAGTAGGAAGGAAATGACATTATTGTCAGTCATGCGTCTGGTACACAATGTCAACTAAATCAGCAACACATGGAAATCTAAGGTAAAACTATCTCCTGGAATTCCAGTTATCTCTGTGAAGGGAGATTGAAGAGGCACAGAAGGCAACATAAATGAGTGGCGCTTTGTTTTCTAGTCATGCAGTTAATCATATTTTATCATGAAGTTGTCACCTTGAGTGGGGCCCTGGTCCATTTTTGTGTATTTTTCATCAAATATGACATAGATAGATATTATTCACAAAATTTTGATTTGCTTACTCATTCACAAATATTCACACAGCGGAACAAGGAGCTACTCTGTCATAAATAGTGTCATAAACAGGAGGAAATGGTGGATTTTGTTAGATGATTATGTACAAGGACACTCTGGAAGACTTTTAAAGGGTAGTTTTAGAACAATTGTGTCAATCAACATAACACAGTCTTGAATGTTTTGTAAGATTTCTCAATACAAAAAAACTGCTTTTGCTTAATTTTAATTTAAATAATGCTGTTTTATTTCACACTGGCATGGGAACTTCACTACACCATATTGAGAATTGTTTGTCAATTTGATTGGATTAGACCCTGACTGATTTCAATTTAAATTCGAAAAGACGCTCTTAAGTAACGAGTAGAGGTTCACTGGTTAGAGTCGAGACAATTTTCTGCAGCATCATTTTCCTCACATGATGGTATATGATGAAAAGCATTTGGCCATATGTATATTCTTACAGTTCATATTAAATCCTGTGCACGTGTGAACTTGTCTGAGCCTACCATGTCCACCATGGAGACGTGGCCTGTTGAGTAGCCCGGCTGACTCCAGTCTAATGCATGTCATATTGACAAAATGACCCAGTTTCCTGGGTCGGTCGATTTTTTTTGCCCTAATTGCGTCATTTTTAACCCAGCATTTTTAAGGTTGTTGTAGAAAAATGAGTAACAACTGCTGACCTGAATTTGTCGCTGGTTCTTTTTTTTGTTGAACTATAACACACCTCGAAGAGTAATTTTTTTTAAAATTCCTGCAAAATAAATAAATAAATCCATTTATCCAGCCATTTCTAAAGGGATAAACTAGGATCTAAACATTAGGTGCATGTAGAAACCATTTTTTTTACCGGTCAATGTTTGGTTATGTTGTCTGAGTAATTTAGCAAACATAAGTGTGTGAGCTCACATCAGCTCTGCAGTGCACTACCACCATCAAAATAGTAACCCTATTAGATAAAGCCGACCATCAGAATAGTCCATTAGCCTTAGAAACTCAACCTGTAGAAATGTAAATTACAGTTGCCATTCTTTCTTTTGAAGCCATTTGCTGTATCTCGTGTTTTCCAAGCCATTTTCCTTCTTTGCTCAATCGCTTTGCCTAGTTCAAAATGACATGTACCGATTTATTAATGTTGCCATCGGTGAAAACATTGACATTTGCCCCCTGGAACAACATGTGACATCATGGTTAAATGTACTATAAACTATAGTATGGTCAGTACTGTTATGAGTCATGGGCCTGCTAACCCAACTAGGGGCGAATCCTGCAAAGTTCAGCCCTAAAATTGAACCACATACCTTATTTCAGCATTAACAAAGACCTTAACAGGATAATGTGAATGTCGTCCGAGTGAGGAGTAACACTGTAGCTTCTGTATGACACCGAAGTTAAGTAAATGGGATAATCAGGCTTTAGAGATCTCAGTGACTGTTCGTGACGCAGAGCTTTATGCTGCCAAATAAAGCTGCCCGGCCCTGACAAGGGCTGGTTCAGGACCCTTATATCAACACTCTATCTATCATCCGTCCATCCATCCAGCCTTTCTCTTTCGCCATCCATCCATCCATCCCATCCGTCCGTCCGGATCAATCGATTGCATCACAGTCCCTTTCGACTGCATGTTTTGTGTTAGGACACAGCACAGCCTATAGGAGGCGACATGGCAACATTTGTGGGTTGGATGTTTCCTTCAACCCTACTGTGATTGATGTACAGCTACTTTACATTTAATGTTGTTGTTTTTTCCCCTCATCCACGTTTGCCCACAATTTGGTTGCAACAAATGCAATGGTGGGAATGACAGGGGGATGGAGTGATCATTTTGAACACAAAGGCATGCATTGACAGGCTTGAATTATTCTTTATGTGTGTCAGTGTTTGTGCATCATGTGCTGCAGGCTTACTGTGGTGGGGGGGCGGACTCCTGGCTCTTAGTCAGGGAGCCAGGCATGTAAAGTGGGCAGGTAACAGTTAACTTCCCCTCCAGCGGAATAATATATGGCATTAAATAGAGCCGAGGAAAGCAAGTTGGACTTCGTACATGCACGTGGAGCTTTTAAAGAGGAACATTTCTTGGAAACGGGAGAAGAAATGAAAAAAAAGTGTAAAGGTGCCCAAATGCTTTTTCTTGCGAGAGGTTGATTGTCAGAGGGAGAACTGTGCCAAAGTGTGAATTGAGGATCCGCTTATTCATGCAAATTCATCAAATCATAGGCGTGCCTATGAGCGATGGAGCCGGAAAAGCAACCACCTCTTGGATCATGCAGCACCTTCAAAGACTGATGTGCACGTCTCGGAGACTTTCACAGCAGTATTGGAGTGAACGTTGGTGAAGCACAAAGTTAGATGCTTCACTTTCCACACGTTTGTCTTCTTGCTCAAGCTGAGCGCTTTTTCTTCTGAGCAATCAACAAGTCTGCAGCAGTGCCTCTGGGATTTTAAAACCCACTTGTTGCGTATTGTAGCCATTATCTAACGTTTTTCTTTTTTTTCTTTTTCTTTTTGGTGTCTCGCTTCAAATTGAACTTTTTTTTTTTTTTTTTGACATGCTGAGATTGGTTTTTCATGACGTTGAAGTTAGTACCCGAAACTAAATTGGTGCGTAATTACGCATTTGCTCCAGTTTTGACACTTGCTTTTAAATCCAAATAACTCGAGACTTTCCCAGCATCAACATGTCTGAGAGCGACAATAGCTCTATCGACAGCTGTCTTTCTAAAACAGAAAGCGACAGCGTCAGTGTTTTGAGTTGGGAGCAAGTGCAGCGTCTGAACGCTATACTGACGGAGACCATCCCGATCCACGGACGGGGCAACTTCCCCACGCTGGAGATGCAACCCCGACAGATAGTCAAAGTGGTGCGCAGCCGGATGGAGGAGAAGCAAATCCACGTCCGGGACGTTAGGTTAAACGGCTCTGCGGCCAGCCACATATTGCATGAAGACAGCGGACTTGGTTTCAAGGACCTCGATCTCATATTTTGCGCAGATATGAAAGGAGAACGGGACTTCCAGATTGTGAAGGACATTGTTCTGGACTGTCTCCTGGACTTTTTACCCGACTGTGTGAATAAAGAGAGGATTACCCCTTTAACGTTAAAGGTAGGCTGCTGACACAAACAATCCATTTGAAATGACTGTACATTTGTTTTAATTCAGGTGTGGTGACATTTAATTGCATTTGTGTCAAATTGGTTTCACGGTCATTGTGCTCACACTTAATGTGCAATTAGATTAGTTTGGTGATAGTAAAGGATGTCTAAGAGGATTGTGTTAAACCACTTGGGAAGGTAATTTGAGCTCAGCCTGCAGCTACTGTAGATTTCATATCGAAGAATAGTCATCGGTTGTCATATTCGAGTTTAGGACAGGATCTTGAATGACAACGAACTTATTCATGCATAACTGGCTCAATATTTGACAATGGCTGTGTTTGTTAAAATATCTTTGCTATGCATTGCCATTCGTAGGAAGCCTACGTGCAGAAGATGGTGAAGGTGTGTAACGACTCGGACCGCTGGAGCCTCATCTCCCTCTCCAATAATCGGGGCAAGAATGTGGAGCTGAAGTTCGTGGACTCTCTTCGGCGACAGTTTGAGTTCAGCGTGGACTCCTTCCAGATCAAGCTGGACTCACTGCTGCTCTTCTACGAGTGCTCAGAGAACGCTATGACCGCAACCCTCCACCCTACCATTATGGGCGAGAGTGTGTATGGCGACTTTGGCCAGGCCCTGGATCATCTACGTCACAAGGTCATCTGCACCCGGAACCCGGAGGAGATCCGAGGTGGCGGCCTGCTGAAGTACTGTCACCTGCTGGTGAGGGGTTTCCTGGCGGCATCAGAGTCTGAGATGAAGTCCCTACAGCGTTACATGTGCTCCCGTTTCTTCATTGACTTCCCTGACATCGGCGAGCAGCGGCGCAAGCTCGAGTCCTACCTTCAAAACCACTTTGTGGGCCTGGAGGACCGCAAGTACGACTACCTGATGACGCTCCACGGGGTGGTGAACGAGAGCACGGTGTGCCTCATGGGACACGAGAGGAGACAGACCTTAGGGCTTATAGCCATGCTGGCAGTGCGCGTTCTGGCTGAGCAGAATGTCATTCCCAATGTGGCCAACGTCACCTGTTACTACCAACCTGCTCCTTATGTGGCAGACGGTAACTTCAGTAACTACTACATAGCACAGGTACAGCCCGTCTTTGCCTGCCAGCAGCCTGCCTACTCCACCTGGCTGCCCTGTAACTGAGCCAGTCCAGAGTGTAGAAGAAGAAGGAGGAGGTAGCTTTGTTTGAACAGGGGCACAGTTACCACCACAAACTTACCTGGTGTTTGATGGCTGTCAGCAAAGGGAGTTCTTTTTTTTTTTTTATGTTTTGCATCAAAGCTCTTTTATTTTTTTTTGTTCATACATTGAGTATGAATGATAGACAAATAAATAGTCGATTATCAGTCAATGTGAATAGCTCACGTTTCTTGAAATACCAACCCCGCCTTTATGATATATTAAAAGGGAGACTTTGACAAATGCAATTGGCAGATCGGTTAATCAGTCAAGAAGTGAGCAGAAAAATCTGCTTCAGTGCTCATTGAGTTGAAAGTAACTGTAGCCCAGCTCATGGGGGGGGAGTAGACCTCACCCCACCACCCCTGCTCTCAGTGTGTGTGTGTGTGTGTGGGGGGGGGGGGGGGTCAAAAGAATCTCCAGGGCACTGAAATAGAGCACACGATATTCTGCTCTATTCTCAGCTGGAAAGCTGCTATTTGAATTACTTTTATTATTCAACTAGCATCTCTTTTGCATTTAGTATGAATATGGTTGTTGCAGACCAAAGATTTTGGATTGTTTTTGACATTAAGACCCTATTTTTTTAAATGGGGAATTAAGTAAAAGATCTGTCTTTTTGTATATGTGAACGTGTTTAAGTGCCTTTCAGTGGGCAGAAAAACAAAAGAGCAGCCCATTTATTGTTTGAATTTTCTTTTTTTAGTGCATCAAATAAGACAACGGTACTAGGAAGGATTGAGAATGTGTGACAATGTGCGAGTATATTCTTAAACCGCATCCTTATTTATCACACATCACACTTGAATAACTGGTATTGTTGTTAATGATAGGACTTGGCAAGAGTAGCAGTAATCTCATTGAAAAAATCTCAACTGAAGGTTATCTGTGTATTTTGGAAGTAAAGGGCTGATCTTTGCTCACCTGGGGAAAAAACTACACGTGCAGAGTTCACACAGGTCAGAGGTCAATAGCCACTTTAATAGCATATACTTGTATGTCTGCCATATGCCATCCTACTCCATCAGGGAGTACGGTAATTCTGTCTTTAACATTATTTTATTTGTAATCAATAAAAAGTGGACAATCATTGCTCATCTGTATATATAATGGAATACGTTGTGTCATGGCTCCAGGTTCAATATGACCAATGAAATAGTTAGCGTCAACCTAAAACAACAGCAATGACAACAGACTCCTTGGCGGTGCTACGTCGGAAAGAGAGCAAAGGCTGCGTTCCGAGAGTCAGACAGAGCTCCTGCTTGAAGAATATTTACCGTGACACCTCAGATGATGAGACACTATTTGCTGTAGCACCCTGACAGGGAATTCCTCATCTGCTGCTCAAGCACTCCAGCTCAGTCTGCTGCTGCAGACACTCTTTTGAAGGCTCCAAAAAAAATTTGAAATGGGCTGCCCAATACTTTGCTGATCAACTGTGGGAGCATGTACATTGATTAAAGGCACTGGTTTGGGTATGGAAAATGAATGTGTAGCTACAGATTGTGTGTAGTTTCAGATGGCAGCAAGAAAAGGAAGAAAGAAAAACTTGAGGGAGAAGGAAATGTAGCAGAAGAGAATCAGTCTGGAGAAATGGGTGCAGCTGGTGATGGGGTTTATCTCTAGGGCTAGCATGCATCACTGTGCAAACTGAATCACAACGTAATGACAGTACTGCCCCTCCTTTGTTTTATTCAGGAGACCAAAAGCATTGTGCTATTTTTACCTTCAGATTGCTCTTTTTTTTTTTTTTTTTTATTAAACAAAAAACAGGAAATGACAACAGATGTTTGAGTTGAAAGGTGTTACAAGTGTCGCTGCTTATTCAATGTCGCTAATTCTTCATTCTGCCGCATTATAAAACAACGTTGTACATATATGAATACGTGAATTCACTCATGCTGGAGCCTTTTTTTGGTATGACTAAAAAAGTCAGTTGTGACTTTGGAATTGCAGTCAAGCCATAAATCAAGCGATTCAGTCATCCTGTCTAAGACCTTTTTTTTTTTTTACATTTTTCTTGTCAGTGATTGTCTTTAATGATAAATCTTTGAATTGTGCAGGCATTGTATTACCTTTTTTTTACTCAGTGATGTGTTGCCAGCTGACTAGCTCTCCAGTCTGCCTGTCCAGTAATGATTGTGCCTATCAATTAAAGATTGTGGATTACTGCATTGTTCCGTATGCATCGGTTCAAACATGTTCATTATGATGCATTCTTTGACAGAACGAAGATAACCATCCTTGTCTTGTATGTGCATTTTTTTTTTTATGAGTGTTTTTCTGTATATAGAAATGTATCAAAGACTGCGTATGTTTAAATCTGTGATTGGACTTATATGGATATATGTTCTTAATTGCTTTTTGCGATGTTATGTTGTGTGTCCAATGAGTCCAAATTTCAAAATGTTTTCATCAATAAAATACTATATGAAAATCAGACTGATGTCTCATGTCCAGACTTTTTCCCTTTCAAACCATTAATCATCTCATTTTCACTGAACAAAGTCAAACGTATCAGCATCCATTTCCACAATAACATCTAGACTGCATCTATCGATCATATTGTCAAGTAAGAGTTTGAAAACTGCAGTTGCATTGAGCTGTTGCTGAAAGCGAAGCCTCATTGAGATCTTTTTTTTTTTCTGAAGTGCCTCAAAAGGATCCATGTAACAGCCACCACAATCCATCTTCTGCCACTCACCGGCTGACCCTATTGCATAGATGTGGAATTTCTTTAGGAATTCACCAAACAAATCTATGGAATATTGTACCATCAATCTTAAAGAGCTCGACAGGCCTGAACACTAGAGGCTCTATTCTGGAGCATCTCATAGCGTTCCATGTAATGCAGATGTATTATTTCTGTCGTTTGATAAATCAATTTATTCCCATCATGTTGAATATGTGTCCGTTGTCAGGGTGAGCATTTTTTTTTTTTTAGATTTGGAACAGAATTTCACACTGAACAAATGGTACAAATGGCTTTATTACATGAATAAAAGTTTGATATCCGTAGATGCTTTTACTTAAGCTGTCATGAAAAAAATATTACTGGAAGAATTGATGTTTAAGGTATAAAATAGAGTGAATACGGTAGAAAATAAAACAATAGAAAGCATTTACATTCGCCAATGCCCTAAATTGATAGCGAATTTAGTTTACTAATCTCAAAAGTGTCAGATCAGGTCATTAATAGATTTACCACAACCTTTGACACTTATCTTTTAGCACTTTTGAAGAATCTGGGGTACAGTAGGATTGAATTTGTAAAACCTCTTAAAAAAAAAATCCAAGCATCCAATATTCTATCTATTGATTATATGTAATATTAACTACATCACTCTCATCTAAAATTGGTGGGGTAAGGAAAGGACTGAAGTAAACCATGATCAGATTCTACCCACCAGCCCATGAGCATTTAGCCTTCTGTATCTCTATGCTTGAGGTACACTGGCTTCCTTCAACTGTCTGTAAAACATGTGCAATATATTAGTTTGAATGAAGACTCTAAATAGCCTGAGGTGAATGGGCTTGCGAGTAGTTGTCTTTTTGTCAGTCCTGCAATCGACTGTTGGTGACTCCAGGATTAACACACCATCTCGGACAAAATCAAGCTTGGGCATATGATAAACAGTTGTTACTCACCTCTTTGTAAAATCGTACTCTATGGAAGCACAAACAAAATATATCATTCAAGTGAATCAGAAAGTATGACCTGTATTTCTCCCAAACCTTTAACATGTGCATGAGTTTTAAAAGAACAAAACATACGAACATTTCCATTCAAAATGATCCGACTCAGGCTGAAGTCCCAACTGTGAGTCAGTGAGCTCAATTTCAATTCTCTTTCTTATATGGAAAATTTAGTTGTTTTTGTGAGCCAACATAAAACTATCAAAATTTGTGAGATGTATAAAACACAAAAAGACATTTTAATAAGGTCATAATGATGTATGTCTTTCTTTCACTGTGATAAAGCTGTACTTGTCTGCATGATCAATCCTTCTACTGACCTTTGAAGAGCTTTTTTTGGTCACGTGTGAGAGGAGAGATAGGCCACTTGCCAGTGGAGCCAAAAATATATTTATGTTTTTTTTTTGTGGTTAAAAGATAGCTGCGGAATGGACTGGAATTCAGACAGAAACCAACTCGAAATGCATCCAAGCTTTGTTCACCAAAAACAGGGAGTAAGCGTGTCTCTTTTCACTGACTCTGCCATTCAGCAGCTTTTTAGATTGGTTCCCTACTGCGAGAGCCTGACGGGCCCAGCAGGCCCAAGCAGAAACTATTGCCAGACAGTGCTGAAGCTGAAAATGAGGGGATTTGCGTTGGTAGAAAAAAAAGATTTTCATGCTCAGAATGATTATCTCTGTGTGTTCATCAAATTCTCTTTTAATAGCAACCTCGTCATGGATCAACAGCAGTGCATTAACATTCTGGTCTAAGGCCCATATAGACGAGTCCAACTGCCTTATGGTTGTCAGATTGAAATAAACTCTTAACAATAGAGATCACAGTTCCACGTCACATGCCAATTTGTGCTAGATGAAGGGGGGGTTGGAAAGAATATATAGTCAAGATGATCAGATCATTATCAATGTCACTGAAGCACATTCCAGTTATTTTCTCCAGCCATAACAATCACAGCAGTCAGGCTTAGGTTGATTAGTCATTTTCATACACAAAGCTATCATCCAAGGCTCGTATATATTGTGATGGTAGCAATTCAGCAATGTTGACGGTTTATTTATAACGCGTGGCAATGACGAGATGCGATAGAAAAGCCTGGCTTCATTCCCACCCCTTCTTGAATTGCTCCTCTGTGGATATGAGATCATAAAAAGATAAGCCCACAGCACCTGCTAGTTAGTCAATATTTACTTCCGTACATGTACTTCATTGCAAGTAATGTCTCTTTCTTTGTGCATGCAGATCACTTTGGAAAGATGTATGTTCACACACCAGTGGGGGCATTTAAATATAGAATGTGAAGACTCATCATCTCATGACTAACACGCTACATTTAGAGAGAATGAAAGGAGTTGCTTTGATTGTCTAGGATTGGAGTCTGGTTTGACCCTCCCCACAGCGGCGCAACCCCCCCCCCCCCCTCCACAATTACCAACATTGAGTCTAACCTCTGTGCAGTCAGTCATTCCAAAATATAGAGCCCTTAGGGTTTAACAAATAATAAGTGTGGAATGTGAAGGTGATTTGCATTACAATGTGACTCACACATCTAAATTTTAGCATTCTTAACTTTTTGCACATCATTAAAAGGGAGCACTTTAAACCTTGATAAAACTCCACAGCTTGAAAATCTATAACTCTGTTGAAGGCTGTTCTAGGTGTTAATGTTTAAGTCTTAAATTGTCCTTTCGTGTCACAAAAAGCACCACAAGTCCAAAGGAAAAGAAAAATACTTTACATACCAAGAGTTTTATCTTTTGATAGCCACTGTCTTGAGCTCTCACAAGGGAAATTGAAGGCCACACTTTATTGGCTCATATACAGTATCATAACAGTTTTCCAGTATAGGAAATATGCGACTTTCAAGTTGCAAAGAAAAGGCCACATTATCTTCCAGCACTTATTTTAGTTTGGCTTTATAAAGGCCTGACTTCTTTAACAACCTTAAAAAGCATGCATTTATGTCTGAGAAAAAAAACATCCTTGGGGTTAGTCCAGCAACATCATGCGTGACATATAATAAGATCTATCTCTTTTTCTTAAATATAGGATTTACACCTATACCTACTTATGTAAAATGGGTGATGGCTGTGAAAGCCAAAATGGGAATTTCCCTTGAAACTTTAAATGGGACCAGTAACTGTATTTAAAAAAAGTATGTCATATTAAATAGTACATTACAGAGAGGTTTTTTTTATTTGTTTTGTCTTTCAATCCTGCTTTCAAGCATAAAATGACTTACTTTTCCTTACATTAGGAGCCCTGCGGTAAATTCTTTAAGTCAGCTTTATGTAGGAAGAGCAGCTCCAAAGGGCCTGAATCTAAACTCCTTAATTTGAGAGGGAGCATCAAACAATAAAACCCTTCTAATTTTAAGGAAGCTGTGATTTTAACTTTCCAGTTGTCTGAGTTGTGAAAGACCACACTGACGTGCATCTAAGAGCTAGGCAGGAGGAGCTTGAGAGCTAAAACAGACCACAAAGTTCATCCCTGTATAATTATCTGTTATACCTTTGAGTAAACAGGATAGCTGCATAGTTTAGATAGTTTTCATTTATCCTCCAGTTTGTCCTTCCTGATTGTCTGAAAGTTGGGTTATTCTCTGATGTCTTTTCCACTGCAGGGGTTGGAGAGTGACCTTGGGATTTCTTTGCAATTTTCCTCCCAACTGGAGTGAAAAATATTTTCCAGATGAAAGTTTTTATGGACACGCTAGAGTTTTGAGGGTGGCTTTACCATACTGATGCTGGCTTTGGACCGGCAAAGTTCCACTTGCCGGTGGGGTTTTTTAAATATAGTGTCTGTCTCAGTAATTAGGATTTTAATACTTTCATACTTTTTGTTTCTTGCTGAAGGAGGGTGATAAGAAAGCTCAGACAGGGTGATAGAAAATGTAAACAAATTCCAGTGGGATGACATTTACAAACAGCTACTGAAGAGATATTAAGTTAGAATGAATGTCAATGGCAAATGAATGCAAACGTAAATAATTCATTCCAGGTCCCAAATTATATTTAAATGTTATGATATTCTATGTATATTTTGTAGGTTTAATCAGTGTGAGGTCAAACATAAATTTAGGTTAAAAGTTTAGGTTAAAAATAAAAAAAGTGGAAATACATCATTATGAGAACATAACACTAAATAAACATACCACCAAGTAAGAAGGAGAGAAGGACAATAGGTCTTCCATTGAAAAATAATCTCCTTCTAAAGTAACAATCTTATTCAGATTATTTTTTTGGTGTCTGTAATTGGGATTTTTTGACATTCAATTGAAATTAAATTACAGTACAAGGAATTATCTGTTTATTATTTCATTTTAAAGAGCTGTTTTAATGCAATAAATTCTGTACATATCAGACATACTGTTTTTACATACTTTTTTTGCCACTTCAGTCTCAAATCTAGGGTGTCTCTGTTAGAATTCTGATTGGAAGAAGCGTGTATCTAAGGGTAACTTCTGACTGCACACACAACAGCTTTCTATCTGCTGCCACGGAGCAGACATTAAGTTATATTATGGTTTTGGGGGGGAGTTTACTGCCAACGGTAACCATTCAGAGCTCTAATTAAGTGGAGAAGAAAACAGGACAACCACACTTATAGTGCAATGGGTTATGCACAGAAGCTATGATGGTTAAATACCGCACGATGCATAACACACATCCATCTGCTAGTCCATGGCGAGACGGTTTGCATAATGAAACATGTATACGTAACCAGAGGCGGTGTTTCTATCAATATTTTATTCTCAACATCAAAAGGTTAGTAAAAAAGGTCATTCATAAAGCATTCATTGATGTTGTACAGCTTGAGATCATCATTCTACAGTAATGGAAAATTGCAACGTGATTCTATTCTGGTAAGTCTATAATTGAACAATGTCCTTAATATGAAATGCTGTATGTACTGTGAAGATCTCCACAGACTTTCAACTTTTGGGGGCTTATTTTGATGCCCAATGTAAGAATGAGGATGAGGTCGGGTCTTTCTTGCTCTTGTCTCATGATTGATGGAGTCTTAAAACAGCACAACCTCTGTGATTGTATCAATGATGGTTAAAAAAAAAAAAAAGGTGCAAAAAGAGTTCATTTGAGAGAGTAGGATGCGGTGAAAGAGGGAGATAAACTAGTGGGTGAATGGGAGTGTGAAAAAGGTGTGGGGAGGGTGAGGATGGAAGGTGATCTCGTTTCAGAGATTAGGGTCAATGAGGTTAGAGGCTTTATTTTATGTAAGTCGTACAACTTGTACGACTACAGAAGTAGGGCATTGGGGAAACTACACTTACAGATGACATTAAAAAAAGCAAAATATTTTTGGAATGAACCATTTTAATCATTAAAATCAGCAGTTGACAACATCTTTGAAATTCTGAGCTAGTGGACAGCCAAGGGTGAAATAGCCAATCCCATGAAATGACTGCCCGAGAGCCTAAGTAAAAACTCGAATCCAAACAGGCTTAAAGTTCAGATGTATCACTTCAACATACTTCTTTGACATAAATCATTATTTTCTTACTTAGCCAGGGCCGAAAGAGCACAAAAATGCAAACGAGTGCGTTTATCAGTCAAAAACTGAGGATCCGTCCCAAAAAATACATCCAGGTGAATTGTGAATAATGAACTAAGAAGCGATGGAGGTTCACTGATGTGTTTACTAAAGCTTCCAGTGTACACACCTTATGGTTATTAAATATAACTTAGGCATTTGTAATAGCACCGGTCAACTGACAGTTTAAAGAAATATTAAATACATGACCAAACTCATTTGTGTGTGAAAATAAATAAGACTCTTCCTTTGCGATGTTTGCATGTTCTCCTACTACTTGCTAGGATGTTCTCTAGGTACTCTCTGGCTTCCTCCCACATTCCAAAAGTATGCATGGTTGGTGAATTGAAGAGTCTAAATTGTCCCTCGGTGTGAATGCGAGTGCGACTGGCCATTTAATCATTTAATTGGAAGGAGGAGAGCATTGCAAGTGCTTTTGTTGTTGGTGGTGGTGTGTGTTGTGGTGGTGGTGGGGGGGGGTGTAAAATGTAATATTGCACAATAGCCATAGATAAAGTTGTTATCTATAAAGTTTTATTAAATTAAAAATTCATTACATGTCAAAATGTCTCGTCAATTTTATTTTTACATTTCTTCAGAGTGACACGTATTATTGCAGAAGTGCACATTTTTACAGTGAGGAAGACATTTATGTATCTCGTAATTTAGTGTTACATCCTCTGATGACTTTAATGCGTAAGGCTTCGAAAGTCATGATGTGGAAATTGTGTCACATTTTTTTCTAAAAATAGTTTTCAAGTGCAAATAACACAAAATGGAACATGTGCGATCAAGATTTTAGACATCTGTCAAGACCTTGTTACTTTTCTTGGCCCTGGAAAGAACCATGACTTTAAATAGGTCGGACATTATGCCACACTACTACTAGTGCTCATGTGAAAATATTTTGTGTTTTTATAAGTAGAAGTATGATGCAACAGAAATTAGAATCCCATCTCAAATTTTCAGTGGGTCGATTTGGGTTTCATAGAATAATGCAATTTGTTCACACTACTGTTCCAGTGGAACCTCTAATGTTGCAAATTGGCCCATGTACACCCACTAATAGTCTTATGTTAACCTAACAACTAGGACCTCATTACAACGGTATTATCCATATAATTATATGGAAAATTATTGTGTGAAAAACATTATCCAAATGACTTGAAAATGGTGTCTCATCATCCAACTTGTATCTGAAGGGGAGTTGAATTACATCTTGTAAATTGGCCCCACAGCACCATTATCATTATATCACAATATGTTGGCAATATCTTTTGGACAGTGATGCCATTTGCAGTGAGATATTGAAAGTCATGAGCATTGAGAAATATTCTTCGTAACCTGCAGGATTATTTGCCTACGTAGTTGTTTGCAAAGTGGTGAACCTCACCCCATCCTTGCTTGTGGGCAACTGAGCCTTTAGGGGATGCTCCTTTTATACCCAATCATCAAACTCACCTATTTACAATTAACTGTGGACAAAAACAGACAGTATGTGAGACAAGGTCAAGGAACGGGATGGGCAAATTTGACAGGCCATGATTGCTGTGGATGCCTGACTCGATTTGAAAACTGTCAAAAAAATTGTCCCTGTTACGGTGCAAATGTAAAATCGACGCCAGTTTGCTACAACTGACTGGTGTAATGACAAATAAACAGTAGGTAATCATGGTAAAAAAAAAAGACTGGACGCATACTGTATGTATTTGCATGGCCTCATATGCGCCTTTACAGTTTTGTCACTATATACCAATTTTGGTATGTGATGTCGCATTTTGCAACCAAGTGTACTGCTGCTGTTTAGTCATCATGGTGCAACCCAGCCTGTGATATTTTCTGGGAAAAATACACATAAACGACTCAGTTCAACGTGCACCAAACGTTTTCTGTAAAATAGCCAAACACACTGTAAAAAACCTGTCAGACCTGGACCTGATGTGACAAACGTAAGGGATCTAACTAAAACATGAACCTCTGGGCCTTGTCAGCCATTTATTCCCATATGACCATCACAGATAACGTACAAGCTATGCGAAAGACTTAAATATGGAGAGAAAAAATGGTCCTCAAGGTTCTGTGCAACTGTGACATTGTGTTAATGTCACTTTAGAGCAGCAAGTCTCTTGATGAGTCATGCACATCATCTCCTTCGCTGCAGTTTTCCTTTAATTTCCTGTCTGGGTGACCCAAAACACTCTACAGGGTGGCTTATAACTTGGCCCGAGCAAGCTTTAGACACCATCCCTGTCCTTCATTTGTAGACAGGATGTTTAACTAAATTGTTTGGACGGGTCAACGGGGGGGATCACTGAGCAATTTGGCCCAGATGGTGTTATTAAAGCACATGTGGCCCAGAGCTGACAGTGAACTTTTCAGACATTGTTCTTTGCCAGTGTAGTTCTTATTGTCATACCTGCATAAACCGGAAACATTCAAACTGCTCATTTGAAAGGCTAGCATTGTGGCAATACTGTACAGAGCATTAATACTGGAAAGTTGATTATTTCTGATGAATACTGACTTTTGCATTTAATCAATCTACATGAGCCCTTTCCTTTATTCTTAATAGCAAATTTCCTTTCCAGGAGGTCAGAAGTTCCTAACAGAGCGTATTAAAATGCTTTATACTGTTTTTGTCTCATATTACAGTTTTTTTTTCCCTGAGAACTCAAAGCTACAATTTGACACCTCCTCATAGCATTTCAGAGAGATTTGGCAAAATATTTGGAAGTACTTGACTAAGCCATTTTTTTAACAGGAGTTACCCTAACCATTTTAACACTGTAACCTGTTCAGGGTCACAAAGGGAACCAATCCCAGCTGACTTTGGGTGAAAGATAGATTACATTCTGGACTGCTTGCCAATCAGTCAAAGTATCCATGCATAGACAACCAGTGAAATTGAGAATGTTTCAAAGTGGCCACTGAACCAAGGCTACTTGAAAAAAGTCAGACGAGGGACCCACAACTTCAGCGAGTGAGAAAAGTTCTGAAATTCTGGTCCAGGAAACAGAGTGTCGCAAGATCTGCATTGAACAATCCGCTCTTGACACTGAAAATGATCTTGCAGCTCTAATAACAGCACAAGTATGCAGAGCAGGAATGCAGCACATAAGACTTCTATATTTTCCTCCTTTTCCAGGTCTGTGCTCTGCATCTCTGCACTATCAGCAGAGAATGAATAAAACAGAACTAATCATCATTGATACATTGATTACATTTGTAAGTGCAGCACATGCACAAAATAAAGATTTCCAATTGAATCTTGTTTTGAATACTGCTTTGGTCACAATCTGTTCTGGGATACTTGATTGTGTAAACTTAAAATATGTTTTTCCAAAGTTAAACTGTTGCTCTTTTAAAAAAATAAATACTAGAAGTATCGACACTGGGATTTAAAAATACTTTAATAAAAGTGAGAGTATCAATTCCAACTTTTTCCTTACAGCAAAAGTATAAAAGCAATGGTTTTAAAATTAAAATATAAAAATAAAAGTAATGCAAAGGAGAAAAATGCATTGAACCAAAAGTCAAAGATTTTCTTTTCAATATATCGTATGTTTTTACTCTGATAACTTCTTATTAATCTCACGTTTTTTAATTAATCCGATGAATCCACTTTAGCCCAAAGGTTTTGACTTGACTCAGGACAAACACTCGGCCTGCATCACAGGGACCTTATGTGCACTGCCCCACTCAATAGTCAAGTTTCAACTCTGAATTTAGCACAACTGATGACTTTCAATTGAGTCGATTCAAATGACATTACTCTGTTGAAATTGTTTTTAATTTTTTTGAAACGACACACCACCAAAATGTTGCGCTACCATTGATGAGCTGGCTGTCTATAACATGATATTCAATTTCTGTGAATCAAAGAAATAACAAAAAAAACCCATCAGCTGATATTCGTTTCATTCAATGTATAAGTGAAATGAGTGACTGTGTTGCTGCATTTGAGTTGATGTCGCCCTGTTGGATGGTGCACCTCATCCAGGAAGTGGCAGAATCTGGTCTTATTCCAACAGTGCCTCTACTTTAAATCTGTTTCCACTTCATGTAATGTGTTTTTCTTGAGGACAGGCCATCTCTCCTGTGCTTTATGAGGTCATTGTATCTAAGTTACAGTCCCACTCTAGGTCAGGGAGCCGGTCCCGCTCATGCTGAGTCCCTCATGTGACTGTTGCTGTTGTTCTGGGCTCCAGCAGTGCCAGTCCTTGGCTGCACAAATTTGATCGACTCGAGAAAATCTGTGCGGCAAACCATTGGTACTTTGGGAGGCAGACGGAAAGAACGGTTTCACCGGGTGATGCTATATGTGGGTGAGCAGAGACACGAGAATTAAATAAAGATGAGTAACCACAGCTGTTTTGTCCAGTTGTTGAAAATAAATACTATGAATCACTTGTTCAACTCTACCTTGTCTAGCTTTACGCAAATATATTTTCTTTTTTTGTAATTTGAGAGCATAGTAGAGCAACAGAACAACTTGCCATTTTCCAGGCAGTTTATATATCAGCACTTTGCCAGATAGCTTTGGGAAACAACCCATCTGGCGGATTGGCTTAGTCAACTTCCACCTTTTGTCAAGAGATGAACAAATACCATCGATCACATTTTGTGTTTCCCTGGACTGGGCTTTCTTCATTTTGGCTCTGAAATACTGTGTATACAAATTTCAACAACTCTCCTTGTGTTTATTAAAATCGTTGCTAGACACCAACTCATCTGGTGGAATCTTTTTGGAGTGACGAAGGCCTCAGAGGTACCTGCTACTACTTCACAGGCTTAAATCTGAAAGCAGAGACCCAACACGGTATTCAACTTTCTTGATATGCCAAGTGGGACATCACGTTTTTATGACATGGTAACACAGTAACTGACACTTAGTCCACAGGTGGAGCTTCAGTCTGTTGGGCTGTGGTCGCTTCTCACCAGAAGCAACAAACCTTCTGCCATTATTTGGACTTTTTTACCCATCCCTTCC
Source organism: Syngnathus leptorhynchus (assembly GCF_054491065.1). Lineage (NCBI taxonomy): Eukaryota > Metazoa > Chordata > Actinopteri > Syngnathiformes > Syngnathidae > Syngnathus > Syngnathus leptorhynchus. The sequence continues at coordinate 8,926,373 of NC_141202.1, forward strand.
TCTGACGCCCGATCCTTTTTGTTGTATGATTTCCCTGTGTTTGGCGTCCAGGCGTGAGTAACTTTATTCTGTTTCTCATTAGCTATATTTGCAGTGACCCTGAGTTGTGATCGTGCCAGAATGTCTCTTCCTATAACAGGAAACACTATCACCGACAATTAGCCAACCAATACAAAACTTTTGGAACTGGTTGCAAACATTCAGATTAAATTACGTTAAATATGGAGTTGGCCCACAGAGACAAAAGACATAATATGGGAAATATCTCAGTTTGCAGATCGCAGCACGCAGTCCCACCAGCCAGATGGCTTTTTACAAGCATGACCAGGACACCTATTGTTCTCAAAATTAGACAATCAAGACAGTTTCTTGGGTTCCTTGACAAGAACCTTCAGACTTAAAGCATTTGTAATAAAAGTCATGGAACAAAAACTGAAGCTTTGTGAGGCAGATTGACTTTTGGCTTTTCTAGCACTGCAGGGAGTTTTGGATTTATGGTGTAGTCAACCACAGCATCCTAGATACGCCAGGATCCTGTTTGTGAACTTCAGCTCGGCGTTCAACACCATCGCTTCTGACACCCTCCAGCAGAAGCTCATCCAACTCGCGGTGCCTGCCTCCATCTATCAGTGGATCGCCAGCATCCTGACCAACAGGAGACAGCGTGTGAGGCTGGGGAGCATCACATCTGACACCCGGACCACCAATACTCTCCTGTGAACCTCATGAAGTATGCAGACGACACCACTCTCATCGGACTGATCCGGGGCGGTGATGAGACTGCGGACAGACAAGAGCTGGAGCGGCTGGTCCACTGGTGCAGCCAAAATCACCTGGAGCTGAACCTGCTCAAGACCGTGGAGATAACAGTGGATTTCAGGCGAGATCCTTTACCACTTTCACCCCTCACTATCCGCAGTATGCTATTCTCTCCACAGACACCTGCAAGTTCCTGGGAACCACAATGGACCGGCCACATAGACTCTGTGTACAGCGGAGGCTGTACTTCCTGAGACAGCTCAAGAAGTTCAACCTGCCGCGGGAGCCGCTGAAGACCTTCTACACTACCATCATCCAGTCTGTCCTCTGCACCTCCATCACTGTCTGGTTTGGATCGGCCTCCAAGCAAGACATGCACAGACTGCCAGAGACAATCAGGACTGCAGAAAAGATAATTGGGATCAACCTCCCATCTAGTATCCAAAACTTGTACCTGTCCAGGACCAGGAAACGTGCAAGTAACATCTCTACAGACCCTTCTCACCCAGGTTGCAGTCTGTTTGAACTACTCCCCTCCGGACGGCGTTATATATCTCTGTACGCCAAAACCAGCGGACACAGAGACAGCTTCTTCCCCCAGGCTGTTGCTCCGATGAACTCACACCACTCTTAGAGTCTCAGAGTCATTGCTGTGCAATAACATCCTGCTCTCCAAACCTTTTGTGAATTGTCTACACTGTTTGTACTATGTGTCCTCTCTGCATCCATTGCAGCCTGGTCATCCTGGAAGAGGGACCCTCCCATCTGTGGTCTCTTCTCAAGGTTTCTCATTTCCCTTAGTTGGAGTTTTGAGTTTTTTCTTGCCCTCCTGGGAGTTTAAGATCAGGGGATGTTTGAGAATATTTGTCATTTTTCACATGTGCTGAGTGTTGTTAGTCACCTAAATGTTGAACAGAGGCTGTGATGTACCGAAGTCAAATTCCTTGTTTGGCACGCTCAAACATGGCGAATAAAATCTCTTGAATCTTGAATAACACATACAGGACACAAAGGTAAATCATAAAATATGTGATGTAAGCACCACCTCCAGGGGTGTGTATGTGGATTATTGGAGAGCAACTGAACGTATCTGTTTTTCAGCCGTTTTTTGCATTTATTGAACTTAGAATTAGTACACAAATACAGACCTGATACAAGAAAGCGCCTGTTTGGATTGGCTAGGCTAAACGCATATTTTAACAGTGATGCTTATCTCGCGTATCTGATGATTTATACAGATGTTTAAAAAACAAAAACAGAGATACCGAGATATAGATGGTAAAATAGATACCCATACACATGATATAACATCTCAAGCTTAACTTTAATACAGTTTGAAACTGCAATAATGCAAGTTCAGCGGCGCAGTGGTTGCAAGAAGACTGTTCTCCCTTTCACCATACTTTTATTGTGGTTAACCTCTGCTGAAATAAAAGAGTGAGGGAAGAAACCCATAAACATGCATGACAGCTGTCTGTGCACACTAGCAGAAGCTAGTGAATGAAGGATAAATGACTAGTGATCCCCACCAGGCGCGACTGGGGCCGACATAATGCAGATGTTCAAGTGGCTGCAGCCAGAAAACAAGATTGATGGTACGCAGGTTAAGGGCCAAAGTTATTTGATTCACTTGACTGAGAGACAAACTGTTAATGCACAATACATTTAGTCTAATCTAGCCATCCCCTAAGACACAAGACTTGTTTGTTATCCAGCTCTGAGAAAATAAATCTGTATACAAAAGGAGAGTCTGACTTTGGTTGACATTTTCATCTGCTTCTTGCCTCAACCTGCTCTGAAGAAAGACCTCCTGAAGTCCCACAGCGACAACCGTTTGTGTTATGTATGCCATAGGCTGAGCCTGTCATGATAAAGAGATAAGTTGTTTAAGGTGCACTTAGACTTCAACTCAAACCCTGAGGTGCTGAAATGCAGTTGTCTGCATGTTAGGAGGAAATTGTGCAGCAAAAAGGAATGACTTTTCATGTAAATATGTAAGCTAAGCTATGTGGCATGTAGAGGCAAGGCAGAGCATGTTGAAAAATAGACGAATCCATGCGGTAAACAGCAACATTGATTATGCTCAGGTGGGGTAGGACATCGTTTGAATTTGAACGATTCAAGTTCCAATTTTGCTTCCCAATTTTGATTCAAAGTTTGATTTATCGTTCTGACCTTATTTGTTTTGCCCATATGTGACAAATTTTAGATTTTTTAATGACGGTCTGAGTCTTGGTTTTAATGCCCAAATTTTGTTTTTTGGGTGAAATCCAATTTTTATTGTGTGTAAGTGTTCCCATTACACGCAACGTCAGTCTGTCTAGTGTGTGAACCAAATGCGTCCCTGAAGAGACAGAGTCTAATTTTGTGGTCTTGAAAATAGTATTTTTCTGTCTTGAGGTTTACTCTTGAGCTTATGACTTGGACTCGCTAAAGGTGGACACGACTAGAGCCTTGCTACAAAAGGGAAGACAATATCTTGTCAACAACGCAGCAACATTTTCGCCTTTCAAAGGAGGCAAAATGATGACAGTATGAAAGGCTTTCACTAGAACAGAAATTATTTGCTGGCACACAGCCCTGAGAGGGAAGAGAGCCACTGCATAAATGCTGGAGCACAATCTATCTGATCCTTGTGCTGGCACACAACGTATTACAAGAACAAAGATGCTCAAGGAGCACTGCAATTGGAAAATGATGCATTAGAATGAGGCATATATTATTTCAAGCTTAAAGAGAATGTTTGAAAGCTTATTGCGTTTTGTTCTACTTAATGTGTCATATTCATATTCATTCATATTAATTTTCTGGGGCATGGTAATGATTATGAGTAATGAGTAAATGACAGATGAATCTCACTGAGAACTGATATAATGCAAGCAGTTTTTGCTACCAATCCCCAATTTAAAATAAATTGAAAATACAAGAAAAAATTTTGACTGGTCTCTGAATTCAAAACTAGTTACCCAACATATTGTTGTGTATATGTGATAATATAAGGCATGTGAATGTGTTCACAGTCATAAGAGCCCTGCAAAAGGAAATTACAACTTGTGATTTAACAACATGTATACATTTTTCTTTCTTGCTTGTCTTCATTAAGGTAGAGGTAGTTGGAGCCAAGCTAACTGACTTTGGGTGAGAGGCGGGATACATCCTGGAGTGGTTGCAGGCCAACTGCAGAGCTTCATCAGTTTCTCATGACAGGAAATGTTTGCCAAGTTTTAAATTTACAACAGGTTCAGTGCTGAATTGTGCAGCCCAGATGATCATATTTCTTTTGAGAAATGTTGATGCTTTACTTAATGGCTTTTATACTTCAGAAAACTTTGGCAATTTAGTGACTTTGTTGCTATATTTTAGTATTTTTTACATATCAAAAGATAATGAGCCACAAATCCAGCAACTGTAGTCTCCTCTGTTAAACAGACCTCAAAGGACTGACCCACTTTCATTGAGAACAACAAGATCATATCCATAGAAACCTCATGAAGCCATTGATAATAAACACATTATCTGTTGTCCATGCAACAAAAACCATAGACAGCTTGTGTTTCAAGAGTTATGCACGAAACAGCAAATGGACAATCATGCGGAAAGCTGTGTGTCCTTGTCTGTGTACGTACATGTGTGTGCATTCTTGTTCATTCAAGTGTAGACTCCTCAACGTGTCGAACACCGGGCAGAATGTTTTGATCATAAACCAAAATAAACAAGACGTTTTGGACTGACCCAAAAATGATGAAAAGTCAAAGTCATAGTTATCGTCTCAACAATATGATATTATTATTAGGGAATGAAGAATTTGACCTGATATATATGCTGGCTGGGAAGTCAGGATCACCCAACTTAGTGGGATTTGTCTTTGGATTTTCTTAAAAATAAGACTCCTGAAATGAGCCAATCTACCCACAAAATTCAGTGCTCTCCAGTTAAATAAACCCATATAGTGAAAGTCAGCCGAGCATCTTAATCATTTTCAGATTCTTCATGTTATGTAATGTCCTTCAGTGTAGTTCATATCATTCAGTTACTTGGAATGGCAACGTTTTGTTGATATTTGGTGAATATGGTGTGGAAAGAATGAAATGTGTTCCAGGTGGAAAATAGACACTGGTCCGCAAAAGATTCATTTTCAACTTTGATGACTAATAGGTATTTGCACAGATATAGATATGTACGTTAATTTAGTAAACTGTGTTGCAGGTACTGAAATGATTTCCTTTAATTGTTTAATGTTGAGCACTTAAATCATAGCTCACAGCAGTATATGTTTTCATTTTAGTGTCTAAATCACTCTGAGGATGGCATTTCCATATTCCTAAATGATGATGATTGATGTTAATAATTAACAATCAATATACCGACCACAACTGCTTGGGTTACGCAAGGATGTTAATTATTTTTTTCTCCATTGGTTTAGAGCCAACCAATGGTTTCGAGAGAGATATGGGCATTTGCAAGTGATTCACTGTGTTCTGCTGAACCATTTGAGTTATTTTGGCAAAAGCACGCACAAACTGAATGCAAATGAACCAAAGCAATTGAGAAGGATCTTTGCAACTTTGGTGTAACCGACTCCTTACATGAGAAAGGGATCTAATTGGAATCATATGCAAACAATTTTGGGAGAGAAATGAGCTTTTGCTAACGAGCTGTATTGTTACACACAAACCTAAGATTGTTTGGCCAAAGGATCTTTTAGTTTTTTAGTGTCATTTCTGTTTCAAGAAATGAGCCAATCCAACAGAGAAAACTCTAATGGATTACAGAGCATCATGTGTTGCATCTGTAAAATGAAAATCTTTTGTTGTGATGTTTGTGACAATGAACTCATTTGACTCTTTGGTCAGTCTTAGTTCAATTATGAGGAAATCTTTGGTTTCAGTTTTCAATCCGTAAACACAGCGGACAGAAAAACAAACTCACGTCACCTTTTCAAGCACAGCTGTCAGCCAAACCTTGTCAAGAGAAAGGTTCATCCTTAGCGATGGAGTTGTCTTGTGGCCTCATATTTAATGCACATAAATAGTACAACTTCAGTGATTACCGTAATGGCTACTCAAAGCATGTCGAGAATACATCAAATATGGAAAACAGATTGAACAATGTGTGCTGCAATGCATGGGAGCAGGTATATTGTCAATTGAAAACCACATAAAAACATTTGAAATGGGAAACAGTTGGCTCGCTCTCTCCAAATGAGGGGGTAACAGATTACTCCTTGTGGACAAGGCATCAAAGATTCTCATAAAGACAGAATCTGGGGAATGCTTCATGGAACATTGACAGCACGTTTCCAAGTGTGTTTGAGCTTGCCTGCGGTGGGGAGCGCATGACAGGATGCAGACTTAGCAGGCCTGGCTCAAGGCAAAGGTTCACTGTAACCTTTGAGTGAGTGTGTGTGACTGAATGTAAACTTGAGGTGTCAGACACTAATACTTACCTACTGCGTGTAAATGTTTTAGTGGCTTCTTGTCAAGGGGGCTGAAAGCATCTTTGACATAATTACACAGTCTGTCAAGGCTAAGGAAGAGGACTGGCAGGTCAGTGCTAAGAGTGGAAACGAGACCGCCAAAAATGGGAAGTTGTTGACTAAACATCTGTGTGAGCAACTGACAGAGTGTGTTTTTGTGTGCGCCTTATAGTAAAGTTAGAATTTACGAAACACTGGGTTCCTCTCGTCCAAAGGTGTCCAACGTATTTATTAGTGAGCCTTATGATCATTATCGTTGTAAACATAAAACACATTACGATGACAAAGATGTTCTTTTTGTATTTTTTTTAAATAAAAAAAATAATAAAAAAAGAACATCATTGTCATCGTAATACAAAATACATCTTGGACTGGTTGCCAGTCAATTGCAGTGCACATATCCACAAATCATTTAAACTCAGATTCATGGACAACTTGAAGTCTTCACCTAGCATACATGTTTTGGAAATCTCGTGGAAAGTAGGGCTGGTTGATTATACGTACCATTGACAGTCATGATTATAAATGTGTGTTGATGATGTCGGTGATCAGATGTGAGCATATGTTCTCGTTCAGAAACGTGCATGAAAGCAGATAATTGGTGTCGACCTTTCGCTGTTCTCTCTTCCTAGAAAGTTGAAGACGTAAACAAAATGTCATAGCGAAAAGGAAAGAACGACCAAACATGCAGCTAAAATAAACATGCAGGTATGATTAGAAATGTTAGTAATTAGCTGACTGTTGATGTCAACCATGACTTAAAGTTAATTTTCAAAGATGTGGAAGAAAAATTGCAGGTGGGAAATTCAGGTAAAGCAATTTAAAAGCGTTTGGCTTAAGCCATAGGTGTTTCTACTCAGGTAAACAATTGGTCAGAAACACAACACAAACATTTTTCAATGTTCATATTTTTCATTTTTGTATTTCAAACTTCAAAGGACTACTTTAAAAATTCTGACTATAATTGATACTGGACAATATGAAAAAAATAATCGATAATATCTTTTTCCATACCGTCCAGTCCTATTAGGAAGTCGGAGTACTGTGCTTGGAGAAAAGCATTGTAAGAAGATGCAAACTCAACACAGGGGGAGCTGAGAATTGAACCTAGGTCCTCTTGAGTGAGAGACAGATTCGCTAACTTGCAAGTTGAAGTCTGAATAAACTGGAGCTTGACCCACAATGGGTTCGATCTTCATAGTTCCACTAGTACCTAAGAAATGAATCGCACAGAACACTGTTTTAGAGGAAATCAAGGAAGATAATATATTAATCGAATCAAAATGCTTTTGCTGGCTTCATGCTGGATTCAGCCTGCTGGCTTTTGTGCTTGACATGTACTGCACTGGAATTTATTACACACTTTGATTCTGAGGCACATTTGTAATGTCTTTGACACCCGCTTTTGTACTGTCTTCCTCCATTACTGTAGTAACAGGATGAAGGGAAAACCTTTCAAACAAACATACGCTTGAACATAAAATCATTCCCATCATGACATGAGTGAAGGAATTTCATGTGTCGCAACCCTGGTGCTTTATTGATGATGTCCTTGTGGGAAATTGTAATTCTCTTTGATGTACTAAGATTTACATGACATGATAAGGGTCTAACTTTTGTCCAATTTAATTCCTCAGATAATGAGGTGGAATTCAATTGTTGTTTTAGGATTAACTGGTGATCAGTGCAATGTGTATTCTGCCTCTCATTTGAAGTGAAAAAGACTCCAACTCAGCCACAACCCTCACGGGGACTCAGTGACTTCGACCCCAGAGAGTCTCCAGGCCCTGCTTCCACAATGGAAGGCGTGTCGGTGGACTTGAGGAGGTCTTCGAAGTATTCTCCCCACCGACTCACAATGTCCCGAGTCGAGGTCAGCAGCACGCCATCTCCACTGGAAACAGTGTTGACCGTGCACTGCTTCTCCCTCCTGAGACGCCGGATGGTGGACCAGAATTTCCTCGAAGCCGTCCGTAAGTCATTCTCCATGGCCTTGCCAAACTCCTCCCACGCCCGGGTTTCTGCCTCAGCAACCGCCGAAGCCGCGTTCCGCTTGGCCATCCGGTACCTGTCAGCTGCCTCCGGAGTCCCACAGGCCAAAACGGCCCAATAGGACTCCTTCTTCAGTTTGACGGCATCCCTTACTGCTAGTGTCCACCAGCGGGTTCGGGGATTGCCGTCACGACAGGCACCAACGACCTTACGGCCACAGCTCTGGTCGGCTGCCTCAACAATGGAGGCGCGGCACATGGTCCACTCGGACTCGAGACGTGGGAAAAGCTCTGCCGGAGGTGGTAGTTGAAGCTCTTACTGACAGGGGATTCTTCCAGACGTTCCCAGCAGACCCTCACAGAGCGTTTGGGTCTGCCAGGTCGGACCTGCATCTTCCTCCACCATCGGACCCAACCCACCACCAGGTGGTGATCAGTTGACAGCTCCGCCCCTCTCTTCACCCGAGTGTCCAAAATATGCGGCCGCAAATCCGATGACACGACTACAAAGTCGATCATCGAACTGCGGCATAGGGTGTCCTGGTGCCAAGTGCACACATGGACACCCTTATGTTTGAACATGGTGTTCATTATAGAAAATCCGTGTGACGAGCACAGAAGTCCAACAACAGAACACCGCTCGGGTTCAGATCGGGGGGTGTTACGAAGTAACACTATTACAAAATAGTGATAATTGTTAATTATTTTTGCTGAGGCGCGTACGATTCACAAATCATTACTAAACTAGTCTTTGTCCCTAATAACTACTCCTAATAGTATGGGTTAACAGTCCCCAGTCATCTGGTACTCAAACACCTGTGTTGTTCATGTTTAGGTGATACATGTAATGTATGTTCATTCTTTACTCCTAATACTATTTTAATGCATTTTCTGTGAATTGTTATAGCAAGCTGTCTGTTATTTTATACATCGTCTACCGACAGGAAGTAAATATATGATAGTAAACTTTTACCCCTCACTCATGGCTTTAGTTGCCATTCAGAAAACGTGATCTGAACACGTGACTGCAGTTGAAAGTCCCGAGTCAGACTGTAGGATCTATATGGTGCCTGACTGCCTGGCAGGTTTCACTTTTCTGAAATCTTGTTTATGAAAGGGTGAAGATCCAAAAAGTTCCATACTGCCTTATCTAACATATGATGAATTGCTGTCTCCAAAGTGCGGTTGGAGAGTTGGGTCTTCAAGTCACAAACTTGGAATCACCACTGCGGCACCGATGTCCCATGTTATTGTTCCAATTCTGTCTGTGCTGTATAGTATTTACAGTTGATTTATTACACGTCTTGGTTCGATTGGTACTTTGGCGGGTTGGAGATTGGAAATCTAATTAATTTGTAACCCAGGGTATTTACATTCTGAGTAACTTTTTACTGATCTGGCTTCATTGGGAGACCCACACTGAGAGCATATAACCCGAACAAGCTGTTTTCCATTGGCTGTGACCAGGCCAAGTCATTATTATTTTGTTTGGATGCTGGCTCTGTCACATGTGTGTGACACTCTGGATGTCTGATCCACTGAAGCTGGTGGTCTTTCTTTCACTGCAGATTCCTTTCCAGATTGCATTCCTGTCATTTCAGTGTGTTTTAAGTTAATGTTTAATGTGTCTGATGCGAGGCTGAGCTGGCCTTTTCATTAAGCACTTTTCTGTTGTGTATTGTTCAAATATACTGAATGAATAATTTACAACAACATGACTCTGGGTCTAACTTGGATGTCAGAAAACATGAGAAAAAGAAGAAAACTAAGAAAACATGGATTTATCTGAATGACATTAGGAGAGCACATTGGTTCAAGTCAGAGGAACATTTTTATCACTGTAACAGGGGTGAAGTGGTTAAAATAACATCGGGGCTTTAGGGTTGGACGACGGTAGTATTAGCTCCATGTGGTCAAAACCGACATCGTGAAAAATTATATGTATCGTGAGGCCTTTTTATTCGAAATGGAAAATGTTAGGGTTTGCGTATATTATGGTTTAATCAGAGAACATCACATTTTTAGATGTGGTTAGTAATGAAAACAGCACACATGCCCAAACTACATCACGGGGAAGACAAACGAAAAGCAAATGCAAGCATGACTCGAAGTACAATGAGTTTATTTCTCCTAATCAGCATGAAATTGGAAATGATGAACAAGTGCAAGGTTGGAGGGTCAATTGTACTACTTACTTAAAATGATTTCCGCTTTCTAATGTCCTTGGCACAACAGCATCTGATTATTTAAATCCAAAGTGACGCTGTAACAAATGCCCCTGTTGCAGTGACTCACTTCCTCCGTGATGTTACAAATTCATGACGTTGATGACATTAGTCGACACTCGAAAGCAGCTGGTGATCTGAGACCTCACTTGGAGTCAAAGGTCAAGGGAGAAGATTTAATAGGTACTGGTTTGGGTCAAATATGATTAAAATTGGCCCGGATGACGTCTTTGTATGACCATGAATCACAGCCAGCTGTGGGGGAAATATTTAAAAATTGTTCCGTAGCATTCGGTACAACCGCAAATCTACTACAATTCTCTGAACATATGAGACAGACAAATTTCCAGGTGAGGGCAAGCAGGGTTGTGGTGAAGTATTTGCAGTTAATAGTCAGATGTTGATGATCACTATCCTTAATATATGTACATATATATTTTTTTCATCTACCTAATAATGAGATGCTCTTCCATTAGATGGGTACATTTTGTAAATTTTCTTGTTTGTTGGGATGCTATGCCTTGGCTCAAAAAATGTAAAACTGTTAGAATAGGCCTCTTTGGCACACGTGATTTGCTAGGTTGCTTGAGCTATGCCGTTATCTTGCTGTGACCTTTTTCTTGCTTTCACTGGCTTTCCCTTTTCTATGACACACTTCGCACATATCTAGATATTAGTTGATGTCAGTTTCTGCCATACATGGAGAAGACAGCCTTCTGGTAATTACATAGTGAGCATGAACAATAAAGAACTGGGAAAAATAAAACAAAACACTGACAAGATGTAACTTTCATTTTTCTTGCAAGAAACGTCCAGGTTGGTTTTGAAAAATTTGAAATTGTACTGTTCACACCGCATGATGAAAAAGGCTTGCATATTGGCAAAAAAATGAACAGCAGTGTGAACAGCTTTATGGCAACAGGTCTTTTGTAGACCTACCTTCTGTCATCTAATGAAAGAGCATTTAATTGTTCTGCCTGTCACTATACGTTGCTGGCATAGATAGATGAACAAAGATACATTTGTAGTTAAAAAAAAAAAAAGAAAAATCCTACACATCTGTCATGTTATCTCCCAGCACCTAGATTGGGATTTACAGTCCATAGTCAACAGTTATGTTTTTGTTAGTTTTCAAATGTCATATAGGGTGTATGGATGGGACACACACCATCACTGCTCTTGCAGAAAATGTCTTTCGGTCGGCCGAGTTGTCTGTTGTTTGCGGTCCCCTTCAAAAACAAAATGATCCCATACTAACTTTTTAATTTATATAGACAGTTACAATATGTCTACAAATCACATATATTTCAATCTAATTGTGTTAAATACCGATGTGTTACACATTGAGGAACATTTATGAATATGAACAGAATTTAAGTGTGATCCAATAGTTTTCATTATACACTGCTTCCAAGCACGTTTCTCTAACGCCAGCCTGAACCAAAATGAAATCAGATGTTCTTCAATATACCGCTGATATTGAGCCAGATCCTCTTATGTCACATCTTGATAAATCTAATTTATTTTCCCCACAAATCTAAAGCCTATTATTAGTCAAACCACATGTGTGGCTGCTGTTTTTGCAAATTATTGATCAATCTAAAGAAAAAAAACCCCGGCTCGCTTGCTTTGATGATGCAATGTTAACAATTGCACAAAGCGTTATATACGCCATATAAGTGAATTATGGAGGAACAAGGATTCCAATTGACAACAGGCTCTCATTAGAAGTGAATATCAAATAGAATATTGGATTCAAACTTCTGAGTTCACTCATGCATCAATTTTCCCCCAGGCTATGCCTCTTTCCCTTGTACAGCTTTTTTTAATCTATCTTTTCATAGTCTCGATAAACCTGTATTAGCACCTCCAATTCCATGGGGAAAGTTAGTAACTTGACATGTTTTTTTGGGGGGGGGTTTTCATGGTGCCTCAACTTATCACATCTCCATTGTTGTGGCTGTGCACGCGTTTAAAGTGATTCAGAGTGACTGTTCTCTAGGATCATGACAGTTTTCAAGTTCACAGGAAGTCAATTCAGAGTTCCGGTTTACACTAAGAATGTTGAATGTGCTTGCTGAAGAATACATGCCTACTGCTCACTGAGCTAATGAATGAGGTATTTTAAATAACAATTGAGTCATTTTTGTAGGTCCAAAAAGAGGACCCAGTCTGTGGAAGACACATTTTGGTTTGCGTTCCATACACGTATATAGACAAACAACTAGTCTTTGAATAAATTTAACAGAATGTGCAGGGTTTTAGTACCCAAAGAAAACCTACACAAGCTCTGGAGGAACATGCAAACCCTACAAAGGATGACCGAAGCTGAAATTAACACTCCCAATCTTTGAACTGTGAGTTAGATCAATAGTCAATGGCTCTGCCTATAAATCCTATCAAACAGCAAGATTTAGAGTAAAAGTAAGTTTGACAGAAATAAGAAAATGGAAACCCATTGCCAGCAGTTGAAATCATCTTGAATGAGCCAGACTGTACTGAAAATCCCATTCGAAGTGGAGACAAAAATTGCTACTGGTTTCCGCCTACTGTCTATATGTGCAGACAGCTCTGCAGCAATCTGGTCTGAATCCATGGAAAAACATCAATTGTAATTAGAGGTTAGATCAGCACGACATAGTTGTTGTTTTTTTCTTCGCATGAGAACCAAACTTATGATCGTGAGGTGGAAATCATAGAGAAGGAGTAGCTGTCATTCTCATTCAGACAGGAAGACATTGGAGGGATGTGGACCATTCGGGGCAGTGGTACGCTCCTTGAGGTTTTGCTGTAATCTTGGAACACTGCCTACATACTGCTACTCAAAGCGACCAGTAGTTCAAGGGCCATTCTCAACGACGTGTGTGGGGGAAGCTACTGTGGGTTCTGCTCAGATTCATATTCGGGTGTTTTGTGAGAAAATGAGGACTTTCTCCATACAGAACCTGTATGCCTTGACTCGTGATAATATACAGAGGAAATAGTGTGTATATCCTTTCATATATGGTCCAACGCAAAAAATGTGGTTTCTATACAATTGTATGCAGGGTTTAAATGGCAGGGTGAAGAAGTAAAATGAAATAAAACATCGCACGATACGCACAGAAAATTCCAATACTCTTAGCCAACATTGAGACCCAAACAGCAGAGCCATAATCTGTCCTGACTTGGGGGTCGGGTTGGCTTCATGTGGACTGGTGCAGGACCAGCAGCAGAAACACTGTGATTATGCCTGTCCCAAATAAATATTTTAAATGGCAAAGGCAAATGAGGGATGTACAAGAAGACCGAAATCTACCCGTCGTGTAATTATATCAGTGCCTTGCCCTTTGAAGTCTTCCTGGCATGTACAGCTAAGATCACATAAGGACACTTACTGTACAAGTAGTAGCACGGCATGATGCTATTCATGGCCTAACAGGAACAACACAATAATTGTGTGTGTGGCAGGCCAACACATAGTCCACATTGACCAAAAGCAGTGCACTTGTACTCTTTACATCTGCAACAGGGTTCAACCAGGGCAATAGGTTTAGTCGTCCTTTTAAGCAGACGTCCATAGGCATAAGAATGTTGAATGAATCAAATTGCCGCTAATCCCATGATGTGACTGTATGAATATTTATTTCTGATTATCATTAGCAGTAATTAAGGCCAAACACCTATCCTATGATTCAATGCCCCCTGAGAAACAATATTTCAGGAGGTCAGGGGCTGATGGCAGATTTTGCGATTTGATACACATCTTTCTGGGGCGCGAGGGGCTCAACTGGGTGTCCACCCTCAGATAGATACACAGGTTCACTATTTTGCTATTTCATGGTCACGATAGGCAGACTACATATGTTGGCCTATCCTCCTTCTTCAAATGTGATGCTAGGATACTGCAGTGTCCTCAACCTCGGGCCACTTTTGGAAAGAAGAGTTACTTCTTGAGAACAGATTAGAGCAAAGGGCTGACAGATACCCTTTTCTGAAAGAACAAATTTGCTGTTTAACTTTATTGCTTTTTTTTTTTTTTAATAATCAATCATAATCAACCAGAATGGTAGAAAATGAATGGATGGGTGGATGGATGGTTTAAGATTTATTTTGCCTTCAAAAGGAATAGTCAAACAAACAAAAAATAAATATGGGGCTAACCCAAATCACAGGTTGTCCTATCCAGCACTATCCGACAAAACTAAGAGAAATGTTAAAAACAAAGAAGCAATAAATGAATTGGGCAACCGGTGGTCACCAGCCCAAACTACAACAATAAACTAAAACAAGGAACACTTATTGTGACATTCGTACTCCGGGGCAGCTGAGGAAAAGATGGACCTGAGCAGTACCAACACTGTCCCATGTGCTGCATTTCTGCGGAAAAAAAAAAAAAAAAGCACACACACACTTCCTTACCGCTTCTCTTTATTTTCTCCACTCGTGCTTGCTCTTGGGTGCTGCAAGTACGAGGGGGAGAAGTGTAGGTAAACCATCATGGCCACATGTAACAATTATATGTATGTATATAATGTATATGCATGTGTGTTTATCTATTTCTTTAATAATTATTTTAACTTATTGTACCTGACTTGAGGCAAGAGCCAGTGTACATCCTGGACTGGTTATATTTTTTTTTCAGAACGTTATTCTTAGCTGTGTGAAAGAAAAATGAAAACAGACCTTTCTCTATTTTCTGCTGCTGTGCATATGACCATAAACCTCTACAATATTGTCTATCTTAGCGGGAGACTATAAAGTCACAATCCAGCTAAAACCAAAACCACAAGGTATTGCAGTACTTTGATATCTTTCGTCTGAGCTCAATTCAAGTCCCAAGCTGCAGCAGGGGAAAATTGTTTAGAGAGAGAGCGAAACATAAATATGTGCATATTCTAAAGTGATTTAAAGAAATGTACCTAGTTAGGGACTAACAAATAAAGTATTATGCCAACATTAAAACTGTCAAAAGCATTGTATATAATTATTTCCTGTCTCTGTATTTTATGTTGCACAGTACCATATACAGCAAGTATCAAACTCAAGGCCCGGGGGCCAGATACGGCCCACCATATTATTTTATGTGGCCCGCGAAGACAATTTTTGCATCGACTTTGTGTCATTACTAAAATTACAAATTGTCTTCATTTAAAAAAAAATTGAGATTTTGCTTGTAATTTTTATTATCATTTGTTACAGTTACAGTTTTTACTAGTCTCTGATTTCAAAACTAGTTATCAGTTTGTTTTGTAGCCTATACTGTATATAGCAGACATTGACATTCACAATGGCCCCTCTGAGGGAAAATATGTCGACGATGTGGCCTGCAACAAAAACGAGTTTGACACCCTTGTTTCTAGTCAGTAGATGTTCTCTGCAATGAGTTGACATGAACATTGCCTTCATATAATTCTGCACTGCATTGCTTCTTTTGACTGCATACTACCCCACTATCCCACCCATGCTCAGATAGTCTTGTTGGCACGTTTGTTGGAATGTAGTGAGAATGATTTATAGTTTCTGGATGTTTTGTGTAGTTCAAGCAGTGACTGAGGAGGCGTGTACAAAACCTAAGAGGAACAAAAACATTAAACTAAATCACATGTGAAAAGATTCTCCCTGTCAGTGCTTAGAACACAGTCCCAAAAGTATCAGAAAGATATATTTTTCCTTGCCGGCTATAATGAATAACTTATTTTGGGATAGTAGGTTGTGTGAAGAGGAGCTAGATGATGTTGTCATCATAAAATTTACCAGTTGGTCAGAGGAGTCCTATTTAATTAGAATGCGTACATGTGTGGTCCCCTGTTGAGAACTGAATGTAAAACATGTCAGTAAAGCATTTTCATAGGTAAGGTAACCACAATCTTAAGTTTATGTTTTAATTTAAAGAACCCTGCAGAGCAACACCATTTTGCTTTCTTTGTGATGTCTTTTGAGCATGTTTCATGACAGTCCCGGTACATTGAGAAAGTTTTAGCCTGGGTGAAAGATTGTGGGGAGAGCAAATAAACAAAACACATAGGGGCTCAGTTGTAGTTAACAATGTGTCAAGATGAAAGGCAGCCCTACACAGAAGAAACCGACATGAGGGACAATCTAAAACGCTTCGTGTAAAAAGTTATGTGATATAGGTGAATGATATAATTTAAAATGTCAGCTATGGAAAAAATCTCTGTTTTTTAAATACGAAAATAAATTTGTGTCACAGAAAAATTTGTGAAATGTCAGCTATGGAAATAACCTTTTTTTTTTAAAAAAAGAAAATAAATTTGTGTCACAGAAAAATTTGTGACACTGAAAGGCGTTCACTTTAACATCCAAAAGCCATGATCAATTATCATCCAAATGTATGTTCACATCTCTAATCATGGCCAATTCAACTTATAAAAATATTAAAATAATTGCCCTAATATTTTGGATTTCATGAGTGTGTTTTACACCCCATAGAAAAAGCTTAACTCCACTTGATGTCGGAAAATAATCAATCTCCACCAAAATTTTAAATCCAAAAGATATTACTAAGGTGGCCATTCTAAGACTCTCAGAGGTTGAAGGGAGCAAGATGACTGCAGTTGAAGTGGAGGCGATCAAAATATGTCCATTTCAATTTCGGTGATAATTAATTGCAGTTTTCCAACATTAAGAAGCATAAAGCTTTTTTACACTTACATTAAACATTGAACATGAAAAAAATATAGATATATTATCATCACTATTTTAACAACACCAATGTGTGCAATAACTAACTTGGGTTCTACAAGTGGCCATAATGCAATTTAAGATTCTACTGAAGGTAAGCCATTTGGGAAAAAAAAAAAAAAAAAGAAAGAAATCTGCAGTTAGAACAAAATGGCAGCATGGGTCTAGTTAATACGTTTCCAAATAAATGATACCTGGCGTTTTAAAACATTTCAAGCAACGTATGATGTAGATAGTGTGCTATACAAGTCTTCTGCAATTCCTATTTAGGACATTTCTCTTTATTTTCTGGAAAATACCTAGAATATATACACACACGTATATAATCTTTCTAACAAATTGCAGAGCTTTGACAAATATTAAAATCAAACAGACATATCTTCATCTGGTTCTTTTTCACATCCTTTCAACAATTTTAACCTAGCTCAGCCTGGTTGCGCCAGTTTCATTCACTTGTTCAAGTGGAACAATACTAATCAGTCCAAAGGGAAAGCAAGCTTCCAAACTAAACTGAAGACCAACCAATTCCTGTGCGGTGTCTTTGTTATTGGAAACATCTGTGAGGAATCATCCAATATATTTGATACGACTGATTGGGCTCCTTACCGGAGGTATTGGGGGTGTTCAAGTCAAAGTGTAGAGTCAAATCAAGTTTATTTGTATAGATCTTAAATAAAAAGAAGAATCTTTGTCATGTTTACTTGTACATGTCCATGAAATATCGAGCGCTGCATTTGACCCATCACAGTATCAAAAACAGCATACACATTTTTAGTGGTACACAAAAACATACATGTCAATAAAATGTGTTGCTTTTCATTGTAATGACACTCGTGGTTTGATTAAATGTTCCATACTTTGGTACAATTTTGTCTTCTGAGTTGTTGGTAAATGCTCGCTACAGCGACTTATCTTAAATGGTGTCAGAGCAATAGTGATGATGTCGTGAGTCTCGTACTCCCCCCCCCCCCCTTTTTTTTTTTAACCCTTTGTCCTCTCCAAAGAAGAGTTAGCGGAAGGGGTGAGATAAAGGTTTAAGAAGAAGGAATGGGCTTAGACCTGTGTGTCTTGGCTGGCTTGGAAACGCCCTTGCACAGGAAAAGCTAGACGAATTAGCTGGGAGAGGCAAGTCTGGGCTTCCATGCAAAAGCTGCTGCACTCATGCCCCAACACCCGATAAGCAGAAGAAAATGGATGAATGGATGGAAAAGTCTACAATATCTTGCAAGTTTGGAATGATTTTCTGTTAAAACAATACATAAGCATGTGATCTGGGAGTGCCCAGTGGAATATTCTACCAAGTGCAGAAATGCAATCATGTATTTGTGTTTAGAATAAAGGGTTCATTGCTATTTCCCAAAATATTTTTCTTTGGATGTTAGACTGGTCAGTGGCCGGGCCTATGAAGAGGGTGCGTCTGCACCAAGTAGATGTCTTTGAAAGCAGATCAGAGAAAGTTCTGGCCTAATTACCAGATGTTTGCCTCAAGACATCTGGGCTGGCTGCCTCCTGCTGAGAAATGGCTAATATGGAACAGTGTCAGGAGTGCAGGTCATCACAGACAACTCATTTGTCAACATGGACAAAATATTTAGTCAAGGCAGATTGGCCACACACCCACTTTTTTGGCATAGTTGAAAAACGACATCAGCATTATTTTGTTCTTATACAGATACCAATCACGTGTTTGTTTGTTCCAATGATTGGCCTAGTTAGGACCTGTTGCAATTTCAACCCAACTTTTTGGAACAATATAATTCAAATTTTGCAATTCTGCTAATTGAGTCCCATCCGCTGAGCAAAAATACACCTCCAAATCAATTAGTTATTTCACAAGTTGGGGTTTGGGCAAGACCATTGAGTTGTGTTTCAGCATGACTGTGCCCAAATGCACAAATCAGGGTCCATGGTTGGATGTGTTTGGTTGTGGAGCTGTTTGACTAACCCTGACCTCAGTCTCAAAATCATCTTTTGCCTTGTCCTCACAAATGCTTTTATGGATGAATGAACAAAAAAAATAATCCCTCAAACACACTCCTATGGTGCTGCCAGTGATTGTGGGCTTTGTGAAAATATTTTTGAAAATGCTATTTTCTAGGACATGTCAGTTATGAGCCCTTGGAAGGCCACTTACTATTGCCTTAAAAACCAGACATTTGCAGCAAGAATATTTATTTACCACATTAACAATGTATAGAGTGCATTCCTGATTAGTTTAATGTTATCCTTATTGAAAAAAATAGATGATAGAAAACTAGAAAAAATAAGGACATTCTAACCTGACCCCAAACCTTTGAACAGTAGTGTGTACACACGCACGCACACATTTAAACACTTTATGTAGTTTTTCTTTCGGCTACGAGAGTCTCGAGAGTTTGACCTAAGTTAAACATTTTCAAGGCGTCTCAGTGGTAAGTGGCAAGAAGCGTCTGCCAGTCGCACCCCGGCTTCCTGCTCAAGTGTCTTTTTTTGTTTTTTTAGCAGCGGGTATAAACTCCAAGCAGCTTCTCCCAACAGCATTGGTGCAGGAAGATTTAAAATGCTCTCAAAATGTGTTTTATTACTCGGCTTCAGGTCATTCATGTCAACCATGATGAGGACACAAACAAATCGTCAAAAATTACAAGGAGTCTCAATGTTCCTCACTAAAGCAGTCATTATTAATGCACTAAACTTCATGAAAGTGAAGATAAAAAATTCAAAGGAGACAAATTAAGCGTCAGTGAGGAAAAATGCAGTTTCAACTCATCGCATTGAATAGGTTGTAGAATAATGGCTTAGTTGGAGAAGGACTATGACGTTGAAAGCAATGATATGAGGACCCTGCCATTGTTTCCTCCATTGTTCTCCCTGGTGACTTAAATGCAGCAAGTCTCAAAAGCCACACTGCACTAAATATGTATTTCGGCACAGCTAATTAGAGACTGTCTGTTAAGGGGGCACTAGGCCCAGAACGAGGGCTGGCTAAATATACCAAAACAAAAACAAAGCTTTCAAACTGAAAATTACAAACAATTGGACATTAAGTTATAATCACAAACTTTCCAGTGAAGGTAACTTTTTATGAGTTAGTAAGAGAACTTAAGAACTTAAGAGTACATGAGTTTGGTCACATGCTTTGAAAATGTGACAAAGACACTTCTGTGACTTTGTAAAAGAAAATAGACAACTTAGCTTTGAAAATATTTCCCCTTATTTTTAATGGTTAAACTTGGCACGTTCAAATGATATCCTCACTGAATAAAGTGTTCTTGTTCAGGTTTAAGCGCTGAGCTCTCCCGTCATGTTAAGAATATATGACATTATGTGGAAACATAACGTAAATATAGTATTTCGGTTTGTTGTTAAACTTCCATGACTCATCAAACCGTTTTTGACCATTAGGGGTAGTATGTGTAAATTGTGACCACTAAAGTTATTTTAATACCATCATTTTGAATAGTGCTTGATTACTCATTTCACAGCCAGACATTGCTAAGCACCATTTACATATATATTTCCAGACATCTTGTAATCTCGACTTTCTAATGTTTTTCCTTTCAAAACAGTTCTACTTCTGAAGAGGGTATTTTACAAACCTTAGTTACATAATACAAACTCTAAATCACAAGATCAAGGACATTTTCCTTTTTGAGGACAGATCTGCTAGATATATTGACAAATGTCATGAAATGTTGCTTCCACAATTGAAAATGCTTTGTGCTCCAGTTTCCCCTACTCTCCGGACCCCAAGTACACAAGTACACCCGTTCATCACTATTTCACTTGTTGATGTCTGTGCTTGTTTAGGTGGCAACAGAAACAAAGTATGTTATGAAGCAGTTATGTATTCAAATGAATCAAATGCAGGAGGGCTGCAACATGAACAATCTTATTGTAGTGTGAATTATTTAACGAACCAGTGAGTGATTCAAAGACAGAAACTTAAAAACATCTGCAAAATTGAACATGATAAACAAAGACACGAATCGTGGTGATAAAATCTGGATGTGTTGTGTTTTTCTCCATTTCAATCTGCGTAACTTGAGGAGCATGATTTAGGGAGTGTCATGGGTCAGTTCATTGGAACTCCCTCCCTCCCACCTTCCAGTAGATACAAGAGCTATGAGTCAGCCTGGACATAGGTGAAATATTTTACTGTTCACACATTTCCCTCTTGCTAACCTCAAAAGAGTCCTCTCTTCCCTCCCTGCAAAATAGCGCTCCTTGAGATCCTTATGCACCGCCACTCAGCAGCACATCTGACACATCTGGGAACCGAGAGAGGATTAAGTGCTCTGTGTGTTTTTGAAAAATGAGAATCCGTCAAGGGTTGCACGATGGAAGCCATGACGCAAGCCTCGAGCGGCATGGTCAAACAGTAAAACTTTTGCGAGCAGCAAAAATGCTCAGGCGTCAAACTGTGTCGGTAAGCAGGAATCAAAGGCAACCCCGGCGCCACATATCGACATCATGATGGGCTGAAAGCTAAATGAACCGTAACTATTCCCACACTGTTCTGAGAATGTATTGTACCTTTACAGTAAATAAAAGAATAAACACATAAAATTGTCACGTGTTCCTCCTGTGCCCCGGTCGATGCTTTTCCCTTGTGTGCGGCCGGCTGTCGCTAACGAGATGCCACCACGACGCACAACGCGAGATCGTTGACCGGCTCGTCAGTCGCCTCGCTCTGCTGGCGTTCTAGCCTCCCTTTTCCCCTTTTCCGAAAGAAACGGTTGGTGCTGCACATGGTTGTCCTGCCTCGTTCGTGACAGGCTGACTGCTGCGCTTGCTCTGAGGCACACCCTGCGCTACCAACCTGTATTCAAACGTTCTACCGTCACTTATAAACCTGTGAAGTAGCGTAATCGCGAAAGGTGAAGCGCAAAGTGGCGAGGGATCACTGTACGACAGTATAAAGAAAAATGCTCATATGACCTTTGAACTCAGCTGCTTTATATTAATTTTAGCAAGCTCTGAAAAGGCACGCTGTAAGATATTTTGCAATGTTTTTATTCTTTGAAGTACCCGCATCATCTGCATTCTTTTGTATGAATAAAATGTGTGCAAGATGTTTTATTTTCCCAGCTGCTTGTAAACCAGAAAAAAAAATCTATTTCAGTCTAACAGTACAGTATACATACATACATACATACATACATACATACATACATACATACATACATACATACATACATGCATACATACGTCAGACATTTGCATGTAATGTATATATTTTGAAGCATATGTATAAAAAAAGAAACCCCTTTGCAAGTGGCTTATAGTCAATCAATCACTGTGCTTTCAGTGTGAGCATTTTCACATGGACAACAGTTTTTGGATGAAGATCAATCTAGTTTGAATGACAGTCAAATTGAACTTTCCTTCAGACATCTGGTAAACATCAGCTGACTATACTCTCCACAATACATCTAATACTGTGAAACATCAAAACAATGTAAAGCATTTACATTCATTTCATGAGCCTTGAGTCCTATCAACTTTTATTTACTGAGTTGAATATTTGAGCATAATGTTAGATGAGGCGTCTTTGGCACACAATTGGATAGGGCCCCTTGAGCTGATTTGAGCTGAACCTTGACCTTGAGATGAATGTCCACATTTCCTATCTATTGCATAATTTCCACATTAAGTTTAGAGCAGTTGCTGTAAAACCAGCTGCATTTGGTGAACGTAGTACTTCATATTTAATTTGAAGTGTATAGCCTACCAATAGGATCCTTAACATAACATAACTGAAAGGCATTCTAGATTGCAAAAGATTTTATGTTTGAAAGTCTTAAAAGTGGATTTTGGTGGAAAGTTTGACGTCGCAAACATAGTTACATTTTTCCCCTTTAATGTTTTAAATTTTCTGTTGTGTTTTCAAAGCATTTTCTTTGGCCAGAACAACATATGGTGGAGGAGATCCATTTTGGGCTGGATTGCTAAATATCTAGCGCAATCCCAACGTGCAACTAATTTTCTCAACTGTTTGGAGCAAGACATCAACAAAACAACATACAATGACAAATTATATGCGGTACAAATACATAATGTTTATGAAACACTGTTAAAAAATCACTACTCTTCAAGAGAAAAGTAGTCAGGAGCTATTCATGTTTACTCTAAAACATGTGGCTTTCTGGCAACTCCTCTATCAAAGTTGTAAATGAAATTGTCCATCGCAAACCATGACGCCAAGTGAAAAAAATCTAACTGGATGCAATGCAAAAAAAATTCCATCGTGACCTGATTTTGCCCCGAACTTTGATACTGTATTTCCCAAAGATTTCAAGGTTTACAAAACTTAACCATGAGCTGGATCTTATGAAACATCCTGTTGCTCTTAATGTCCGTCTTAGCCAGATGGTCAGCATTTGCGTTGCATCGAGCATCACGATCAATCATGTGTTTCTTCTCAATGAGCTGCAGTTGCTGTGACAAAGGAGTCGTCCTCCTTTAGCCACTCGCTGGCCTTCTGCTTAGTGAGAAGGCTTTACATGTGTGAGCGTAACATGTGATGACCCTTCATTGGGGTCGGGGGATCATTTCTTTGCCACATAGTAAATTTGTGTTGTACCTAAGGGAGGGTCTGGAACTACGCTTTGTGTCCAAGAGGATGTCAGTGATGCGCCAACACAGAGAAGCAAAATTACCCCAGCTGACCAGGTGTTTTTTTTTTTTTTCACCCAAGCCTACTGTCTCCATAGCAACCATTTGCAAAATACTTTTTTCTTGGTTCCTTTCAGCAGTTTTTTTTTTTCACCCAAGCCTACTGTCTCCATAGCAACCATTTGCAAAATACTTTTTTCTTGGTTCCTTTAGGCATCAATGGCCATGGAGAAAATTTGATTAATTGTGAAAGTAAAAGCAGTGATTTGGATAGACATGTTTTAAAGCTTTAACGTTGTCACGACTAGTCTTTGTAATGAAAGAGACATTGGATATGCCATGTACACAACATATTGTGCGCGTGCATGAACAGGTAAATGTTTAATGGGGCAGTGAAGCTTACGGTAAATGGAACAAAAACACACAGATTCCCTCATCAGTCTCTTGTGGAGTATCATACACAAACCATTTACTGGAAGAGCAAAAGGTTACAGATAGGGAATTGAACTCATGGTTTTATTTCAAATGTGGCACACGTTTTGTGGTTTGGAAAGGTTTGTTTTCTGTCACCGAGGTAAGATTTGTATGTGTAACACATCATTATTTTTTTTTTTACATAAAACAAATATCAAGCACAGTCAAAGGTGCTGAACTCACTGCCTTTTATAAAGCTCCAACAAAGTTAGCACATTCTCACAAAATGGGAATATAATAAATATCCAGTTTAGCATTACTTTCTTGTAATTCAGTGATCCATTCCAAGTCTGAGCTGGAAAAGAGGGCTGCGAAGACAGATGCAGTGGAAACACGTCTCCGGGAGGACAGACTGCGGCTATTGTCAGTTTCCCAACATGCACACAGTACTTCTGTTAACAGTTTGAACAAATCACCAATTCACACAATTTGTTTTTTTTATTATCAACTTGGTACTATATAAGTCAGATGCAGATTGATCTGAGTCAAAAATGAATGTGCATTTGAATAATATAAACACCATATAAAAGATTGAAGAGCCACTGCAAGCCAAAGACAGGCAGACACGTGAAAGCAAGCACTTGCACAGTTATTTGTCCTAAAGTACTGTAAATGCATTCCCTACCACCCAGGAGTCCTGAGATCACCAATTCTGGGAATACCAGCACTGAAGTTGCATCACAGTGCTTGCTAATGTTTGAGATTCTAGCACTTTGAGATTCCTCCGAATATAAAGTGCGTTATAAATATAATTTATTATTATTATTATTATTAATGTATTGGATGAAATCATGCAATCGACTAGGAAGCCATAACACAAAACCCAAGGAACTACCTGGATCCCATGCATCAAAAAGCAAGAAGCTATTTTATTGACTTGTATTTGTTTGGTGATTCTTTTCCCCGTTAACATATTTAAAACAAATTTTAGAAGATTAGTTATGCACAGCCAATCAAGCATGTTTGTTCTTATGGAATATCTGTTTGAGCTGTGGTGGATTTTTCTCGCTCTGCCTATGTTGGTGATTAGAGTGGGAAAAGCGGGGCAAATCCATCCACAAAGCCCAAAGTCTTTGAGGCATCTGATGCGACTTGACTGGAGCTTGCCTACCTTCCCACAGACAATGTTGTCCAAGTAAAGATTCAACCCTATGGTTTGGAAAAAAGCAAGATATGACAATCCCGTCACTGTCTAATGCTGAAATGGATTACATCATGACATTTCAGATTAAAGGACTCGACATAGACCTCCAGTTGCAGTTCTGCTTTTTCAATGAGAAGAAGTGGAAACTGCTGTCACCAGTGCCTGATATTTCTGTCAAGCAAAATGTCTGGACTCAGTTTTGATGATAAGCAGCAATGTAACGCAACACTTGTCACAGGCCAATAAGTCAGTCTCATTATGCAGACTCTTGGTAATAAGAGTGTCTTTCCATTTAAGTTAAACTGTTAACATAAAAGAATCAAATTTTCCTTACCAAAATTAAAGGAGGGGTGGAGAACAAACACTTCTTCATGATGTTGCCGTCAAATAAACTGATATGACATCCAGTTTGTATTTTCTTTCTGAATCATTCACTTTATCATCATATACAAATCCCAGGCATGGGCTACAAAAATAAATGACCAAAATATCTACTGGATGTTGAAAAATACAACCCTAGCAATGTTATGAATTTGTAATAATGCTATAAAACATTACCCAGTAAACCATTCAAGTGCACAAGAGGCCACATGACAGGCTAAGCGGTTTGATAATCTCTAGTTATCTTCATCTTCACCTCCCCGAGCTTCATGGTGGGACATACCACCCCTGGTTTGTGTGTTTTATGTAAATATAGTGTGTAATGACACACTGTCGGAGCACAGATGATATTGTGGCCTTCCTTCCATGCAAGGGTCATCTTTGCCAGCCCGCCCTAAAGGAGGGGCCGAATCACCACTATGGTCAAAGGACCCGCTTTCACTCTGACCAAAATGACAGATGAGTTCATATCTCTAATGTTGATCTCATTTTATTACAGGAACCTCCTGAGAATATTATCTGAAAAGTGTAAGAATTGAAAAAAATGAACGTCAAGACATCTATTGTCAGTATACACATTAGAGTCATTTCACGACAGCTCAGCAGTCTTGAATCACACATTTACACGTACCTATACAATTGTAATCTAACCTCTAAAAATGTGAATTATAATACTTCCCTGGAATTTCTTATTTTAGTTTATGTGCCTAAGCCTAGTGGCCAATGGGGTACATAATGCAAAGTAGTAAAAGTGTTCTGTTGTTAAAGTTGAACTTCTTATGAGTTGATAATTCATTAAGCGGATGTTCCTGCATATTTCAACACAAACATGGTCTGCACACTCAGTGGTCAATAATATGTATATTTTTCTCCGCGGATGAACAAACTGTTGGTGGCACACAATGAAAGGTCCTGGGGGGATGTTCCTCGAACCTCTACAGCTCCCTCCACACTTGAGGGAGATGTTTTTCTTTTTTTTTTTTTCGTTCTTTTGCCCACATTCTGTCGATGCCTTGAACCATGATTCCCACAATGGCAGAAATCCCATGACTGACATTCAGTTTGAGAGAGTAGTAATTGGTCCATGAATAATTTTATGTTTATCTGCAGCAAAGCGTATTACTCCAGGGAAAAGGACAGTTCAGACTGCAATTTGCAGTTGTCTAATTGCACAGTTCCACTCAACAATTTTGAATATTGTTTAAGGCCATGCTAGACATCATTTGCTGCAAAATTTTAAGTCAAGCTATCACAGAAAACATTTCTTAAGAATATACTCTTCTCAACTTCTCAGCTGTACAAAGCCATATTATGATTTTACCAAATTGCTGTTCTCCTTTAATATTTTACAACATCCTTTGGAGATACAGTAGTTCAACGTCCCACTCGCCACCCCATGCAAGAGGGAAAACATCACTTTTAAATGTATTAGTCCCACTTTGAAGTCACGCACACCTTTCTCTCAACTTTACTGACATGTCGAGCTCACCAGTTGAGGCGCAAATAAAAGGTTGCAACTTCAAGGCATGGGGCCATCGTCTTCTTGGCCCCCCGCTAATCATGGGTAATGGTTCATTAGGAGGCTGCTTATTTCTTCCCACAGGCTGCATAAATGTAACCACAAGTCAGCAATACTGTAAACCCAGCAGGACATCATATTTACAAAGCAACACAGGCAGCCATATAAAAGCAACAGATGGGAAATCTGACACAAAAATGTACAGATAATCAAAATACTATGACAAACAAATTAACATCAACAAATTAATATCATTATTTGTCATGTAATAAGTCTGCACCTGATAAAATGGAATTTCTTACAATTGTGCTCTGAGCCTTTCACAAAACCACTGTGAATAAATAATGGCTCTAATATCACGCCTTTGATTTTCAATCTGCAAGGCGGGAATAATGGAAGTATGTAACAGGAATATGATATTCTATACCATTTGTGTCAAACTCTGGCTCGTGGGCCAAATTTGGCCCGCATTATAATTATATTAAGCCCGCAAAGACAAATTGTGCATCGACTTTGGGTCAATACTAAAATTTCACACATATGTTGCTCCTGAGTATAATTCCCAACCCTGGCCAAACCATGAAAAAAACCGCTGGTTGTCCAAAACGTCTGTGTTCCACCAGACATTGCAACACCTCAAATTCATGTTTACAGCAGGCTGTGTCACTATGTGAATATGCAAACAGACGCTGAAATGTCCCAATGAGCTGGGCTCCATGAGAAAGAAGCTTCCTATTTTTGCATTCTACAATGCCATCCTAAGGTTGGGCAGTAGTTAGGAAGACACCAGTCCTCTATAACTATTGATGGATGCTTTGTAGTTTAGACATCAAGTTCTAGCATTCTGGTATTATCTGTTAGTACACCATAATGGCTTGCAAGGACAGTTGATTGAAAAGTTCTTTTGCTGTTATGATTGTGAGGATAGACAGTTTTTTTTATGGATTAATAAAGATTTCTCATGACTCACCATTAATAACTGGGAAATTGGTAAATTACTTTTAAGGACCGATAACGTCAAAGTGAATGTTATAATGAATTATGTGTTACAGTCAACACACGTTGACAACCAATGTTTTACTTTTGGGAGAGACTGACTAAAGAAAAATAAAACATAATCCAAAGCAATAAATAAACTCATCTAGTTGTTAAACACATTGCGGATATTCTATAATTATCTCATCGTGAGGATGTGGTAAGATAAATTATGTTCCAAATTTTCTTGACACTGTGGTGAACTCCATCACTACAGTCTGCCAGCCCAAAAGTGTGCACACAGCAAATAAAAAGACGATTGTACCACTCAAATGTGTTCATTGATTTATTTTTCTTCTAGATCCCTAATGTGTGGAGCAGGACTTGGGGTAGGGGTTGAAAGCAGTGACAAGTTTGCAGGAATTAAATGATAGAATGCCATTTTATTACAGAAGACCAACTCAAATATAGTAAAATACAATCATGGATCATATCGTCCTCATAGTTGCCATCAAGGACATTATAGAATAAAGTTTTCGAATCCAGACGTCATGTAAAGTTATTAGTTGTGAGGGCACACAGGGACACGAAGTCATCTGGACACAGCTTCCTTACTGGATGGTCAACAAAGTGTCTTTTCTTGGCCGCTCACCACTGAAGGAGGAAAATGGGGAGCTGGCCGTTTAGGGCTTTCAGGAGCTGGCTCTGGAACAAGAGTGGTTGAGATAGTTGAAGTGAATCACTTGGCCATGATGACAGATGAGGCGGAAAAGTCTTGCTGGAGCGAGATGGCGAACAGCGGGGATGAGCGCTGACGTCTGTTGGATTTGATTGAGAATGTTATTAATGGCTGAGGTGACCTCAGTCCAACTTGCCAGTGACTATAACTCAAAATGAAGAGTAAAAAGGGAGAATGATTCAAAGCACTCCAGTTTGCAGGGTTATTGAGCCCTCCTGGAAGCAATCAGGCAATAGCGTAGCCTCCAGAGTCACGTACGTCTGCTGAGCATTAGCAGTGGATTTGAATGACCATGAATTGCGGTAAAAACGATATGGAATTAATAATCTGGATCACTGATATTGCTGGCGGTGTGCTGAAGAAGAATAGCAAATATGTTTTAACGTTAACAAAGCTACATTGGACACGCCACACACATGTCAAAATCACACAGACATGCCTTATGTGAGAGACGTCGGTGTTTTGAACCTATGCACTGAATTCTGACAGAACGAGCCGTCTGCTCTCTGCTGAAAGGAACACATTTTAAACACATGGTGAACGTACTGGCTCGCGCATTCAAGCTCAGCCAACAAACATAACAGTGCTCCATAAACACTTATGTGAAGCTAAAAGCTGCTAATGTGAATACAAGAACAGTTAACATCAGACTTAGTATTGCCTAAATAGGGAAATTCATTTGATTAAAGTTTTGCAGCCCATTGCAATGATTTTGAATGTCGTTATTTAACGGCAGAAACACAGTCAAATTAAAAAAAATATTGCTGTTTTAAATGATTAAGGATAATTCATATAATAATGAATAAAGACAGCCCTCCATACACAAACATACACAACCAATGTTTATGATCAACTTTGGAGCAGTGGCATGTGTGCTGTGCAAAAATGCTCTAAATTTAGGTAAGGATCCAAGCACAGTGTGCTTATAAAAAGTATCTCACTATGAATTTTATTTTGAACATGTAGACACGCAAGGCATTGTCAAAGAAAAAACACAGCACCCATCAATTGCAAAATAAAACTGAAAACGTTAGGCCACAAGGTTTTCTAGGTAGTTGACTTTCAAAATATGGAAAATATGGTACTCACCGACCTTTCTGACTTTTCAAAACTGATTTATTTACTGGTTCGGTCATTGTTGTTCGCAAAGGTTTTATTTTGATTAAACACATAAGATCAGCCTGCTTTCATGAAGGGCTACAGATATCAGAAAAATAGTACTGTTGAGAGGCTGAAATGAAGAGAATGTGGTCATCATCAAAACCTCCAATTTTATTTACTTGTTTTGTTTTAAACATGCCAAACCAAATCTAACTTTAGAGCCAGTGGATCAGCATTGAAACAAAAGAGAAAAAAATTGCTGCCATTCCCCATGAAATGATCCGCCGAGTTATAGACAACTTTCATGAATGCCTTTGACAGTGTGTGGACAATAACAGCTCCCATTTTACTGATTTCATTTTTAAAACCAAATGAAACAAAATGGCTTTTTTTTTGTTGGAAAAAAAAAAACCCTTTCATTTCATTGAAAGTACATATATTTCAAAAATATATATACCTTTTTGTTTCTTTATTTTGTTTTTTTTAAACCCAAAAATGTGTCAGATCATTTTGCCGGACCCTGTATAAATAATTCCAGAGATGTAGGGATAATTCTTTTTTGTGATAGCATCTGATTCTTCCTTACCATAATCTACTTTAGAAGTTGATCATCTTCTTGATTGCTTCAAAGCACTTCCACTTGTCTGGGATGTAGAATGGTTCAAAAATATGAGGGAAGGGAGTGTCATAACCACACACCCTAGCAATGGGAGCCTCCAAATTAAGGAAACACTCCTCCTAAAAAAAGAAAATAAAACAAGAACACCATGAATACTGGATAAAAATGGTCCACATAATTATGCATGTAAACATAAAAAAATAAAGCATGTTGTTAAGAGGCTGGGATGATAAAGTACAACCGGGTATATTTTTATTTGGAGCTTCTCTACAAATGCTTTGCATTTTGCTGGGATGGCTTTGACAACAATGTAATTTTACAAGTTCTACTTCATTGTATTTTTAACAAGTTCATTGTTCTTTGTCATCTGTTAGCACGACACATCTTGATTTCCAAATTTTTCCTTGCAAAATCTTTCCAAATGTCTGCAACTCGGGATGCTTTCAGAGCCAGAAAAGCACGAGCTCCTTCAGTGGACACCCCATACTCATACACAGAATGTATTGAGCCTGTGGCTATTATATGCTGTAATACAGTATAACTATATATTTACTGACCAGCCCACAAATTCAGCAGTTCAACAACATAGAATTGTTTTTTATATTTCAGGCTACACGATGGCACGCACGCATTACATATATACTCTCTGCAGGCCCAAACACTATCAAAAGCACAGACCTACATTTACAACTTATGAAGGAGTAATATTACAGTCTTTTGTCTTTCATAGTGTGTATCTTGGCTTCTAGATTTTTGTGGGTTAATCTTTTTTGTTCAATTGGATCTGAGCTTTGATGTGCTGCCTTGGACATATTTTATCCAACGCCAACAGAACCTCCAGTGCAGGCGTTGGCAACACTCGCATCATTGAAATTGCTGGATCTTCATTTAGCCAATCCGATTGTATATTATCCTCCGGAATGCCTTTTCGCAAGCCTCGTGATGAGTGAGGTTCATCGTTCTCTCATTGGTTCAGCTATGTGTAGCTTCAGATTCGTTTGTTCATTAGTTTTAAGGAACAATTTAAAACAATTTTAAACATGTCTTTCCATTATATTGACAAAATATGCACTAGAACACCTTTAGCTTTCGTTTTGAATTAGCTACTTATGACATGTTGACCTTCTGCTACTTTTTAAAGTGGGTAGTTGCACTGTGCAAAACTGGAAGTTTATTGGAAAAATGCTGTGCTTTATCCTTGCCATTGGACACTCAAAGTCCCTTGGGGGCTATGGGGCAGCGGGCTGGCCCGGACATTTGGTTTCTGCTTGGAGATTGGATGATCTGTCCAAGGTGGAGTTGAGCTTCCTGTCATTAAAATGACCAGCATCCTCAAATATATAAAACGCTCTTCTTTAATTCCACAAATACATATAGAAAATGTGGTTAAAATGTGATACGCGTGCATACATGCGGTGGAGAATACTTGAGAAAGAATATAACTATTGGTGAATCTGCAAAGTTGTTTTTAGTAACAGTTTATGAACACGCTCTGAAGTGTGAATGCACACATTGATATACAGATTTGCGGATTGTTTTGAACATTATTTTGTGATGTGATGGCAGTATTAAGAGATACATTAGGTCACTGAATAGCCACTGAAAGCCCTCATTCTAAACTCACACCCTGGCACTGAAATTTGAATCAAGAAATGATGTGCTATATTTTTGGTAAAAAAGATTAGACAAAGCGATGGTTGAAGCACTTCTACAGTTAGTACTGGTGTATATATAAAAACTGAAACATAAATGAGTTCGGTAAGTTTGTCATCTGTAGCATAAGCCTTACATTCAGTAGTTGTCCAACAAAACTGTCATAATGTGACATTTTCGTCATATAGGTCTTAAGAAAAAAAGCGTTGAGCATGTAAACTTCACATCCCTGCTCCTGCAGAATGGTCTTTCCTCACATTAAAGTGCTGTCGCATCTCTATTATGACTGGTACGTCATCTGAATACAGACGTTCAAGGCTAAATACTTGACATTTTTTGTATTTGAAATGAACTGCAATGAATTGGGACAATGGGTTGAACACACCCTCCTTTTCATCACTTTCCTTGCTCTCAGTCCTTGAGTGGAACACAACTAGACAGATTCTTTCCAACAGACTGTGGTAGATCCAGACAGTAACCAAAATATACGAGTAAAACTGTAACTCAATTTTCCAAATCTTTTCACTTTGCTTAAGAATGTTTAGTGCTAAAAATATCAAGACAATATGGGATGAAGAAACAGCTTTCCGTTTGCTTTTTCTGCTCTGAATCTGATAGTAAATTCCGAAACGACGCCCTGTGCTCCTTGGTTCAGGATCGTGATCACACAGCAAATATTCCGAGCATACTAAAATACGTTACGAAAAAGTACATGTACATTGGAGCAAAACTGCTGTATAGAAACTGACAACAATCTCGGACATTTTAGAAGATAGAAATGTACTTACCCCTTAATTCAACTACCTAATCTGCTTACATGCCACATGTACAGTCATTAGTTACATCATGATCAAGATTTTGACCGTACTTAGACTAACTCTTGACACAGGTGGAAACTTTTGAGTAAACTGACTGCACATTTTTGTATAACATCTGACAGGAACGATTAACGAATTAGAAGTACCTGAGTGTGATTTCTGTGTCTGTGAAAAGGTAACATACTCAACTTTGTTGAATATTTAGTGGTTCAAGTGATTAGGAAAGCTTGTACGGCAATAAGTTTTACGACGGGGCATCATGCCTGAAGCATTGGGCCAACATCGACTCTCACTCACATATGCCTGCAATGTCTGGCTTGGATTCAAAATGTGTTTATGGCAAACACAAGAAAAATCCCTCATACTTGGTTAACACATTTTTTGTCAGTAGCCTGAGAATAATAGTGAAACTATTGGTCTGGCCAGTGTGCTGTGAGAGATCATCAGGTGTGCTATTGGAAATTATCCACTTTTACTTAATCGATCTTGAATGACTGATCACAAATAATGTATGAACTAGCTACGATGATTAGGAGCTATGATAGTAACAGGCAGAACAAATTCTCTTTCACTAAAGGTTCTTTTATTGCATGTTTGTTCGGTAGTGTTCTGAGAGATTTTATTTTGAATACAAAATATGTGCCTTGGCTCAATAAAGGTTGGGAAACACTTCTAAACCACGTCCAAGAACACAGCCTGGCTGGTTGGACAAAATGCGGCACGGTCAAATTACAGTCAGATGCAATGGAAAGCACCAGGAGTGTAACTAATACCAGGCAATTCAAAAGCCTCAGAGAAATTAATGAGAACCTCGGACTGACGTAGCAGTGTGTATACAATGTGAGGGGTACTCACTATATGTGAAGGGGACAGGACAACTATATTATAAAATATTGTGTGCGTGCTTCATACGGTTAAACTAACATTATATGACACATTCATCTCTCAAAATAGCTTAACACTCACTTGTACTGAAGAGCTGATTTCAGCAGCAAACCCTCCAGTTATTGGGGCCTCATGACTAATGACCAAACGTCCAGTTTTCACCACCGACTGCAATACAAAGACACAAAATACAAATTATTGCAGATTCTCTACACAGAATGAGTCTTAAAACGCAAAGATCATATCAAATATGTTTAACATAAATAATGTTTAATTCAAGTTATGTTATAAGGTTAATTCATGCATAATGGAACCTTTACAAAAACCGAAATGTACACAGCTTTTCACAAACAGTTTTTAAAGAGCATTTGGTCAAGAGTGTAATGCTAATTTTAGTCAGTAACTAACACCCTGAAAATGGTCTGCAAATAACCTCAGAGAGACAACATAATAGCTACTGGGATGGTGGGGAGGGGAGACTTTCGTCAAAACACAAATAACTTTATCTGCATACCACAAGAAAGTCATCACTGTTTTGTGTGTGGTCTGTTTTTTACTCTGTGTGACTTTGAATGATACATGTGTGGTGAACATGGGGATGGGAAAACTACATGAAATGCCACTGTTGATCTAAAAGTGATGTTACAAATGATGTACTGTTATGGATGATGTACTGCATACAGCAGCTTGCTTCACGCAACGTGTGTCTCTGTATAACTCAGTGGGTATGCGCATGTGTGTGTGTGTATAGTGCATATAATAGAACTTGATGAACTTCAGAGGTTATTTAGGCTGGTGCATAGGGTTAAAGGGACAACTATGGACATTAGAGGTCTCAGCCTTCCATGCATAGGCATTTGGGTTTTTCTATAACCTGCCATTACCCCATGAGGATGCCTCGACTCCACCAGTTATTGGTCACAGGATAAAACTAGTGGTGTACTATAATCTCATCCACTTGCCACTGGTCCAGACCAATGCTATGCATGTTCCTTGCAACTTACGAAAACACTGTAGTGAAGTTGTCTCTTTCAAATGGCTCCATTTAAAATTGCTTTTGGGACAATTTTGAACAGGAATGGAACCAAGTGGCATGCAGGCCTACACCTAACTTCACTGAGCCATCTTCTGAGAATGAAATTTTGACAGCAAACTGATCAATTTTGGGTCAACTACTGTATTTTCCAGACTATAAGCCGCTACTTTTTGCACAAGCTTTGAACCCTGCGGCTTGTATTCCGGTGCGCCATAGCTATGGATTTTTCGTGATATCTAATACACTCGCTAGGAAAAAAGTTGTGGACCGCTGTTGTTCCTTGCTGTGCTTTGCTGGGGGGCGGGATATGTGACTGGACACACGGTCACTGGGGAGAAGAGTGACGTGTTGATTGCATGTAAGTCCGCCAGGCAAATAGTGCCGCACAATTGACAAGAACAAGAGCTGGAACGAGATCACGACGGACATTACTGAAGAAAAGGAAGCTTTTATACACAAACCCTTATTATGGGGGACAAAAGAAATGCATATGATACAGCTTTTAGGTTAAAGTCGTTAAAATAACAGAAAAAAAATGGTTCTTTATTGTCTCTCAGTCTATTTGAAGCTTTAAAATATCTTTTAACATACAGTACTACAGTACCAGTAGTTGAAATAAAACACTATAGGTTGCCACAATTTCAAAGTGTTAAGGGTTAGGTGATGAAAACAGCAGAAACCATTAATTTTACAACTGACAGAAGGTCTGTTCAAAGACTATAATGCCAAATAGCATGCAACTGCCTTCAACTCGAAAGCAGTGTCAACGCATTCAGGAGACAATCAGCTATAGTTGTAAATGGAAGTTTTACTCATTTCACAAAAGTCAGCTTGGCCTTTTATTTGTCTTCAGGGAATCACAGAAACTAAGGCATCATATCGTTTTAGTAGGAGAGGAAGCCATAGGAAAATACCTGGACAAAGGTTGACGAGTTTGATGGCTTTAAAAGGGGAAAATTCAATATGCAGACAGAGGAAAGGACCATAAATACTCAAATCTAAAAACTTGAGACCCCATGCTGGCATGTTTTTATGACATGCACATGGATTTATATTTGAATAACAGAATATATCAAAGAACACTTCCTTAGAAAAAGCTAAGAGTAAAGGGTTGGTTGTGTAAATAAAAATATATTATTCAGGTTTAGAAGTCAGACATCATAATCACAATCATATTCCTTGTCCAAGTGTTAAAACACAAAAACAAGTTCTTTCCAGCAGTTGGAATTGCTGTAGTACTCCAGCAAACAAGCCACTCTAACAAAATACACATTAGGACAAAAACACTAAAGTGATATAGGTGATAAAATAATGCAACATGTCCAGCAATGTGGTGATACTGATATAACAACTAAGCAAATGTTGATTGTTGGGCGGGGCAGCAGCTCGGGTGGCTTGCACATTACTACTCATTGTGCTATAGGGATGTCATTAGATGCCAGAGTTGTTTCAAAGTCGCAAGCGAAATGTCATGCTTACTGCAATTCCCATACACGCCCAAAGTAATGAGCAGCATGGATTTTCATCTTGCCACAGCCGCTCCAGCCATGCTACTACCTCTATGATCAGTCTCTTTCTACATCAGTATGCTTCCTGCTTCTGCTTTCCCAACGCAGTCGTTCATTCATAATGTGGTTTGTCTCGTCCACGTGTTTGTTCTTGGCTCCTCCCTTCATCGATTCCTCAAACCATGCATTTAGTTTGCTTTCATGAAGTCCGTGTCGTCAGTTCCAGCACTCCCCACAATGCAGCCTCACCAAGGTTGGCAGTCAACGACCTGGCTCCAACTCAAAGGCTAAGGTCACAACGCTCACTTTCCCATGGATTATATATTGAATCACACACATAGGCAGACAAGAGTCTCCAAGAGACGACTGCAACATGCAACCAAACACATTCATACTCTTGTATGTGAAATACACGCCCTGAGAAAGAGACAAAAATGGCCTTTCAAGAGCTGCTTATTGTGAGTTACAAAATCTCCTTTGACTGCCATATGGCTATGATAATGTCCTGTTGTTGTCGTCATTGTGTTGTTCAAAAAAACAAAAACAGAATGGAGTACTTTGTATCAGACATGAGTTTGGTACACTGAAAAAAAATCTGTTTGCATTTGAAAAAAAATAGTATAGACGTTGGTTGCATGGATTAGAATCATATTTCAACAACATAAATATTGTAAGATATATTGTATGTAGTGTGTATGAATGTGCATTGTATGTATTGTCTAACTTAGAAGTAGAAAAGTAAAGTTTATAATAAAATAAAAACAGATCTGAAGCAATCAAATATTTCCCTGTGCTATTTTGGACACTTCCGCAATGGGACTTAAAAGAAATGCGCACTTTCTGGTAACAACTACGATGACTTAAAAACTGTGGTCATGACTCCCCCAGATACACATGCACATTTATGCGCGCACATAACACACACCAAAAAAGAGTAAGGAAAGAGTGAGGAACAGCTTCAAGACAGGGCAGAGGGCCAAGCCAGCCTCTGAAGGAGAAGAATGCCAGAAGACCTCCGACTGAAATAACTGCTAACATCCTATGAAAACACATTAAAAACAATTTAAGTCAATTACACACTGACACACACTTACACACTACTTGCCTGTCCTACACTACCACTGTACTACGCCCCTGCATTAGTGTGTACATCTTACTCCTGTACAGTGGTGCGTATTTCTGTGTACTGCACCTCACATATTCCAGAAGGTACGAGCTGATAGAGCACCCAACGCTGCAAATCTAAAGCAGTTCTTGTAAAGGCTATAATGTGTAAGGAGGTCCTCTGCTCAGCAGGTTAAATATGTACGTATATAATAATATTAGACAAAGCTTCTGGAAAATAACGACAGTCATTCTTTAGGGCGGACGGAAACTATGATACAGGCAAAAAGTGGGTCGGTATGAAAAGCAATTTCTCAGTGCAGAGTGGCCATTAAATTGACTTGTAATCGAGAAAGACACCAGGAATAATGGGGAAATCCTGCATGAGTGGGAACAATCCACAACAACAGTCAATAAATTGGTTCATGAAAAATGTAGGTCATGAAAAATGCAGCTACATAGCCTTGATCAACAAATGGTAAATGACAAAAGGT
Source organism: Syngnathus leptorhynchus (assembly GCF_054491065.1). Classification (NCBI taxonomy): domain Eukaryota; kingdom Metazoa; phylum Chordata; class Actinopteri; order Syngnathiformes; family Syngnathidae; genus Syngnathus; species Syngnathus leptorhynchus. The sequence continues at coordinate 8,964,555 of NC_141202.1, forward strand.
CACATTTATTCTGATAAAAAGCCTGATCGGAATAAAAAATACTTGATGTACAAATCCCATTCAGAATACCCCATCAAGCTGAATTACAGCTATTTGCTGTATGTGTTGTGTAATTTGTCTAGTCACCGTGGGACGGTGGGAAACGTAATTTCGATCTCTTTAACATGTGAATAAATTGACAACAAAGCAGACTTTGACTTTGATATTTATACCAATCCCATCGAATAAATCCCCAAGTCAAATATATTTTTCTCTGATGTATTTTTCTCTCTTTTGGATGCACAATGACTGACATCTCTGTTTTGCCTCAAATGTTTGCTTACTTTCACTCCACAGAGTACTCCTGGTTTGGTCCAAAGTGCCCAGTTAACGCTGTAATTACTGACAGAGACAACAATACAAACACAGGGAGTGCGGCTCAAACCTTTGGTTATTTTGTTCCTGTGCCATTCTTTTTTTTTTTTTTTTTTTACTTTGTTTCCAGTGTGAGGAACAGCAGGCCAAACACATAACAATTGTTGTGGTAAGCCAGCAAGCACATGCTGGCTGACACCCCTCAATTGAAATGGAAAAGAAGGAATGATGGCTGAGAGCCCGTGCTAATCGGTCACAGGCTGCCTAAACCATCCTTGATTCAGCTCCAAATTACAGCACAGCCAATTGCTACGCTGCGTGACAAGCATGGCCACGGCATCTCAGCGTGAAAACAAAATACATCTGAATTTTAAGTAGACTTGTACAAAATTCCTTTTTCATTTCAACGTATTTTTAGTACTCTCCATAAAAATCTAAATCTAATGTATCAACTGTATCCCGAGAATCTTGTGTTTCATTTTACTGTGTTGGGGCAACAAACATGCACTAAACCTGATAAAGGTTTGTCCACCTACGAAAGAAAAGTTACATAATCAGATTACAAGGTGATCTTTATACCTGCCATTGCATAAATCAACACTGATTTTATTAAAAATGTCTGCCTGATTTTGCCCTCCGAACATTTTTTTTATTCAGTTTATTCTTCCATGACTGCTGAACAAAACAATGAATGTGGAATTATCCAATTTTTTCTGTCGTACATCATAGCATCTGCTGTTAATGGAACTCTTCTTTGTCTCAGATCGTCTCAAAGTATTAGTGGCCCTCAAATCTTCAACCAGACATTTTTACTATGCTTGTGAATCTCTGCCACAGTATGGTGTTCTTTTTGGACATGCATAAAATATTTGGTTGTCTTATTGTTATCAGGTTCCATATTAAAGTTACATTGTGAGTATAGTCCTTGCAACACGCAGTGCAGCGTCGACAAACCCAGTTATTGTACATGTGCTGGGTGCGACAGCGCGAGGACGGCTATTCAACTTGAGAGTGCTGTCATGGCGGTGTAAGAAGGAACATCCAAGAGAAGGGTTGGTGGAATGACTTCACAATGCTAACAGAAATAGACCAACCAACGGGAAAACCATTAACGGTACTTCCTGGTGGGCCGTTAAGCAACCAACCAAATATGGGCCAGCTTCCAATGTGGGCACTCATCTTGGCACGTTGCCTCGTGGCAAACGCCATGAAAACTAAGTATCGTGTGAAAAGACATGAAAGGTAACTGTCACTCATTCCAGACTGATACGGCTCTTCATAAGACTGTCTTTTATGAGCGTTCATCCCATGTAATAATAATATAATATAATAATAGTCGGAATTTTCCACAGTTCTGTCTTGAAGTCCTTAAGTGATTCCTTCTGCAATGGGGTCGACTTGGTTCAGCCAATTTGGTTGCATAATTGGAAGGACTTTACAAAATACTAAGATGGGGAAAAGCCTCATATGACATAAGCCCCAGTTGATGATGCCAGAGGTTCAAAAACGGACTGATACTAATGAGACTAATAATTAATTCATATTAGACCTCAGTTTAAATCGGAACATTTCAGAATTTGATATGCAAACCACATTCAATCACTGCAGTACAAATGAATATACTCTATTAGGGGTTTCAATGGGCTGACAATATCCCTTGGTTGAAAAACAAAACGAAATCCTTACAACAAGAGTTGAGCATCTTCAGTTTCTGCTCATTTGTGGGCTGTCCTGCTTTTTCTTTGTTTGCTTTTGGGGTTGAGATCAGGTGACTTTACTTGGTTATGAACAACATTCAATTTGTTTGCCTTCATGGTGTCCTTCCGGTAAAGTTCAGGGTGACTATCCATCAGTACAATGACAAACCATCCAATCAGTTTTGTAGCATTTGGCAAAAATGTAAGCTGGGCTAAAAGTCCCAGACATTTAAGAATTCATTGAGTTCATTCTTTCAGCAGTCACAACATCAATACCAGTAATCTTGTTCAATTAACAGTCATAGTATCTTGACAATCCACAAAATGATTTGGTATGCATTAAAGGATGAAAACCGGTTCATTTATTTCCCCATTGCCCATTTCTTCAACTTTAGATATTACTTGACTTTGGTTAACATGAAGTCTAACTGTGGCTTCTCTGTACTTTATACCCAGTAGATTTTGGATTTCAGTACATATAATATGTATTCTTTTTAAACATAGTATTCCTGATGTATGTTGGTCTTATTTTAAAACACCAGAGAAACTACAGTGGATGATTGGTGTACAACTGTTTTACCAAAGGCGTTTTGTAGTTACAAACAACCGAAAACAAAATACTTCGCACCCCTTTTTAGTAACCAAGCCAACTAAGGGAGTAAAGGAATGAAATGGATTCTTTTTACCACCGTTTTTGATATTATAATTTCATTTAGGTCCTGCAAGTGGTCTTCATACAAATATTAGCTGTAATTTTGACTTATATATCCTGTGCATCTTCCAACTTGCGTACAATTTTTTCATCATAGTAGCATTGTAGGAATAGTACGGTGAGTAAGGCCACACATTTTGTGCCTTTGCTTTAATTAGACAATAGCTTGACTGAAGTTTGATTGTGCATCCGTGCGTGCATCAGGCACAAAGACACCATTCCATTTCATGGCGTTTTAATAAGGAAGTAGTTTAAAAATACTGCGGTTATTTGAAAAACCCTCCTTATAAACAGTTCCAAAGTGACAACCAGTACTGCTTGTGCTTTCACTTCCAACTCACACCCTATTAAATTACTCCCCTGGTAATGAAATTCCATCCAGGGTCTTCTGTGCTGGCATTAACATTTGCTTGCATAGTACATAGGGCCTCAGCTATGAAAACTGGACAGCAAATATGCAAAATGAAAATGTACTTTATGTTGTGAATCAGTTGTGTACACACAAAGCACTTTGACCTTAAATAGACAACGGACAAAAATATGTTATGCCAAGAAAGAATGGTTTCACTGTACAAAAACAACAGCTAATTATTCGGTGAATAATTTGAGATTTTAAGCTATTTAATTTAAGAAGGTAGTGTTTTTCTTTCTCCTGAAAGATGTAGGTCACGTCACGTTTCTTATAATATAGAGAGAGTTGCCGACCCACTTTTCTGTGGCCATTGCTGCATGGGATCCTTGTATTTACTTCTTAAAGGTTGTTAATGTATTTTTGTGTTTGACCATATTGCCATACAGTTGCCATTATTTTACAAACAAAGTTGATGTGATAATGTAATTGTTTGTAAAATTTTCAAGGATATGGGTACCCTATAATTTTGCTGAAAAACAAAGATTATTTAATTAATGATGTTCCAAAATAAAACAAGAACTGGTCAAGCAAACTGTGAAATACAGTAAATAATTGTTAAAAAAAACTGAAAAATTTTAGCCAGGATAAAATGGTCATAACCGCCAATATGTTTTCCAGAACTATATTGAACAGTACCTTGCAAACAGTTTCAACATCCCATGGCAGGATAGTGCGAAGGTCAATGACCTCACAGGATACACCCAGTTTCTCCTGAGCCATTTGTGCCACTTCCTTCATCACATGTACCTAAAACAAAAAGCCCACATGAGCATGATGATTTTCTTTTTTTGCGGGGGGTGTCTTTAAATAATTATTTTCTGTGAGCGCATCAACAGATTACAGACACCATAATTTGATTTGACATGATTTTCTGAAGGAAAATACTTTGTCTTTTCTTCCTCACTTAACTTCGATAGCCAGGCAAATGAGGACATGTGAGGTAGGAAACAAAGAAATGCATTTCAGAAGTGAGGACCATTGTTTCCATGACTTTCCTGGATCATCTCTCTTGCCAAGTCATCTTTCAAGAATAACACTGGCTATGATAAAGGTGCTTTCTGTGAGTCCCCTCTCAGACTACAGGTACACTGGGCCCCGGATAAGCCAGATAAAGTGGCTGGGAACAATCAAACTGAATCTGACTCCTGGTGAGTAACAGGCTCTGTGATACGAAGCTGTAGAAATCAAAGCTCACTGATGAAAAGACCGTCAACAATGGAAAGTGTGTTGCAGACGTGTGTCGTTAAGAGACAGAGAGCCAAAGCACAGCTTTGGTTCTAAGATGTCTGCGCAGATATAATCTCAGCGAGCCATCTCAGAGACCCTGCAGTGACACAGGAGAGAAGTTTATAGACTTCAAATTAATCCACTGGCTTTGAACATGACATGTTGTTGACGCAACTCCCTATTCCTTGTATCCACTGTTCCAAAGATAGACTGTAACTAAACTAGTCAGCTCACCCACTGAGATGTTGTCAATTATGTGCAGGATCACGTACCTGAGTACCCCAGGCGATCAATGTGACATCACTTCCTTCCTCCACAACCTCCGCCTGTGAGAGTGGAATAGTGTAGGCTTCTGTGGGAACTTGCTCCACTGCAAACACACAAAGATCAAGAGATGCATTCCATACTTGCAAAGATATCCAGCAAGTCATTCATGTACAATGTTATCAACTTGTACTGGAGCGTCAACAACAGAGATCTATTTTTGATGACTGGTTTGACTTCAATCAGCCTTAAATGTTTTAGGCATGTCATTTTTTCAGAATAGGTATCACAAAACTGTCTGAGAGGAACCATGCTAGAGCGAGCTCGCTACTCACCAGACCTGGCACTGTCTAATTCATTTCTTCTTGTCTAAGCCAAGGAGGTTATCAAGGAGATCCGTTTTAAAGATGTAGACAAAATAAAGATGGCCGTGACAATGAAGCTACAGAGAAGAGGCTGGGCGAATGTGTTCGGTTCCACTGGGAATTACACCAAAGTTGAAAATTTGAGGTATGATTAGAAATGTAGTTTTGACACCATTCGTGGAACCTTTCTGGCACATTTCCTATGTGGCAAAGAAATATTGTAACAATGATACCATAGAGAACTTATTATCAGTGCATCCCTTCAAACAGCCAATTTAATATACAACTGAACCTTTTCATATTTTTACAGGATTATAAAATTTATTGTTATATAGTTTCCAATCCGTGAAGGGTATGGACAAAGACGAGACCGTCCACAGTGGAAAAAGGGTTGGGGACCACTGCAATAAAGGCTGAACAAAGAATTGTCACGTCCACGCTTGGCAACGGAATTTAAAGGAAAACAAATGTTCTAGAACATGTCCTACAGTTGTAATGTTGTTTACGAAATTGATGACACTATCACCTCAATTAATATGCAAGGGTAATCAGGATTTCCTTTCAACATATTGTGAATTTAACTACAGTATTAATTGTTGTAAACGTATGAGGAATTCATCTAATCTACTGGCTTTTGCAGAGAAGCCATAGTGCTCAGAGAACTTATACATGAAGAGAGAGAACGCTCAAACTTATCATAGAAAGGCTTAAGGTCAGGATCCAGAATTGCATCCCAAACCTTCCTGCTGTGAGCCAGCAGTCCTCGCCAGAATGGTGCTCTTGATAATTAGATAATTTTATTCTCAGTTGTTCATGACATCAATAACATGCAGATACAATACTTATGAGGATTGATACAGAACATATTTAGCACTCTGTGGTTAGCAAGATACTAAAATTACAAACCGACTAACTTTAATACAAGAGAAGAACCACTAATAGAATGACACAACCATCAAAAACACATTCCTTCAGCAGTACATTTTGTCTGGCCGATTTCAAAGGCTACCACATGCTTTTTCCAGAACACCATTGCCTAGAAAAGACCGCTTGTACTTTTATCAGCACATGTTTGAGCAAGGATATTTGCCAGCTACATGTTGATTAATGTTGCAGAAAAACAGGGTTTGTCCTAACGGGGAGGACTCATATTCATGTTGCTTGAAACCCAATATAGTGCAACTCACCACTGTATATGAAAAAGCATTGAGACAGGACTCTCACGTCACCTGCTTAACAACATTTATACTGCAACAACATGCAAATACATGTGTTTACCAAGACTTGTTCATGATTTAAGTTTTAGATGTCACAGAGGGACCCGGACACAAACAGATTAACAGGGCTGTGACTCTCACATGTTCAATCATATCAAATAAATTATCCTATCGAATTTTTCATCGAAGAACTGAGTAATTGGATGGATTTGCACAACCCCACTGACTACCATATGTACCATATGCTACCATATGTAGCACTTGTAACTCAAATATTTGCTTGCAACCCCAAATGATGTCTTACTTGTGGGTCAAGGTATCCATGCAAAAATCCTTAGCTGTATACGTCTTTCCAAAAATATGTTTTTGAGTGAGCCACTTCCAACCCTTTGTGGGGGATAATTCATTTGAGTTTCTCTTAAATTTTAAAAATATTTTTCATTATAATGTGACAAGGATAAGCATTGTTGAATGTCAACGGATGAATGGACACATGTTATATTTTACTAGTAACCAGAATTAAATATCTGAATAGTTTTAAAGGATAAATGAATGCTGTGTTTAATAAATGAGCTACAGTATCTAATCTTACCTTGCAATTTACATTCAAAAGAATCCAATTTACCTGCTGCTCTGTAAAGGATCTTGGGTTCAAAGAAAATGCAGGGATTCTTATCAGCGATGCAGGAGAGAAGTAGACCCTTGGCCTGCACTGGGCTGCGAGGTACTACAACCTGCAGACATAGATTTCATTGGGTTAAAGCCATGTCAAATACTAATGGTAATACAAAGAGCATGCATAGAATTATTCTGTACCTGTTATCTTGTAATTATATCCAAGCTTTGCTCTTACAAACATGGAAAAATATAGTAGAGAGTGATGGACCAGCTAAACTCTCTTGACCACTACTCGGCTCATTAATTGGACTTACTGACATGTTTTTTTGTTTTTTTTTCTGTCACTAGCCTTCTCTTCATTTGTATAAGAAATATTAAAATACTAAAGCTTTTGTTTTTGAGTCTTTGAGTCTTTTACTTCGGACTGGAGTCACGGCGGTCCCGACCGACGCACGCAGCCATCTCGACATGTAAAACCAATTAAGTGCATTATAGCTAAACAAGTTACTTCTTTTTACAGTGGTGTAGAGGGAATAGCCAATTAATATATTGCCATTATTTGTCTTTTCTTCTGGCATTGAAAATGTGAATAGCATTCAGGTCAAAGCAACAACAAAACAATGGCTAATATTTAGGGTTTGTGATGAAGCTGGCTGGGCTGATTATTTGTGCAAAGATTAACATTTATCAGTCTGACCTTGGTTGCAAGACATGTTTACAACTTTCTGGATGCTTAGTCAAAGTGGTGTTTGCTCAAAACCATATCAACATTCTTTGGCTGTGGCGAAATAAACAATTTTTGTGATGATCACATGAATATTAAGAGGCGGACAGACAATGAGAGATGCTACTTATGACATCTGTTTCCTTAGAACATACACAAACATACATAAAAATATAAATAAGACATAAAAAACTGACTAAAATAACACTTTGAATCTAATGGTGACTAAACTTTTAAACATTATCGTATTGTTTTTAGACATGTCCATTTGTACATCATGACACCCCTTGTTCATAGTGAAGGAGTTGGATAAACTAAGTTTTTATTGGCTCAAAATGTTGATGAAGAAGTGACTCTTGGTGGGGCGAAAAGCTCATCCCCATCAGCATGTGCCCACATGACCAACTACTGGCATAACGCATGTTCCGTAGCCATATTTGGAGCACTCTTGTAAAGGCCTGGGTGCCTTGAAACGAAATGGTTTTTAAGAGTTATGGTCCATTCTATAATCAGTTCGAGATGCATCTTTCTAAATGTTTGAGGACAAGCTCAAACCACAGCCCTGTGTAACTTGAAACATATTGAAGCTGACATGTCATCCCCCTCCACAGCGCTCCATGCGGGTATCAACACAGAGTGGAATGGAAGGAAAATGCAAGAATCTTTTCTCTGGGTTATGTAAGGCCAATAATGACAGACTTGCAAATGGCGTTTTCTTTTTTTTTTTTACTGTGGTTTCCATCATTAGCGTGTTGCAAAGGCAGACATAAAACATACTTCCATAACATACTATATGTAATAATATAAAGACTGCAGCACACTATGAGCATTGCGTAATGTACTATATTAAGCACTCCACTTTCTCTAATTGAGTTGCACAGAGGCATTTTGTGTGCACGCACCATAAGCAATAAATTGGGATGCTCTAATAGAGGCACACAATCTGGATAATCATATTTCATGAACCGTTTGAGTCTGTAAAAATCTAATACTGTACTTTATAAAATTCTAAATAATACCGATCGAAGCGATCCAAAGACCTAATTATTTGAGTTAAATAAATTCAATGAAAACAAATCATCAGTAACATAAAACCGATTTATACCAATATATTTAGGGTGTGCATCTCCAAAAAATAATGAGCATGATCGAGAAATAAATTATTATCTGCACCCCTGCACATATCAATACATGGGGTACGATAGCATTCAAGGATGGTACATTTTAAAATGCAACGATTTGATTCAGTTTGGCTGGATGAAAACTGATTTTACAATTAAAATCATCTTTTCTGAAACCTGCTACTAGAAGTTTAACACCTACAGTGTACTGCAGCACGGGGCACTGATGTTTTCGATTCGATTCGATTCGATTCGATTTCGATTCATATCTTTATTTCGAACATCCAAAACAAAAAGAAAATTAAGCAAAACAGATAGCACTTGAAGTGCCATATATAAGTCCATACAACAAACAAAAAAATAAACCAACAAACAGAAAGAATAATTATTTTAAATATAATAAATAATAATAATACATAAATAAATAGACCAATAAAGAATGCTCGAAAAGGAGTAGGAGGAAGCATAGCTTTTTAGATTCCTACCCCTTTTTCACTTTATCCATTAAACCAGTGATTCAACATATACTGTAATTCTACCACAGAACGCAAGTAGACACACTTTCACACTTATTTTCTGTTTCATTTTTACTTGCATGTAGCCCTTTGGCACTTTTAGCCTTTGTACTCGCTAAACAACATATTTTTGTACATTCTTTTAAACTGGTGGATATTTGGACTTTGCTTGAGTTCCTCACTTAGATTGTTCCATAGTTTGACCCCGGTTATAGTGATACAAAAACGTTTTAAGGTTGTTCTTATGTTTAAGATTTTGAAATTGTGATGCCCCCTTAACTTATAACCTCCGTCCCGATTCCAAAATAAGTTTTGGATATTTTCTGGTAGTTGTTTTGCTTTCGCCCTATACATAATGATTGCTGTTTGATAAGATACTATGTCGGTGAATTTTAATAGTTTGGATTGTATGAAAAGTGGATTTGTGTGTTCTAAGTAGTTGACTTTATGAATAGTCCTTATTGCTCTTTTCTGCAGAATGATAAGTGGCTGTAGTGAAGTTTTATAAGTATTCCCCCAAACCTCAACACAGTAATGCAAATAGGGCAAGACAAGAGAACAGTAAAGTGTACGAAGTGAATGATAATCCAGTAATTCTTTTGCTTTGTATATAACTGCCATGCTTCTTGAAATTTTAGACTTTACGTGTTCGATGTGTGGCTTCCAACTCAGCCTGTCATCTATTATAACCCCAAGAAATTTGTTTTCCTGCACTCTTTCAATTTCAGTCCCATCTATTTCTATTCGTATCTTTTTGTTCTTTTTGCCAAATACCATAAACTTGGTCTTACTTACATTTAATGATAATTTGTTCCAATCGAACCACATTTTGATTTTTTTCATTTCCTCATTCAACACTGATTCCACTTGTTGAATGTTGTCACCTGAACAAAAGATATTTGTGTCATCTGCAAAATTTACGAGTTTTAGTTCTTTAGAGACTTTGCACATGTCATTTATATACAAAATAAATAATTTAGGGCCTAAAACTGATCCTTGTGGAACACCACAGGCTATGTCCAAATATCCAGAGCAGTGATTACCCAACTTTACATATTGTTGCCGTTCTCGCAGATAATCTTTTATCCAGTCTAATACTAATCCCCTTATCCCATATTTTTCTAATTTATTAAATAGTATTTCATGATTAATTGTGTCAAAAGCTTTTTTGAGGTCAATGAAAACTCCTACTGCATGTCGTTTGTTGTCTATTGCATCGGTGATTTCCTCGATTGATTCCATTAATGCCTGCGCTGTTGATCTGTTTACTCTAAAACCATATTGGTTCTCAGCAAATAATTTATATTTTTCCAAAAATCCATCCATTCTACTGTTAAAAAGCTTTTCCAATATTTTTGAGAGTTGTGGCAATATTGAGATAGGTCTGTAGTCTGTAAAGTTGTGTTTGCTACCAATTTTATAAAGAGGAATGACCTTAGCAATTTTCATCTTCTTTGGGAATGTACCAGTTAAAAATGACAAGTTACAGATGTACACAAGTGGCTTTGAAATCCCCTCAATGACTTGCTTAACTAACATCATATCAATCCCATTGCAGTCAGTAGATGTTTTATTTTTGCATTGTTTTACAGTGTTAATAATTTCATTTTCATCAACTGCCTTCAAAAACATTGAGTAAGGATTCCTTTCTATTAATTTATCTCTGTTGCCTGCATCTGGCGCTGGAATCGGTATGTTTTTTGCTATTTGAGGCCCAACATTTACAAAGAACTGATTAAAACTGTTTGCCACTTCTTCCATATTATAATTTTTAGTATCATTTATAACAAAATATTTAGGTAATTTGTGTTGTTCGGTACCGTCTCTAATAATGTGATTTAGGAGAGTCCATATCCCCTTGATATTATTTTTATTATCCTCTAATTTATTTTTATAATATTCTTTCTTACTTAATCTTATAATATTAGTTAATTTATTCTTATATCTCTTATATTTATTTTCAGCGCACTTTGTTCTCTGTTTTATGAAATTCCAAAAGAGTAAATTTTTCTTTTTACAGGCATTTACTAATCCTTTTGTCAACCATGGACTGTTCTTATATTTAGTTTTTTTATTATATTCCTTGATTGGACAATGCTTATTATATAATAAAGTGAATGTAGTCATCAATTTATGGTAAGCATTATTTACATCTTTTTCTTTATATATTGCATCCCAGTTCTGTTCCATTAATTCATGTTTTAGAGTACCAATTGTCTCATCTGTCCTAATTCTTCTTTGTTGCTTATACACCCCACTTTCAGATTTGAAATTATTATCATACACTGTGAACACTGGAAGGTGGTCAGTAATATCAGTAATTAATATCCCGCTTGTTGTCCTGTTTTCTATTATATTGGTGAATATGTTATCTATCAGAGTAGCACTCTGTGATGTTACTCTAGTAGGTCTAGTGATTGTAGGAAAGAGACTGTTCATTTGGTATTTTATCCATCAACCAACAATGAAGCATGCTTTTGAAATCTATACAATTGGGAAACTGTAGGGTGCTTGAATGGCTAACCTTAATGCCCGGACAATGGGCGAAGAAAGCCTCTGGGCTTTGGGAATGGTACAGGGATCCATGGCCGACACATCCCCAGGGAGCCCGAATGGTGAGGTTGCCACAATCAAACAAGTTACCAGAGCGGTAGCGGTACTTGGCAGCTTCATTGACAATCTATAAAGAGAGCGATATGTTAGTTCCAATAATAAATGTTAGGTGGCAATACAACAAATGGAAAGGTATTTTTGCTGCACCAGGAAAAAAAATATTGTCTTACTTTTAGGTTCTAAAAGTGTATGTTGGTGTCAATTCCATATACAGCAGCTGAAATAAGTATTTAACACCTCACCGTGTTTAATCACGAAATAGATTTCCAAAGGTGCTATTGACATTATTTTCACCAGATGTTGGAAACAACCCAAGTAATCCATACATGCAAATAAGTCAGAACAGATCAGAAACTCATTTCAGTGTAATAATGTGAAATGACACAGTGAAAACATTAAACATGGCACTTGATATTTATTTAATACCTTGTACAAAGGTATTTGTTTGTCATGACAACTTCCTGTATGGAGAAACTAGTTGCATGTATTGCTCTGATGTGATTTTGGCATATTCCCCCCACACAAGCAGTCTTTAAATTAGGGATATTAGGGATATATTAGGGAATTGAAATGCCCATCCTCGCTTCATATCATCAACCTCGTAACAAGGCTGGGGTGTGGGCTGTGGGTTGATGTTAAGTATTTATTTTCTGAATGATTGATCAATCGATTGAGTAACATGAGATGTATTTTAAAGTATTTCAACATTGGCCTCAAACACCATCAATGCATAATATGTGGCATGCAAGGATGACAGAGCAGGGACACACATTTATCTTGTGGATGACACCCATGGTAAGATATAAGGGGACTGGAGTGGCAACACCAATCTGAAGTCCACATGCTGGCTGTCAATTGGATTTAAAAATAATCCCCTCTCCTCATTTTTCTCTTATTCTCTGCATGACGCATATGTACTCACAGCTGACAACAAGGATAAAGCAGCTATTGGAAGGGAAGACGTATTTTTGGAATGTAGGCTAGCTAACTAAATATTGCAGCTGGGCTGGATAACCAGTGATGCAAACAAAAATGCTCAAATTTGGATTTCAAAGTGCATTGCATAGCACCACACCTAGAAAAAAAAAATAATCAGGAAAACGGAATAGCTGAAAAACAGTACAACATTGTATCTCTACAATTGAGGTCACCATGGTTTTCCGTCTTTGCGCATGTTTTAGAAATAATATATAAATGATGTCTGAATTCACTCTACATATATTTTAAATTTAATGGGAGGGTCCTGAGATCTTCTTAGAATGTATACATTACTTCACATGTATTGATAATTCATATTATTACCTGGTCGAATGCGGGATAGATGTAGTCTGCAAACTGGATCTCAGCAATAGCTGTGGCTCCTGCCACAGCTACACCAATACCGAATCCCACAATTCCCTGCTCACAAAGTGGAGTGTTGAAGACTCGATCCTTTCCTGGGGTGACATTGAGAGAAAAACATGTACATTGGCTACCTGCAAAAATCTAGAACATTGGTTGATTGAAATGACAATAAATGTAACATTTTAAAAGTAGGCTGTATAGGATGCACAATTCTCACAATTGGCGATTACCATAAAAAATATAACCTACAGTGCACTTGGCAGAGGTTTCCCCTTCTCCTCCTCTCACACATTTACCTGCTTGATTATTTCTGCTATGCAAGTAATGTTAAGTAATCTTATATTTCAAAATCCATCCCAAATAATAATAAAAAAAGATTTCCCTGAGACAGAAGCGTGCCACCGTGACTTCTGAGCTGGTCGCGAACCTTATGCAGAGCACTTATAGTATAGACAATCAATCATAATCACATCCCCGTGTAAGTCCATGCATTGCCTAGGATGGGAAAGTCACCCCTGCCAACACGGTTGTCACATATTGTTGGCAGGTCTAGTATCGCTGTGTGATAGCAGCGGCAACTTTGAAAGCTACATTGCAGAGCGGTGTTTTGACTGGAACGGACACAATTTTCTATCCCAGCTCTGTTAATTTGAGGTTGTAAAATTGAGGTCATAAAAGGCTAAAATAAGTATAATTATGTAGCAGATTTGAAACGTACTGATATGGGTAACAATGGTAATCATTTAAAACATAAACGACTACACACAAAAAAAGCAATTATTGCATACGTCTGTTGCATACACTCTAACTAAAATTCTTAAATTCAATAATCACTTGGCATGATGTTTCATTTGACCAGTTTGCAAAAAAAGGCAAGAATCTAAACAGTAGACATTTTTTATGACAGCAATACTACTACAGCACTCTGAAAATGCAATGCAAGCTTTTAAATGTAACAAACCTATTCAGTGATCCAGACTGAGTTAAGAAAAAAAATATATGATGGAAAAACAGATCCTATTTTTGACAGGGATTCCATTTTCCCTTTCACCACCCTGTAATCTAAAATGCAGTCGGAAGAATGTGCACTCTAAAATTTGGATTAAGATAGTTATTTTTGCTTTTTGCTTTGCTTTCTTTGTCTGTCACAAACCTGGATGAAAAGTTCAATGATCAAAGTGAGTTTATTAGTCTAAGTTTGAGTCAACCGCATGTGAAGGTGACTAATGTGTGGGTGTTGTCAAAGTATTAACATCAGCCAGCTACTGCACTGAATCTGAAACATTCATGGCCACACAGACAACTGGCATTAGAAAATGTATATTTTACCTGTGTTGGGCTAAAATAAACAATGACGGTGATAAACCTCATTAAAGCCATAGGCATTTTCAACGATAATTCAAATTGGATAATTTATACAATTCATTAAAATATTGACAAGTCACAACTTTGTCTTGTTTGCATTGAAACAAATGTTTACGAAATGTATTATTCAGAGATGCAAGTTCGTTTGTTTAGATTATGTATTTTCTGTTCTTACTCCAAATCAGCCCTCTCTAGCCGATCAGATTTTCATAATACGTAATGTAGTACATTTCGTAATATTTAAGAATTACAGGTTAGGGTCAACAACAGGTGGATTTTTTTTTTTTTAAGAAACGTCATCGTCAAAGCTATACATTATAATGCTCAATGCATAGTAAAATCCGTACTGTGCAAGTTTTTATAGGTCAAAATAAAAAAAATAAAAAATTAAAGTATTGCAACAACCTTAAAAGTAAAGACGTTTAGGGACACAACGCGGTCTCGGATGAAACTTTCCTGTTGACCAGTGTAACTGAAGAATAATGATAGTTTTGGTTTTGATGAAAGCTTTAAAAGTTTTAAAACTGAGGGCCAAAGAGGTGTTTTCAAAAGCAATGAATGTTGCATTCTCATCAGGGATCGTTCAAAGTCGCCAGTCACCAAAGGGTCGCCAGACATTTGCCTTTCTTGTTGCAGGAAAAATCACCTCGACTCTTAGCAACCTTGAACGAACCCTAATGATCTCTGATGTCAACGTATATTTTGCAACCCTTGCCAACAGTTGAAAATGTTTGTCCCTCAGAGGGATAGGAGCTTGAGATGTGAGAGAGAGCATAGTGACTGCATGGTTAGCCTTGTTGCCTGGCAGTAAGAAGACTCTGGGTTCAAGGCAAATAGTGTGACGTAAAAGGGTTCTCTCTGTTGTCAGCCAAGTTCTCTTTCAGGTGCACTGGCTTCCTTCCGTCCAAAAATATGTTTGGTTAATTGTAGTATGTGCTGTATGTGTGAATGTAATGGGATGTGCATCTAAATATTCTGAAATTTTGATGCAAATCTAATGAAAATGAACAAAACACATTCCCATTTGTTATTAATTTGTTGTTATAAACAAGTGACGCTTAAAAGACTGGTGGTTGTGGTGGTGGGCTTTCCCTAATTTGGAGGAAACCCTGCTCACCTAACTGTCTAAAGTCTCTGCGAATTTCTCCACTGCTACAAATTATCAGTCTACATAAAACCTTTACACCTGTTAGTGTCTTTGCAAAGAAATGGCAAAGCCGTCTAACCGTATGTTCGGCGGCACGGGACTGTGGGATATGCTACTCGACTATACTGTCGAAGATAAGGAGACTACCACATTGTTCTCCGTCTGTATGGAAACACAGGTACGTTCCCCTATTAATGTTTGATTCTTTTAATAAATCCAGAAACATTTTATTTTTTTCTTCCCCTTCCAAACATAGCTTACTTTATCCCCCATCGCTATGTTTTGCAATCCGATCTAAATGTGCGACATTGTATCTGGTCCTGTCGTTTTCGTATTGGCAAAACCGGTTAAAGGAGCAAAAAATTCCTTTTGTTGAAATATACACCTCCTCCAAGGACAATTTTTTTGACGGTGAATTCTAATTTTAATTCATATTGTTTTCTTTCTGGGTTATTTTTGCAACTTTTGAAAATTCAAATAAAAGCTGGTGGATGGAAACCAACTGTGTGTCAGCCATGTGACAGACTGTTGATCAGTACTCCATGTGCCCCGCCTCTCACCCTACGTTTGCTGCTTTTTGGCCAATGTGGAAAACTCTTCTGGTGAAACAATTTGTTGATTTGGATGTACCTGTATGCTTGGGGTCATTGTCATGCTGAAAGGTGAAATTCCTGTTTAGTTTCAGCTGTTTAGCAGACATCCAAAGGAATGGGGCCAAAATTGACCAATATTGAATTTCCCTCAACTTAACTGAAGCCCCTGTGTCAGAGAGAATGCAATTTTGTGGGGACATTTTTTGCAAAGAAAAATATGAAAAGACCTTTATTAATTTAATCTGAGCATAGTAAAAAGAGCCAGATATCTAAATATTTTTCACATACAGTGATACCTCATTTTTCACGGGAGATGCGTTCCAGAATCACCCGTGAAAAAGGAAATTCTGCAAAGTCTCTCGAAATTTAAACACCACTGTGTTGAAATTTCCAACACAGTAGTGTTTCTTGTTGGCCACGAGAAGGCATGAGTGTACACTAATTAGAAGTATGGTTTATCTTGCAAAGCACTGCAAAGTGTCCATCTTAAGAATTGCCACAATACACAAACCTTGGGGACAATATGCATAGTGAAACCAATTTCGAATTTCCTGTTGCATTGTGGTCCAGTACACAATCTTAAATTTTTATTAAACCATTCCGAGTAAGTTTACGCTACATAAACCTTTCCCATTCACTTAATAACTATTCCCACACTGTGCATGTATTGTACCTTTACAGTAAATAAAAGAACAAACACGTGATATTGTCACATGTCCCAACTCCTTCTGCACCAGTTGGTGCGCGTGGCCGGCTGCCGCCTCCTGCTCTTGAACTCAGTCACATACGCTGTGACGCACATTGCTCAGAGGCACGCGCGCTATCAGTGTGTATTTAAATGTCATTCTCCCTTCACTTATGAACCCGTGAAGTAACGCATTCACAAAAGATGAAGCGCGAAGTGGCGATTTCAATCGTGAACTATGAATTTAACAAGTTGATTTTAAAGTTTGAGAACTGAACTTTGAATTAGTTTGTGTAGAAAATGAACCAACACAGTTAACAGTCGTGCTTTTTTAAAAAAAAAAAAAAAAAAAGATGTTCAATACTGTTCCAGACATGTTCAATAAATGCTTTTCCAATTTTAAAACCATAATCGTGTAAATAATTGTAATATTGAAAAAAATAATGTGATTATGATTTTTACCCATAATCGAGCAGCCCTACTGCAGCCGCAACGCATAGATATTTGATTGAAATCCACAAATGAAAGGCCTTGGTTGCATTTGAAATTTTTTGGGGAATTGAACTGTTCAGATATGTGTCCCATATGGGCAAAAAAAATTGAATCAGGCTGCGGTGCGAACCTAGCCTGATAGTATATTTTTAGTGAGGTAATGCGATCCAAATGGTGATGGTGGACAGCCGAGATGAAAACATCATAAAAGCCATTCATATAGTGGCTTGCCCTGCATTAACCTCTTTTCTGTATCGTTGCTGCAGGTGGTAGATGTGTGCTTCTTCCCTTTCAGTGGTGAGAGGGATAAAAACAGCTTTGCGCTTGTCACTGTACACAAGGATGAGATGGAAAATAATGATCCCTCTCCAAAAGGTCAACATTTCTGACGTCAATGAAAACAAAGGCGAAGCCAGCTATTGTGCGATTGATTTGAGGCTCCACATCATCAAAAGACACAACCAACACAAACGCACTAAAATCAACTGAAAAAACGTGGAGGCTATGATTTTGGACGATTCTTCTCTGCATGATTGTATAAATCAGCAGAAGTGTTGCTATTTGGAGAAGATATTTGGTTGTTGGTTTAAAAGAATAGCAATACAACAACAACAATTTAAGATAAAAATGAAATGACAAAAACACACATGTTGTACACTGTTGTGTATGTGACCCTTTATGACATTACAGTCATGTAATAAGATCTTTCGGTTTATCTAGTAAGAGCTGAAAAGGCTCCACCATTCTACTTTAATGGCTTTCTTGATAGACGAAAAATAAAATTTAAAAAATCATACTTGACTGCAATTTAACAATCATTGGTGTTAAATAATGCTGTAATTGAAACAATACTTTTTTTTTTTTTAAATTCATACATAGATACAAACATCAAAAGTTGCAAACGACTAAAGCCTTACTCATTTCAGTCAAACATACACAAATGATGAAGTCAGCTTAATCACGTCATATCTACAGGAGCTGTCTAACTGTTGATAGACAGGCCCCTTGCATGTTTCAACAGTTGCTGTAGAAACGTGCAATGCATCAGTCTCGTGACAACTCCAGTCACAGGCATAGCAATTGCTGCTTCTCTGTTCATTTGTCCTGTCCCTTAAATGCTTTCAAAGCCACACAACATAGAAATAAATGCTATATATCGTGTTTTAATCATTACATATTACTGCAGTTCCCTTTTCACAGCTGACATTTAACTGATTGGAGCAAAGACACACAAGTCACAATAACTTAATCCCATTCAAGTTTCAAAGAAGTAATTGATGCTGTGGCGGTTAATGTAGTTAAACTTAATGTTTTAGTCAGGGCTAAAATTTATTTATACCTGCAGTACGTCTTTGCCATATCAGTTACAAGCAGTACAATAAACAATATGTATTTAATTTTCATTTCATTTCAATGCCACACAGATAAGATTATCAGGTACATACAATAGGCAATAACTCTAACAATAATTACAGCTGTATTGTTCATAGAGAACTGTCACATATTAGGTTTCTGGGGCTATGCTGAAGAAATATTTGCAAAAGGGTCCTTTTGGTCCTCTAGGTGAACAGTGAACTCCAAACTGGAGCCGCAGAAAGTGAAAGGGGTTTTTAAATACTCTGCTGCCATCTTGTGGACAATTAATGCAAAGCAGAGAGAAAGCTGCTGCTAACGTTTCATTTTGACTGTGAAGAAATAGATGGTGTTGGTTGAGGTGGTTTAAACTTACCGTATTTGTCTCTCAAACCGACTGTGCATCGGAACACTCCACCGAAAGCCACATCTTCCCCAAAGATGACTGCAAATAAACAACGCACAATTATATTTTGCTCTGCATGAGGGATGTAAAACAGTCATATAAACACTGAAAGCAGACTAGGGTCTGATTACATTGACAAAGTGAAATGGGCCCAGATTTAACAAAGAAAAGTTGTTAAGGAGCATTTAGCTCGAATGAATAAGGCATACGTGTTGGGTTTGGCATAAATCTCACAAATTATGCAAACAAAAACATAAAACAAGCATTTTTGAATCGGTAGCATTCAACTATTTTCCACCAGTGTCCATCATTCTTCAGCTAATGGTTTACAAAGAATTTTGAGATCAACTCTTCAATTTGATGAAGTGTTGAGATTGCAGTTCTTTTTGTGCACAATACTTCCCGAGAAAAAAGTGCACACACCCTCTGCATGGGTAATTTGGACACTATCAGCGAGAACTTTAATTAATACACTAAATGGTGTGGCTTGTTACAAGTGATCTAGATACACTAGCGTATTTAGATGACATGTGACAAGCTGCACCATTTTTTTTTTTTTTTATTTCAGTACAAGTGTCTGAGATGTTACACCAACAAAACATGTCGCTATGGATATTAAACTTCATATTCTCAGCTTTCTGAATGTAATAGTAGAATATGTAATATTGTTTTAAAAGAGGGATGAGTAAAATGAAGCATGAGGTTAACTTCTTGTTTTTCATGTTGAACAGGACTTTTGTCTAATATGATATACTGTGTAAAAACTAATACATTAAAAAAAAAAAAACATCTTTAAAAAAAAAAAAAAAAATTAACAAAATACCTGCTGTGGGGTCACTTGAAAGAGTGTTGTCCAAGGCACTTGTAATTGACTGGAAAAAATTCATCTTCTGTGTTGGTCCTACAATAACGTACACATATAAAAAGATCAACAAGAAAAATATTGCTTAATATACTTCTATCATAATCACCCAGTTACTTGTGTAAGATTAAAAATGAGAACACATGCTAGATCTTGATACAATAAATATTCAGTTGAAAATTTCCAAGGAATGCACAAAATCATTGGCTTCTAATTATTTGAGTTGAGTAAGGCAGGAAACGGGTTTTGGTTCGACAAAAGGAAGCGCATACTAAATTAGCGATACGTTGCACATTAGTTGCCATGTTCTTCTTCCATTTCTTTCTGTTTTCTTGTGGCGGTTGGCAAATACTTTTAGTACATTACCTGCCTACATTACCCTGTCCTCAGTGAGGTGCACAAAGTATTTGAGCGCACAGGTTGTAACTTGCAAAAACTGCAGAATTTAGACAGTACCTGTTAGGAAGTAAAGTAGTAGGAAAGTTAATACTTGGGCTTTCAGTTGACGGCAGCTTTTTATATAAATATAATTTATTATAATTCAGACATTGATGACTGAATGCATTAGAAATTTTAGAAGATAATTTCTAAAAACACACAAAGACTGAGAACCGTGTAGTGTGCTCCATTGTGAAGATACAGCGTTAAACTCTTTTGTCACACATTTGGGCATTTATTCTTACGAAGAAAATTACACAGCGTAAAGCCCCAATGAACATTTCATGGGGACAAGCGGTACAGATGATGGATGGATGGATGGATTCTTTTTGCTCTGATTTAAAAACCCATCATGATGCATACTTTGAATATAAGACATGGGTCATCTAAGAGTTTTCATCAACTATGTACTTTAATTTACAGGGAAAAAAATAGAAATTACTTTTTGATTTTAATTGTGTTGCTTAATAGAAACTAGTTTTAAATTTGATCGACAAGCTTACAAACGGTCCAGGTGTGGCAGTGCATTACTATCACAAACAGGTAGATTTTATTCTATAATTATATTAATTGTCGCTTTAACTCTTTCTCCCCATAGTTTATTGTCAAGAGGAGGCAAACATCCATTTTCTCAAATGCCAATTTGCAAATGCAATCCGTGTAGAACAGTGTATATGAAAGTTGGAACCATTCTGTTGCCAGCAGTAAAACACATAAATAAACAGAGACACAACAAAAACAATGAGAGAAAGAGAATAGATCTGATTAAATAGATCGGTTAATATTTTACGTGAACAGAAAAGGTTAGATTTTCTAAACAAACTGATATTTTACAATTTATATGACTGACAATAAAATATGGCATTCTTTTGTGCTCGGAGCGTGAGGCAAAAGCTAGCTGTCAGCTGCTAGCTACTCACCATACTGGGTCGGGACGAGGTCAGGCTGGAAGGTAAAGTGTGCTGCATGTCTACGCTGTGTTTTGGGATCGGAGTTGCAGTTCGGTGACAGTTTCAGCAATGCAGGTCCAAATGGGCTTTGCGGTACCGTCGATGCATAGGAGACAGAAAGTTTAGAGTATACACCTCGAAGGAAAAGTCGTGCTGCAGCCGCCATTATTGTTTTGACCCGTCAATACGGAACCAAACTACGAAGATCGTCTATTTAAACTGACCACCTCTATAAACCAAAGAGCCTTAGCTGATAAAACAAGTGATCTGTAACCTTTTGGTTTTTGTTTATTCAATCTTACTTTTCTACGAATGAAAAAATTATGCATTTATGTAAGTGGTTTTTTTTGTATCACTGTTGCAAAAGTGGACCCTCTTAATTCTTTTAAGCATGGGTAGTTCAGAAACATACAGTGATTTGATTGGTTAGAAGAGGGGGCGTGTACGCAAATCATTTCCATCATATGACCATGGACGTATGATTTGAATAGACTATAATGTTGCATTTGGGGAATGTGGGAAAGTTGGAAGTTTCCAACTTTCAATCGGAAAGCACATTGAGTCTGAGTTACGAACCAAAACCGGGAATAAATTATCTGTAACTTTCTTTTGTGTAATGGTGAACCTTTCTGTAGTTTGGCATGGCACTATTTGAAATTACTTGAACACATGATGAGGATAATACTGTAAATTTATTTAAACAGACAATGAAATGAAGATGAAATGACCTTTCTGTAGTTTGGCATAGCACTATTTGAAATTACTTGGACACATCTTGAGGAAAATACTGTAAATTTATTTAAACAGACAATGAAATGAAGTTAAAATGATGAACATTTTTACCTCTAAAAGTGTACTGTTCAATATTTTTGCAGAATTAGCATTTTCAAATAATACAAACAAAAAAGCAAACCTCTTTACATTTGTTCTGTTCAATATCATAAAAGAATTTGCATTTTCATTGTATCTAAGTAAAAAACAAAACAAAAAACTGAATAAACACACAAGCCTATTTACATTTATTTTTCTACATAGCTAATTGACTTTGCACACTCTGCCACATCCAGCTTCCTGCCACTGTTGCACATTTTGGCCAGATTCTGTTGAGAGAAAAACAGTGTGAGATGATAACATGGCTGAAGAAAAAGAGCAGACAATTGATAAAGTAAATCTTACATTAGCAGCTCTGATGATGCTATTGGGAGACTGGAGGGCTGCAAGGTCAGTTAGTATTTTCTTGAGATCACTGTTGCATGGACGTTCTGAAAGAGTTGAAAATGTGTCACATAGTTCTCAACAAAATGAGCCTTTGAATCTAATTTTAACTTTCACTACATTCCAAATTATAGGTGCTACTGTATGCATGAGTGTGTTGAATGTCTATACCTGTTTCCGGAGAAACTTGTGGTTTAAGTTGCAGGTACGGATGTTCCAGCAGTTCCACGATTGATATTCGCTCTCTGGGATTTCGTACCAAGCACCTCTGTCCAACAAAAGACCATATTAGCTGTGACAAATTTACACACACACACACACACACACACACACACACACACACACACACACACACACACACACACACACACACACACACACACACACACATATATATATACTTACTTTCAAAACATCCAATAAATCCTTCTCTGAGATGTCAGCAAATTCAATGTCATGTTTGGGATCGATGATGGCATGCAGCTTGGCGATTTGATTGGTGATACTTTGGAATGGAGTCTTTCTGTAGGTCATGCAATACAGGATACAGCCAAGGGACCACACATCGCCTTTTGGACTAATCTGAGGGAGAAAGAAAAAAAGAAAAACACCCAAAGGGTTATCAAACACGTTTTTGCAATCAGAAAGGTGTTTCTTATAATGTTGAATAAACAAACGGGAAAAAGTACTTTTGAGCGTGCTTTTCCATGCTGGGATGAAGTATCTTTAATTGTCTCAGGGGGCATATAGTTCAGAGTTCCAACCTGTGATTGAAAGACAACTATTACACAATAACTCTAAATGCATTTACTCCTACCATGTTTTATTTCACTTGTACATCGAACATTCAATGACTTTTAACTACTCTATAAAAATAAGCTCTTACTTGGGTGTCCTTCATAATGCTTGTTACATCAGGCTGTATGCGATTTGCAATGCCAAAGTCAATGAGCTTTAGTGATGCATTGACAATGACAAAATTTGCTGGCTTTAAATCACTGTGAATGATGCCTGCATTCGAGAGAAAAAATTTGCATAAGATTGGTTTGAAATGAATACATGTTAGCAAGTCTAATGAGGGACGATGAGCGAAACAAAAAAAAAAAGCACCATGTTTGTGAATAGTATGGACAGCTTCTAGCATGTTCTTCCAGTAGAACTTCCTCTCAAGTGGATTGACAGTCGTTTGGTTACGTAGCCAAGTGTTTAGATCCAAGTTGCCACACTCCATCAGCATGTAGATGTAGTCATTTGTTATTTCACTACAAACACAGGACCATGAAAACATTAAAAAAACTGTTACATACTGCATTTCTATGCATTTCCCTTTAATATGAAGTACAAGTCAAAATTTGCGGGATAGTAAAACCAGAGTCGCTAAAGTGATGAACAGAATAATTCATAGTTTTATACAATGGAATTCTTTCCAAGCAGTCTGTGTACTTACTAGTCGTAGAGCTTGATGATTTGATCGCTGTATTGTTGCAAGTGATTCAGATGTTCAATCTCGTTTTTGTAACTTTCCACTGTCTGAGCATCCGCTTCCTCAAGGTTTACGTATTTCACTGCAAACAACTGTTTTTTATCATCCAGGACCTGGTACACCTAAAAACAAGCAAAAACAAAATCTTTAAGTCAAGACTTATTATTATCATGCACAACACAGTTTCATCCTATATCTTTCCTTTCTGTTATCATTTACCTTGCTGGATCCACCACGTCCAATCATTTTAAGAATGAAGAACTGCTTGCCTTTAATGGTAATGGAGTCATTTAACATTGATGTGAGGGAAGCCTGTTGGTATGAGAAAATATATGTCAGTTTTGTGTTATTGACATTTTTATACTAAGTTGTACCAAATTTGATACCCTTTTATTTTTTCAGTTGTATAGTAAGTTTTGAATTGTGTTAATTGAAATACCGGTAACACATATGCAGACAGAATGTGATACAAACTGGAAATGGAAGTACGTCGAGATTGTTAGACGTTTCCCTCCTCCAGTACACTTGCGTACTTCAAATGATCAGAATTGTGATCAGGGTTTTACTATAAAGTTGTTGCACAAGTTAAAAGGTTGTACCTGAGGAATGTGAAATCCAGTTGAGTGATTCAAAGGTGTGCAAGGCTGCTGAACAGGTTCAACTCTGTGTGCTGCATCTCTAGATGAACACAACACTGCCGGGGCTCTCTTTACAATAGGAGTAATAAAGCTGAAAATAGAAGTTAGTTGTAAAAGTTGTTCAATAAAAAAAATTCACACAACAATAATGCTTCATAATTGTCATCTAAATCTAAAGGGTTTTGGGGTTCTAAGCAGGCACAGACAAATAAATGCATGATATTCAACTGTCGTGTTTATTACCTATTTGCACATGTGCTTCTGTAGTTATTTGGAGTCCGTAGATTTAATGTCGATGGAAGCCGAAGAGATGGAGTCGGGATGGATTTCACCACATGAGGAATCTGTTTGGAATCAGGTGGTGTTACACGTTTCATCTGAAAAGAAGATGAAGAAGCATGCAAAAAGGAGTTCAATTTGACAGGAAGTTGAATTAGAAAATATGTTGCAAATTAGGAGTGGCTGCTCTGGCTTGAAAACATCACAGATCATGACAACGGTCTCCAGCCTGACACTAGTTAGGTGACCTTGAGACTGCAATTGCAGCATTACACCGAACATATCAGGCAATTTCATGACAACAAACGTCTTTTTGTAGAAAATGTATAAAGATGTCAAACCTCCGCAATAATATCCTTCTGAGTTGTCATCTTCCATTCCGCAACTGATGCACCCTCCTTGCTGGCCGGTTTGGGATCTTCCACGGTTTGGTTTCCAGCAATCTTATCAGGGAGCTGGGTTTCTTGGATTCAACAATGTTGGCAAGTTAATTTAAAAAAAATTAGGCTATAAGAAAGCTCATGGCCCTCTGCATGTCATTGCTGTCCAGACCTTCCAATAACTGGCTTCAAGAATACCTGGAGAGAGCTGCTCTTTCTCGGTGGAAACAAGTTGTTTCTCTCCAGCTTTCAGCTTCTGCAACGCTACCTCCAGCAGCTCAGCTGGCTTGGCATCCAAAGATTGAGCTTTGAGCAGGATTGAAATCGCCTTGTTCACATTGCCTGAATAAAGAGGACAAAAAGAGTGTTCTGAATTTGATTTACAATCAACAAACAAACTGTCATGCTTTTACAGCTTGTTTTAATCAGCATAAATGTTGCATTGTTGTACCTTGAGAAGCCACAAACTGAGCATGCGCTACATGCACAAATGCAAATGATTTGCACTGGGATCTTGCAACTATGAAATGGTCTTCAGCTTCATCAAGGTCATCAATGCTTTAAGAGAAAAACAAAAAAATTAAATGAGAAACGTTTCAAAAACAGACCGTTGGAATGAGAAACATTTTCCCCCATGTCACTTCAAGAGCTCCCGCACTGCTTCACTGTTAAACATGAAATAAATGTTGTTTCATATATAAAAACAAAAAATGAAGGTGGTGGTGGGCAACAAACAAACACCTGTTGTACCAATTTGAGAACCATGTCCAAAAGAATTGTGCACCCCCATTAATAACCCTTCGTGAGCAGGGTTGCCATTAAGTCATGGCTTCCGACTACTATATCCACATTTTGTGAAATTCAACAGGCCCAGATTTCATTATGAGCAAGTCAAAGTGTTAGTAAATTGAGATGATTCAGAGAATCATTATTTAAGGTTAGGAAACACACTACAGGGTAATGCAGTAAAAGTACAAAGTGAACACTTACCCCTTGAGTTCTGCATACTTGATCAGTAATCTTGCATAGCAAGAGTTCTTGTTGTACTTTCTTATGGGCAGACGTATGAAAATGTTAGAATAGCAATCCTTGAGTTTATTAAGCAGATTGATGTCTGTATGAGGGTTGCCTCCTTTTTCAAGGTTAACCAGGTAAGTCCAACATGACTCAAGGGAGTTTGACAGAAGGACTTGCTCAAAATCGGAAGTTACATCTGCAAAGACAAAGCTAAAAGTCAGACAAAAGTCACCCCCTTCCCTGAATAGAAACACATTTTGGTCAATCCAGTATTATGCAGGCATGTAGGTATCAACACCATCTATTATTACCGTCTAATTTGAGGGTATTCTTTGGATCATCTGCATTAAGATGAGTAATCATGGGCTCCACGGAGTCCTGGACTTCAAAAGGGCCATTTACCGGGGTAGTAGATGGTGTCTGCAATAATAGACATGTTATATACTTTTTTTTGTAACCCCTGCTACAACATCACTCCTGAACTGAGCACTAAAAACTGTGATCAGGAATACTAAAACATGAATATAAAATGCAAACCGGAAAGCTGTCCAAGTGGTGATCGTCAGGGGCTTTCTTTGCCGAGAATAACCCAAGCTTTGTGCTCTCATGAGAACCAGACGTTTGCCTGAAACACAAAGACACCATTTACACACAACACATTTGTTGTCATAGATATCTCATTTTGCTTTTTTAGACTGTACTTTTTTTAATCATAGAAGAGATGCAGGTAATTTGTAACTAGTAATTTTGTTGAAAATATACCTGTATAATTTCTTTATAATTAATCCATCAGTGCTATTTGATGGGCTCTCATTGACATAATCACCACCGCCATCACAATTCTTTTCTGGGATGGAGGAAGGAACATTGGGAAGTCTGCCTGCCTAATATATAAAGAGGGGAAAAAAAACTGACTTCAACACCAACAAATATACTTATAATAAATAGCAATTAAGACCAACACAGATAAATCAAATTCTCACCAGACTCTTGCATTGAGATGCAGCTATCCGGTTCTGCAGCTGGTCTGATGATACACTGAGTATTTTACTTCTGTGATTAAGAGAACAAAAAAGTGACATGTTTTTCCAAATGGAAAGTAGCAGGTTCAAAGTTGGAAGCAGTCATTCACCTTACCCTAAATTGACATTGCTTGAGAGATGCCATTCACCTGTCCCATCCGATATCCTGCTTACTTTCTGGAACTCTGAGCCTTTTTTAATAACATCATCAGCAGTACTGTTTAACAAAGCTGTCAAAAATACAATGACAATTATTGTACATTTTCATCTTCAAATAAGAAGGCATATTCCACAAAATGGACAGACTACAACCAACTACCAGTGTCAGCCATGCACAGTACAATTTGTTCAAATACAACAAATAACTGAATTTGGATGGTAGCTCAAGAAACTAATTGGTAAGATGAAAGAAAAGATTCTTACATGGGTAATTTTCCTTGTCATCCGGAGGGAAAATGCGATGTTTTTCTCCCTGCAAACGTAGCAAGGCATTCTCCAGTAGTTCTTTTGGTTCGGCACCCAGTTCAATTGCGTTTTGCAGTATATACATACATTTCTTTATGTTGCCTGATGACGAAAAAAAAAAGATGTCAGATGATATGTGATAATTTACACTAATACGAAAATGTTTGTACCTTGAGAATGCACAAACTTTGCATGTGCGATGTGAACAAATGCAAAGTTCTGACTATGAGACCTTGCCAAATTGAAGTTGGCCTCAGCCTCGTTGACATCTTGAATTCTACGAAATGAAAAACATGATTATCAGATGAAAATGGCACCGTGTGGCAGAAGCAGGTCTTCTGGGTGAAAGGCTTGGTCCTAAACTCTGCCACAACTGCAGCAGATACATACAGAAATAAAAGGATCAGAATAGTTAAATCATACCTTTTAGAAATACGGCACCACAGTACTAGTATTGAAAAGAAGGGAAAACACTTGCACATGATTTATAACAAGGTCACTCACGCTTTCAACTCTGCAAATCTTATTAACATCCTGGCGTAACTCTCATTTTTGCAGTGTAGTCCAAGTGGCATATTCGAAAACACTCTTGTGTAAAAACTGATGAGTCGAGTGAGATGATTCGAATCCGAGTGTGGGTCCCCTTTCTTCTCCAGGTTCATCATGTATGACAGACAAGCTTCAGATGAATTTAAACTGATGATCTGGTTAATATTATCAGTGTCATCTGAAAGTCATGGAAATCAAAAGAGCTGATGAGGCCTGTGTATAGTAGATGATAGGATAACAAAGCATTCAAAGTACCTTCATTGAGATTTTTTCTAATCTTGTTGAGCTGTTGACAAACCATGGCAAGTTTCTGCATTCTCTCCGTACGCGCTTCTTCCATCTAAAGTGAGAGATCACGACATGTCTGTCCAGACAACACTGTACATGTATTTTGGTTTTGTTTTTGTTCAGCGATTGTTCACGCTAGGTTGCTCCTATTGACTTTGCATGAGTTATTATGCCTAAATATTTTATCGCCTCTCACCATGCAAAGATGACAGTGACGTTAATCCTTATATCACCGAAGTCGAACGATATGTTTGCCCTACCACTGCCAACATGTCAGACAAGACACAAGTCCCACCCCTGACACCAGGCCTTGTCCTAAGATGCGCCAAACACTATATTCCAAATATTGCACTCCGTTACTTTATTCTATGGACGAATCGTATGATGGTTACCCTTACATATATTTTGAGGGCTCTTACCGTGGAGATGATAGTCACGTTAATCCTTTTTTAACTGAGTTATCAGGTCGAGCGATGTTTTTCGCCCTAAACTCAATTGAAAGTTTTTAAATATTGCACTTCCGTTTTACTCGCGTGTTGATTGGCTACATTGGGCTGACACTTTTGGGCTAATATGACGTCAGGTGATAATGGCGACCCCATAAAGCCAAAATACATAAAAGGCAAAACACTATTTACAGTTTATAAACATATACTTAGCTTAATTCAATCATTATTACAAAAATCTGTTATTCGAAATAACTTCACGTAACACAACATAATTTGTAATAACTGCATGAAGGTATGCCGTTGTGTTCCTACCTGGAGTTATTTGGTGAAATGTAAGATAAGATACAATATTCTTTTATTTCTATAAATTTAGGAAATGATTAGGAAGCCTAGCAGGAGGCAAACATGTATCGTGAACAACAAACTATTTGATCGGAATCAGCCCTACCGACCTCCCACGAATGCAGCATTACATCGCTGCTGATAATAATAATTTTGATTAGTGACGCAAAAATAATGTAATTTTTTTCGCGAACTCCGACACTTTTTGAACGGATGAATGAAGGCAGGTTACGAGTACGTAGTCTCTTATTTCCTTGTTCCTGCTCCTCCCAACTGAGCTCCAAGATGGCAGCTGCGCAACAGAGATGAGCAACGACATTAGAGTTCTGTCATGAAACAGCAGCGGAGTATGTATTTCTTTCATGGTTGTGACCTCGCCGTCATTTAATATCTAGCAAATCTAATCACACTCCACTAGGCTACTGAGGGATTTGGAAATAAAATGCTTTTCTATTGGCTAAGCTAGCATGCAGCAGTCGGCAAATAAATGAACTTGTCTCGTCAGCAACACAAAAGGAAACATCAGCTTTGCATACGGTAATTTTCTTGCTTGTGGCTGAATTATTGAAACGATCGATAATAAAGAGAAGGCTTGCTGGAGAGCCTTGAAATGCACAAACGTTACATTCTATGTTCTCTTTACTACATTCGGTGCTTTGCTTGATATTGACAGTTTAACATTACAGTATAGTTGTTGATAGTTGACAGCAAATCCACAAGAATGATAAAAGTGATTCTTCTTTTCACCAGCTCAATTTCGTCATGGCCATCACTCAATTCCGTCTGTTTAAGATCTGCACATGCCTGGCCAGTTTGCTGTCTTTCTTTAAGAGATTGATATGCAGGTAAGTGTATACAAAAACTTTCAAACAAGCTATTTGGACAACTGTATCAGTATTATTCTAATATGATAGCTGTAGTGGTTGGGCATCAGTAATTGAACAAATTTCCCCTAACATATCCATCGATCCATCCATCCATTTTCTGCACCAGGGATGGGCGTCTTAATTGCTGGCGAAGGGCACAATTTTTCATCACTGCTAACCAAATGTATGACAAAATACTATTTAAAATATTAACAAAATCTGTGCAAACATGCAACATTTATTTTTTGACAATGCATTTTTCAATACATGTATGAAAGATCCACCAACTTAAACCAAGGAGAAGGGGTGACAAAGAACAAGATTACTTCATTATTTATCGTGTTCTGTTAAAAGAGATCACATAAAAATTCAAGGACAGCTTAAAGCTGCCAAACAAGAAACCACCATTAGTTAAATTGACATACCGTGTTTGTCCTGCATAAAATTGCACATTTGAAATCAATTATTAGGCCTCATGTACTGTACTATAGAACAGAATAAGTGAAACTAAGACATGTCTGCCAACTAGCGGTGGTTGGTCATGTTAAAACTACAGCCGTGTGTTACACAATACCATACAACTATATATAGTGCATTTTACAACAGCTGCAGCTGTAACAATCAATAATTTGCATATTTGTTTATTTTTGGTATTCAAGGATATCCATTTCTGTATATTGACTGATTAACAATGTTTTTTGAAGAATTTTTTGGGGGGGAGTGGGGTTGTTTGATAATAGTCATGTTTTTTATTTATGTATTAATTTCACTAATCAAGGGGTTAACCTGGCTTTTGCAGCAGGCCTCCAGTTGCACATTGTTGATCTGTTTAACTACCCTTTCTTTTTCTTTTTGTTATTGTTTGCCCACAAACTAGGAGTGGAAGGGGCCGAAAGCTCAGTGGGGATCAAATAACTCTCCCGACCACAGTGGATTTCTCATCATCCGTACCAAAACAGGTTAGTAGTAACTCTGTGAAATTAATCATCTACTATAGCCTGGTAAGAAAAAAAACACACAAGGGCAGACTAAGGTTTAT
Source organism: Syngnathus leptorhynchus (assembly GCF_054491065.1). Taxonomy (NCBI): domain Eukaryota; kingdom Metazoa; phylum Chordata; class Actinopteri; order Syngnathiformes; family Syngnathidae; genus Syngnathus; species Syngnathus leptorhynchus. Next base: position 8,996,061 of record NC_141202.1, read on the forward strand.
TATCATAGTGCATTTCCCATTGGTGTTTTCCTCTCTGCACACAGCCAGATGTTGAAGAATGGAGTTCTTGGGATGAAGATGCTCCAACCAGTATTAAGATTGAAGGTGGTAATGGAAATGTTACCCCTCAACCCACTGAGATTGAAGAGCCCGACTACTTCAAAGACATGACGCCAACCATCAGGAAAACACAGAAGGTAGCCTATATCTTTATCATAATTACATCACAAAGAAATCTTTATAATTTTATAAACCATCAGAAGTTTCTGCATTCTGTCCATATGCTGTTATTTAATAGATGGCAACATGTTGAGTTTAATGAAGAAAAAGGTAAAAACAAAAAGGTAAGTACCAATTATGAAGACCACCACGCAAGGCGCCACAAACATTGCGTGGGAGTAATTTTTATTTTTGCCATCAGCGGTGTATGGCAAATTCTGTTTCAAATTTCTATGTTACTATATACGTATGTAGTGTAAATAAATCCATCCAGTTGCAGATTCAAAGAAACATTTAAGGGTTTATAATTACTGTTTTATATATGTGGTATGGCTTGTTCCATTTTGCAGATAGTGTTAAAGAAAAGGGAGCCATTGAACTACCTGGTGCCTGATGGGTCAGCAGGTTTCTCCAGCAGACTGGCAGTCTCTCAGGATATGATGACTTTCTGTCCACCTTCAGTGAGTTATCCTTTATCATCTCTGAAGCTTCAGACATGCGTTCTGTTTATAGCCATGAAAGACATGAAAGTGAAGGTAACATTGTTGTTGAGTAAATAGGGTAGGGTTGCAACTAATGATTATTCGAATAAACAATTAATTTGTTGATTTTTTTTTTCCAATTAATCGATGAGTCTGTTAAAAAAAATCCATTCCTTAATTAAAAATAATGGACATTTCACATGGGCAGTGTGAAAGGTGCACAATGGTTGTGCATGATCATAAGAGACCTTAAAGTCAAACTCGAATTTAAAAAAGTAGGGGGAATAAAACTTGAGCTCAAGCTAAATATGACATAGACCGACACACAAAAACATCCAAATGCATGACATAAAATAGGTGCTAGAAATGTTTTGTCATTCACCATCAGTTTGTCATTACACTATGTCTGTCTGAGTCTCAACAGTTGCGTCAAGATTTTCAGGCTTCCCCACAACCTCACCACCTCTTTGAAATTCTAGTAAAAGTGTTCATATGATGTGCTCTGTTTTTAAATAGCACTCCGTTTGATGCGTGACATGAAAAGAAAAGTTCGTCGTTTATTCAGTCCAAGAGTTTTCGTTACCAAACAGGGCCTGTGGTTGGTTGTGTTGTTTTAATGCAAAAACAGAACAGTGAGATTTCATTCTGTTGTATTTATGCTGTTGAATTCTCGCTGTCTGTTTTTCTACAGGGAGAGCTTGGCGAAATGGACACCTGGCAGGGGGACACCAATGCTTGGGAGGATGAGTCTGACGCTACCTGGGAAGCAGAGGAGGTGCTCAGGTAAAGCATCTATTACTGTACTGATGGCCGTGTATGTTCACTCTGACCAGTAGATAGCATCATGTACCACTACTGTGTATTAAAAGGGGAAAAACATAGGTGACATTTATTGTACTCAAACTTACATAGACATGTTTTCTGATCTATAAATCTTGTAAACTGTTATCCTTGTAACAGACAACAGAAATTGGCTGACAGAGAAAAGCGGTCCATGGAGCAACAGAGGAAGAAGATGGAAAAAGAGGCTCAGAGGATGATGAAGAAAGAGCAGAAGATGGCTGTTAAGCTTTCGTAACATTTGCCAGTGCTCAGTTTTGAGCCAGAGGATCTCAAGGGAAAGACACTGAATCATTTGTGAGTTTGTTTAAAGTCATCAAACCATCCAAAGTTCTGCGAAGTGCTGCACTACTACATTTTCAGTCACCTGTTCTTGTCTAGCCGCCTTTCTCGTCCATCTTTGAGTTACAACAATTAATCCTTGGGGTTGCTCACAAACTGCATTTTTTACCATGTTTGTGAGTCATTTGCTCTTTAAGAATTTCAATATTTATCCCCCCTGTCTATTAGGTGTATGTGCTAGTAAGCACAGGACCTGGTCAAGGTGTGTAAATAAACTCAAATCTGTACTGTACAACTTTTTCATTTATGGTGTACAATTTATTTTCTTTATCTTATTTTTAACCACACTGGTTAAAAAAAAAGGTGTAATTATTTTTAAGAATCGCTGTTTATCTGTGACATTGGTCTGCTTATTAATTGTTTTTGTTTTATGTTTCATTGCTTAAAAGGTTTAATTCCCTAATGATTTTTTTGCTCTGTACCATTGCAAAATTAATCATTAAAGACAATAGCATATGCTGTCTTGTAATTTAAAGCTGTGGGTTCCTATGGTAACAACATGGCTATTAACATGAGCTTCACACTGTGATGGAAAAATATGCAGTCACTATCTAGTCAATATTACAAATACAAACCGCATGAACATTGTGTAAAGCATAAATAAAAACATAGGTCAATGATTTTGCATTGTTACATGCATTAAATGTAAAATGAGCCAATATTTGCCCATCACACCCCCACTCCTAAAAAAATAAAATAATTGCAATTTGACCTAAAAATATCTTAACTTTGTGACATATTCAATTAAATATAGGTTGGAAATCATTTGTAAGTCTGTTTTTATTTAAATTTCACACATTCTAATTTCATTGGAATAGTGTTTTATAGATGCCATTTATAAGGAATAAATCATTTTCAGTAGCTACATAACTTATTGTAGCCCCCCATTTATGATTAGACTGTCACTGGCAGCCTTTGTGAAGTGAAATTTACAATTCTGTGGTTTGCAGTCTTGAAAGCGATTGATGCGAAATCAAGGATCGCTTCAGCATACTGGCAATTATTCAGCTTTAGTACCAAGACTATGACCAGGTTTGAGTAAAGAAAGCAAGCAGCAGCCTTTGTGAATCTACTACATTCTGAAGCAATAAGCGCTCCCTGTTTAAATGATTTGCATGGTGCTTTTGGTGTGTTCAATCAAAGAAATTGATTTATGGTTTATGTATTCTTTCTGATGTACATTACATTGTTTTGCTTTGACTATTAAAAACAGGACTGTTACTAAAGTCATCATCATCAAATATGTTCTTGCAGCATTTTGAATAAACGTGTAAGATTCAGGTGAATAATATGCTTTTTAAATAAATTGAGTTGTAATGACCAAATGCAGTTCTGTAACAGAGTTTGCAAAGAAAGACGGTGCAAATGAATGAATCTTGGTGAATCGACTACATTCTGAAGCAATAAGCGCTCCCTGTTTAAATGTTTTTTTTCTCTTTGCTTTCTCTGTTTAAGCATTTTTTTTTTTTTCACGAACAGGCTTTCCCTTGTTTCTTCCCCCAGCTGAGCTCACATGCTGATCTGTAGACAATATGTCCCTGGCATCTGACAGGAAGTTTGTTGAATTGTGATGTGGTTGATTCTTCTCTTCCCTCTGCAGGTCTGGAGGGGGACTCATGAATATTTTGACTGAATGATCTCTGCCTCTGTTAGTTGACGTGCCAGTGGATTTAATGCACTTTACCCTGTTGACGCTTAAAAGATGTGAAAAAAGAATACTAAGAAAACTTATATCCAAGCTGAGGAGGCATGGGAATGCTGTTTGGGTAAAGTCTGGATAGCTCCCTTTTATATATTCATGTTAACATCTTAAATAATTCAGGATTTTTGCCAACTTTTATAGGCCTCTTACATAAGAGTGATGTACAGTGGTGACTGGAGACACTAGTTCAATTAATTGTTTCATAACCATGCTCATCATTCAAAAACACCCCAGTGGGCATCCGATGTCAATTAAATATCAATATGATGAGTCAAAATCAACAGGATGTTTGACAACATATTGATCTTAAACACACGTCTTTGATGCAAAATTGACATCAGATCGCCATCGGAACTTATCCCAAATCATCTTTCCTCACAAAAAATAAAATGGCATTCAACAAAAGCCCATAAAAATAATATTGTTATATTGTTTACTTTTACACAATGGGCATTGAACATAAGTTCAATGCCCATTGTGTAAAAGTAGGCATTGAATCTGTAATGGCTCTTGGGAAGCCTATATGAATTAAAAAAACTAAAGTGACCAAATAATATCTCAACAGAGCACTATGAAATATGTTTGGAAAGTACAGCGCTTGTAAATTTGCAAATGTTGCATGACAGCAGACTGGAAAATGAAATGAAATCGCTAAAGTGCTTGTGGGACTACCAAATGGGCACTATGCACACTAATGCCCATTTTGAATTAACTTTGCAGGTTTGAGTCCAATGCATCAAAAATCTGAATCAGTTTTAGTTTGACACTAAACTAGAAGTGCAAGAAACATCTTAAAGCATCTGATATGAAAAATTGTTCACTATGCTGCTTGTTTCAAAGACAGTTATGCTCACTATGACCACACATTATTTCTATCCCTGTTTTAATTTTGCTCACAAGAAAAAAGATGAATGATTATGGCTCATCTCAAAATTCTAGCTGGAGTCACTCAAGTCTCATGGTTCCACATTCATTTGTGGAGCTAGAAAAAAAGGTCAGGACTCTAGGCACTGTATTAATCATGCTTTAATAATATACATGGACATCTGATGCAAACCACAGGTACAGGTATTGCACATATAGGCACAAACTGTCATTTGCTGTGAAACATCAACTTTCAATTAACAATACAAAAGGTTCAACTTACAGTAATAAATCTCTGCTTATTTGGGGGAAATAAAGAGGATAAATTGATTTTTCATTAAAGCTTTGGCTAAAGGAATAAAGTTCATTTTTGGACAACTCACCATTACAAAACAGATACAGACATTCCATCTTTTGTTTCCCCAAAACTGAACAAGTGCTTTGATTTTCAGCAAGGATGACCTGGGACGGTATCTATAAAACAATAATAAGAAAAACCATCTACCCAAATGATCATCTTATTGAGAAACTATAAATAAACTATACACTCATTAATAAATATTCCCTTCCTTGTCATTTTGCTTAAACTCATAGTAAATATAGTGATGAACTCACAACCGCGGAAAGGTGTTCAGGAAGAGCAAAAAATATACGGTATATATTCTCAAAAAATGCTTAAGTGCTTTCTAATTCAAAGTGAGCCGTGTGCCTGCAATTCAGAAGCCATTATACATCTGGCCTGTGAGCAATGCGACGAAGGGAGTGCAATCCCATGATGCAACAGCCTCTAATGAGAGCGGCAATGTTGACTGGAGTGCTTTTATCCACACCGTGTCGCGAGTATAGCCAAGCCACTGTAGGGAGCACAGGCGCCGCGACGGCAACCAGATCCACCAGAAAACTCTTGCTCCAGTATTGCTTGGTGATCACACCCGGTCCTGGTGAAGGATGTTGTTTCTCTGTGCTCACCTCAAAATCCAGCTCATCCATGAACCGCGGGTTCTCCACCAGTTCTGAGTCGCCCATGCCTGAGTCAGTTGTGATGACTTTGCTGACAAGTGGAGTAGGGGTGTCCAGGTTTGGGAGACCCAGAACAGTGCTGGAGATGGACAAAGTCTGACTTCTACTCCCTTCAAGTCGGAGAAGCTGGTAAAGGAGAGCCTGAAGCTCGTGTGACATTGGCATTATGTCAGTCTGGAGATTCTTATCTTCGGTCTTCTTAACAGAGCATGAAGCGCAGCTGTTGACGGTATCTAGTATGGCTGGTGGAGATGAATTTGATATTTCCGATAATATGGACATTCCTGATTCGATCCCAGGTTTCGGCTTGTTGATGGAGTCTAGATGAAAATCTACTGGAGTGGACATGAAGACCTGCTCCAAAATATCACCTCTGTTGGCCATCTCGTCATTTATTAGCAGCCCACTGTCAGCCATGGCCTCCACTCCATGATCTCCTAGCTCCATTCCAATTTCTTCATCCCCAACTATCTTTTTCCCAACTCTATCAGGGCTCTGAAAGAGGAATTCCTGTGTGTTGTCTTCTTGAAGGTTGGCACCACTCTGAGCAAGTTCCATGCTTTGCAAGAGGGCCTCCAGCTTCCTGTTTTGGATGTTGATGTCGATGAAGTACTTCTGTATTCCCTTATCTTTTTCCATCAGGCTGCTCTTCATGGTCTCCACAACCTGGCGCAGCTGTTTGATTTCCTTACGGGCTTCTTTGAGGGACAGTTGGGCCTCAACCCGATGACACTCTTCCTCAATCCAGTCTTCTCTCATTCTGCTGAGTTGGCCTTTGAGATCCACAATTTCTGCCTCCCTAAAAAATAACAAAAACATCATTTGAAGATGAGGAAGGCATTGCATGACTTTCCTGTCAACTGCCAACTATCTCACACTAGCCAAACCAAGCACTATAAAATATTCATTCCAAAGCTGAATCCAGAAGAACGTTTCATGCAAGACCAAACTCGAGCATTGTTATGACATTTGGGGGGGGGGGGGGGGGGGGGGCTTATGTAATTACCAAGTGGATGTCAGACAAAAAGTCAGTTGAGTGGAGCTTCAGGAGGTGGCTATTACATCACATCTACAATCTCACATCTATGACGCCCAACACACACGTAATTAAAATCATCAGTCCACTGGATGCTAGCTCACCTGTCATGAACCCTGTTGTCAGATTCCAGGAGCTTCGTTTTGAGGTGTCTGATGACCACTTCTTTTTGTTGCAGAGGGGTGAGGTACTGCTCAGGGTTGGGAGGTCTGATTCCATGGTTATCGCCACATGAATGGTAGCGGCTGAAGTTTACTCTCCTGTTGGAGAGAGAAATAATTTCAAAACAAAACACTTCAACCATTTATTATAAAACACCAATATCACTGCATGCAAGAGGCAATTTGTCTGAAAGGGTTTTGCCGGGACAGATGTTTACTGGAGCCAGAGAATTAATGTCTGATGCTGGATTACTGGCATGCAGACAAGAGACAGGATTCTAGTTTATCTAAAAACATGATCGGGCTAGAATCCTAAAAAAATATCTCGACACCAATTGTATGCATGGCATGGTTCTCCAATAATGTGTTTTTTTTTTTCCCTGTAGAGGATGAGGAATTGGGGTCAAAGTAGAACAAAACCAAGTCTCTTTCAACTGAAACTTGAAGCTTCGATGAAAGTGTTCTGTATCTCACCCACAAATAATACAATTGAAATAAAGAAATGTAGTGAAATACAAGACGCATGTTCTTTATTGCTTGAGAAATTGAAAGTGTTTGATAACTTCACACTCAATGCCCTAGTCACCTCAGGGTTTGATAAATCTAGTATGCCCCCCACACCCTTTGCCCTAAATAAAATGAGTTAGTGTCAGCTTTCATATGACTGTAAACAAGATAAAGTGTTAAAAAAAAACATAGCTTGACATATTACAAATATAAAAATATGTACCTGGATGTAGGGCTGGAGTTACAGCTGCTACTATTGGTTGACAATGCAGCTCTGGGTGGAGTCTGGTAGGGAGCGTATAGCGCTGCATCACGGTTGGAGGACGGGCTCCCTGCCGGTTTGAAGACTGGGAGCAAACTGATGTGGGCAATGTGAAGTAATTATAATGAAGTAAATTAACATAATGCAAAAAATTAAAAACATTCTTCCACATTGAATTAATTAAAAACTTGGGAGTATATTAAAATCAGGATACCTGCGAGAGACAGTCTTCTTTCCAGATTTGGTGAGGCTCTCTCTTCTCTTTAGGCTCCCTGTACTGCTGGAGGAGCTAAAATCTGCCTCACTTCCTGCATGAGGAAGAATTGTATGTTACCAATTGCTGACAGGCGGCTACAAACTCAAATAATGCTTGCTTTGGTTGTCAAGTCATCAATGTGCATCGAGAAAACAAGCTCAGCGGGTTGCAGGATTGACACAAAAGGATTATTAATAGACAGATTGAAGCTAAGGGCAACAAATCTGACAGTTAATTGAAAATAAAATGTCATCCAAACCTGAGAGACAGTTCTTGTTATCAAACAAAACCATAGTGCTGTGACCAGTGTCAAACTAATTGGGGAAAACCATTTTCTCCTCCACTTTGGGAGTCGGCTGAAAGTCTGTTCACGTTCACCCAGTCAAGTAACCTCCCACTAATCAGCGTGATTGCCTCAGCTCCAGAACATTTTCCATTGACCAATCAGTTTATTCCCCCATGGTGTTTTGTGTCACAAACTGTATTTGCAGATTTAAGATGGAAGAAGAGTCACTTCCCCTAAGGTTAAACACACGAGTAATGATTCTCTCCTTTAGTTGGCACAGTTTTTGTAAGATGCTGATACATTTGTAATTTCATGGAGATTGTTTGAGACTGGAAAGGTTTTCTTTTAAAAACAATAAACACGTATGTGTATGTTCTATATGTTGCTTCTTCCTTTACCTCTGGTTTTCATGGCCGACCTCAGTGCCTTCTTGTGCTTTGGCGTACTCCGTGTTTCGCGACTGCCTTCAGCCATGACTCGTACCCTCTTCACTTTGGTCTTACGCTCGGGGAGTGTTGGCGAGCTGTGGGCACTCTCCTCTGAGCCTGACGGAGTTTTGGAGGGGGACACAGACTGACTAGTGGGGCAGCCGGTGTCATCTATATTGTAGATAGGCACACAGACAGTAATAACCAAAACCAGACACACGAGAGCTTGACCTTAAGCACACACACACACCTGTAAAACTGCTGGGTTAAAAATTGGAACGACCCAGGAAGATGGGTTAGAAAAGTTATTTTGCAAAAAATAAATAGGGGTTGTTTTGTAAAAAAAAAAATGGTTGCTTTGTTGGGCTGGTCCAATTTTCAATCCAATTTGGGTTGTTTTTGACTCAGGAGTTTTAAGCGTATCTATGGATATTACTGTATCTATATTTATATATTTAGATCTACATTGATATCTACATATCACTCGCTCAAGTAGACAGACAGACAGATATTTGGCACAGAAATTCTTACCCGAGTAAAAACTGTTGGTGCTGATTGTTCTTTTGGAGTGATCTGAGCTGATGTCACACTCTTTGCCCTCTTCCTCTGAGAAAGGAGAGTCAGAAAGAGGAGAGCCATTGCCCTTTGGCTGGAAGGGATGGAGGACCAAACGTGGAATACGACTCTGAGGGCTTCCCTTCTGTGGAGACTTCTTTTCCTGCTTGTATGAAGTTCACATCCATTGAGTGGCATTTGGTATCAATATGTACTGTAGTACATTAAACATACCAAATGATGTCTAAGAACAAATTCATAACGACTCACCTCGTACTCCTGGAATGGTCCCATTGTGTTTCATGTAGTAGATTCTCACTGATCACACATACAAAAAAAAAATAGTTTTGAACTGAATTTTGAATTGAAGTGACAAACAGTAAACAAAGAAAAAGGCCCGCTTTGGGTTGCATCACAAATGTCACAAGAAGTACAGAGACGACACATTCTAATATTACCACCTTATGAAACAAACTGAGTATTGACACTAAAATTCTAAAAGGGCATCCATATTGCATTTCACACTATCTCAAAGATCTTTTCTAATGATCGGATTTAACCAAGATAGAATTAAATCCAAATTCTAATTGTATTGAATTAAATGCCAGCTTTAAAGATGACACAATGTGTGCTCAGTTCCCACTCAGATGGTGAGAATGTGATTGTGAATGATCATTTTTCAATATGTGAAGTGATCATTCCAGGGTGGGTAGCCTCCAATTCTCTGTAAACAGAATATGTGATATTAAAAATGAATGGATGGACGGATGACATTTTTTTTTTTCGCTTTCCCCGGTCAGAATGACAAACCTTAGGCATAGATCCCAGATGGGCAAGAGTCGAGTTACACCATTGAATGGTTGACAGTCTTTAGTCAATCTATAATGCATGGGTTGGGGTTGTGGAGGGCAGTCGAAGAACCCGTAGAAAAGCAACGCAAGCATGAGGGGAATACACACACTCCATGAATGATTTCAATTCAATTTTATGATTATGTAAGGCCAAATTTCCCCATTAAAATCACACCACTGTCCAACCTAACCCATGAGCAAAACCAGAACATTTTCATAACAAGGTGGAATTTTGGTATTAAAATAAAGCAAAGACCAAAGGAGAAATCAACTCTCCGTGGATTAGCTCCCCCCACACACAGCTAAACAAAGAACAAACATTTTGTATTAATGCTTTGAAGCTAAATAATGCAGAATGTCTTCTCATGCTTGAATAAAATCTACAGTCATCACTTCTGGTTTGTTCGCTGCACTGCTTCTCAACAGCTTCCTTTAATGGGTCAGTTGCATAAGTGCAGATGTGATGCATCTTTCAGTGCTCCTATGATGTAATTGACCCCGAGATTTTATTCCTGCTTGGCTCTGATCTAGAATGTCCGGTCTACATATTTGTTCTTTTTTTATCTTCACCAATACATATTTATTGAGATTTTAATATGCATTTATGTATTAACCATTTAGTGGCCAAAAGTAAATCAAGACGATTTTGTATGTAGATGATGACAGCCTCTTAATTCAAACCACAAAGGATGGTGAAAATAGAGCAAAGTGCCATGGGATTGAAACTCCATTTTTCATTGTCAGATTTCAAAATAGAACAGAGATCTAGGTGACCTCCATTATATATTTTAGATTCAATATCCTCACCAACCCAAGTGGCATGGTACATGATCAGATGCACAACAGAATCAAGCAGAGAAAAGCATTTACCCCGGTGCCTTAGCAACAGTCTTAGCAACAAAGGGAATGCTGAGGAAGGGAGCATTTCAGTCCACATTTAGACACCTTGTCAATTTCTTTCATTAGTAATGTTGAAATGTTAAGTGTGGGTGTTACCAATTGACAAAACAGGGAGGGAGGCTTTCAAATTCTGCATGCCTTTCATTTTGTGTAAACAAACTGATTTGTATGTGCACGTTTTAAACAGTGTAGTTTTAAAATCTTTTAATCCCCTCCAATCCAACTGCTTTCGAATGATGATCCACACATGGACTCATGTCAAGCAGTTGATCTCTTTATTCCATCAATTCAGTCAGCCCCCTGTTTTGAATCGTTCTTATATGGACATCACCGATAATATTCAACTAGTACAATGTGAATTTATGTAAATGCTTGCATTAGATTTTCTGCAAGTATGGTACAAAGCAATAAATAAATACCTAAATTAAATAAATAAACAAACAAGCAAAATATGTAACTGAGATTGTGGACTTTGAAACAGATGCCGTCATCACATCATACCGTCATACTGAGACAGTAATGCTTTTGAATCATCCTCATAAAACTCTCTCTCTCTCTCTAGGTGTCATCACGCTATTAGACCGTTGCAATCATTCCGAATTAATTACTAACAACAGTAAAAGGGGTCTTCAACTTATTTTTTCAAAATTTCCTTCTTTTGTAACTCGTCATTCAATTTGTTTTCCTTGTATTGATGCCCCACCTACAACAACTAAATGTGTTTTCCCTTTGGAATAAACACATGCACAACACAATTTATTTCAGACCGGTCTCCAAATAGTAACATTATTTGGATTTTCATAATAAACAACATAGACCCCCCCCCTCCAGCCCCCACACACCTGTTCTTATGTGCGCAGTTCATTTGTTCAGAAACATCCTTACAATATTCTTGATACAAATGACGCCATCAATATGCTCACCTGATGTTTTGCAGCGGTCCCACGAAGACAGTTACGTCGCACGAATACACGTCCAGTTGCTGGTACCAGGTTGTGTTCTAGAGTACAGATGGACCCGGAGATGCCATACACCATTGGACCTCTGATTGTGCGCGCACACGATGACGAGCATCCTCTGGGTGTTACATAACGCATTAACTCTTGAGGCGCCTGTTACACTGTTACGACGGAGTTGACAGATGAGCAAATATGGAACGGCACATGTAATCCATCCTATGGGATCAACATCGACATCGAGAATCAATAAAATAACGATTGCATAAATGTTACAAGTTAAGAACACGCAATTATTTGGATGCAATTCAAGATCGCTCTCCATGGTACTGAACGACGGGTACATGATGGTGGTAGTGGAGTTGCTCGTGTCTTGTGGCTTTCATTATGTTCGTTCTCTATTCATCGTTGTAAATAAACTCTGCAGATTCAAATAAGACAATGATGCTATGTTTTGATCTGACTGCCAGCACGTGACCAAACAAACAACGTTTTGACGTCACTGATGTCCTCTGCTGGAAGTAACGAGTAATGACTTTTTCCTCAGCTGAGGTTGCTATAGCCCGAAAAAAACAACTCACCAATTTTGTTCGTTTTTGCTCACGTAATTGTATTGTGGTTTACATATTTTTTTATTTTTTATTTACATATCTAAATACTGTGCTGTGGACGCTATATTATGCGCGTGTCTCAAGAAATTATCCAATTTGATGTAATTGGTTTACAAATAATCTATTTATGACAGATAATATACAACATATTTTGCATATCTGTATGAAATAGAGAAGCCATGTGTCGCATTGTGTAAGCGACGTGATAGAACAACAAAATGCTCCTCCACTAGATGGCGGAAGGTACAAAATAGTATGCATATATTCCTTTTCCGTGATATTTTTGTTTAGTGGTGTGCTACGAGTAATGATACTACTACTACTACTACTACTACTACTACAACTACTACTACTACTACTACTAATAATGATAATAATAATAATGTATAAATACTATGAAAGAAAACTAAAATTCTGAACCCTTGCATGGTATCCAATCCAACTTTTGATTAGAAACATAAATGTTTTCAGTACAAAACAAAAAAAGAGGAATTGACCTTGCTGTTCCAATTGGGGACTACAAGTGCGTGTGACATAATAGGTATGTCTACTTACACAAAGGCACAAAGTATATAAATTCATTTATTTCAGTTCTTTGTTTCAAAAAGTAAAACTACGCAACTATAGTATATTAAACACGTGCACAAATACACTTTTCAATTTCTAAGACCTTTTACTGTTTTTCTTGAGAGGAGTATGAGACATTTAATTGATCAGACTTTACCAAGGTTTGCAGTTCATTTCAATGGTGAACAATGAGACACTAGAGGTCGCTGAAGCCATTCTAAACGCATGTTTGTCATTGACCAGCTGTACTGCACGGGACTCCGGTGTTCTGCAAGTTTGGCAAGGATCGGTACACTCAATTCTCTTAATTAATGGGATGCGAAATCACTCTTCATAATGTGCATGTGTCAAGTGACCAACAAAACAAAAAAAGTGCATGCAAATATATTTTGCCATGGTTGCATCATTGATAATGGTTATTTTGACACAGGTTTATGATCACTAGTAAGTACTTTTCAACAATCTAGACGTAAAATGTTATCTAATCTGATCAGATATGTCCTTGGAGGCTTTAGTCCCAACGACTATCAGATAAAGACCATTATTGTCCCCATCCCATCTACATTTTGGACTCAAGACTATTTTAAGCTTTCATTAACGTGAAGAATTATGCTGATCCCACACGAGTCTTAAATCATCATTTATGAATGTGGTTTTATTTTAATGGCATTCGAATATTTGTAGGCACGCATATTTTTGCATGTTTCAGGATCTATCAGGGAAACAATAAATAAATGAGTTGCGAAACCACAACAAAAACTTTCCCACATGGATTCCCGGGTCGCTAGTATGGCCTTTGGCTCCGTGTTTGCAAGTGGATGTCATGAAATTGGGAAGCACCGGGCGACCGTGGGGGCGTGTTTCAATCGGCCTAACAGGCTCTGCTCTTGTGTGGAGTCCAGAGCGCAAAACGCACTTCTCCAGGGCGCAAACCAATCTTACACCCTGACGCGCAGACCATCTCCGGCTCAGGCGGACCCCTCCATCCAAGGGAAGGAAAATACGAATCTTTCCACATTCGACGTCTCCTCCTCATCCTCCAGCCATGTTTGCATTTCGAGTTATTACGCTTTATGTGGGCCTGCTCCTTGTTTTCCTTTGGAATATACCATGTTTCCAGTCAGCTGCTATCATCTCTCCCTCTAGCCCGAAGAGGAACAGGGGAGCCAGGCTCCCTCATCAGGGTGGACAAAGGTCAACCAAACTCCTAAAAGACATCTTCGCCTCTTCTCATCATATGATGGGCCAGCATAAAGAAGACCTTAAGGACGATGTCGTGCCGCACGAGTACATGCTCTCCATTTACAGGACGTATTCCGCAGCGGAGAAGCTTGGACTAAACGCGAGCTTTTTCCGCTCCTCTAAATCTGCCAACACCATAACAAGTTTCGTGGACAGAGGAACAGGTTGGTTTGGGGCCGCGGCCAGCTCTGTCACATTCATCTTGCAAAGTTTTCTTTTTGGTTGAACTACCTGACATAAAAAAAAGGAAGAAACTGCGAATTAGAAAATTGAGAAAACCATGCAATTGCGGTTGGATCAATATACGGATACATAATTTTCTCACATGCGCAAAACTTTTCTCTTAGTTTTTTTGCGCGAGCTACTACACTTAACCCCTGGGTAACACGACAGTAAAACACTAATTGAGACGCTCTCTAAACGAAGGTTGTAAATCAGTGTCAGTGCAGGCTTAAAAAAAAAAAAAAAAAAAAAAACTCCACGGGAATGGGAAACCTTCCCCATATTCCACAACGCTTTTGGTTTCAATGCACAACACCTTCATGGAAATTAAGTGACTGCAGAGTCTACGGAGAGAAGTACATGGGTGCGAGGAGCAGGTGTTTGAGGCATTAATAGTGTGGTAGCAAGTGTTTGGTGATTGTCATTTCAATATTGCAATTGAAATACATGCAGGTACACTCCAACACTTGCACACACCACGGCCTATTTATTAATCGTGGACAGTGCACATGATTTATAATGAATCGGCTATAAGACAGGCGGTCCAAAAAAAAAAAATATTACAGCTCCCCGTTCAACATTTGACTCGCTTTTCTAAATACGCAGTCAGAAATAAAAAGTAAATTATATGGTAATTCCAGTCAAAACGAGATTTTACCCTTGTGCTTCTTGCTGTGTGAACGGATGCGATGGGACTGGGGTGAGCGGGAAAGGGGGGGGGGTATGTCGCACTCTTCGCCGGTGATTGTGATGTGGCGTGTCAGTGGCTCTGACCCCGAGTCGAGACCCTCTGAGAGCCGCATGGTATAGAACGGCTGATTGGGGTATTTGAGCTCAGTCATCTAATTGAGTGTTCATGTCATAACATATCAAACATTGTCTTCTTCCGTATTGACCCAAAGGCCACGAGGATGCATAACCAAATGAACGACTTCGCCGGGGGAAAGGTAAAACAACAAAAATAATAAGCATTTCCCCTGCTGTGAAGTGATTTGTATTATTTTATTGTTGTAGCAAATTCCCTCACCAATTACAATTCATTATGGAAAATAGACTGCCTCACGTTCATTTTTTCAAGGGTTCTCACGAAATTCCTTAAGGGTTGCATTTTATTAGGGAACCTGCAGAATTGAACTCAACTGGGAATAAAACTCAAGGCAAAATTCAGGCCTGCTTATATGCACAAGCATGCGCTGCGCCTTTACTTTCCAGTCCATATTTAAGTGTTATTTGCAGATTAGAAAAAATATTTTTATTGGACTCAATATTATTTTAAAAATAAATAGCCCTAGACATGCATAATTTAAGGCTATACTTTTGAACGTAATTTCAAGATTACAAACGTTTCAAAATTCTATAACCACTGTGATGTCATTATATCACATTTTATGAATTGCCATTGAAATAATGAAAACTATGATTTGCATTTGTTGACATACGACAAAAATTGCCTAGGAAGTAATCTAACGGAATCTCGATATTAAGAAAACCTGGTACATTCTTGTCTGTCAACACGAATATGTCAGTAATTTCAACAGGCTGTTCACCCAGTCGGTTCAAGGGCCATTTTAAGGGGGATGTTGTCGTTGGCAACATGGGATGAAATATAAGAGGGGAAGTGCTTTAATGAGAAAGATGGGAATTCAGGCTGTTAATTATTTGGTGAACTTGTATTCGATTTTGTTTAAGGTCTTGTTAAAAAAAAAAAAGGTAGAAAAGAAACGTAATGCAGACCAGACGCGCAAGTCACAGAAACAAGCACAAGGTTTCAATCTGCTTTTTTACGGTTTCCCTCGGCAGGGTTCACGGAGGGAAACTGACAAGTAGAATCAAATATCTATTTAGAATAGCTTGTACAAATCACGCGTGTGTACGCACGCAGCCTTGTCACTTTTATTTTTCCAAGAAGTTTGATATTATTCTGCATGGTCAACCCATGCAAGCGTTCATTCTAACGTTTTTTTTTTCCCCCAAGCAGAATACGCAGTATTTAAACAAAGCAATGAACAATATGCATGTTTCACGATCACCCAAAAATAGACCTGTGTATTAAAAAAATAAAAAATAAAACAATTGTCGCGTCATATACCAATAATGATTTTTTCGCTCTCGTTCTTAAACTTATATTAAAATCGTGTGTTTTGCGAGTCTGCCCAGCTATAAATCGACTATATAGGTCAAATATTTGCAAAATTTTGTTTTTTCTTAACAACAGCGTCACATTGATGGAATATTTGCCCCCCCCCCCCCCCCCCGCAGTGCTCAATAATGCATTGTGTATTGTTGCCTTTGAGCAGCACTTACTTACCCCAACTTTTTTGGGTTGTAAAAATCAACAATACTCTTTAAAATATATATGTAAATAATGAATAAATGCAAATGGTTGAATTCATTTCGATATCGCACAAGAACCAATGAAGCCACAACTATAATCATATTTTGAGTGCGATGGCAATTTAAACGAAACATATCGTTAATGATGTTGGCTAATGTTTGAGACGTGCGTCCTTAAATAAAAACCAAATGACAACAAGCAAAAATAGATGTTTTTGCAAACAGCCGGGAAGCTGCGTGCTTTGGAAATCTAGGTTCATTTTGAACCCAGATGCGCGATTTGCTGGGATATAAATCAAAAGATGTCAAAGACCAAAAGTTTGGTGCTTGCAGGTATGCAATAAATAATGAGATAAATAAATGAATAAATAAACATACAAATAAATAATTAAATATAAATACACCATTTAGAGAGCAACTTTTCCCAAACGCAGATGCAAACGTATTTTATTGATCATTTAACAGGCGCACAATTGATCAAGAAATGACTTAAAATATTGAATTATGTATATGGTGCGCTTTTTCATGAAATTGCACGTCTTGATGTTATTTCTGTCAATATACGGTCCATTTCATTCAACTTGTGCCTTTGTAAGGGACCAGACTTTTGTGCGGAACGGTAAAATACATAGCTATTCAAGTATAGTAAAACACTTGTAATATTTTCGCATTAACACAAAATCTCAATGTATAAGAAGAGGATGTTTTTTTAAGCACAAAATGGGTAAACATAATGAATATGTGTTTTTCTCTCAGGTTGGTTTAGTGTGGGTTTTGGAGGGGGGTGGAGCTAAGGCCTCTGTGAGTCCCCTCCCTCCCCCATCTGAACACTGTACACCCTAAGTGAATCTGACGGCAATTATTTTCCTCTTTTATCCTTGCAGACGATCTTTTGCACCCTCCTCTGCGAAGACAAAAGTATCTGTTTGATGTCTCAACCCTTTCAGACAAAGAGGAGCTGGTTGGGGCAGAATTAAGGATATTTAGGAGAGCGTTGGGAGACTTACAGACGACAGGCCTCTACCACATCCAACTTTATCCCTGCAACTCTGATATGCTGCTGGACTCCAGACTGTTGGACCCTTTGGACGCTACCAAGTCCAGATGGGAGGTTCTGGACGTTAAGGACATGTTTAAATCCCATCATCATCATCATCATCATCATCATCATCATCACCATCATGAACATAAAGGGAACCATCTCTGCTTTCAGCTCAGAGTCACTCTCAGTAATTCTGACAAGGAGTTGGACCTCAGGGTGCTGGGTCTGGACAGGAGCGGGCGGTCCCAGCAGGAGAAAGCCATCCTGGTGGTCTACACCCGCTCTAAGAAAAGGGAGAACTTCTTCAACGAGATGAAGGAGAAGATTAAGTCACGGAGGTCTATCAAGGAGATAGAGGTGGTGAGAACTTCAGCGGAGGAGGTGGAGGGGGAAGGTACGCCCCTCAGCGGGGTCAAAGCGGAGGGGCCACGGAGGCGGAGGAGGACAGCGCTGAGCAACCGCCATGGGAAAAGACACGGGAAGAAATCCAAATCCAGGTGCAGCAAAAAGGCGTTGCACGTGAATTTCAAAGAGCTGGGTTGGGACGACTGGATCATCGCGCCCTTGGACTACGAGGCGTACCACTGCGAAGGAGTGTGTGACTTCCCGCTCAGATCTCACCTGGAACCTACCAACCATGCCATCATACAGACTCTAATGAACTCCATGGACCCCAACAGCACCCCTCCGAGCTGCTGTGTCCCCACCAAACTGAGCCCAATCAGCATCTTGTACATAGACTCGGGCAACAATGTGGTGTACAAGCAGTATGAGGACATGGTGGTGGAGCAGTGTGGGTGCAGGTAGCGGCCCATCAACTTAACATGATTTTTTTTTTTTTTTTAAAATACAAACATAAAAATCCATGACGATATGGTCGAATGGGTGGAAGAGTCCTTACAGGATACCTCAACTCGTGACATCCACATGGGACGCTTGATGTTGCTTATTTATTCTAATTCACTGCTCACAAAAATGCACACTCTCTGCCTTAAAGTGTTATTTCCCAACCATGCAAAAGTTCCTAGTCATCAAACAGGCCCTTGTTTCCCAGAGATGTGTTCATTGTGTGACAAAATCCCATTGGATGCCACCGTGCACCTGTTCGTGCTGTGGCTGTAGAGCACAGAGGCTTTTTGGCTGCCAGTGTTTGGACTTGCAAGCTCTTGTCGTGCAATCCTGTCCGTAGGGCGGACTCTTTTGGGTCTGCATCCAGCTCATAATTGCCTCTGTCCGGCTGGAGCCATTGAAGGCTGTACAAGTGCATGTTTTGAAGAAAAAAAAAAAAAGAAAAAGAAAAGAAGAAATGAAAGGAGATAGAATGTCACACACACGCACACAGGCATACACAGAGTCAAAGAAGAGGAGCTAATGCCTTCAAGAGATTTTTGCCTGACTGCAGACCGGGCTGGAGGCGCTGTGAGGGTTAGCGTGTGCTTTTGTGGACAGAAAAGGACAAAACGGACTTGCTGGCCCTCTGTTTTTGTAAAAAGATATTGTCTAAAGCACACACATGAGGTGAACCTTTTTTTTTTTTTTTTTTTATTGCTCAAAAGTCTGCATCGTTATGAAATGCACTTCCGCAGCTTACTGCGCCAAGAAGATATTTGAACGTTTGGTGAGGAAATTGTAAAATGAGAGACTCGCAAATGAAGCGATTTTAAAATGCACATTAGCTTTGAATGCACTGCTGTTCATTATTTTTGAGCTGTAAATATTTTGTATAGTCGATAACTTTACAAAGTGCTCAGAATGAAGAAATGAGAGAACTGCATTTCTTTGTACATATACAAAATGCACTCAAATCGGTATAATTTCTATTCTATAATTATTTTATTATTTGTGATGTACAGAGTTTCATGATAATCATATATTTCTTACATTGATAAGAGTAATTTAAGGTGTATTCAATATATTTTTTTTTTTTGCAGAGGGTGGAAAATACCATTACTGTCTACCTCATCATTGCGTATTGGACCCGAGTTTTGAGGTGCATTCAGTGTAAAGAGCTTATACAGTATATAACAGATAATCTATATTCATATTTTAATGGATCCACTCCCTTACTGTATAAATAAAATTCAAAACCAAGTCCACAAGCCTTGTATTTGGATCAATTCCACCCTCATTTTGTTTTGTGTATTAAAACCAATAAAACATTGTTGGACATGTGTACTACAGTGAAATAGGTAAAGTCAATTATTTGTCTCATTTTCATCTCATTTCAATATTTTAAATTTGTGTGGATCAAAATGTTTATTCCTTCCAGTTCTATGCCAGCTCAGACTAGAGAGCACACGGGTCATGAAAGCCATGAGTATAAAATTACGATATGACTTTATAAAATGTTGTAGTCTTTGACAATATTTTCAATGTCAGCAATGTGTCAATGGAGCTCAGTATGAAATGTTCTGAAAAATTAACACCCCAAATCATGCTCGAGTATCAATTATTAAATGTATAGTTGGATATACTTAGCAGGTCTTTGTTGATGCTCATAGTTCACGACGTCATGTAAAAAAATATTGGCACTATGAGCGTTGTGACAAATAAATCCTTGAATAACTTGACAGGATTACTAAAGACAAAAAATAAGTAATTGGATTCCAAATATTTTTAACCTTGTGGGTGTTAGTCCCTCTCCAAGTTTTTCAAACACAAAATATAGTGGCAATTAAAAGTTGAATTGCATGTATGATAAGTCACTTAATTTGTGAGTCTAAGTGATGCTATCACGTCCATGCACACTTAAGATAAAAACCAAAAAATAGCATCAATTGTGCCCTTCACCATTATTATCATCCTTCAGTTTAGACTGAATGCAATTTTAAGGAAAATAAAACCACAAAGTTCCAGTTAAAGCGATGAAGACGATTTAGATACTAGTTAGAACTGACTATTCGTTATTAGAAGTATTGCCAAGTATTCAAGCTCGTTTATTTATGATCATTTAGAAACAGTCAATCTTCCAAAACAGTAATTGCCATAAATGCCTTCACATCGGTTTACACAAAAGCCATTTTGCAAAGATCACCATAGACATATGGTGACCGTCCAAATGATCCACAGCCTGACTGTCACTGATATAGCACTGAATGTTCGAAAGCCCATTTATTTCCCAATGAATTAGCTCGCCTGGGTCAAGTTTACTTAACACTTTCATGTTTTCCAATCTGTGGATGAAAAAGTCCGAGAGAAAGGGATTGCTCCCATATAGGCTATCGACCTTGGCCTGGAAACAATTAGGAAATTGCTTTGAAATGTTATATGTTGTCCAGACTCTTGTACAGTATCATATCACTCCTCACATGCTTGTGAGGGGGAAACAGAGGATGCTAAGTGCACTCTTTAGCAGGCGCGGCAAATGACTGACACAACAACCATCCCCTTGAGTATAACCAAATGGCCTTCCAGGCTATATGTCTGGAACACCACAGCCATGGTGCTACTTGAGCCTTGCTATCTTCTCCCGCAAGTATTCTGGGAGATAGTTGGCACCATCATCGTTAGAAATGAGAAGAAGTAACAAAGACAGATTAAGCGACAGAGCTCTAAATTACTGGCGCAACCTTTTCTTTTTGATTTATATTTATTTGACAAGTTTTCTGGTGTGGGGTGGTTGGGGGGGTGGGGGTCACTGGCCGAGAGGTGAGACCGAATGTGAAAGGAACAGTTAAATGGTGATGAAAGGGAAAGGAATGCTTTGTTTACCCGCTCAATCCCCCTCTCCTTAAGTTAAATGTTCCAATAAAACTTCTTCATGACAACCGCCGTATTGTCCCTCCAAAGTAGAGAGAGCAAAAAGAGAGTTGTGTTTATTTGAAACTTGGTTTGGGTGTATTAGTCCAAGCAAACCAAAATTGGCAACAAGACGGGTTCTTTTCAAAAGAAATGTGGAGAATGTATAACACAAATAGTCTTGACACCCCACATCTGTGTGTGAAGGCTCCTCTTTAGGGCAGTGGTAGGATCCAAAACGAAAAAAAAAAAAAAAAGATCGGCATTGTGATGGTTTGAGTGGGAAGCCCGGGAGCCTCTCCAAGATACAAAAATCATCTTGGCTCATTGAGAATGTGAATGCTCCTCATTCTTGACCTTCCCTTTATCAGCCATTTACTCATCAGGATGGACATACAATACATCTTGCTGATAACCTACATACCTGAGACATCTAAAGCAAGTGGAACAATGTTAGCTGGGAATCAAGAGGCATCATTACATCTATTGTTGGGATTTTAATTCAATGAAATCCATCTTACTAGCAGAAATGTATAAAAGAGCTTGACACTTGGCCAAGGCCTGACTTTCATATTGATGAAATCCAGCACAAGCATATTTTCAGTAATGATGTTTCTCATTAGAAGGGTTCTTGGCGAGAGAAAGATTCAGTGTTCTCTTGTGCCTTGTAGTTCTTGTTGTTAGTTAGACGATACAATGGCTCTATTTACAATAAATTTGACACTCTTTTTATTGTCACAAGGTTCAGAATGTGCTTTCCAACAATGACACACATGACTAAAGGCATGTACATACAATTATGTGTGTGTGCCTATGTAAGTATTAGGAGTGGACAGAAGGGTTGCAGTGCACACAGATGAACAGATGAGGGATTTCAGCAGAACAGCAGATGCCTGAAGTGACCATTTCTCCTGCCTTTCATTGAACCATTGGCTCCAACACAAAGGCAGGGATGGCCCTAAACATTAAATACACTTGCTTGTGTCTGAATGGCAAAGGTCATATTCACCCCCTCACCCAGCTCGCTTCCATCTATTCTGAGTATCTAGAGTTGTCACATTGGCATTTTCTGAAACCATTTGAACACGAATCGTGTTACACGACAATCAGAACTGGACATTTGAAAGGGAGTTTGTCATTTTTGGAAAGTTATAACTGCTGGTAAGAGAAGCAGCGATAACTTAACAAAAAACTGGATGTAACAGGAAGACAAGCAGACGCCTCCAATTCATGATATCCTGATAATAGCATTAAAAGTCAAGGTCATATTAAGATAGACATTTGCTTGCAAGATAGTCTCCACCAGTTATTTGGAAGCTGTGCTATTTAATCACAGGTTCCAAGATGTGCTTAGCTTACCTGTCCAGAGAAGCATGCTTTTTTTGGTGCTGTTTATTTTCTAAAAGAATGTTGAGGGTGCCCTTTCACCTCACCTCATCAATTTACTACTCCTGGTCTACGTTACAGATGGTGACCCTGTCCTCGTCATCCCTGATTAACAAGTACACCTACAGATTCTCCATCAAATCTCTGCTTAGCTTGCTGTCCATCTTTTTTTTGTTGTTATTGGACGTTTCTGTGAGGTTGAGTGAGGTTCTGAATGAGCCTGAGCCAAAGGTAAATTTACTCTGTCAAGAATGACAATAGTGATGTTTGGGAGCAAGGAAAGGACGTGACCTCAGTGCCAATTCACATCCACAACTTGAGTGGCAGTGGACAGTGAGGGAGGGTCATTTACCAACAATGGTATTTTCCGGTCCGGACACTCAGCCCGTAGGAGGGCCAATAAAGCCTTCACTGTGTTATATTGACTCAAAATGTGAGTGAATCAGGCAAAGATTTATTAGAATGGCACACAATATGCCTTCAAGAAACCACTATCACAGTCAGCTCTCTTCAATTCTTCCCTTTGCAATCATTCATGAAAGTTCATACACTAGTGATAAAAAATGGCATTTAGTACATCAATTTATGTCTGATTTAAAAAGGTGGTGGTAAAACAACTTTCTGTTGTTGTTGTAAACTAAGACAGGTATGCATACATGTCAGGGGCAAAGAGGCAGCAAGACAAAGATCTGAGCTTGAAAGGCAAATGACTGTGGGGTGGAAGGTGGATGGTGGAGGGGTGCACGAGGACTTGATGGACAACTCCACAACTCAGCAGAGGCAGAGCTTTCACTTAAAAATGGTGCCTGGCCTATCTCAAAAGGTCAGAACCCAGAACACTAACACACTACATTAATCATGAGAGATTGTGGCTTACCTGTCTAGTGTTTCAGCTGTGGTGTACAGTTAACCTGCATTTTGTCTGATAAGGAGGTGTGAAGGATAAAGGGTCTGAGCGATGCAAATGATTGGATATTAATAATGCAATTTCTGAATGGATGCGGAAGTTGCTACAAAAATACAAAAATACAAAGAGCAATGTTTTAAATATACATATTTGCTTCCATGAATCATGAATATGTGTTCTGAAGGGTGGGATAGTATGCTATGGAAAGGTTTTATTGTTATTGTTGTATTTTATTGTACGTGATGAAAAAAAGACAACCAGTTTAGAAAAAAAAACTGCAAAGCTCTTAAAGATGCTTCCTACTTAGGTGACTGAGGAGAGCAAAGTTTGGGCTTCCATGATGAAGCTGCTGTCTGGCCGACCCGACCCCGGAGAAGCGGAAGATAATGGATGAATGGATAGATGGATGGATGGAAAATGGATGGCAGGCTTCAGTAGAAGTAGCCTGCAAGACGTTGGACGTAAGACGTTGGACATAACTGCTGAAAACAAATTTGGCCAAAATGTCATCAAGGTTATAGGCTTTCCGTTGCATATTTGGTGTTGGGTGATTACAGGTGATGAAAGTCCAGAAATCATTTTCAATTAAAGACCAAATTGACGTTTTGAAGTGTTATAAAGTAAGTGTATGCTGAAAATATACAGCAGATACCCCCACAGTATGAATCAATGCGGTAATCAAAAATCCAAACCAAAATAAAGAGACTGCGTTTCAATTCTCACTCCTTCACGCTTCATGTGCATGTTGCATTTACTGTTGGCTGAACTTTACGTAATCATAATGAATTAATAAAAATGTCGTTGAATATTATATGAAATAAAAAGAGTATGCCAGGCACATGTGCATATAAAATAAAAACTGCATGAACAGATTGAATGTTCTGCCAAAGTGAGGTAAAGGCTTCACGCTCTCACAACCCCCTTCTTGGTAATTGCCCCATTATACGTTGGTGGCAGATGAAGCCATTACACATGTTTTATGATGGGGCCATTTTCATTTTGTCTTCCCAATGAAGGACAGATTTATGGCACAACGCAGTCCTCCATTCAGGGAGGTGTGCATTTCCTAATACACAAACACTTGAGCTGTGTTTACATGCTCGATCAGGCACACACTCGCACACACACACCCACACACAACTAAGGTGCACATACACACACACAGGGCAGGATTTCCAAACAATTAACTTTATTATGAATGTTAACAATAATGGTAAAAGTGTCAACGCTTCAAGGCTGAATAGAATTGATAACTGAAATGATTCTTGGTGGAATTGTAAGTATTTGTCAGGTACAAGTCTTACAAACAAGGTAAGCTGAGGAACACTTGTTATTAATGATTTACTCAAGTCACACAAAGAAAGCAGGAGAAAAACTTGCTGGCCCTTGTGTTTGTGCTTACGTGTTACACAAACCAGCCACTGTGACACTTCCAACACCTTGCTCATAACATCTCGATCTGTCCAACGCTGACTGATTTTCTCATTGCGTCAGTCATGGCAACATACAATCCATTCGCTTTACATTCACCCGCACATGCAAGCTTTTTGACTAGAAATATTATCACAGACATTCTCACCAGCTGCTATTCTTGTGTCTCTCGCATCTTGTAGCTTGGCACAAAAAGAAAAAGAAAAAACAACAACTGAGCTTGCACACAATCTTTCTGTTTGCTGTAGTCTGACCTCTTTGTGAACTGCGGTAAAGTGAAAGGCACTTTCAGCTGGGGGAGAATCGGATGGCAGTAACCATATGCCTTTCTACTGATACAAAGGTGGGAAAAGGGGGGAGGCCAGGGTATGTGAGCATTGGGTAGGGTGGAGGGTGGGGGTATTGCATGCTAGGTTGAAAAGGAAAGTGCCATGCTGAATCTTTTTGTGTTAGTAAGTGGTGGCGGTTAAGGGTCGGGGGTTTGGGGCAGAAGAAAAGGGGAGTTTTGCTGGATGTTGTGCTCAACATTCGGCTGACTGACTGTTGAGATGGAAGCCCCTTATGGATGAGTGCAATCCGTAAATAGCATTCCTTTTTCTCTGTCTGACCCTCTCTGTCTCCGATTTCAGTCTTTACTTGACTAATATCTGTCTATAGAGAAGAAAGCACCTCATCGGGTCTGTGGATGAGGCTCAAGGTGCTCTTCTGATCACAAATACATTCTCTCAAGAGAGCCACAAAAATATTTTCAATATTTTATATGGTTACACCTGCTTGAGTGTGGGCTTGCTGTATTTAGTTCAGTAACTGTTTTTATGTAGAGGGGCAAATCCATGAATATATACCCATAAAGAGTGTTATTACAATTACAACAATTCTTATAAACCAACAGAACTGCATCCGTTTCAGGCGTGCACAGTTGCTTGTGGCTAGGCAGAGGTCATAGGGTACAACGGTTACTTCTCCATAGGTCAAATAAACATATACACATGCCAATCACACGCACTCATCTTACAGAATTGTGAAATTGGGGCTGATAGCAAAGTGCTCCTGGACAGAAAGCCGGAAAGGTTGCCAGGGAGACTTACTTCAATGATAGTGTGACAGCTCACCAAAGTTATGATTGCAGAGGACCCAAAAGTGAACGAGAGACAGTTGGTAGAGGCTTAAGGGATTTTTTAACGAGAAGAAATGTCTCAAGACCAAGGGTAGGACATTTGCGTAGCTGGCAAGGCGAGATCCAGCACACAAATTGATTTGATGCTGAAATATTCCAACGTTTGACTTGAATTCTTGCAAAACGAGTTGTGTTCATAATCCCACAGGTTGAATATCCCCATGGACAGACGTCCTCGTGAGCAGCCAAGATAAGTCTGAACACACCACACACAGCAGGATTATCTTTGGAACCAATACGGGAATCAGGGCCGACCTACGATTGTCGGAAGGGTAGATTTGGGGCTAAAATCAGGACGATTATTCAGCTGTCTGAACCGGGCTATTGTAACTAGATCCATATTTTATAATATAGTTCATTTCATCGCATTTACCAAGTTTGTAACATGTTGCAAATGTGCTGTTTTAACAAAACAATGTCATTGTTTTAGGGGGATATGAAGAGGACCAAATAAACACAATGGAAGAGCCTGTCTGTTCAAACTTTGCTCTGTTTGTCCCACATCTCCCTCATTTTTCACGCACATGTTGCATTTATTGTGGAATGTACTTTAAGCGAGTGCAATAAAAGTAAATATAAAATACATGAGAATATTATTAAAGCATCTGTCAATGCCTATTTTACTCATCATATTTTGGAATTTTTGTGGACTGAGTGGTGGAAAATTTGTGTGATTCAGCTGTTGTTCAGATGGTTGTTTCCCAATAAAGGAGGAGAACAGTTTCCAACTTTCAAGGCATCTGGTAATTTGCAATGTGGTTTGTAAATGGTGAAATGTTTTCAACAATGAATCCATTACATTGTAGTTTGAACTGAAACTCCTTTTTTCCCCAAGTCTACATTTTGTCACTTGTAATATTTTATTTGTTTATTGACACACTCAAGTGTGTCAATTATTTTTTTACAACTGTTTACATTGCTTTAATCAGAAACAACTGCTTTTAGCCATCAAAGTCATTTGAAAATTGTCTCCTATTTTGTGCTGACGAGTGATTGATTGCGAATCATTAAAATGACTCATGAACGATTGAAATGTGAGCGTGTGCATACAGAGTGAGTATGGAATATTATGTATAACAATCAAATCAAATATATATTAGGGCCACAGTTTCATGTCCATATGTCATGTGGACGTAGAAATATGGTCCTTGACCAGACGAATATTTAACGGGATATGTGACGTACTCTTATTAAATGTCAAAAATTGGCCTCTTTTGTGGATATGAATCGCATATGCATGCAATGCGTCTGCAGTATGAATGGCTCATCTGTACACATCTGACTTGTGTGTCATCAAAGCTTATTATGCACTCTACAAGGGGAGGAGAGAATGCTTGAGACCACTGACAGTCATTTGTGAATATGCAAAGTTGTCTTTTGAAAATATCCAACAGTTTACCATTCTCAGCGCTGATCCTTATCAAGGCATATCTGGGAAGGTAAAATCCCTCTCTAAATAGACAAAATAATCTTTATAGACATTAGATAAATTAGGAATTTGCTGAAGGGGACAATCAGGCTCAAAATTGATATGAACTACTTTTGTGGGTTATTTGCTTTACCAGTTCTGATTATTTTTAAAAACTAATTGTAGACAGAAAAAAACACCCACAAACAAACCATGCACTGATACTTCCAAATTAAATTGTGGGGAATACAATGTTGATACGTACACATGCATACACATCTTAAACCGATTAACTGACTTAACGCAGCTCTATATAGTGAGTGATCTTGCTGTGTGATCACAGGAGATTTAGGGAGCCACCATGTTTGTAAGGAAGAGAGGACATACCGGAAGAATGTTTGTTAAAGACGTAACATTAATCCATTCCTCTTGGCGTTCTTTAAAGAGTAGCAGCAGCTATGACAGGCTAAATGTTTCCAGAAATGTCACATTTCCACAAAATCTAAAAAGCCTCTTACAGGCGCTCATCCTTTGATGTCCGAATATGCGTTAGAGATCCGAAGATAAATTGATGATGCTTGAGGTTGGAGAGGAAAGGAGTCTGGGTGGAGGGGCTTGGCAAATGCCTGCCGATGGAACAGACTCCACCATTCAGACCACTTTGCCAATGAATCCAGATGCTTTCACAAATGGCTTTTCTTTTTGTTTCTTTCAAGCCCAGGGTGGTTGGAAGTGTAGCTCTGAATCAAGATCCCTTCAAACCTCCAAGATTGCAAGGTTATAGCCCTGAATCTGATTAATCTCGGGCAAGGTATTGCATCCGATCCTATTGCTTCTGCACATATTGGCCCTGGAAATGCACACCCACCCTTACACAGATATTGAACAGATGCTGCAGAGCTGCTGTGAGCTATTAAATATGTGAGATGTAGCTCATCACCATCGTATCGGATCAGAGAGCAGCTGGACAGAGCAGGTACGTTTAATACCACATTTCCTCTCTGAAATCAAAACGCATTTCATGGGGAAATCTGTGTCATATCTGGTGAACAATGTGTTCCCTATATGTAATAAAAAAAAAAAAAACTTAAGTGGTAGTTCATATTGCACTGGTTTTAACAGCAAACGAAAAAATTGAGATCATTGATTGTTTCCAAAAGTGCATTTTTTTTATTTTAAATGACACATACAGTATATTTGTGAATTGGGAGGCACGTGGATAGGATCAAGTGAGGAATGAGAATGAGAGTGTGGAAAAAGTGGCCATTCCTAATTTCTAGTGATGCTAATAGCCAAAGCCTGTTCTTCATCTGTCATAGCAAGGTAATACTCCGTGCAGCCAACAGGGTGTCATGTGACTGGCATTTCTTCTTCAATGGGAAAAGGGAGACGAGTGAGGGTGAAATTGAGAAAATGAGATTGTTAAAGCAATTACTTTGTTTCCAATCCCACAGCCAATGTGTTTTATTTGAAATCAGGACGCAAGTGACTAAACTTCACTATTCCAGTCCATATAATAAGCAAAATGACAAACTAGTCATAACTCAGAAAGAACAACCATGTGAGCCATATTTCCCCTTTCAACTGTCCAGAAATGTAAAAAACTGAAGGACTTTTTGCTGGATGAGACCAAACATTCATTACAGATTTAGTCAGTATATTGTCAGTGCACTCGACTTTTTTAATGGATAAAATGACCAGTACTTTTACTTTGGTACTACATACCGCTGCATACTTTTCGATTCAAAGCACTTCTTTCATTACATCTCAAGACAGATTAAGGTGGAATGGCAATCGTTGATATAAACTATTACTTTTCAGTCGTCTTTATTTTCTGGAGCCAAATAATAATTCCATACTATATTTAGTTTAACTGCTACTTTTGATCATCTTGACAAAAATGTTATCAAATAATTACCATTATTACAATTAAAGTAAGCTTCGTGTTTGCCAGTTAAAAAGGGTAGACATTTGCGGTAAGGGCAGCATGAAGCATAAAGAGACCATCATTGAGTGGCAATCAGTTTGTAACCCACCACTTGTCAGAAATTGAGTTACACTTCCTCAGGATGAGCTATAGAAAATGAATGAATTCATGAAATAGTTGCTCGACAAGTAAGGGTTTTAAAAGTGGTTATGACAAATAATCGGCCGTAACAAAAGAAAAAGTAATGGACCCATCTTTAGTGGTTCTTTTGATTCCCAATAAACATCAGGATCAACTGTTGTGCTCATAATCATCTAATTATGTTAATTTAATGGGTGAAAGAAGATTTCCAATTGGAGGTTACAAGTTATTGTTGTTTAGTTGGCCTTTATTGCCAAATAACTGAGATTAATCTCATCAGAATTCCCAGTGGCATGCACCCAATGTTTCCGAGCACATGCAACACCTGCAGACTTCACCCAGCTTCACTTGGCCTCTTCAAAAATAGTATGAGTTCCCTTGTGTGAAGTAATGGTTTGTTCCTGTCTGAAGAAGAGAGCCCCTTGATAGCCATTATATACAGACTGTCATGACATTTTGGCTTCAGACCTTGGACTCAAACTCAACTTCAGTGCATCTGTGCTGGAGACATTTCTGTTTAGTCTGGATGCAACATTCCACTGAGACATTTTGAAATTTGCCACTTAAAATATAACATCCTTTAGAATGTGAAGTTTGTCCAAAAATTCCTCATCTGAGTTGCTGAAAGAAGAGTTCAGAAGGAAATAGCAGAATGGGGCATTGCCTCCATTCATCCGTGTCAGTAAATTCGTGAATTTACAGACATAAATTTTATGAGCCTCTGGCAAGAGTGCCAACACTATCCACTAACGGCGAATTGGCCAAATAAAATGGCTCAACTATTTATGATTCACTAGCCTCATAGGAACAACAATTACATTTTGGCGTGCTGTGTCTGCCAACCTAAAGAAATTTTATTGCGTGTCTCTGTGTTTGTGTGCATTCAGTTGTGGATTGAACATCTGCTCAGAATGTGACCAACATATAATCTTTAACATACGATACCATGTGGAATGCAGATATGATGTAGAATTTCCCACACATACATCTTTTTTAATTTTGATTTTAAAATAAAATGTTATCATTAAACCTTGTAATGTATGCTTCCAAAGAAAGTTACATGGGCTATTTGAAATCAATAACAGACCCCCCTTTTACCCTGTACAGAAATTAGTGGCAGGCTGTTGGCTGATTTATTACCCTTATATACTACTGTGTGTACTTAACTTGTTCCAGAAAACATGTGGATAGAAGTTACAGCTCCTTTCTCTTTTTTGTACACAGCCCACATTGTGCTCTTCAACAATCACATCCTGGGCAATGTCATTTGAGGTGGGAAACCCTACAGGAGGGCAAGAAGTTTGGTTGGCCGGGGTGAGGGTAGCGAGAAGTGGGGGAGTTGGGAATTAGTTCTTAGCCAGATACTAGGCTGAATAAATAAACCCGGAAACATTAAAATCCCCTTTCCCCTTCACCTTTGAACTTGTGCATTAGATTGTGTAAACATACATTGAGACGTTTCTGCTCAGCTTGACCTGTCACCGTGTTACACTCGCATGTTCTCTTCTCCCTTTGCAAATGCAGATTGTGCTCTCACATTCTCTATGTAAAGAATACACATGTCACGTTTATTTTGTATTTAATTCACAAGTTTTTTTTAATTTAAATTTTAAAATTTTATTTTCTCCATGATTTGTTGTAAAATTAGAACCAGTCACACTTTTAAAAGGACACACGATCCAAATAAGTTGGTGTCTGGCCATCCATCATAGGTGAAATAGAACAAGCAAGTAAATTTTCTTTTAGCTTTATTCAAAATTTTCATTTCAATCATTTTTGGGCTTTTGCTTTATTATTTACACTAATAATAATAGCCATCAACACTCACAATGCCCTAGCAAAGCCGTCTGCACTTGGCATTAAGTGGCAAAGGCAATTTCCCAAATCAAAATAATTTAATCCAATGTTAAAAGACGATGTTAAACGCACCATAATCCTTGAATGTTTTGTATTTTGACCAATGACACTTTTGATTAAGACACCAATGAACTGTTTTAAACTGTGGGGGCTAATAAAGCTGAATATGTCTCTTGGTGCATTTGCTGTTTAGTTCGAAATAAAATTATTATTATTAATGGTTACTGTACATCATGCACTGAAAAAATAGTGTATTGAATGTACTCAATTTTATTTTGTCAAGTAGAATGAAATAAAACATCAGAATCCAGATATATATTTTTTAAATAGACTATATCTACTTAGGGATTATTATTATTATTATCATTATTATTACAGTATTTTCCAGACTATAAATCGCTCAAGCGAACACGTCGCACCAGTTAGTGACGATTCCCGTCACAAAACTGTCTGCATCTCAGTTTTTTTTAAGTTTCCCATCATTTATTCTTTGCCAGCAAGCTGGGAGTCCGTCATTGATAACCTCTTGGGAGGCCCAAGTCTGATGTCATCAATAGAACAGAAGCAGCTTGCGCTTTTGTTTTTTTTTTTGGGCTGCATGTCGGCACTTCCAGCTATGTCGCCCTGTCCGGCCGCACTTATTACACCTACTTCACTTACTTCACTACTTTGTTTCAATCTAGAAACTACTATAGTGACAGCGATTGTAGAATCATACTAAAAAAATAAGGATATTTACTGTATATAAAAAAATAACACATGCAGTATACGGTAAATGCCGCCATTAGGAAGTAGCAGAGGTAGAACTAAGGGTCATGCTATTGTTCTTTGGTTAAACTTGGATTTTCTTTTCCCCCTTTGTCTCCAATTGTTCCCCTCAATCCACATACAGTGTGCTTCTGCATGTATTTGTGTGCTTTGGTGAGTTAGTGTGCATCTGACCTGCATTATCTTGCATTACTTTGGTTACACAGTCTTGTAATTTTTTTGTTTTTTTGACTCAGATGCTGGAGCCCCAAGGCAGACAGCAGGGGTTCCATATTTTGTTTCCTGTAAAAAATACCCCTGCACTCCACATCCTAATTAAAATGAAGGACATGCTTAAGATCCCTATAAAATCATACAAGACTATACTAACTTCCTGGTAGTTTGCTCCTTTTATGTGCTTCTTGGGTCACATCATAAGGACCTCCCTCTATGCATAATGTGAACGTTTATACCAACATGGCGTCTACCCTCACTGTATTTTTTAACACATTGATATGATTGATACTTAATAACATGATAACCAGAGATGATACTTCCTGTCCCTTTAACTTGGACTAAAACATGATGATCTCATAAGCAACGTGAAAAAACACATGGCCTCTGCTGGAAGTGACTTAAATCCTTTGGCTTTGAGTACAAACTTTCTTCCGATATCAGTGTCAATGTTTGCGTGTGTGTGAGTCTGGGAATGTGTGATTGTGTTGGCGCTGAGTTGTAGGAAGCCAGAGACATGATAAAGAAACAGACTGATTACACGGCTGGCTGCCAACACTGAGAGGTAGTAACAACTATGTAACTAACACATTTCCCGAAACATACTTATTCCCACAGACTCCAACACCAACTAGAATGCATGCAAACTTCTTCAACATTTACAACTTTTAGGTCTTCCAAAATTATAATTATATTAAGGATTACAGTATGGGCTTGCTATCTCTGAATGATTGCACTTGCTTATTTTATGTAAACATTAACTCCCATACCCACAAAGATTTACAGCAGTAAGGGACAAACATGGTGAGACTATATATGGAATATGAGATGCATAATTTATTATGTCTGGTGCATAACACTAAAAAGTATCAAATGACTAATAGTTGGACAATGTGTTGTGATGTTCTCTATTATATCTCTATTATAAATTATTAAAAATGACCATAAATAACTTCGTTAAACATTAACATTTTCCCCATATTAAAATGCTAACTCCTCACCAAAAAAATAATAATTCCACAATTCATTCATTTTGGAGCAAGAAAACGTCACATTTTGACGTCACAAAGTGAGGAGGTTATTTTATTAATATTCAGCAGGTAATTGTGTCAGAGGTTGTGTGAAAAGCAAATGTTTTCTACTCTATCTAAAATATTCAGACCATTGCTTACGAAAAGCACTTCAAATAATATCAATATTTTGCATTAGACCAACTTAAGCATCCTTACCAATAATACTTTTCCAAAATATTTCCAAGGCAATCAATCCAGTTATCGGCAAGTTTAAGATATGGTAGCTGACCAACATTTATTCGCTCAATGCTTTCATGGCGGCAAGGGATGAATCATGCACTCCCATTGAAGTCCTTTACATAGACCAGGTCTCGGTCTGAGGAATGTGCGTGAGTCACTGCCCCTCATCGGACGACTGTCTTCGGCTCGCCTGCAGCTTCTCTTCATGATCACACCCAGGGGACCTATTCAATCAGCCCCCCATATATTTTGTAATTAACTTTAAAGGATGACTTTGAGCAATAGTAGTGTTTTACTGTCTCTTTTAAATTACATTTATCATGCTGCTAGTTTGGAGGTACAAAAATGAGACCCTCCCCACTGCTAAGAAACTCAGGTCTGACTGAGACCATTCTGTCGTGTGAGCTCCCAGAAGACCACACCACCACGAACCCAACCCACTCCTCTCTCTCTCTCTCTGTCCCAGGGTGTCTTATGACTGACCAAGACAGTTTTATTAGCCTTCAACCAAGCCAGCAGGAAAAGGGGGAGTTGGTGCGGGGTCTTAACAAATACACTGGCAGTCTAGGAAACAAGTGGCAGATCTTCTCTGAGATTGATGGCAGAGCTGAGGGATGATTGATAAGCAAACTGCTGGGAGGGCGTGAAGGAGATGTGTGGTCAGGGGATACATGGGTTTGTCTTGTTTGAATGGGAGGAAGAGCTACACAGGCAGAGAGTATATTTTTAGTTTTATTACAGAGTTCATTTTGATACAGGATCTATAAATGTCAATGGTCCAAATAAACAATTGTGACGATCTACCTCTCATTTCAACATGAAGGTGTCTGTTTTTATAATCCTTCTTGGTCAGCACTTATACCAGTTTGACCTCATATTTCTGGGCAAAGTTTTTGAATATCTTCCTTCCATTCTTTCTGAATAAACCTAGAAATTCCTACCACACAAACGTGGAACAGGATGTTCATGCTGTCAGGCCACTGTTGAATCTGTTTGCAGTCAAAGGTTAGATGTTACAGCAGTCTTTAATCAAGAAATGTTCTCAATTTCCTCCCTCCGTGTTCCTCTTCTCAACCCCTGGTTCTCACATCGAGGCTAGACGTGTACTGTAACACCCAAGTCAACACTTTCTTTCATGTCTCGATCCCCACTGGAATTACTCATGTGTCTGTGCCTGTCGAAAGGTGCATGATCGCCTGCGTTTTTGCGTGCATACGTTTATATGTATGCATGTGTGTCGACATTTGGCTAAGTAGGAAATGAATATTTGAACAAAAGGTCAATAAATATCAGGTTTGGGTTCATTGTTTTTGAAGCCTTTTTAAAAAAATTTTTTGGGGGAAACAAGGTCACTATTGTGGCAAGGTGGTGCTCCTATCTCGGTAAAAAAGAAATACATGTTCAGTGCAAAGAAGGAATACGGTCCGAGTTTAGGGGACCATGGATGCAATAATGCCAATCAATGGATGGAGCTCGTGGTATGATACAATAAGTAGTTTAAGCCCTGGTGAGCATGATGTGTCATAAAGCAGTTATGATGTGAATCATGCATTGGAAGGAGACGAGATGAGCTGATTTACAGCAGTGGGAAAGAATGGAGACACTTGTTCCCTTTTCCATTAATTGCACACCTTATCCTGTTAGGGGTCATGGGAAAGCTGGATCCTATCAGTGTTGACTGCATGAAGGGCCGGATACACCCTGGACTGATCACCTGTCAATCACCACTCTGAAACATGGAAAGTGACAACCATACATATGGACATTTGTAGCAATGGCCAATTTAAAGTTCAATTAATTTAACATACAATGTTTATACTGGCCCAAAGCCCGGAGAGTACATGTTTCGGGGAATGTGAACTATTACTTTGGTGGACCCAGATATGGGAGAAAAGTATTTCACTTAAGAGCAAAATACCACAGAGGAACAAGAGACCAATCCACAAGACGGCAGCTAACAATACAGAATGATGAGGATCTGACTAAGACTCAACGGAAAAAACAAAATCATGCCAGACTAAAATTTTGGGTAACACGAAATTGAACTTGCCTGTCTGACATCATGACACAATGAAGTCAGAGGGGAGCAGTCAGCATAAACACATCCCACAACTCTGAACATAACTTTTGTGCCAACCATTTGCAACAACCTGTAGCACACAGAAATAAAATGGTTTTATAAATGCCCAAGTGGTTTAAAAAGCAGAGGGTCACTGCAACAATGGCAGTGACATCAGTCGAGCGGCAGTGTATCTAAAACCAGCTTGTAACTTGGATTTTCATTTGCAAAACACAAAATAATTGACCAAGCAATAATTTGTCATTTGAAAAACTTCTACGTTGGGCCACTTATAAGTAACTCCTGTAGTTCATCATAAATGCAAGACTGACCTTGCATAGCTCCAAGTATCTTTCCTCAATATATAAGGCTGAGTGTAAAGGGGTGAATAAAATTAACTTAATAGAACATGTGGCGGCACAGTGGGCTGGCTACTGGTTAGCACGGCCTCACAGTTCAGAGGTAGAGGCTGTGATTGGATAAGCTTCAGCATGTTGGTGATCCGCGTGAAGATGATGAATGAATGAATAATAAAACATAACATTATAAAATAAATGAAACACCGGTAAAGTAAAACATGGTTACTAAAGATAGCAAAATAGTTTTTGTAAATGGGTTCGGTCCTTTTTGAGGTTCAGTTTCGCCAAGTGGTATCAAACATCTGGATTTTATCAATACTTCATGAGAATTCTCCGCTTTTTCATTAACATTTGCTCCTTGGAGGGTAAAAAGATCTGCTTGTACCTTCACGGCACTGAATGGTCTTTGTGACCAATTGACAGCCTGATAATTTATCGCCCTTTACGTCCTGCGACTTGGAAAATAAACTTTCTTTGCCGACGTCTGAATTTTGAGGAGGGAAGTGTGTTTCGGCTCTTTGTCCTTGAAGGTGGGGTCACAAAACCTGGAATGCGCAGGAAGGAAGTTAAAGGAGTGTGGATATCTGTAAGAACCCCCCCCCCTTCTCTACTTCCCTCTTCCTTTGTTTCCGACTCCTTCTATTTCTGTTTAATGAGTGAAGGGATGAAGGAACAAGGCATAAGTGAGGTCCTGGGTTAGGGATTCCTTCTTATGAGAACATGCGTGTGTGTGTGTGTGTGTGTGTGTGTGTGTGTGTGTGTGTGTGTGTGTGTGTGTGTGTGTGTGTGTGTGTGTGTGTGCGTGCGAGTGTGTGAATGTGTGTTGTGGAGTGGAGTGGTTAAATGTTTCAGTGGCGGCGCGCTCCCTTTCTGGGCTGTCTCTCATCACATCATTTACCCCCCAAGAAGCTTTAGATGTGGCTTCATAATTCTCTTATCAAGCTAATCTGAGAGATAAGCAAGGTGGAGTTGAAAGTGTAAACCCAGCACACTGATTCCGGAATCCAGTTGCAGAAGTCTCATTCTCATCCCGCCTGCCTGGGAGACCTGCGAACTTGATGGCTGCTATGCCCAAGGAGGAATTTCAGTGCATAGGTGCTTGTGTATCGAAGCTTTTGTTTGTCCGTGTGTGCACCTCCCAACCCCCTTGTCCTGATACGGTTGCCACCCAGTTGCAGGACTGCTGGAGTATGATTGATCTGGGCAGAGCTAGTGGTCACATCCTGAACTGGAGTTGATTTCCTCTCCTCCCCAAATACAGACCTGGTGTTTATCATAGCCTCAGTGTCATGTTTGCATGTTTTCATGGATCCGAGCTGTTATGGAGGTGGGATCAAGTTTGAGAGGAAATGAAAGAAAAATCACAAGAGTTCTTTCTTTTCGTGCCCCCCACCCCTTTAAAGCATAAAGCTCCGGCGGATGTTAAGAGTGAGACAAAGTGATAATTGATACACCTAAGTTTGACCTGTTAAATTCTGGGATAACACTCCAAGATTTGTTTTATATGTCACTGACAAAAAAGGTATGAAATAAACCCTGGACAATGAGTAGGGACTGACCTGAGCTGCTAAAAAATACCTCTGTTATGTCAACAACAAACAATACGACAGAAACACTTGAAATATCCCAACATTTTTAAAAGTCAAGACAATGTGCATTTTTGGTATTTTACAGGAAACATCAAGTAAATGCACATAATTTGCTAATACAGACCACATAAAATGATGCAGCGGGCAAGATCTGACCCATGGGCTTTGTGTTTGACACCTGTGTTTTAACAAATAAAAAAAGTACTTTTTCTAAGTCTACTATAGGTTGACAGACTTCTATTTATATTGCCCTGTGGCTGCTGTCATATAGTATCTCATAATATCAATAATTTGAATTCATCATGTAATATTCAGAAAGACCGTGAAATAAAGAAACAACTCCCAAAAACAATGACCTAAGTTCAAATTTTGAATCAATTCTTCACCTTTAGTGTTCTGCAAAAATGCATTATTTTTTTTCCAACACTTTAGGTGCACATTTCAAGAAGTGAACCTGGGAGCAGTTTCCAAGTTTCCTCACCTTGTGTTTACCTTTTTGTGGTTTTCCAGTTACATTCTAGTAAGACATTTTTGAAACCCGGGCCAGCTTAATAAAACTTCTTTCTGTTTTATTCATTGCAAAATAAATACCAATTTTATAGATTTTTTCAATACACAAATCCTAAATAAATTACTCGAGGGACTGGGGCTTACATTTATGTGATGCTTTTGGACAACAAAAGCACTTCCACTCAAGTTAGCAAACATCTGTGCTTTTGTGCACATTCCAAACAATAAGCACACGAGTGGATAAAATTCACTGACACACGTTGTGTTATTTGACACCAGTATTTATGCAAGTTTGTCAGTAAGTCAACTTTCCAGAATAATTCATTAAAATTCCATTCCAGTCATAATGTATTCATGCTTAACTGCTTTTTTTAAAGACAGATGTAGCAAACCCATACCATACTGTCTCAGTCTGCAGGGTTCATCAACTGAGATTACCCCACTGGTTTTGCAGCTTGCTCACGCGCAAAATCAAATTTTACGGTTATCGGATATAAGTATATACCCAAATAGAACTTATTTACAATACATGATGTGTATCCCACTGAGCTATGAATGGTTATAAATTGTTGATTTTTTTGTCAGGGTTTATTCAAGGTCCATTAAAAAACATTTTCTGCACTCAGCATAAAAACAGATGCATCCTTTTAGTGCTGGGTGTTTGGGGCCATAATTGGACTCTCTGGGCGTTCCAGTGCACCTGCTAATTTGATAACATAAAATAGGAAGAGCATAGCGTAAAAACAGCCACATCTCCATTTTTGTGCCATGGCAAGTCTAATTTAACATGCTTGAGTTTTTGGCAGCTATCCCTCCTCGGAGTTCAGTTGATGTAACCGCCATCCCCTGGTGCAACACACAATTTGGTGACAAAAAGTGGATTAAATGTCGGTCTATTTATCAATGCATCTGGTGTAATGCCATTTTGGTGGATTTGATCGAGGCACAAGAAGATAAATTGGAGGCTCCACAGACATGCGTGGTAGAAGTCATCGGATTTTGTTCATGAATTTGACACCAGCATGGGACCATCCCTCTGAACCATTGTGGATATCACTTAATTGAATGTGTCCTAATTTTTATCATCTTAAAAGTATTTGACTATCGCCACAATCACTACGGTGGGGGGTCATATACAGACTTCTATTTCCACGTCACATGCACAGATCTAAAATAGATGATATAATTCCCTAGTAGCTTGTCCCACATTGCTCCTATAAACTTTTAAAATTCTGAATAGCATAGTCACACTTCAAATGTTATTTCTGTAAACCTGAGTTGTTTACATGAATACAAATTGGGTTTTTGAGTCATCAAGGTGCCCTCGGTGTTGAAGGATAATTTTCCTACAGTCCGTGGTTGCAGCCTTCCTGATGTTTTTCACCATTTGTGTTTTCTGTCCTGTGCCTAATTTGTGAGAGTAGTTTCACTGTTCTGAGTCACTGGCTGGCTTGGCTGCCAAAACACCAGAATGACGTATTTTCAGGAATAGGTGCCTTTTCTTGCAATAATTAATAATCAAAACGGGTAATTTAGTTGCCCTGGCTTCACAGGCCTTATAATAATGTCCCATGCTTCATTAGGGGCAACATGACTCATAAACAGAACATATTCTGATCGTTAACACTTAGGCTTAATTTAAGTCTTATACCCCAATGTACAGTGTATTTTTTTTCAGAGACCTGGGACACTTATCAAACTGTAATGACACAAGTGATGAGCTAGATAGTAGCAATGTTAAAACATGGGACAGTTTTGTCATAATGTCTGTTCGTAAAGACCTACTCATGAAAACTCCACTCCCTCCTCTTCTACTGTGACCTTTTGGGCAACATGACAGAGTTGCCGGCATCTCGGGGATATTGAGTAATTGCACAATATGACAAAATCCTGCAGTCTAATTTTCTATATTCTTTTCATTGATTTTATACCAGATTTTTTTTTGGGCTGACTATTTATCTTTATCTCTCTACTCTCTCAACTCTTTATTTATGTTCAGAGCTGATACAGGTATTGGAAATTGAAGGGTAGAACTATACTGTATATAAAGTTGATGTACATATAAATGCATTCCCTATGCCACCTTTGATTTCAGTGGTTCCTGTCTGATCCAACATTATACACACCACGTTAGATACTCACCTATTTTAGTGTCAAGCGCAAGTCAACCATGCGCATGCGCGAAGTTTTCTTTCTTTTTGTATTGATGTACATAGTGATGAAAACATTACACAATATTGAGTTACCCTACATTTCCATATGCCTATGTCCTGTTAACAATGACTTTGAGGTTTTTGTGTTTAAAGTCCTGATTTGCTAGTTCTTATTTTAACCCCCCCAGCTTCCACCAGCTTCACAACTGGCAATCAACTTTTAACAATGACTGTAGTTATACTCAACCAGATGCTCATGGGACATCTCAAAAGCAACCTAGAGGCGGCCTTTTACTCGCCTCTGTTTATTTTGGACGTATGTTGTGTGGAACTCCACAGGAAAGACTGACTAGAATAGGATTATAGACACATAAATGGCATCTGGTCTTTTTGAAATTAAAAACCCAGTCAGGGATTCTCTCCCATAAATCACATAAGTACATCAACGTTAAAATGTCATCAGGCCATAAATCAACTGGTTAGAAGATTTTCTTTATGTATGAAAAGACTAAGCGACACTAGTATATGTCATAAACTTCAATGCAACAAATAAAAAGCTTGGAGAGATATAAATATTATTTGTCATTTGCATCAAGCAAATTCAGTTCATTTCTGTAGAAATTTTGTTTCATTTCCATTGTGATTTCAAATATCTGACCTGTACTTTTCCATATTTCTGCTATCTTTCATTGCAGTACTAGTCTTGGTAGCATTCATTAGTCTAGTATGGAGCTACAGTACACTTGCTGGTTAGTTGACAGAAAATTGTTACTTCTATGTTGCAATGGGAATGCTATGTGTTGCTGGTTACTAGAAAAGACGGCGTCTCT
The DNA here is from genome assembly GCF_054491065.1 of Syngnathus leptorhynchus. Taxonomy (NCBI): domain Eukaryota; kingdom Metazoa; phylum Chordata; class Actinopteri; order Syngnathiformes; family Syngnathidae; genus Syngnathus; species Syngnathus leptorhynchus. The sequence continues at coordinate 9,037,452 of NC_141202.1, forward strand.
TTGGGGAGAGGCAGTTAACGAACTGAGGCATGGCATCCATTAGAGTGGAGGCCACTATATGAGGACACAGGGGGGTCCTCGGTTTACGATGGAGTTCCGTTTCTGCAGCGACAATGTAACCTTAATTTGTATTTCGGAGTCAAAATGTCAGGATGTGTCGTAATCTAACACTAATTTACACTTGTAAACTCAAAACGTTGTATGTCGATAACTTAAATAGAGGACACCTTGTATACTGCAGAATGTACTTTTTTTTTGTGCTTAAAACGAGGCCTCGAGTATTGATAGTTCCTGGGTGTTTTGCTTGTATCTCATCATATTTTCAAAATATTACCAATCTGATCTGAAGACCATATTGTCACGTGAATACAATCAGCAGTGGGACTTTATTTCCCTCAAGCAGTTAACATATAATGAATACACATTGACTACCCAAAATGCTAATTATACGCTTTGTACGCAATCAGGAATAATGCTATTCATATAAGACATGTGTTTTTCATGAAGCTGAATTTTGAGGAATGTGAACTTAGGTGAGAAGCCACTATGATTTGTGAGGTGTGTGTGGCGGAAGGACAACAGGGGGATGAGGCCTTCCAAGGGGATTTTCCCTTGGTACAGCAGTGATTCTCTCAACATGTCTACCCCACTTTTTTCTTTCACAGCTTTACACCTACTTAAGTTGCCATGTGTTTTAAATGCCCATACGTTCAGTAGCTAGAAATATATGGTCTTCCGAGTTGGTTGACCCAGCACAGTTTTATGCAAGAATAGCTTGGCGGCTTTAATGTATATCGCCAAATATCTACACACTTCCCAGACTTTGAGGCCAAGCCTAATCCCCATAGTGCGACCCCTGACACATGGGTCCCAGCCCATTTTGAGCTCATATAGGATGAGGCAATGTGGAACTTAGGGAGGTTAGCAGTAAGCAGACACTAGTTGAAGGAGTGAGGACAGGCTCTTTCTGCCTTTTGCGTCTATTTCCCTCTCTTTCACAGAGAGACATGAGGAAAATGCTTTGCCTTGCTGACAGAATTAGTTGGATTGGGACTCTGTCCTCCCTTTCAATCTCTCCCAGATGGTCAACACTTTGGACCGCACAGAGCGAGAGAGCGCTTGAGTGAAAGACAGCAGTGGTGATGCTGATGATGATAAGACTTGGCCTGCTTCGACACATGACCCGAAATAAGATGATGTACTCTGAGCGCAAGGGACATCGCAAATCAACATGATCTGACATTGGTCAAGTCTAGGACTCTGAGACAATATTGGAAATTCTTTTCAGTATTGTCAGTTTTTCTTTTATATTTTTGTATGAATAAATTGCTCATCAAAGGAAAAACAAGAATAGGTAATGGGATGTAGTATAAGGACTGTCTTACATCCATTTTCTTCACCACAAATCTTGTTTGATATTGACTTGCAGCAAGCTAGGGCGTCTCACAGTGACTCCGAGAGGACATTCAGTCAATTACTGGACACATATTGTGCACTATAGCGACAAAGTTCACTTATTCACACCATCACCGATGAGGAACTGAACCCACAATGCCTGCACAGAAGTCAGGAAAGTACACAATCCAAAGCCCAATATTACTGTACTTACTAAAATGATCTAGTCAGTATATGGATCTATGGCATCTGAAACTTTTTTATCTTCTATTTGACACACCATGGATTTGTAGTCCATTCATAATTTCCAACGATTTGCCTTTGCAGTTGTGGGAAATATCTCAACGTGCCAATGGAACCTTTTCTTTCAGACACCCTCTGCCAAAAAGGAGGGGTGGGGGTAGTGGGTTATTTAGATACTTAAACGGTTACATGTGAGTAAAGCATACCACTTGGTAGTGCATCCTTTCTTGGTAGTGTCAACAGCTACTTGTATATTTACTGTGTCACTCACCTTTTATACAGACATGCTCTCATGTCCAAGTTATCCTTCAGTGTCTATTTGTGACACACCTGGCCTTCTATGACCCCAGTGTAAACCCATACATGGCAATATGCCCAACCCTTGGATTCGTCAACAAGACACTAGACTTTGCACTAGAAAAAGGATGTGTGAGCTCCATCTCCCCTTGTGAATTATTTGCTGTGAGACTTACTCAACCATGAAAGACATACTGTGTGAGCAGTGCCAATGACGTCAAGTATTCATAAAAGGCTTCAAATTATCAAAGGTTGTGCTGAAAGTATCTTGTATATTCATATATGCAAATTAATAGTGTGACTTTAACATGTAAGTTATTTTTAATTAATTCTAATAATCATTACAATTTTCAAATGAAAAATCGATTCAGCCTTAATTGGAATTTGTGGTCCAAACATTACAGAACCTTTGTGGCAAACAGTGCAGGCAAGACCTTTATACTTACCATATTTTCCGGACTATAAGGCGCACCTAAAAACCTAAAATTTTCTCAAAAGCCGACAGTGCGCCTTATAGTCCGGTGCGCCTTATATATGGACCAAATTCCTAAATTTAAACTGGCCCGAAGCATTGTGTCATGAAATCAATCATAAGTGGCCCGCTGAAGACTATGAACCATGAATCAAAAAGACTATGGATCATTATTTTGTGATTATAAAGTAATTTGTTGCGTCCGAAGTTGAAATAAAAAAGACGAAATGGAGAATGATTTGATTTGGATTAAAAATCTGACATGATGCATTAATGGTGCGCTTTATAGTCCAGTGTGCTTTATATAAGGACAAAGTTTTAAAATGGGCCATTCATTGAAGGTGCGCCTTATAGTCCGGAAAATACGGTACTTATTATTTACTTAATTATCCTTACTTCACGTTGGACAAAGTCTTTATAGACTCAGCCCAACTGCACGCGTTGTCACATGTCGTAACTTGATCCAGCATGCAACTTTGTTCTAAAATTGTAATGGAGCAGAGGGATTAAATACAACATCTTGTATTAGGTTGTGTATGTGAATTGTGAAGACCCCACCCTTGAACTAAAATGCTCAATTACTCCAAGTAAAGTCTGGTTCATATCACACAAAAAAATTAGTATTTATGTAAGAGCTAACAATGAGTGGGTTTCTAAACAGTTCAATCAAGCGGGGCCATATAGCTAGAGTTATTTCTCAGCAGTCTTGTTGAAATACCAGACCTTGCGCATTATTGTGTGTCTGTTTTCATCACTCCAGCAGATGAATACTCGCTATTTAAATTGTGCAACAGAGATCATAAAGGAGAATTCCAATTCTGTTTTGTAATATCTTTCTTCACAAGGGGTGATTGCAGGCCTCTGGTGCTGGTTGGATCGTGTCTGACAGCCCAAAGGATCTCCAAGTCTTACCTTCAAGACATCTGTACATCTGTCCCAGAACACCCCTTCGCCTCTCACCCAAACATATTGCATGCTCTTTGTTGACTCAAGAGAACCAGGGTTCTGCTCTTAATCACATGTCCTCTTTTATAAGCTCCTTGTCTTATTAAAGCACCTCATGGCTGTATTTAGGAGCTATAAATCATATTTTGTAATATAGCTGGATGGAGGGATTGTCAGGAATGTACGTATGTAGTTGCAAATCTTGATGCAAAGACATCTTGTTTTCATCCTTGATGACATCCAGCCAGCCTGAAAAAAAGTACGCATGACAAAAATCCTTTGAACAGCTGCCGCCATAGGGAGTTTGTGTGACTCTCATAATGTTACAGCTAGTACAAGTTGTAGTACTGCAAAGTCCCACCATGCAGAACCCACTGCTGTGGTGAACCATGACTGATGACTAATTCACCCATTTGGCCAAGTTATGCAAATTTTACCTGGCTGTCCCAGAGGCAACCGCACCGAGTAAGAGGATATTTTTCTTTGGCAAAGAGTCATCCCACCACAACGGGATTCACCCAGCCCAGTGCTAGCTAGTGTGTTTTAATGTGTATGTTCCACAATTTTTTGGGGTGTTTTAGTTGTCCATTGTTGATAAATTTAAATTATTAAAAACATTTTAAAAAAAACTCACCTGAGATTTTATTTTTCAAATTGAGTAGTGCACCAAAACAACAACAAAAAACAACAACAACGAAGTGACTAATTGATGTTGACTTCACTTTCATATTATAAGCGTCACCTTAAAAAATCCAACATCTTGCTTATCCTAATGTTGACAACAGCTTTTATCGCTTGCCAATAACTTGACAATTTGGAATGTGGCTTGGTTGGCTCATGATCTTATGTCTGTTGTATGAAAGTAATCTTTGTAATCAACAACACGATCAATCGCCGACTTTTTAATCCGCACTATAATAGCTGCATTGCACACAACAGCCTTTACTCATCTTAGCCATGCTTGCAAGGACCTCCTGTACAACTGCATTGTCCAGAGGTTTTCTCATCTTTCCGTGTATCCTTAAAAGTTCAAATGTGGTGATAATAACTCTCCAAAACAAATAAGCAACTCGCATTGGTGTTGCGTCACCCATATACTGTAGGCTCTGCACACTTGGAAGCAGAGCTGACCATGTTCTAGAAATTGTAATTTTTCTGACATTAATTGGGTTGCTAATTATAATAGTAACATCTGGATGATATCGCCAACATTTTGATGTTTAATACAACCCATATGGAACCTCAAGGTTCTAAGAAAATGACGGGTTTCGCAGCGGATGTCGAAGACAACATCAATATATTACACAGAATATAGTGCAGTGTTTCCCAACTTCCATTGAGCCAAAGCATGTATTTTAAATTAGAACAATCTTGCACCACCAAACAAAAACAGGGGAAAAGTATGAACACTGAAATAATGACAATCTTGTCTCAAGTTACTCACCTATTAAAATACGAGCTGTGTAATTAAACACAAAACCGATATACTGTAGCTTATTTTGTTGTTTGAATGGCAACATGTGGAGACATTTTATTCTTCAACCAACATATGTTGGCATCATCTTTCAAGGAATTGTGATATGAACACACATTTCCACTTGGTATGGTATTAAATATGAGCTCCAAGGTCCCAGGTTAGCCCATTAAGTCCCAAGATTTATAAAAATAAAAACAGAACAAGAAAATAAGATCCAATAAATACATGTTTACTCATGGTTTGTGTGCTAAAGATGCAAATACAGAAATTTGTATTGCAACTGAAAACTATAATGCAAGAAGATTGAATTGTACATGGCATTTACAAGGTCTATGTAGTTTGAGGACAAAAAAGATGACGAGGCATGGGGTTACTTGAAAATTGGGGCTACATAGTGATGTTTGAGTTAGTGCAAAGAAGCTGTTCTTCAGTCTGGTGGTCCTGCTCCGGATGACCCGTATCTTCCTGCCCGAGGGGAGAGGGTGGAAGCGGGAGTGTGCATGGTGGGTTGGATGCAGAGAGCCCTCTTTCTGTATCTTCTGATAAAAATGTCTATGGTTGTGGGTAGGTCATAGCCCACATTCTTCTTTGAAGAGCCTTTCTATCTACAGCTGAGCAGCTGGGTGCCACACCATGGTGCTGGGGATGATCCACCACACATCTGTAGAAGCTCCCCAACAGGTTGCTTTCGCGTGACGTAACTTCCGCTTTGTGTTTTTTGTCCTTCACCATCTTGAGTGTATCACATTTGACTGTTTACTTAATTGCACAATATTCTTTTTGGTTGCCTTTAAAATGGTTGAAATGTAAAAGTTAGACTTGGAAACATTCCGAGCACCAGACTTCCAACAATGTTTGGTGAGCTGAGTTTGGCCGCTTAAAGCACGTTCTTCTTGCATACACAGTGGAAGTAGTTCCCCATAGGTGGACTTCAGGTGAAATGAAAGTCAAATGAACCCTTGAAGTAGGCTTCCTAATCAGGGATTGTCACAGTGTGTTTAGCCTGGTACACACACATATTCAGTCAGCAAAGGCTCAATTACCGTCTGTCAATCTGTCAGTCTGTCTGTCTTTATTTCTCTCACTCATTATCATTCCTCATTTTATAATGCATAGCCGTGAGTGTAATAGTGCTACCTGCGCTGCAAAGAAGTTGGTATCCCCCTTTCTCAATTTTAGTTGTTCAACAGTTAACCACATCACCACTGACCCCTCTCTCTCCTTTTTTGCCATATTTTTATTATAGCTAAATTTGCAAAACAAATATTGAAATGCCCAAAGCCTAGTGGTCACTTGTAAATGACAAAATTCCAGGCCTGCCATGATTAATTGGTGCACTTGGATAACAGTTAGGAAGCAGAGAGAAAGTTACTGTTTCTGTTTTCATTTGAATGTCGGGTGTGTGTGAGGAATTGAGGCTGTTGTATTATGGCAAAGTTGACGTATGGTTAGCCTTCTTTTCATTATTGTTACTCAGAGGGACGTCCCGTTTGCACTGTGGTGATCATCCCCCTTACAGTTTGCTTAGTGGAGTGGTTCCATATGGAACAACCCATCAGTGTAGCATCAGGTACCAGAGAGTGGTTGCAAAGAGGTCTGAACCAGCAACCATAGCCATAGGTTACAATATATTGAATTTTATATTGTCAGCAACATTTGCATGATGGTTACAAGCATTAGTTTCATAAAACCTTGATGACTGTATTACAGACATTGGCAGACATAGACTGATGCTGTAATATTGTGGTCCATTACAGAACATTTAATGACAAATGTAATTTTTAAATAAAAAAGTCTGCTTGACTTTTTGGTTGGCAGCCAAGGTTAGAGAAAAGCAGGAGATTTGAGATTCCCTTGGAAACATTTGAGCAGAGTACACAAACCCGACCTTCCTCTGTTTTCTCTACCAGTTCCAATTTCCTCACCTCATGCAGCCCTTGACCACAGTTTCATTCTTAAGGGGGTACTGTTCAGGTCTTTTTTGGAGTAAGGAAGTAAGCAGTGGATTTAGTTGCTGTTAACCCATGTTTCACACCAACTGCCTAATATGGAGGGTCATAGTTCTGTCTAATATATGTCAGGTCTTAATCATTTCTAAACAAACGGCCCACTTGACATGGACATACCCCATCTGGTTTCATCTCTTGACAAAGATATTATGTAAATATAGAAAAAAATAGTTCCTTTGTGTCCTCACAAATATCATTCAGTGGGTGATCACAGGAGAAAAAACAAGTAAAAACTAAACTAAATAAAAAAAAATGTGTTTCAAGAAATGTACAATTCAGACGACAATAATTTAGCGCAACCACCTCACAGAGAAGAGGTTGTAAGTTAAAATCCGGGCTCTAGGTTGCTCCACTTCAGCATGTACCCCACTCGCCTCTATACATTTGGGTTCCATCCACGACCCCAGTGAGGACAACTATAGAATGGATGGATGGATGGATGGATGGAATATGTGTTCCAAAATATTTCAATGGTCCATTTACATGCATTTGTTAAAATAATTTAATAACAGGTCTGACTCTTTATAAGACACTGCCTGCGTCTGGATCCTATTAACAACTGATGCTTGGAACTGAAGTTTCACTGGATATGTATGCTGAAACCAAGTCTGGCATGACATCATGGACAACAACAGTGTGAACGGCACGTTTTTATGCAATATGAAAGTACTCCCCCCCCAACATATTTATCAAATTCCTAATTATGCAAAATGTGTTAATCAATTTGAGAGGTTCCAATCAGTTCAGCGTGTGGTTAAAAAATAAAGGATATATATTTATCCAACAGTTGGTTTCAAACAAGCAATTTTATTGGACAAAACCTTTTATGTCCCAATTTGGAACATTTCCGTGCGTGTGTGTGTTTGATACACGTTATTGCTCAATCTAGTGTTGAAAGTGATTTGTTTTATTTGTCAATTTGTTTATTTTGGGTCTTGTGTACTTGCTAAATCACTCATGTCTATAAAATATGGACTGTTATTTTATATTTTTTCATTTGTTATACTGTAAACATTGTTTTGACTTGAGCCCTTGGGATGTAATGTCTCTGTGTTAAAAATGGATTGACTGTGATGCTAGAGCAGAAGACACATTTGGGGTGGACAAGAAGGAGTATATTATGAGTAATGGCCACTATTACTTCACATCGCTAATTGATCTAAGAAGCTCTAGGCCGGGGGTGTCAAACTCGTTTTTTTCGCGGGCCGCATTGTAGTCCTAGCTTCCAAGGGCCATTATGAAAGTCAACCCAAATAAATGTATAACCATCCTCATATTATATACAGTAAAAGCTACAAAACAAACTGATAAATAACTCGTTTTCAAATCAGACGATTAAAAACTGGTCAAATATAAAAAAAAAAAAAAAAAAGATATTAAAAGTGAAGCCAATTTGCAATTCTAGTAATGACACACGAATTTGATGCACAATTTGTCTTCGCGGGCCACATAAAGTGACGTGGCGGGCCGTATCTGGCCCCCGGGACTTGAGTTTGACGCCCGTGCTCAAGGCAGACAGGCACTTCAACCTTTTTCCCATGTAGATTAAACCACACAACTTAAGGTTGCTCAGAGGTCATAGGCCAACTGCATAGTACCAGCTAATTGTAGCAAATTATGTCAGTCATCCCAAATGAGCTAATGGCGAGACCCACTCATTCTCCTTATTGGAATTTGAGGAATGAGCTCACTTCATGGGGGGCTTTTCTTTGGAAAAAGCCGACGTCTGAACTTTGATGTTTCAATGCTGTGAATGTTTCACGAGTCGTTTCAACTTCAAATTTAGTGGTCACTGGTAAACTGATTTCTCAGATGTGTTTCACTGTATTTTCTTTCTGTCTATAAAAAAACAGACAGAAGAGAGTGAGTCACAATATCAGAAGACAGACTGTCTTTTATCAATGGCTTCAGACTGAGAGCCTTATGCCATAATGGAGTGTACCTCATCCACAAAGTGGCTTTATTGTCACCTGTGATGTTCTGATTGGCTCCTGAAAAATGTGGATGTTGTAATAGTCTCGGGCCTGTCTCATCCAAACATGTAAATCATGAAAAAAATCAATTTCCTCCTTGCTAAATGGCTAAAAGTCTTATAACTACCTTATCTGTCTAGACAGGCACGTCTTTGTCTTCAGAGAGACAATTAGGTGACAGAATGAAACATGAATCACAACCTTAATGAGAGCCAAGTTTCAAAGCCGAGATGACAAAACAAAATGACTGCAACAAAGGGAAAACCAAATGTGTCTAATTTTACGAATAATGACAGAAGATGAATGGGTGTACTGAGGTCATTGCTGTCCCAAAGGCATAAACAACACATATGCAAACAGTATAGCGTAGATCGCCTGAAGGTTTAGATCAATTTAAAATACATTTGTAAAGTCACACCAAACTTCTTAGGTTGAACCACTGGCATGGTCGTGACCTCCAGATAACTTATAAGACTTTAGAAAAGTTGTAAGAATTTTTGCTTTATCCTCGAGTTTGCGCGTGTGTGTGTGTTGTTTAGCTTTTGAATCCAACAGGAAATGAAACGTGCAGTATAGAAATTGATGCCCAGAGTAATTGACATAATAAAAGATAATCATGAAAACATAATTTTCAAGTTTTACCATACAGTTGTCAATTCCATGCGTGCCTGTACTGTTTTACAATGAGCAAGGAAATGCATCATTCAATTTATGCTCCTTTTCCAAAGAGAGAACTTTAATCCAAATTTGAACAAATCCAAACATCATCAATACAGTATTTCTCTCACAAAGTACATATCATTGCTTTAATGAAGGACTCATATCTGTTTGTTCCCTCTCAGTCCGGTCTCAGCCGGCTCCTACAGTCGTGGCTCTTGTGCCGTCTCAAACACCTCATTTGTCTTGTCTGAGCTTGGATATGCAAGACCACATTTAGCTTATTTACTTTAAACTCACTTCACTTCCTTGTTTAGGTCCAGTAGTGGTGAGGACTCAGAGGGGGCCCACACCCATGATAGGCACAGGTGGAAAGCAATGTGAAGCGTTTTATTGAGCTGTTCGCAATATAAATATGTCATTGAGCTTTTATTTTTACATTGGAGCGGTACTACTCTGCGCCACTGAGCACGGTCGTTCTCCTCCCTGATCTCTTGCCTCTGAGGCTGCATGGTTTGGACAGCTTAGATGGTAGCAGAGGTAGGTCGACAGATACTGAATTGATCGTAGAAAATTCCAACATCAAGTGTTCAGCATTTATTTTTTGGATGAAAAGGGGAATCTGAAAACTAAGTAGTCTTTGGGAAAATAAATAAATGGGAAAACGCACATCACTATGTATTTCTGCATTTTTTTATGTTGTTTGTGCACCAGAAAGAGTGACGCAGCCCTAGACAAGGACAAAAATATGTATTGCTGCTTGCGATCTGCATATTTGATGGAGTTGATCCTCCTGTGTGTGTGTGTGTGTGTGTGTGTGTGTGTGTGTGTGTGTGTGTGTGTGTGTGTGTGTGTGCGCTTGTGTGTTTGTGTGTGCTTGTGACAACATGCTATCGTAATGCGATGAGTTGCGGCTTTACATTTACTTGTGAAATGTGTTCTCATCCTAAATATATAATAAATATATATAGTATTAAAAAATTGGAATGGTATTAATTTCCAAACTTTATTTTGTTAATCACAGACAGCAGTTCACCACTTCACAGCCTTAATTTCTTCATTAATAATACTTTGCATAAAAAACCCATCGATAAACTCATTATTTATATCCTTCGACACAACAATAGTTTCTTAGGGCGGTGCCCTGGTATCTTTAACTTTTCTTTGTTGTAAATGACAGCTATATATCACCATAAACTGCAACGACATTCAAAGTATTTTTGCAACCTGTAAGCATCAGTGACCAAATCTAAAAAATTTGGTTGATTTGCTGTTGACTTGATTAGCAGTTGGTGGAAGTAGCTGTGAGAGGCAGCCAAGCCTTTTCAACTCAGCAAGGTGCCGGAGAGAATGAGAGTAATGAGCTTTAAGCTACAGCGCTATGCCTCTTACTGCCTCTGCTTAGCCACCTTGCGAGCTCAAGCTTATTTTGAAGAGGAGGCTCAAAGCTATAAATCCTCACTGGTACGTTTTTGAGTTCAGCCTGCCAAGCAACTCTCAGGACTATTTCACATTAAGTGCCTCCTGGGAGATTTTCATTTTTGCCCATGTTTCAACAAGAAAATCTCTTTTTTTTCACATTCCCATCAGAGCTCATGAAGCAATTTGAAAAACGGAGGTATAAAACTGTTCATGTGACTTCTATTTAACATTTAGTTCTTACCTTTCCTCATTCTGCCCACATGGGTACCATAACTACAAAGAAGTGTGTTTACCCATGTGTTTTATGCATATGAGTTTGTATATATAACACAAGTTGCTAAAATCATAAACACAGCGCTGGCCTCTTGCACGCCAAATGAATTCCAAGGAGCTAGTAGTACAATTGGGTTCAGTCAAATTTGTCACTCCAAATTGACCTAAAAACAATTAAGTCATAGGGGCCATTAACTATGTATAACCATCATAAAACATGTTCCTGCACTAGCGAATGAAAACGAGGTAAAACTGTGGTCAAAGGAAATGAGGTAATAAGGATTGCACAGCTAGTCAACCTGTCTTGCTGCTGCGCTGCCTCACTGACCTGAGGGGAGCCAGATGAACGTTTTCAGGGAGGGAAAGGGAAGGAAAGGCAGGCCCAGAGGGGTTGGAGGGTGGGTTGGGGGTTATTGGGTGAGGGGAAGCTCGCAGGGGGATTTGAGCAAAGCATGCCCCCTAATCTTGCAGTCAGCCAGGCGATCTCATGATGTAGGGGGCTTAGCCACCGTTCTGAAAGCAATCTAATGGGCAATGAGTAATCAACACTATTGCTTGTCTCGATTAATTTCTCTGCAGCCGAGTCTTTTGAAGCATGCAGGCAAATTCTCTGTAGCTTCAGAATGGAGAGGAGTGGGAGCAATGAAAAGACCCGCAATGCATACACAAAACAGACATAAAAATATGCAATTGATTTATTTTTGGATGCAGCAACAATTTCCTCTCCTCAAAGTAACATTAGTTTGGGAGAGTCTGAGGAATTTTAAAGCTGTCACATGGTTGATTTATTCCTTCAAAGCAGAATGTTTTGCATACTCAGAACCCCTCGTTCCGTTTTCTTAGGAATTACACCATAACCTGTGTGAATATAATCAAAGGATCAACAGGAGGATACCAGAGCAAGAAAGGTTGCGCCCAACCTTAGGTTTTTAAAGTGCTCTTCGTTTTTTTGGCTCCAGGTCATGATTTTTCAGCTGTCCTGGCATGGTGTACTTTGTGTGGCATGAGGGAGCACAGCTGAAATAAAAGGTAATGAGAGGGAAGGGCTCGTCTGATTAGATTTATGGAACACATTAAACAGCATTTATTCTGCTGGAAGGGTGAGGTGCTTTGGCAGCAGATGACGAACATGTCTCAGTTGTAACCTAATTGGCGTCCCCGCCCTAGCCGTAGTGTTGGTTGGGTCCACCTCTCAGGGTCAGAAAGTGTGCCAAGATGGAGGGGAGGCAGGTGGATCCGCACTCTGGAAACAACATCAGTTGGCAGGACATTATTGAACAACCCATTAATGGTATACTTAATATGGCCCTGACACACCTCAAGTCTGTCCAGTGGTCCAAACTTAAGTTGTGTTTGAAATCCCCGATGATTAACTCAACAAGTGTTTTTGCTTTGTTATGTGTATGTTGGTGGTTTTTTTTTTTTGGAGTTTGTTATTCCACCCTGAAAAATACCAGCGATTGCAGAGAGGAAATGATGGCAACCATAACATTAGAAATTGAATCAATATACGAACGTATAGCTATATATAATGACTGTATATCACTGCGATTGAGGAATACAGGTTAAAAAAATATGTAGTTAAATGATGTTTATACTCAGACATTGAAATGAAGGGCCTTTTATCATATATTTAGCATTTTACAGTATTTAATGAAATAATAATTGCAATTAGAGGTTTGAATTAACTTATTTTCTTTTGTTAATAAGTCCTTTTCAATTTATTCTTTGAATCTTTCAGTCATGAATGCATTTATTAAGACTATACCCGTTTGAAATTCCCATTTATCCAGTATTCCCATTATATGGTTTGGATTAATTACTTTTAGCACTCTGAAGGTTTTCATTAATGCGCAGGTAGTGTTTTAATTAGGACAGAGCTGGAAGGTTTTGGATCGGGGTAACAGGGTTCAAAGTAGATCGTCTCACGAAAGTCAATGACAAGTTCCATCTTTCAGGGAGATAAATAGTGGTGAAAGCAGAAGCCATCTAACCTCTGTCAAAACTACCATTCATCACTCGACATTTTAACCAAGGCTACAATGAAAGACAGCCAATTATTTGGGCCAGTGGATGAAATAAATACGTCCTCACATTAGGGCCCATTATCAGGCCTCTCGCTCCCCTTTCTCCCTCTGGTCTGCAGAGCGGCTGAACGCTGGCTTGGCACTGAACCATTATGTCTGTCTGAGATCTACCAAACTATGGTCCTGTGTTGAGAGGTATCCATACATATGAATAGCATCAAGCACTATAGAGCCACTAAGCAAAATGCCGGAAGTACTCACAAAAGCAAGGACAAAAATTTAAACCGCGATGTGCAATGGTCTGAGGTGTTTTAGAATTATTTATGGGTTTAATTCAATTCAATACCAAGCAATTTTTAAATTCAGTTCTTTAACTCACAACGCTAAATTAGTATAAGATGTGGTGTCGTTAATACCGTTAGAAACGCCATGAGAGAAAATGGAAAGGCTTCTCAAGCTGCTTTTATCATCTCCTCACATGTTTCGTGGAGGACTACTTCATCAAGAAACTAACCACCAATGCTACTTAACTCCTTTTCTGTCCCATGGATCTGTTTTACTTGATTCCAGGTGTTCGAAGTTTACAGCCCTCTATTTTATTTTCGCCAGAACAATAAACTCTAAGGGGCTCGAGTAAAGGGGGACAAGCAGAAAAAGGGGGGTGAGTGTGAGGGAGGCGTTAGTGCTGGATGGAAAAGGGGCTCTGTTTATTAGACAGCAAATAGCCAGCCAGTGAGTTTATGATGTGGAAGGTCATTGTTGGTTAATAAGTGGCCGCATGAGTGCAAGCAGGTGCTGTGTTAACACCTCCTCTTAACTCCTCTTTCCAAGAGAGGCCATTCATCAGCTCAGTGTTAATGAAGGCTATATAATTAATAGGTGGACGGTAGAAAAAGCCCTCTCACTTTATCAATACAGGCCTGTTTGAAGAGCAGGCATATGATGGGACAGCAGGTTTTCAAAAAGGGGCTCTGAGTTGGGGAGTAGGAGCTTTTTAAGAGACTATAGGTAGGTATAGGTCACTGGGCGAGCTAGGACTGGGAACCCTTCACTTCCAAGCATTGTTCAGGTGTGACGCCACTGCATCTGAATGTTTGCTCATGTGTTTGCACAAATGGGTAGCAGCTACCGCATTGGGAGCAAGTCTTTGTGGATTGTGAATGTTTGCATCACGGAGACATCTCCAGTGATATACATATTGGTTCAATGAAGCAGAATGGCTGCTCAAATAATTTCACTTTTTTTTTTCTAATTGCCCAAACAGCCCAAATATTTTTGTGTCTCCCTGCTCTATTCCTCACCTGCATCTTATCTCCACAAATGGAGTGTTGACTTTTTGTTCTTCAAAGGACCGATACTGTCAGGCTGTTGCTAATGGGGATCAGGAGAGGCTACTGTTCTGGGACTTGTCAAGTCGTATTCAAACTGCCATCCTGCTCTGAAGTGTGAAAGCTATTTAACATCACATTCTCCCCCTTTCGCGCATTTCACTCCTTTTTTCTCTGTCTTCACTCTCATGCATCATGTCTTTTCCCTCAACACATGCCATCACCTGTCATCTGATTCCAAAGGCAATGTGACTTTCATTAAATAACTGAACTGGTTGTGATCAGGGGTTCGCATTTTTTCTAGAATATATGTTTATATATATATATATATATATAAATATTCTCTTCTCTCTCTCTCAAGCCACGCCATATATATATATATATATATATATATATGGCGTGGCTTGGAAGAGCGGTGGGGAAAGCTTGACAACGATCACCTGAAAAGAACCATTCCTTTATTCGGCAATTAACCTCATCTGGGTAAATAATATGCTGTTGTGCAGCGGAGCCGTCACTGTTGTACGCCGAGCCCCGAACCCGAGATCACTTCAAACGGCAGTCGCCGCTCAAACGATGACAAGATGCTGCAGAAACCGCTTTTCACAAAGTATACAATGCGACCTCTTGTGTTTCACTGTACAGTTTTACAGATGCAGGAGATACCCTCAAAGACACAATGCTAGCGAGCAAGAGGTGGAGACCGAGAGGGGTTATGAGGAAAAGCGAGTGAGTACAAAGAAGAAGGCCAAAGCACCAGTGATATCACAGATAACAATTTTGGATGCACTTACCTTCCTGGAAACATGATCTCATTATTTTAAATTCAGGGGGCTCAGGCACTCATAAACAGAAAGTGAGTTGATTGTTGGGGAGGGAGGAAAGTGGCGATGGGTTATCTCACAGTGCGGCTGTATTGTGTGAGAATTCTATCTGCTCATCTCCTGTTATCGTTACTCAATTTCCCGTTTCACACACGCCACGGTCCATTCAGGCAACTGATGAGTGACTGGACTTCCTCCAGGAGGAGTGCAGGTAATTAATGTCGATCAGGGCTGCTGCTTTTAAAATTTACGGTGAGAAGGAAGTGAAGCTTATAGAAACTGTGAGAAGCAGCAAGTAGGGGTAAGATGATGGTGAGGAAAGACTGGCAACTGATCTCTCCAAAGAGAAAGGAGGCCCTTCAGGGACCCCATTAGTTTTCTCCTTGGGGCCATATTAACACTTCTCATTGTCTTGGGCAATACTGAACTGTTAAGAATGAGTCGTATAAGAGGAAAGCACAACAGAGGAGCCAGTACACACATGCCAAACCAATAACAGAAGAAAGGGTAGTGTGACTTGCAACTTTTATGATCCCATTATTAGCAATATGTCACATTTTTCATTAACTAACTAATGAGTTGATGAGCGTGGCAGCTTGAAAGGGAATTGTATGACGAGAATATTATTCGTGTTGTTCTGGTCTTTCCACTTTGGCTATGCATTATGAAATTCTACTGTTCATATATTATGTTGTGAATGTTCGGAAATAATGATAAATTTTTCTGTACTCGGTACTTCCAGTACCGTCTGGTCTGCTGACCTGAGGCACCGGTCAAGTGTGTAGGGGTGGGAGGAACACAGAGAGCTAAGCTGGGGTGAGACAGTTAAAAACAACAACAAAAAAAAGAATCTTAATTGGATATTTAAAATGTAAAGGGAGCCAATGAGGGGAGGCAAGAATTGGAGTTATGTGGTTGTGGTTTGAAGACTGTAAATGTAGCGGTGAGTCAATGTTCTTCAACGATATGTGTTCAGCAGTTAGCTGGCAACCAGTCCACTTTTTTCCCAAAATAATAATGACCAATATTTGATATTTTGCGGCATTTAGGGTTTCTTAATACTCTTAATATGATTTATTGAAACTCATGTGGATGAGTGCTTCTTAACTTGATCCAAGAGGTTAGGTGGTGTTGAAGAACAGGGAAATTATTTCAAATTACGTTTTCTCTTTTGGCAAAACATGGCTGGGATCAATTGTCAAAATGTGCCCTGCCAAGTTCACACTCCCACTTTTAGATAAAATATAAAAACAGACTCTATACTATAAATGACTTCGTTATTACAATTTAGCCATTATATCCAATAAAAATCACATTTGTGGCAGATATGAACAGCTAGAAAAGGACTCAGTGAGCCAAATATTCGGAAGCATGAGAACGCATATTAATTTCATTCCTTCATGAGAAACATCTAAGATTTAATGAAGCGCTGCCTTGATTCACAGAATGTCATTATATTCCAGGCAGACATTTAACTCAAACAAGCTAAGAACCTCTTCCAACCGTCTGTCAGTCTGTGTTGACTTATTGCCATGGTGGTAACACATTATGGTTAATCAGCTCAGATGTGTGACGGTGAAACTTTCAGTGTTCAACATATGAAACAATGGGGGTGCACAGTAATAATTTCCTTTGGACTTTAGTTTTTTTTTTAGGTATCAAAGAGTAAATTAAAAGGACAGTAAAGTGAAGATGGCGCATTTTTTACCAACTAGCCCAGTTCATTTTTTTTAAGCAGGAAAATGAAAAACATTAGTTTTTCTATTTTATCTTTTTATTTTGGAGAAATAATGAATAGTAATGAAATAACAAATGCTGTTAAAATGGCTACTTTTAATGGCAAATAGGGCCACACACCCCTCCACTCCATGTCTTGGCTGATGACATCACGGAAGGAAGCGATCACAATTTCCTCATTAGAAATCATTGAACAGACTATCCCCTAAAATGTCCAACAACAACTATCAATTCGCACAAAAATCTACATGGACATTTCTACTTATGAGTACTTCACCATCACAAGGATTAGCCTCTCTGATTAAGGAGCAAGAAATGAGCAACCTCTCTGCAGCAAAAGTGCCTTGTACAATGTATATCATCAGGCTGATATGTCAAATCAAGCAGACTCCGCCTAGACATTTTAATACAGTCCTATCACATAAGTGGCAATGTTGGGATCGTTTTACCATCTCTTTAATCATAGTTACCAGCTTATGTGTTTACTGTATGCATGAGCATGTAGTTCCAGGTAAGATAGAAAATGACACAACTCTGCAATATATATATGTGCATTAGTCTCAAGCTACAACCACAATGAAAACAACAAAAGAAAGACAGACGTCATCATTGCAACACAAACGAATGAAAGCACAATAAGCGCACTCTATTTGTGTGCATGGGTGCAGTTTTCTTTCTTGTGGTATTTTCTTGTGGACAAACGCTAGTTGAAACAAGCATTTCAGCGTGGGAGTGAACACAGCCAACTTGATTCTAGGCCAATTAAAGTGGGTCCTCTCAATCCTTTTAAATACAGCGCATGTGAGGCACATAGGCGACATGGCAGAAGCAGAAACTGAAACTCGCCGGAGTCCATGCAAGAGATTGTGCACAAAGTGCGCTCTGCAAGAAGATCTCCCACCTCTGAACATGCGCCCGTGTGTGACGATTTTAACTTGGACATGGTAATTATTTCTATACTTTTGCACCACCCAGAAAGAGGTCAGAGTATGCTGCACCCTGCTATCACTTAACAACAGAAATATAAAATTTAAGCTCATCTGTGAACACATAACCAAGAGGAAGGGGGGGGGCGGTATTACATTACACACAGAGGAGGAAGCCAAACATATTGAAACAATAATAACACTGCATTCGGGCATGCAGGAGTAAACAACAGAATTAGGTTGTTGTGTAGTTTTCTCAGATTCATGTATTTATTCTTGTCAAATTACGGTACATTGTTGTGGTCTGCTATTACACAGACCACAACTAATGTTCTCAGATTGAATATTATGTAAATGTGTCTAAAATGTTTTAAAAAACATTTTTTTACAGTCACTAAATACTTGTGGCATGTATTTTGTTTGCAAATTTGTTAAACATAATGAGCAAAAGCACAACAGCTGCCTTCATTACTGAAAAAAATGCATCTTAAATCAGTGGTTTTCATGACAGGGTTTACGATGAAAACTTTTCATTAATAATATACCACGTGCAGACCAAAGGCGTGCTCAGCGTTCCCGGTGGCGTGTTTCCATATATAGTCATTGTGCGGTCAGGCGCCATTGCAAGACAGGCGGCACTTTTGAAGCATTTGAAGCAGAAATTTTGCTCTTTTGCCCATTCCACTCGCATAGGATGAAGTCAACTCTTTACGTCGGCAACAGCCAATCAGTGTTGAGAACAAATTTACTATGTCAAACACATGCACACGAACAAGCAGAAGCACAGCCAAATGGATTTTTTTTTCTTTAACATACAAACACACACAATGTATGAGATGAAATAAAACCAATATGAGTCAACAATACCATTCGAGTCTTTGGGACAGAGAGGCATACACACTTCCTTTCCCAGCTGGGACTGAGACAAAAAAGGAGCAGTTGGCTTGGAGAACTGGGAAACTTGTGAGACGACTGACTTGTTTTCTACTGTTTAACTGTCAACCAAGATAGCATTTAGCAGCCAGCACCGTCGGTCACCGGGTTGCCTGGCGATGTGGGAACTTTTTTCCCACCGTTGAAGTCAGAGTTTGTAAGAAGCAACCCGCAGTGCTTAGTCAACCCTGCATAAACATATGCATATTTATTGAAAATCTGTCTGTGTGGGGTGAGGGAGCTCAAAATAATCCTATCTTCAGAGAGGGATTGCTACAAAATACTGTCTGCGGTTATGTCGGCACTTCTAAAGTTCCTGTAGATAGTTCTTATCCAACCTTCGACTCCTGAACATAATGGCACTGCAAGGGTAAAACAAACATTGTCAAAAAAAGGAAAACATACAATCCTCTTGTACTTTCTCTTTATCCTGTGGTTTATTATCAAATCAGCTCAATCCTTGGATACACAGCCACACTCAGTGGACCCAGACTACATGGCCAATCGAGCACCCAGCAGACTGTGTCATTTCAGCCTGCTGAATAAAAAACAAACACAAGGGCTGGTTTACTTTTTTATGGAAGGCGGGCAGGTTTAAGTGAGTCGACTTCCCACTTTTGTTTATTTTGGTTTGTTTGCTTGGCTTGATTTACTCTCACATCTTGTGACTCGGTATGATTATGTGCACTTGAGAAACCTGAATGATTGCATGAAATCAATTTCAACAGTATTTTCCAAAAGTGAATTCTAACATTTTTTTTGTCCACTGCAATCAATCAATCAATCAATCAATCAATCAATCAATCAATCAATCAATCAATCAATCAATCAATCAATCAACTTGTAGATTTAGGAATCTGTACTTTTGATATATCACACCCAAGAAGCAATGGGCAATTCTTTAACTATGAGTGCCATTTCACCTTAAATAGCTGGGGTGTATTGTAAAACTAATTTGTCATATCACTATTCACCACTAGATGGTACCCATGGCGTAGTTGCACTTGCACTGGGTCCTGTACTGCCCAATACGACAAGGTACACCCTTAAAAATACTGGGTTAAAAAGAACCCAATTAGGGTAAAAAATTGGATACACACGGAAAAATGGGTCAAATTGACCCAACTTCTTTGGCTGTTTTTTTCCAAAACATTTTTTGTTGTTGAGCCAGAACCCAACAACAAGGTTTTTGTTTGTTTTTTTGCAAACAACCCAAAGTTTGGTAAAACTGGCCCAACTTCCTGGGTGGGTCTAATTTCTAACCAAGAAGTTTTCACAACACAATCACAACACAAATGAAGGTACTTAAAGATGGCCTCAGAGTAAAGCGAAACGAGCATGACGGCATCACCCAACAAGACAACGGTCCCAATTACAGAGCAGCCTGGGATGATCCTGCACTTTAATGAAAGTCCAGTTTCCCCTGCCCCAGGTAAGTGCTCAACGTGATTGTATCTGTGAAACAATTATACTGTCACAATCAAAGGAAACAGACTTTAAATGGCCTGCCAAGGCACTCGGTGGGCTTAATAATCACTCATCTCTTTCCCACTGTGTCACAGAGCTGCTGAATCCTTCTCTTTGTTCTGCACATCACCTGTCTCTCAATAGGCTCCTTGGTGTTACACCTCAGGCGCTTAGACGGACATGCTTTCAACGGGGGCGGGGAAGCGTTAGAGCGAGCCTTGAGGGCATGCAAGCTTTGAGATACCAAACGTCATCCATTTTTAATACACCTTCCTTATTGCAGTGATTTTTTTTTTCTTTAAGTAAACAAACTTTGTTCTTCTGTTTTCCATGGTGGTGTCCCCCCACTGTCTTTAACAGACAGAGACTAAATAAAGATAATTTCATCTCATGTCATTGTCAGGACATCAAGAATAATCACTTTTAAATACTATGCAGTTTTCCATTCAACCTCCCTTACTTGGGATTAAAACTTTCATGTTCAACATCAATTAAAGGTATAAGGGTAATTAGAGAGGACGGAGGGGAAAGAGGGTATCCTGCAGTTTCTCTTCCACAGTTTAATGATTCGCCAGCAGCCCCGACATGTGGCATGTCTGGAATGTTTGTCCCTCCATTCAGAGTATGAGACTTATTGTGTCAGGGGAGGGAGGTAAGGCATCCCATGCAGCTATCTCTGTGCACACAAGAAAGTGCTCACACAAACACACGTGCAGGGACATTCCAGTCTGTGTTAGTGTTTGTGGGCTCAATGCCCACTGGCAACAGAGGGGAAATAAAGGTAGTTGGAAATACTTGCCAGTATGTGATATGCATTGCACTTCATGATCACAGCTGTTTTTGATTCCTCCCACTCTATGTAGCCAAACACATTGTAACATGGACATTGTCCTCTGCATTTCCCCTGAATTTTAGGGCACCAAAACTCCTCATTCACACAGTCCCTGGGACACACTTTTATTTAAGATCTCTGACTGTTGCGAATAAGATATCTGTTTTGAATTTGATGAATTTCCCTTGTTGTACATCCTTTGAATTAATTTAAAGAATTAATTACTTTATACCGCTTTGATATTCACACTTGCAGCATGTTGTTTTCCTGCTTGCAATGCATTGCGGTCTACATTCAACCTAAGAAATGTCACTATTTTTCCAAGTGCATTGTGGGTAATTTTGAGTGCCCAACATTTATGCTCTTTGAACATTCAGATATCCCTACAAAATGGCGTAACCACTATGTACTGTTGGGAATTGTGCGCACATTCTGGCACAGCCCAAGATTAATTTCCTGTGGTTCCTGGTAGAACAGAGAGCATGCTGGGAGTTACCCAGACACTGGCAGGGAATGGGGGAGATGGAACAATGCTCGGGGTGTTGTGGGCATGGGGGGGGGGGGGGGATCAGGAGGGCTTTATTATATTTGATGAAGTTCTGTCTATACAGTTCGCGTCGCTTGTATGAATTTTTCCAAAATCTCAAGATCATTTGTGTCCCCCTTATTTTAAACAATGAGAGATATGGGCCACTATCAGGTAGATGAACATCTTCTTTCTCCTGCATGAGAGTGAGCCAATGACTTGGGGTTATAAGGAAATATTCTACCTGTCAACCAGTCTATATAATGCACTTAATATTTTAGTTTAGCTCATCTCAAGGATGACTGTTTTAACAAATACACGACCAAATTAAAATGATTTATTTTCCAGCATATTATTTGGCAGCTTTGTGCATTTCTTTTTCTGTCTGGCCATGCACACAGGGAATTAGTGTTTGACCTCAGCCAATTGATAAATCATCCACAATAGTAACCGTAAAATGTTGTTTTCATGGTTCCTAAATAAATCGCCTGGGTGCTTGTTGGCCCTACTCCAACTTTTTATTAGTCCACCAACCCACAATGTCCACAATGGGGTACACCAGGTCATACCACCCATTGGGTGGTATATTTATGTACTTCATATTACATAATGTGCAATCCGACGTAAAGTATGTTTTTACTTAATGTGTTTGTTGATAAATACAATAAGTGATGTTTAAGTTAAATGTTATGTTTGGCTTAATGAATATGCCCTTTGCACGCTGGAAGCCCAGCAACGCACAGAAAGATGCATCAGGACTTGCATTGGCACAGAAATCAGGATACGGCCCGCATGTAATTGATGCCTATTCAAATTTAATGAAAAAATATTTGGACCCAAAGACTTCTTCAAAAAAACGAGGATAAATGTTTTCCATGAAAAAAATGGGAGCAGAGCCCTCACCTGCTCCATTTTGAGTGGTAGGAACCCCCCCCACCCCAAATCTATCCATCCATCCATCCATCCATCCATCCATCCATCCATCCATCCATTCAGCCATCCCTTTTCTGAGCCACTTTATCCTTAGAAGGGTTGTGGCGTGCTGGAGCCTATCCCAGCCGTCATAGGGCAGTAGGCGGGGGACACCCTGAACTGGTTGCCAGCCAATCGCAGGGCACACAGAAACGAACAACCATTTGCGCTTGCACCTCGGGGCAATTTGGAGTGCTCAATTGGCCTACCAAGCATGTTCATAGGATGTGGGAGAAAACCGGAGTGCCTGGAGAAAACCCACACGGGCACAGGGAGAACATGCAAACTCCACACAGGGAGGGTCGGAGGTGGAATCAAAACGAAAACTATTAAAAAAAAAATCTACTCCAATAAACAACATCCGGATATGCACGCTCGAGAGTGTTGGGGGTAGCAGGGGTCTTTGATTGTACGTCAGTTTTTATACTGGTGCAACTGTCCTGTCAATGAGTATACAGTTGAGCCCTACGTATTAACTATGCACACACATCCACAATGAACACAGACACACACACAGAACACATATATCTTTTTCTGGATCTGATTGAACCTTGCAAGCTTCCTTCTAGCTGCTCTTTTTTTATGAATTATTACAGACCAGCATGTGTTAGTAACTCTGTAATTTTGACAATCGTAATTGATCACAGGTGCTGTGTCAGGCATGTTTTTGAAGTTCTCTCTCGCTCTCTTTTATTTCTCCCATCGTTGCTTTTGCAGTGAACCCAAGTCGTCTCTCAGGCAAGCCTCTGTTGGAGCGCTTCCCCTACTCTTAATTCCGGGCGTTCCTTCTGCTCCTTAAATGAGTGATGCCCTTTCATCCTCCCTGGTGGAAAGGAGGACACCGCTAGGTCTCACTGTCAGTCCAGCTGGGATGTGGCGTAACTTGCTACATTCCTCTTGTTGCTCTGGTCACTTGGGCTGTGTGCGCATGTGTGTGTATTCACATGCTTTCCCTCAACAGTCTCAAATAGATCTTTACAACCAAACCATTTTAAGGATGGCCAGGGAGGAGGGTATTTCAGATTTGAAACAAGGCACAGGATATAAATCTCTCGAGTGTCAATGTCCCTGGGAATTATTGTCTGACTGGATAAAAAAAATAAAATAAAAAGTTTTAAAAAGATTTCCCCTCATCTCAATGCTCTGTTCCTGCATTGACTGTGGCTCAGTGGTAGAGCAGGCGTCCAGTCACCGGAAGGTCAGCTGTTTGATTTCGCTCTGCAGAGTGAATCATGGGTTGTGGTGTCCTTGGGCAAAACAGTGCCACTCACACTGGTGTATAAATGATGGGAGTGGTTGAAGGGGCTGTAGCGGCCACGCTTCCAACAGGATACCCCAGGGCAGCTGTGCCTACTTATGTGGCTTACCACCACCACCACAGCATGAAAGGATGAGAGTATGAATATTGTTGTGGATTATTATTATTCTTATTGATAGGGTATTGGTTTTTCCAGTTCTTTTCTCCACCAAACATAAAAGCATGCAATAAGTCATTAAAACCTTGTTGAAGGTTGCAATATGTCCCTTTCACGTTGAGATAAATCTGAATCAAAGGGCAGAGATTAATTTATTTTCCGTTACTCATGATGGAACCAGTCCATGTTACGACCACACCCATTAAAAACATCTACTCCCTCTATCTGCTACTTTATTTCGCAAGAGTCCTTGGGTTGGACAAGCACACAGAGCAAAACCTCGGCAAAGGTCTAGTCATTTAGTGTTGCCAAAAAGCAACAGGTTAAAAGAGGCACTTTTAATTGGTGAATGCTGTTCGATAAGTACATTAGTGTGTCCGCTCAGGGTGGTGAGAGGTGAGGTAAGTGGCTTTTTGGTGGAACACATTTTTAACAATTTATGTACAACTAAATCAGCGGTAAGTATTTCCACTTTACCGTTTAATTGCAGTCAGCTGGAACATGTTGCATTTTGACACGGCAGAGTAAGAATCACTCTCTCACACACACATGCTGAGGACATTCAGCAGCTAGCATGAAGGTGCAGCAGGTGTGCTCACACTCGGAGTCACACCGGGTGTCTCGCTCCAATTTGTTCCAGTTTCATGACTCACAGGGACTCAGTCTTTCCATCAGCTTCTTCATTTGGAGTGTGAAGTTTTGCCGTTCTGCATGTCTGACGTGTCACACCAGAGTACATTATTTAAAATTGATTCAGTCAAGAAAGTACTTTCCATTATTACACTATGTCGTGCTAAAGGGCCACTGTTGCAAGAATCACATTCAATATGAACAACAACCATGAAGGGTGCATTGCCCCATCAGACCTCACAATGCGGTATGTATTCCAGAAACTACCCCTGCAAAAAAATGTTCTTTTAATTAACCACATTTGTCTTTTTTTCCATGTTTTGACAGCAACTCTTAAACAAACACACTTGAACAAAGAGCGAGCGAGCAACAAAATGCACGGTCATTTTTAAGTTTGACAGCGCCACTTGGAGGAATAACAACTCTGACCCGGGTGCACGTTTGGCTTGCAGCCGATGTTGTATTTTGAGCACCTGCAGTGGCCACAGCAGGAAAAGTTGAAACTTGTAGTTATTAGCAAATCATTTCAACACCACCAATAAACATGTTTGTGTTGTTTTTTCTACCAAACGTTACGTCAGACTTCCCATGTTTACTTCCGCCAATGAGGTGATGTTTTCATTGGTTAGTGTTTGTGTTTTTCTGTTTGCATCATCACATCCATTTTTTTTTTAGGTAGGCCGAGGCAACTGAGGTCTGAAAGACATTTTGGGTCAATCAATGAAACATCGCAAAAAAAAGGTTTTAATTTGGTGTTCACTCTCTCAAGGGGATTATGTGGATTATGAGGGAACTGGGCCGCCTTGGCTGAGGTCTGAGTGCTGGCTCGTTTGAAATGGATTTGGCCGGCAATGTTCCGTTTTTACTTGATCTTGTTTCAAGCTTTCTAAATGCCTCAATAAAGTTGAAAGGAATGCATCTGGACGCGAGTTATTTCACTGATAATTCTTGTGGTGTGCTTGTGTGTGTGTGTGTTGTCTGTGCGGCAACCTGGCCACTGTTTACAGCATGCTGCTTTGCGGTCAGACAACTGATCTTGGCCAGAAGAGATTCTGCCTTAAGGGACCGGAGTGCCTTAGGTGTGGTGCGGAGTCAAATTCATAATGGCGGCACTGAAAGTCTTACTCGAACATTATGCTTTTGCTCTGTAATGTTAGCGCAAGGGTAAATAAATGAAAGGGTGACACAGATCTGATGACCCCTTACTTTAAATTCCACCACCCCATGGTTTGTTACCATTTGTACCAGTCACTTGCCTGTTTTGTATTATGTCACATTTCCATGTTGTTTCCTGTCAGATATAAAAAAGCTGGTGTGAATTTTACTGAACCTAAAACCACATGAGTTGGAACTTTTTTTTCCCCCACCTGGACTTGGCAAAAACAGTTGGCGCCGTGGAATGTGAATATGTAGTACACCAAGGCGGGAGGAGATGATGTGTTAATGCCAAAGTGTTTCGCAACAAATACTCAAAGTCATCAGAATGTTCACTGCAAGCTTTTTTTGGCTGACACGCTTCTTCTTTACAATGTACAGGTGTTGAGGAGGGAAAAAGGCGTTAGGCAGAGAGGTGAGTCGGGGTACTATGGGCGAGGTCGGCCTACTCACTCTGATGGTGTAATGGGAACTGCCAGCTGTGGCCTTAATTACAGCACCGAGTGGCGAAGGTGATTGGTTCTGTTTTTCTTCTGGGGCTCACATCTTAAGTGATGTGTAAGGTCCAATGTATTAAACCCACATGAAAGTGGTGAAAGTTCTGCATCAGTGGCAGACTTGAAAAAAAATGAGAATAAAGAAATGTTCTTTGTCATTGTCGCAGGTACAATAAAATTGTTGGTTACTTCCTAAAACACACAATCACACACAGACACACACACAAACACACACACAAAATATCATTTGGATTACTAATAGGTCCCTTCGTTTGTACATTCAACTCTCATTGTATCCGTTGACGATCTTTCCCTAAAGTACCGACTTGATTACTCGAGCACAAGTATTTAAGTCAACAAATCAAGTTGAACTTCATTTTCTCTGGGGCCACATGACTCCAAAATGTAGGCACTCTGTATGTCTTTGTCTATAATTTCCACAAGGCAGAACCTTCCACTTGATGACCTGTATTTAATGAGTTTAGTATTTCACATTTGCTTGCATATGGTTCATATTTGTTTAAACACATCTGTTTAATACCCACTTGGGTCTATGTAAAAAGTGCATGTGACAAGTGGGAGGCACAAATACTTTTTAAAGGGCTTGGATGGCTTTGTTCTTGGATCCCATAACATTTGGATTTGATCATGATGTTCACCAGTGGAGGATCCAGGATCAGATTTGAAACACTCAAACACTTTTGTGGTATTTGACAAGTTAGTAGGAAATTATATAAGGTCCCTGTGCATGCACAAACTCTTGTTTCAACACACTCCACTGGCAATTTGGAGTGCTCGATCGGCCTACCATGCATGTTTTTCGGATGAGGAAGGAGACCGGAACACCCGGAAGAAACCCACAGGCACGGGGAGATCATACAAACTCCACACAGGAAGGCCGAAGCTGGAATTGAACGCATAACCTCTGCACTGTGAAGCGGACATGCTAACCAGTTCTCCACCGTTCTGCCTCATCCTAGTACATTGTAAGTCATTTTGAGTCCACTACATTTTTCGGAATGAATAAATAAATAAATAAATAAATAAACAAATAAATAAATACTACAGTTTGATTTCAGCAAAATTGCTGTGTCACACAAACGTGAAGGAGAAGACAGAGTTTCATAAAATTGCGAGTACTTGTAGAATCCCTGTTGAGGTACAACTTGAACCAGATCGAAACACATTCACAATACCTAATATATGATCTAATATGACAGCTAAATGATTCAACTGTATATTAACTTCGAATGTTGCCAACACATTGTACTGTCCTTATCTGTGTTATCTAGTTTACCTTGTAGGCCAGCACTGATTGTTGCCCTTTGATGGCCATGTAGTGCTGGTGTAATGCATTGTGCTTGGCTGCCTCTTCTGAAACATTTAACTAATGACATTAATGTTCCGAGAGCTCCAGCTCTTGGCTGTGCCAAATAAAAGAAGGGGAGTGTGTGTGTGTGTGGGGTGGGGGTGGGGGGGTAATACAGGGTGATAAAGACTGGAGAAACTGAGCAGAAGTGAGATTTCTGCAGAAGGCACTTGTTTTAGTTTCTTACCGGCCATCTGGAGTTTACTTAAACTGATGACTTCATCAAACACTTGGCACTCACCATATGCATGTACATATACAAACACACAAAAGCAACAATAAGTGTAGCTGACTCTGTGTGTTATGTTTCTTGAGGAGTGCGTTTACAGTGTGCTTGTGTGCAGGTTAGTGGTGTTTATGTTTGGCATGATTTACCACACAAATGTACACAATTGTGATCATAAGTACCAACCCCGTAAAAATGTCATGCCTCTGTCTCCTCAAGTCTCATTAAGAGTGACATAATACTGGCATTGTGTAAATGTCCTATGGAGTTTTCCAACTCTTCTGTCAGCTTAATAAAAACTTGCATGCCTGCATTTAGGAGTGAGCGAATCCTATTCCAGTGTTCAAGTCACCAGGAAAAAGTCAAAAGGGATCATTTGACTTCATTTACTTGGAATAGCCTGTTTGTGACACCTGTGCTCAAAGACAAAAGCAAAGTACGACAGTGGTCTAAACTTCTCGTCGAGCCACAGATTTTCCCTGACGAGTTCATAAAAACTGAGTGATGTTAAGACTAACTAACTCAAGTAGGTGATGTAGTTCTTTCCAAAACACTGAGATGTGTTGTGGCACACCAGCCAAGGTACAGCTGATCCTTCAGGGGTCGTATTATCACTGGAGTACATTGGAATTCAATGGAAAATAAAGCTTTTGACAAGCAATAATGTATGTTTTTTTTTACTTGTTGGACTGGATTGACACTCTAAGTTAAAATGTTCATTTTTTTTAGTTATAACGTTACAAACATGCAAGACTAGACTGGCAGGCGACCAGTTCAGGGCAGGATGTGTTTGGTGTTTTATAGACTCACTGAAAGGTTAATGCTCAGATATGATCATCGAGAAATCTTTTCGTGGTGTTCAAGGACTTCCCAGTTTTAAGGCCTTCCTCTTCAAAATTCTGTGAGTTTCGTGTTTACATTTTGCTTTTGGTAGATGTGTTAGTGTTCTTATCCAAAAAGTAAATTTGTTACCTTATGCCGCAATGTCACATGTTGTAGATTGTTGTTTTTTAATGCAAAGCTATTAGCAGTCTTTACAGTATGCAGAAGAATTAAGCATTGTTCATCAGCACCGGGGGGGGATTTTATTTTTATCAATGCCAAATGGGTATGCGCAGAGTAAAAGTATTTCATCGATTAACACTTGAAAAGTACCGCACATTATAAACAACAGTCCAGCCAAATCCTTTGGGGAGCTCATAGAGCAGCCGTCCAAGAAGCATGCAGTGACCTCCTACTGGACTGTGGTGATGATAATCATGATCACATTGATCATGATAATTACTCGAATAAGAGGGTTCCAAAGCTCTGTCCGTTATTTTGCTGCCACATTAGGAACTGAGAGGTAAAAGCTGGGGTTGGCAGGGACCAGATAAACGTGGGCTTTGGGTACTGAACAACCTCACCAGATGCTGCTTGTTTGGCTCCTGTGGTGTTTTAATGCTGGAGAGCAAATAAGCAGTACAGGAAAACAACATGTTGATTACAGGCTGGCAAGAAGCTTTCACTGCAGCTGCAGTGCTTAAGAAGAGGTGGTTCAGCAGTACCGGGAATCAAGGCCAGGATTTGTGTAATATTAGCATAATTACCTGAATTTTTCTCATATAGTATTAACAAGTTATGAAAGCAAACAAATATGATTTACTGGAACTGCATTTCATTTTGAATTAGAAGTGACATATTTGGAATGAAGATACTGTATTTTGTGTATTTCACGCTTGTCAAAGAGCACATTGAGGAGAGTTGTCTTCATTTTTTCATTTTCCCTTCTTCACATTTTTATAAAATGACATGACATGATGTTCTTCTGGAGGAAGGGGTTGAAGTTGCCCCAGCAAGAAAGTTAAAAAGCTTTCAAAAGCATTTCTCTCAGCTCACTCACCCACAAACAAAGCCTTCGGTCAACTGGTCAAGGTTTCACTTCCTAATTACCTTCTCCTGGGGCACAATGGCCAGACCGTTGCCTAACCCAGGCTATTCTAGATCCTTTGCATTCTTTCCCAGGCAACCCACCTCCCCAACATGGACCTTGGGATTCTGAAGAAGTGCCAGACGTGTGGTTAGATATGGCTGACTTGACACACCATGTCGTTTTTTTTTTATTTTGAAAAAACAAGAGTATTATTCCAGTAACAAAAACTAATAGAATCGCCAACGATCACTGATCTGTATGTAACAATATTGTATTTTGTCAAATAATATGGTAAAGCTGATAGTCTAATTCCTCATAAGTCTATGAAATCGGATTTGCATTAGATCACATTCTTGGTGCTATTTTCTAGCTCTTTTTCATCTAGTCTTATTTCTCGATTCATTCTAAACAAGACTTTTTAAGCCTTTCTTAACCCATGTGAGAGGTTGTGAAAAGTTCATACGTACAAATTCAAAACTGCGCTTGCATTGCCGGAGATGGGAAAAACCTGCCATAGAGACGAAGAGGATGGAGATAAACAAATAGATGAAAAGCGACATAACTTTTAGTCAAGGCTTCTCAGCGAAAAGAGTGCTGAGTGATTTTCATTGCCGCTGCTCTACCACCCAGGTCAGTCCAAAGAACACCCAGACGGGAATTCCTCCCCAGCTTATCTCACCGGCCCATCGACTGCCACCACCACGTAGGAGGAGTGGAGTTGAATTCTGACTGAGGGAAGGGTCAAAAGGGTAAGAGGGGGGTCTCCTGCCCAGCATGGATTAGAGGTCGGAGGAAACCTGTTGTTGGACTAAGCAGTTCACCGTTTCCAACAACTGCTGTGGAAGATAGCTGTCAATAGAGCCCACAAAAAGATTCAGCTTATGGCGAGCAGCTCAAGAGCAACAGGTTACAAAAGAGATAATGGATTAAACATATTAACTATCTGTCCAACTCAACTGTTCATTCCACCACGAGACCTGACATCTGGGAAAGACCTGGGGAGTGTAATGGGGGCAGAGGCAGTGTGAACTAATGCTTCATTAGGTCTTTACAAATATAAGCCAATGTTTTTCCAGTTGAGGAGCTACTTACTCACTGTTAAAATCCACCAAAGCCTTCAAGACTTCAGGAACTGTAAGACGACCAACTTCTTTGTAGATTATAATTGCTGTGCAGATACAAGAGGCTTAACATTATTGTGGCTGTAGTACTCTCCACATCTAATAGGAATCACATGTTAAGACATCAAATTAACAGTATTTTGAATACCAAGTATATTGTCTATTGAGTACAGACGGCTTTGACTTTCACAGAGGATTAACTGTTATGAAAGAAAACTTCAGCATCATAGTTGTGTTTGTTGTTACCTGTTGTTGGTGGATGGCTTCATATGTTCTGAATACAATTGCAACAAGTAAAAATAAAATATAAAATAAAAATATATTTAACAAAGTTTTGTTGTGTTTGACAGTCTATTGGTCAGCAGGCTACTTTCTGGTTTATGGAGGATGGTGTGGCAGGACACTTCAAGTTTTGACTACTTCAAGTATCTCAAATAAAGCTCAATCTTTCCTGAGAAAAGTTTAAGGTATGATCTTTTTTTAAAAATCTTTTTCAGAGTTTCCGTGGATTTTAGCCAAGAAAATATTATAGATTGAAAGCACAGAAACATTAAGGAACACTAAATAGTCAGTCTCAAATATTTGGTAACAGTTTGCTCAGGACTAAAATCAATTGGTACAGAAAAAAATGAAGGGGAGCCGAGAAGATACAACCAGTTGGATGGCTTGATTATTGTAAGGATAGATGTATGTACACTAAGATGTAAAGATGTAAAGATGGATAAATAGACTAAATTAATTACAAGATATACGAATGGCTAAATGGACGGATGGGTGGATGCAAAAGTCTTGCCCTCATCCATTATGGTATGTTGAGTTTTCCCTCATGATGCAATTCAGTTGACAAAAAATGAGGTAAAGTAAAACACCACTTTTTATTTAACAAGCTGGAAGCATGAAACTGGTTTGCTGCAATGCAATTAAATTCCGCACAAGCACATTGATAAAGTATGAGCTGTGAAATGGGATTGGTCATTTCAACGGGTAAGAAAACTAGCACCAAGAGGATTGTAACTTTACAACCCATCAGGTGGAACATACAGAAAATGGCACTTTAGACACAGTAAGAGAGCAAAACAAATACTAATGTATCTTAGCAACATCAGCATATGAAAATACTTGGACTGTAGGAAAAGATAACATTTCTGTGTGAGAAATGTTGGCATGGTTATTTTATGAGTGTGGAGCAGTGGGTTTTTAAAGTCAAGAGGCTATCATACTCTGACCCCCACCCCCCCATTCTCTGTTTATCAGCTTTCCTTTCTCTGACTTAAATCAATTGTCCCTCATCAGTCCCACTTTCTAAAAAATGATTAACCATCTGTAGTTTCTGTGGGTCTCATTTATCCAGACGTCAACATATATGAATTGTTGCAAGAACAGGAGAACACGCAAACATCTCTACACAGGAGGGCCGGAGCCAGAACCAAACCCTGCACCTCTGAATGATAAAGCCGACGTGCTAACCAGTGCTCCAGCGTGCCGTCACATACTCAATGTAACGAATGAAAATAATTACAAAAGAGCCTCAAAGAATTTTAGCCACCCCAATAAGTTATAGTATAAATGGGTTTCATGCAGTACATGCACATGGATGAGCTCAACTGAACTGGAAAGGAACTAATCTGTTCATGAAGTAATTCTATTCACTGGTTTTACTCCAAACATTTATTGGTTTGAACAACTTATTCACAAACCAGACAACAAAACTCAAGCCCAGTCAAACTCTGAGCACAGTGACAAACTTCAACTGAAGTGCAATTTCTACTTTCCAGTGTGCATGTGCACCTGTGCACACTAGCTTTAACTGTAACTACATTACCAGCAAGCGAAACGGTTCAATATCGTTTCATATAATTTGCTTAGTGTTTCCAGAATAGGTGAAATGCTGTAAACATATACTCCATATTCTCTTGTTAACCTTCCATTTTGTAGCAGACTCCAAAGTGACACATGAAGTATGAGGCCTTGGTTAAACATTCCCTAGATCAGCCAATGACAACTAGTTAAAAATAGGAAACAAATCACTTCATTGATTTAAAAAACAATAATTAAAAACACCTAACCCCCATGCACACACACGGACGCATGCACGTACACGCACACACACACACACACACACACACACACACACACACACACACACACACACACACACACACACACACACACACACACACACACACACACACACACACACACACATCAGCATGAATAGCCGTGCAGCAAGTGCAAACTTGAAAGAGTCATCACAAGTCAGTGGTATGCGTCTGTGTGTGTGTCTGTGTGTGCACGCAGTAATATCACAGTGGGAAGTTGACGATGAGCGTTTCTGACTTGATAACCGATTTGCCCTCGTCTTCACCTTTCATCTCCAATGAGCCCAGCCAGGAACAGGGTCACAGAGCGGTACTGCGGATTTAACCAAAAATGAGCTAATGGTTAACCTAAATCCTATAGAGAACGATGTCAATCATGAAGTCAATATGAAGTTATGGAGTTTCCTTAACTTCATAAGATCCTTTTGCGTTTTTACATACAGCTGCAAATAATATATGGTGCTGGTATCTTTACGTACATGTTCACACTAAATGAAATATTGTTACATTTTAAGACACAGCACATACTCTCCTGTAACCGAGGGTGTTACTTGGATTGTAACCTCTGTAACAGAGTTTGGTTTATGTTCACATCAAACCACTGAATCTAAAAAAAAAAAAATCACGTGTTTCCGTCTTATTGCGATTATAGCTCAATTACAATAAATTAAATAAATAAAAGTCAACTTGAAGATATTGAAGTTGAGATGTGGAAAATGTTGAGTATAACTCATCAGCCTTAGATGATTAGATAGCATTACATGATATAGAGGCTAGTGTGCTTCCTGTGACTTGATAGAGGATTAAACATCCCCATGTTTGAGTTGGAATGGAAGTTAATTGGCTGTGTCTTTGGCCATTACACCTTCAGCCAAAAACCAAATATGTTCTTCATCCTCACCCTGCTTTTACTGTATGTACCGCCCCTCTTGCTCCGATTGGATCTTCCTCAAAGATTACAAGGATATTTTGTTCTGCTTAATGTTCCTCTGGACTGCCGGTGGGATAGCCACATTGTACTGCTGCTGACAGTGCTCTGGTCTGGTGCATTCACTGCACTTCAACAGCTTCTCCTAGCATTTGTTTAATAAAATAAAAATTCGTGAGAGACTGATCCACTGGCCAGCCATATTCTCTAGATGGTTGTAAGTTACAGGGCTGAAAATGAAAAACAAAAGTGCGATTTTTGGTTTCTCAATGGACTGAAATATATATTTGAACAGCTGTTACAGTTGTTTTTCAGCAGAATATTGATTGTTTTTATGGGATAAAAGTTGAGGACTGAAGAAAGCTTAAGCACCACAAGTGAAGACCCACAAGGCTTTGTATGAAGATTTGTGTTCATCCAGGGTCAAGTGTGACGAATCATATTCCGGCTCATTTTTGGAGAAAAGCTGAAGCGGCATCTGGACTCAAGGATATTTCATGTTCAAAACAATAGCATTTTGGATTTTGGGAAAAGAGTACTGCCTGACTGATTAATTACTCCTCATTATGAACCTTGACAAACGATGTATTTTTCATACATCAAATTTTATTCTGCTCATTATTTGTAATGTGTTCGTTTTACAAGCATAGCTTTAGTCTTAGTTTTTAAATGGCTATTTCATCCTAACATCAAAACCACTTTATTAAAGATCTAAAACCAAAGCTTAGCTGTTATTGTTCCAAAAGCTGAGTACATCAGGAAAAAAAATCACAAAGTGAAGGTTAACATTGCTGTTAACTTGCAATGTCTCATCTAAATACATGTTGATCATGTTCGAATTCTTCTTATACCTGAGACATCTTGTGATTGCTGGTATTTCATGCACTTGTCAACGCTGTTCCAAGAGTTCAACAAAGTGAAAGTGTGTGTACATTCTTTCTATTAATGAAAGCATTACAGTCGTAACCTTTAATGTGTTATGCCTGCAGTTGAGTGTACATCCTAATTTTTTTTAGCACACTCACATAAACTCAGATTACAGTGAACGTGGAACTGTATGTGTGGATGGATACAAAACATCTGCTAGTCAAACAGTTTATTGGTGACAAAAAGAGAGAAAGAAAATATACACCGAAAAGCACATAACTATGCAAGACAGTTCCCATTAGGGTGCACGACCGAAGACTTACTAATTGCTTCCTACATTGCAAACGAATTCCATGCATTGTAGTGGTCAGTGATAATTAGGGTTGGGTTACATTCAAGTTGTTGCATATTCAGTATCATTTCGCTTTATTTTTTTAAGGTCTCTGTGAAAGATGAATAGGGTAGTTTGGTGAAATTGCAACCCTTATGAATGTAATGTTGATCACAGAACTGATGCACATTAGGGTTCATTATTCACCCCAAATGACACAATTATGTAGATGCTGACATTAAGACGGTTACACACTCTGACTGATTCCACAATAGAAGGGAAGTACGTATATTTGACCAAAATGGCAACACTGCAGAGGAGCAAGGGATGAATTGAAATTAAGTGCAGTATGGTGCTAACAAACAAGCATCATTTTAACATTTGCAGCTTGTATTGTACTGAGATCTGGTGATCGTATCGTTAGTATAACTGCAATGTTCCGTCACATAAAAGTAAATGAGAAGTTAAATATGAATCACACAAATACATTTGTGCAGGGAAATTAGAGCCGCTCAAACCAAATTGACAGGTTTGTTGGAGAGCAAGCGTGAACAAGCGTTTGGATATGAAGACAGCTGCAAGATACGTGCCAGTGCACTGGTTTTGTCATTTTTTCCATTTCCAATATTTCCATTTCTTGTGCATTAAATGAATTTTAATTGACATTGTCCCCGTGTGTTCAGATTTCTATGCTGCTAGCTTTTTTTTTTTTTAACATGGTAATTGTACTGAGCAAGTACCAGTGTGCCAGGTCTCAGTTTAATGAATCCCACCTGTAACACATTTGCACATTCATTCCTCTCCAAGGAGAGTTCCTGTTGCCAAAGCAAAGCCTGAGCCTGGTGAAAGTGTGCTACAAATCTAGCGAGTATACATACGATGGTTAGAGATTTTATCAACTCAGTTCAGATCCTGCTGACTTATGGCGACACGTGTACAGAATCTATATGAACGACATTTATGCACAGTCAGCAATGAGACGAGGAAAGTAGGAGGATCGAGAGACCCATGGAATGTCCAAAAGAGTTGCATGGTTTCTGGAACCACCTGAAAGGGATTGGAATGGGATCCATGCAATGATATATTCACAGGCTAATCTCATCAAAAATTGTATACATACCAGTTCCTCAAAAATGACCAGGCCATCAATTCAGGGGTTTTCCATGATTTTGTGCTTGGACTGAATAACTTTTGACAAATATTCTGGTTTAAGTGGTGATGTCATTGTATCACTTAAACCTGGTTTATTTTCAGCAGTGGTTTATAAGTGAAAGAAATTCCTCAAATAATGCATTTGGGGCTTTGATGGAATGGACTTCTAGCATAGGAGTACATTTGACACATTTATGTAAACATAAGAATAAAACATCTTTGGGGAGCATGACGCCACATATGCAAACAATATGCTTTTGTGTTTCGGAATAGAATAGTAAAGAAGAAAGAGTACATTTCGAAAAGTGTAACAAATGAAATATTTCTCGTAAGTGATGAAAAAAAACATTGATTTGCTTGAGGTATTTCTCGTTCGCTCAGTGTGAAGTCTGGTTTTTCTTGGCACTCAGCCAATGATTATTGAGTCACTTCCTCCGGCATTCACGACCATATGCAGAAGAGGTGCAAAGGCCTTGTGTATTTGGAAAGGCGTGCACGTTGTCAGCGAAATATTCAGTATTCACAAATATTCTTGCATTGGGTGTTTAGTCTTAGTCTTTGTGTTATTTTAATATATCGGATTCCTTATATAGCAAAAGGACCACAAACAAAAATGTATTTCTTGTACGGCATTTGCGTACAATTCAAATAGTGTGTATAAAAGTCAGCAGCTCTCATTAATAACACAATAAAATTGGTCATAAATTCACATTTCATCTGACCTTTTTGTTAAGGCAATTTGAATACTACAGTTTCTTCAGCTGCCAGTCAGAGTTGAAGATCTCACTGCATTCTGCCTGGCTCCCTGTTGGTGGTCCTATGACGAAACAATGGGGGGTGGGAAGACCACTTTGATTGGGATGCCAAGCATCTTTAGCTGTCCTCCTCCAGGGCCTTTTGCATTTAGTTACTAGAGCTCATAATGGTGTGACTAAGGCAATTGTTCCCTTAATTGGAGCCTTTCAATACCACTACCGGCTTTTTCACAGTCCCTCAGGTGAGACTCAGGTGATCAATCCAAACTTATGGTGGGATCAAGTCCTCATTCCAAATTTACGTTGGGATCATGTCCTCAGATATTTAATGTGTTAATAATCATGGTAATTCCCTTGGTCTTACATTTTTACATAAAGGCCTCGCTGCTAATTCAAAAGATACATGTCACTTAGTTGTTCTAGCTGTACTATATACTGTATGTTGTTTTCACAGGCCAGATGATGTGCAACAATGATATATTTAAATGACTATAAATAATGAAAAATCAAATCATTTTGGCAAAGTTCAATGTGACTCTACTAATTCCGCAAATATGTCTATTCTTACGTCCTTTGCATTTCTCTCCTCATCTTCAGTGACCCGAAAGGTCACTCAAACATTCAGTCACCACAAAATTGAGTGGGTATAAATCAAAAATATGCAAAATCCTAAGGAAAGAATGGAGCAATGATTTCCAAGCAGAGTAGTGTGTCGTGAGAGATGATGAGAAATTATTTAAATTCACCTGTCAGAGAATTGCTCATGTATTACCAGGATATTTAGTTCATCTATATATGCCAGTAATTTATGGTGAGAGGTAAAGCAATGAAATGTTCCTCCATTTATTTGGCAGATGGTACAATAAAGTCCCTTTTGTCATTTATACAACTGAGTAAGTCGTGGTTTTCTGCGAGTACACCAAATTTAAACAGGCCCAGATTTCACTAAGTATATATTTGTGAATAAATGGAAGCAAAATCATTGTTTTAGTAATTTTGTTTGGTGATGTGCCGTGACATGTTTGTGAAATGGATATCATGGCTCTATAAAGGTTGGGAAAGACTGAGGTAGAATAAATAGCCAAAGTAGAAAATGTTCTTAGTCCATGGTTAGCTTTCACCTGAAGCAGTCATTTATCTTGGCCATAACCCAATACTAAACCACTGTGTATGTTTCCATGGTCTCGTGGGTTTGAGCATGCACCACAGTCACTTAAGTAGTGGTGGAAGGAACAACAGATTTTAGTCTTAATCTCCGAATTGTGAAACCACATAATTTCCGTGCACTTGAGAAGTGCTTGAGCTGCTGAGGACTTGTTTACAAGAATTTATTTGGAGCAAGCAAATGGGATTTGGATGTGAGCTCATTTGGTCAACATGTAGGAAACAAATGTGTCAGAACAGTTGTGGCTACTGAAGATGGAGAATTTTGAGATCATCTGTCAATACCAGAGCCAGCAGTGCACTGATCTTTATTTTTGCCTGGTGTCTGCTCAAAATTGGGACCCTCACTTGTTGTAGAATGTCACAAATGTATTTGCAAAATGCTGTTTTGCCCTCTAGTGGCCAAAAAGATACTCATGCTAGAAATGCACTGACTGAAATATATGCCGCATTGCCTCCCACGACAACATTCTACCCTATGGACCCCACCATCGGTCATTCTTTGAATCAGAAACAAAAAAAATGATTATATGTATTAAATTAAATCTCATACTCCACATGCAGTATACACAAAATATACAGACAATATGGTAAAATGTATACTAGGTATAATGATGATGATATAATGATGCAGTATAGTTGACACATTAATTGACATGGAAATGAGTACGGGAGACGACATAGCTGATTAAGTGCGGAAAGACGAAGAGTGTAATAGTGCTTAAAAGCACGGCAGTATTTTATTCCCGACCTGGATCCAGGTCAGGTTGATATGATCTCTATGTACACTGAAAAAAAGTTGGTCGAATTTGCTCAATTGAACATGTTTTGAAGTGATTGCGCAAAATAATATGTTCAGTGTACGCTCAACACAAGTGTAATACATCATCCTCATGTCCAAGACTAACCGATTAAAAGAAATGATTACCATTGAGGCATTGCTTATGAGAAAATAAATGCATCCAAGTTCCTTTTAGTTTTGCTCACTTTTAAGTCATCGATGAGATGTTAGATTGACTTGAATTCCCTTATGAGTTGTGACACATTCTCAGCAAAAACAAGGCCCCAAAATAGGAGTTTACCACCTCCTTCCAGTCAGCATCCCTGCGGGAGCTTCCTGAATGGATCCTAGCCTGCTATCGCCTATCTCAGTGACCTGCTGTGCCAACAGCTACTCCAGCCTCGAGCCTACACACTCTCACTATACAGCCACATCCTGGCAATAAATCACCGCATAGCGTGAACTTCCCTGGAATGCTTGTATGAGCTGAAAGATTGCTCATAAGTCCAAGCAAGGTCCAAACATTATCAGTGTTGAACACATCTGCGTTATCAGGGATGAAGTTGAGATAAAAGGGATCTCTTTAGCCTAGATTCCTCTTGATGATATTTCTCATAATAGCATTTGACTGGAGGTCTATTAAGTTGGCAATCTTGTCCTGCATTTCAGTCGCAATTGCTACAGTCGTGGATATTCGTTACAAGCAACACCATGAAGCAACTTACGTGTCAGTAGAAATTAGTCGAAGCATTTCGAGACCTGGGTTTGAAATACTAAAAAAATATTATGGCAGCCAGTTCAACCGAGGAGCACACGATTGCTGCAATTAAGGCAAATGTTAAGCCTCGCTACAGAAACAAGACCTCTCACCCGCGTCCACACCTGATGACCAATCTACATCACCTCAGACATTATGAAACATAGACACCTTGCAGAGCGTATTTTGACATGCAAATATGGTATCCAGCAACTCTCAGCTGACCCTTTCAGAGACTTGGGTGGGCTCCTGAAATACCTCTCTTAATTTGACATGACCTGATTTGGAGGATTTCAACGTTATTACTCCTCATGGACATATGGACTCACATGCGAGGCATGAGGTCGAGGCAGACCTTCCCAAAGCTTTTATGAGAGTTGATGTGAGGAGAGTGGACCGTGCCTGAAGTGAAAGACAGGCTGTGGTTTCTGAAGGGGAGCTGGAAGTGGATAATGACACGAATGACAGAGCGGGGGGGAAAAAAAAACGAGGCATGGACTTTCTGTATTTTTCTGTACTGACCTAATCCAGAGAATTTCAGTGTCTGGAGGTGTCAATTCAACTTCTATTTTATGTTCCCTCCTGTATCCG
This sequence comes from Syngnathus leptorhynchus, assembly GCF_054491065.1. Lineage (NCBI taxonomy): Eukaryota > Metazoa > Chordata > Actinopteri > Syngnathiformes > Syngnathidae > Syngnathus > Syngnathus leptorhynchus. Next base: position 9,077,937 of record NC_141202.1, read on the forward strand.
TCTTTTTCCGGCCCTCCCAGCCCATCGCACGCTTGTGTTCGAAATGTTTGCCTTTTTTGCGTTTTGACAGCTGTGCTTGGAGCGCCGTGACGGCAGTCTAGAGGGAAGGGTGTGTGTGTCTGGCTGTACGTTTCTGATGGTTTGTGGAGGATGTAGACTCTTTGGTGTGCAGCCTATTCATAATATTGGCGTGTGTACGTCCCAGGGGGTTAAACCATCAGGGTGCTATTAAAAAGATGATATTGATTTGATTGATATCGCAACTTTTAAACCCATATACTATATCTGGAATCACGGTAACTTTGGATGTCTTTTGCCAAGCAAAGCATAGCTGTTGTGAACATTAACAGTGAATCACCATTTAATAGCAAATAACATGTATGGTATGCAAGACTACACATGGTACATAGTTAACTCCAGCATGAGAGAAAGTGACGTGATTGGAGAGCAGCGTTACGAAAAAGTGAAGTGGAAATTATTTATTCTATTTTCACTTGTGGTGGTGTTACTCCAAGCTATGTCACAACACCAAACAAAATGGAGAATTATTGACATTAAAGGTTTTTGGGGTTCAATGCAAGATCCTTCTTTGTGATCCAGGAGACTCTTAATTGGGATCAGGGCTGCATGTATGTTTTGGACAGTAATGATTCAATTATTTTTCAGCAGACATCTGAAAGTCTGATACCAAAATTGACCGCCACCATCTGTACACTGTCAACGGCTAAGTGGCTGGAGAGGGCTTTGAGGTCCTCTTTGCGGGGATAAAGAATGTCCACACAAAACGTCATGACAGTCAAAGCACTGCACTTGACTGAAAATGTAAACTGTGAGTGTGAATATCAGTGTGCCCGTCTGCACATCCGCAGGCTTTGACACGATTGATAGGACAAACTTTTCCACTGGATGCCTAAAAAAAACAGTGTAAGGATCCCATTTACTTAATGATGTCCCAGCTGGTATACATTTTGTCCTGACGGTGTAGATGAGAGAGGCGACTTTGGGGATAAAATAGGAATGTGTGGTGGGTGCTCACCAGCTGAAGGCTGAGCCCCACTGGGTCGCAGGGTGCAAGGCCAGGCCAGGCACATGAAACTCAGCTGGCACACACAATGCCACGTAGACATGGAGCTAAAACTGCTTGTTGAACCAAAACTACTGTACGATGAGAAACAAAATGGCATGCGTGTGAGAAAAAATCTTCAACAATAATGATCATAGAGCACATAGCCACATGGAACAGAAATAATAGCTTTGAAGATGACATTAACTGAAAAGGACATGTTGTTAATCATCTTTAAGCCCAATAGCTTAGATAACTTATTCGCCCACCCAGGACGCTGCAGAGTCCTTTGCAAAACTTGCAAGGAAATAATCATGAAGGTCAACAGAGTTCTCTCAGTTTTCCCAAAAGCAAGTGTTGGCCATATGTTAATGTAGTTCACGTTGGCCACATGTTAATGTTGCTGGCGTTAGCCTTCAAACTAATGAGGCAGGTGCATTATTACTGTCTTCTCCAAGAGCTCCATATTGCTTTCTTTAACCCACTCAACACCAATTAGCATCAAAATTTGCTCACTGATTTACGATAATAGCTTGCGATACACACGCACACACGCGCACACACACACACACACACACACACACACACACACACACACACACACACACACACACACACACACACACACACACACACACACACACACACACACACACACACACACACACACACACACACACACACTAGTAACAGACATATCTGTCTTCCCAAAGACAAGGCAATATTGACTCAAGGGAAGCCACAAAGCAATTGAATTGCACACCTTTCCTCTGATTTATTCTTCGTTCAAATTGATTATTTCGGGACCAACCTCTTCACCGTCACATACGTGTTACAAATAAAAGCCTCCCTTGATTTGGGTCCAGGAGCTAAAAAACAAAACATATGCTCATAAAGCAGTTGAGCTGAGACACATAAACGCCCATGTGTGTATTTTTTTTTTTTCAATGGATTGAGTGAAAGGAAAAAACTGGGTGATTGCACGATCAAAACTACAGATCTCATTTTTACAGGGATTCTATTGAACAGAGGCATCATTATTCAAAGTATCTACTGAGTGGCTTGCTCTCAAACATTTGTGGTGTGATGCCCTCATCTGGCTTCTAGTAGTATTTGCTGGACCTCTGCAACTTGAGCTTTCACTCATATGGAAATGTAACAAAGAAACATGCTGTTTGAGTGTTTCCCCTTAAATCAAATCAATCAAAATTAATATGATTATTGGCATGAAGACAATGTGTACCGTACAGCGAGAAACACTTTAAAAAAAGAGCATAATGTTATCTTAGAGTACAAATGACCATGGATTTGGAGCAGCTGAAAGTCATTTTCTTTGAAAAGCATTAAGGTCAACATGTTCCCTCAGAGAAATTGCCTGTTCTTAACTGATAGATCTGATATGTTACGGCAATTTCTTAAACAATGCTAGGCGTGTACAAGTAAAATTGCTGTTGCGATAAAGAAATACGAGTTAGTACGATGTTAATTAAAGACGAGGAAAACATTAATTAAACTCCTCGTCATCGTCACACCAGTAGGCATCGAATTATGAATGGTTGCTATGATACCCACATCCTCTCTTTTCAGGTCTTTGTCTGAGCCTCCAGGTATTTAGGGCACTATACAAACTCAATCAGGACACCCCCCCCCCTTTCTTTTCTGGTAGCTTCTATTGTTGTGGAGCACAGCCCACAGTGTGGCAGTTTCAGTTGAGACCCTACCGAGCTTTTCCCATGATGAGAACAGTTGTGCTTGTCCCAGTCAGCAGGGAGTGCATACGGGCCCCAGGCTGCTCTGTCCAGCGTTCTTCTCCCCTTCCCCGAGGCCTCCTTAGCCCCCCCACCTCCCTCCTTCCTCCAAGTCATGATCTAGCCCGTAAATTAAAACGGGGAGAAAAATGGGTTCAGTAAGATGAAACTGGGTTTCTATGTGTATGAACACACGACTCAAGGGAGACAAGAGAGAAGAAGCAGGCAGTAAATCCATTGGAGTCCACTGATAGCGCCTGTTTGCACAGCCACTGCCGCTTCCTTTGATCAAATGGTCGGGGGAGCGGGGGGTCGTGTGGCGCTGCCGAAGGTCAGCTATATATTACACTCCTAAAAGTGATTACTGAAATTCTTAAGTGAAACCATTCTGCTGCCAGGGTGTGCTCTAATCCCCTGCAGCGTTGTCTGGGCTAGGGCCAGGGCCTCTCTGTGGATGTGTGCGTTCACCACTGCTTTCTCCTTTCCCACTTGTGTTTTCTATCATGAGAGCAAGCTTAAAAGAGCCCCTACATGGAAACATGGCCTATCCAATTGCAATATCAAAAAAGAGCGAGTAAGAGGAAAGGTAGTGTCAGGAAACATAAATATGCGTGAACATCAAAGGCCCATGCAGCAAATTAAGGGTTAGCCATTGGACACAACAGTAAGTGGCCTTTACATAAGAAACAGGGTAAACAATGTCTGGATTGTGTTACACGTCTTTCCTCCATGTTGTAGCGCAGGGACCCCCCAGTTCTTCTTTTCACTGATTTCTTTTCCTTACCTTCATTTTCACGAGCTGAGAGCGAACATGAAATGTTTCACATTGGTGACACAGATATTAAATCACGGATGATTTGAAAATCTGACCACATAAATTAGGACATAGCCAACACCTCACAAGTCACATTTGGGTGAATTTCATATATTTAAAAAAAAAAAAAAAAAACAAGCATGCTTTTGGACAGTCCGAGCTTTTACTTTTACGAAATTATTGAAATAGCTTGCTCTTTTTCACGATCCAATGGTCAATGTTGACCAAATTTGCTATTTTTAGAGTTTTCTGATAGAGATAACGAGGATTCCGCCGGATGCAAAATGTTCTCTTAAATTTCCACACGTTATGGCTGATAACACGTGCCACATCGTATCAAATCATTTTGAAAACAAAGGCGTCTTGTTGAAGCATGATCCAAACAAGCCTGATGAATGAGTCAAAATGTATGTGTGAATGTGTGGTTTCCACTACATAGACTATGCAGTTGAAAGTTAGCTGGCCAACACGATCTAAATAAGAATTATGTGAAGTCATGCTCTATGAAACGCTATACACGTTTTGCTGATCATTACCTCAGATTGTCTCGTGTTAACTTTGGCAGACCTGATCTTGGCGCTGAGCTTAAAAAGGAGATGATGTATTTCCTTTTATTTATTATTTGCACTGGGCTACCGAGAGGGGAAAAGCAGTGGAAAAAAAAATGAGTGCGAGTTGTACGCCTGTGACTGGTGGGGAGGTGCCAGTAATAACAGAACCAAACTTGTTCCTCGGCTCATTAGGGTGAGGAAAATGTTTCCCGGGAGACACAACATAGTGTAAATCCATTGAAAATTCTCCTCACTTCAGTTTGCCAACATTTCTTACTTTTTGCCACAAAATGACAATGTAATAGCATTTAAGTGCTGCAAGTGTATACGCTTCTATAGATTTGCAACCCCCTGTCGCACGTCTCGTAAACTCTAGTGGTGGAATTCAAAGAGAAATTTATCGAGCATGGCGTTCACACATGTTGACAGTAAAGCAATCCAACTGCACACCAGATCGAGGGAATTTAAGGCATATGGGCCCTTTTTCGGTCTGGAACAGCCTCTTTGACCCTCTGTCTGCTTATGCAATGCATTTGACCTTTCCATTATAGATATAAAAAACGATTTGAAAAGATTTATGGGACTCACTGTCTGTATGCAAGTCCTATAAATTGGGAATGTCAGATTTATGGTTGTAAACATCAGCAGATTTATCTACTGATGGACAAAAAAGGGCTTTACATTCTATATTTCATTATTTCAACCGGTATACTATCAAGCAGGTGCACAGTTTTGCCAAATATAGAAGAGTGGCATAAAATTATTATGTGTTTATACTTCCATCTGTTTTCATCCTGCAGCGCCTTCTATTCAGATATTTATACTGTGAGGAAGCTGTTTATGATTTTTTAGATATTTCCAGTCTCACTCGAGAGAGGACCTCAGAGCACCACACTACTTTGGCTCCATTTGCTATTGACACAGCTGCTATCATGCTAAAATGATCCAATGCTGGCGTGGTGAATATGTTTACACACACCTGCCAACACAGACGCAGAGCCACATAGTGACACGTATTTTATGTTGGCTTTTTCTTTTCAAATGTCATTACCTGCTGATTGACATTTGGGGCAGAATGAGGGATAATGAGTCGCTGAATATGTCAGGCTTCCACATCCAAAACACTCAGATGAGACATCTCGGACAAGAGGACACGTGACAGAATTTGGCATTATTGTCCCCAAACCATGCAGATGTCTACTTGGACTGTTTATTTGGAAGAAGTACAAATAGATAACAATGCAATGTTCTCGAAAAATCTAGTGGAGGCATAAAAACACTCAAACCTTTATCATTTCAAACAACATAATGATTAATAGTGGTGGTATGTGATATCAGAAAGTCACACGATGATAACAAAGCATCAGAAAGCATCTGGGAGTTTAGTTGCAGAGCCAAGCACACAAAGAACCCATTACATTTTGTTGTCAATTCAGAAAAAGCTGCTGTCCATGAGTGGGATTTTCCACTTTGAATGCATTTCTCAAACCTTTCATGCAAACTTCCTGTCAATAATGTATCTTATTGACAACACAACATAAAGACAACATTCAGGCAGAAAAACGCACAGTTAAGTGTCAAACAAAATGAGAAGAATTTGCAAAGTCTTCTCCTAGTTCAAATGTGTTCACTTTATTTCCTCTTCAACTCTCAGTTTTATTATGGAGTCAAGAGCCATCTGCTTTCTGTATAGATCCTCAGTAACCTTGCAGTTTCTGAGTGAAGGAGAGTAAGAAAATAAATGAAAATCTGTATGATCACACATTGCATCATAGGTAATTCTATCCAGAAAGCTTCAGTGGTGTAATGCAGCGTGCAGCACTTTTACTAAATGTCGCGACCAAGAGTGGTGTGGGATTTAATGTGAGTCAAGAAAGGAGCGTGTGTGGGGGACAACAGTGTTGTGGCACACTTTGAACTCCACCTGGGCTGATGACACAAGCTTAAGCCAATAAAAAAACACTATGCAAGCCCTTCGGTGAGTTTGAAATTGGAGGTTCCACCGTATCTGAGCATTGTACATGAGTAACTTTAGAGACTCTTCAGCAAAACATCATTATGCTAATCAGAATATACTTGGACAATACACAACATAGAACAATAGTCCACCAAGAGTTCAATTTTTTTGACATAATACAAATGAAGTTAAACGACAGCAATAAAATTCAAACATGGATTTGGTTCAAATGAGCAACTCTTTGCTTAAATTTGCCAGCTCATATATAGTAACATGCAGAGAATCTTATTGGAATAACACACCTACAACGCAAACTGTGAACTTCAAGTGTTTTTGTAAGACATATTGTAGTTCTTTCCCTACCTATCTTTATTCTTACCACACGGTGGCGATATTGCATGGCTAATAGACTAGGACATAGCCCAGTTATACACTACACTTCTCACCTGCATTTGTTTGCAGTCAATCGAACGTCTTAATAAAATGATGTAATTAAATTTATTTGAAACATTTTGATCTTAGTTTGGCAGAAACGTGTATCAATTGGGGTTTTTTTTGGGAAAGAAGAAATTTTCCAATGCTGTCTAATTGGAATGGAATAAACTATGTTATTATTTGAAAAATGTTCAACATTGTTCAACATTGCATCTCTTCAGACTTGATAAATCAATTGTTGTATGAGACACTATATAATAAAAAATATAAAGGCTTTTCTAATTTGCAATGAAACATTTCTTCCACTTTTTTTGTATTCATCATTGTCAAATTGCTTGAGTAATTGAAAATGCAAACTCATGCAGTTTCACAGTTTGCTTTAAAAAAAATGCATAGTTGTATTAAAAGCATAATGAAAATACAAATTACATATGCATCACATTGGACTTACAAAACTATAGAACCCAAATGCTGTACCATAATATTTGAAGAAGAAATATTGGCCTGTCATGAAGTGGAAATTTGTAAGGTTTCCACTCATGTTCAAGAGGGAAAGCCGACTGCTACATTGCTCATGTCAGATTGACTGATGCCCTACCTTTCCTGAGACGAGTAATTGCCTTACACAGGGGGGTAGGTCTCGTGGCACATTGAAAACCTGAAAAGAATGTGAGGAAATTCAGTTCATTCGCCATCTCCCCACAGAGAGTCGGCAAGTGTAAAATGATCGTCTTGTTTGGTGCAAAAAGTCCCACTGAGGGTTTCTTTTTTTTTCTTTTTTCGTTTTAATTGATATACGCTATTGGATGCACCATACAATCTTGAGAAAGTTTATCTACTCCTCAGGTTCCTCATCTGAGTGCTGAGCCAATTAACTATTGACTGTAATCTTTTCTTGAACAGCCGAAAGCACCTGAAGCCACAGCCAAGATGTGTAGATGTGTCATAGAAGTCCTGTGCCAGGAGTTCAAGCAATTGCCATAAGCATTTAATGGATACGTTTTATGCTCTTCTCTTTATGCTCTTCAACTTTCTCCGTCAAGCATCACCAAGGATAAAAACCTAATAAAGCCTGAGGACTTTTTTCCATGGTGTTCCTCAACTTAAAATACATAACACAGTAAAAGGAATGCATTTCAAGCCATTCGGTCAAGATGAAACACTTCAAATTAACACTACATATTCAATTACCTTAAAAAAACACAACACTTCCATTTTTTTTTGTTCTCACGTTCACATTTGTGCCTGTGTGCAAGAATTAAGTTATCAACCGAACCCAAAGCTGCATGGCCAACAGAGCGGTATCCGTCTTATTCTGTGATGTGATGGTGTTATTAAAAGGTGGATTGGGTCACTTTAAGTACACACTGCACATGCACACGGTTGTGTCAGTGTGTCAGGATATGAACAGTGAATGCACAGAAGATGTATGGGTCTGGGTATGGACAATGAAAACACAAATGGAACACTACTGGAGTATGAATAATACTATATGTTATGGCTTGTCAGATTGAGCAGTTGACAGATGTACTGCAGGTGTGACAAACTCGTATTTGTACTTTTAATTTCCGCTGCATGTTGATATTTTTGTTTTTCATGTTGACATGCAGTTCTCAATGGGGAAAAAAAACCTGGCACCCGTGCTGTACTGCTTGATGTGTGGAGATGCAGGAATCTCTAAGATTCTGCTTCAGTCTTTTTGGCGTCTTATATTACTATGTACTGAGTATGTAAGGCATTTCCTGGGATGCCCTAAATATGCTACAAATCAAACATAACGAATCTGTTGGTATTTTGTTTAACTTAAAAGCAAGCAGAATGGAGTAATAGTAAAACTGAAATACGATTTCCCACGCTCCCTTTAACTGTATCTGCAGCCATTATTGAGGGTTCTTTGTCGCCCCAAACACTCCAAGTTTGGGGAAAATAGTTTTCCCAGTTTTTGCTTGTTTTTGATTGCTTTCATTAAAAAAACATTGTAAAATCTGTTCACATCATTCCATGGTGTGTTTTTCTTCCCAATATAATTTGGGCAATATTTTTACTAGGCTTCATTCTAGAAACAAAAATTCAAAACAAACCTCTATCTACAATATATGAGTCATGATGAAAAGCTGTGTTTATCTTCCATCATTACTGAGCTTAGAAAAACAACAAAGTTAGATCTGTAGCAAGTGTTCCTGTGTTTGGCAAAGCTGCGGCTTCACATCTGCATGTTATGATGCTAAGGACTCAATTATGCTCTGTGTGTGCCTATGCTTTACTCTTTGGTCATATTGAGGGAGTGTTCCCTGCATCCCTTGGTTCATTAATCGGTCCAAGGTTTTCTTGATATATGGTCCACTTTGTGGATTGTCAACTTGCTCACAGCGTATCACCAAATACGACTCATGGGAGAACACAAACCACTTCAACAAGCTCACGGGTTCACACATGCTCACACACTATAGACACAATGCTATTATTATTATTATTTTTTTTTTTTAATAAAACACTTTCATCCCAAGAGCTGTTGTGATGAGACATATGCAGTTGTCATGGTGTTGGTTATTAAGTACGTGCTGGAGCTGGAGACGCAGTAAACGATCCCACAAAAGACACATTGATCATCACAAGCTGAGTCCAGTGCCAAACATCATTGACGCATGTTTGATTTGAAAATAAATCTGAATGACATTGTTTCTTTGCAAAAATAACTCTTTTTTTTTTTCACAAACACTTGCCAATGAAATGACAATAACAAAACTAGAGCTGCGAGCAACCATAAAAGGCGCTTGCAACCCTGGCTACAGAATACTAAAACATTGGGGTACTTGCAAATAGGATAATACCTCTAAAATCTTGATTTTGATGCCAGGCCTGATGTGTGTGCAAAGTTTCATGAGTTTTTACAATCCCTCAAAAACAGCATAGTTTACCACAGCATAATTTACCACAGCAACAGCAAGTAATGAAAATAAAAGTGATTCAAAAAAAGCTTCCAAAACTTTTCCTAAATATATTTGGATGAAACAACCAAAGTTTGATAACGATTGGATAAAAATTCTAGGCGTTGGTTAAAATGTGACCTCTATAAGGCCACTAATTGTGACTTTTTTGTATGACTTGTGTACATGTGTCTTCCAATTTTCACAGAACCATAAGTGAACTGTAGAACCAGGAATGTTTTATTAAAAAATTCTAAGTGGCATAATGGACCAGGTTTTTGTGTGGCAACTCGCACAAGTAATCTCTATAATATACGTAGGTGTTTACAAGGTTTAATGTGAGTGCAGTTGTATCAGTAATTTGTAAAAATTAGTCCACACACATGATCTGACCAATAGAAGAGATTTGTGTCGTAAAAAAAATCTGATACAGGTAGCATGAGTAAAAAATCTGTTTTGGCTCGCATTTGTCTGCAGTGTGACCCCAAACTCTTTGTCAAGTTTTATTTTCTCCTAATTCTGAAAATTTGAGATGGTGACACAACCCAAATTCAAATGATAGATATCTCTGAGGTGAAATGTAGCACAATATCTCATTGCAAAGCTGATATAATTCCCTTTTTGATTATGCCATTATGTCATTTTTTTAATTTGGGTCACATGTCTACAAAATAACACCAAATTTCTCTTTGCGCTTTCTATGAGGTTGCCATAGAAACAGTGAAGCTCTATGTTGTTTTGTATAATCCATTCAATAACCCCTGAGAAAAGGGTCAGTGACTATATCATTATCCTGTATACCCGAGGAGGTTTTAATGGACTCCCTTTCAAGTCTGCCATAGCCAGCTTTCTATCGTCAATGAGCGATTGCGTTTCAAACAGTCATGAACAAAAAAAATATTATAGGCCTTATTTAAGGACAGTACCATAATGGACCAAATAAATGTACACACATCAGATAATTTTGTGCCATTAGAAAAACGCTTCATTTTTTTGTGAACGCCTTTTGTTGTTGTGCTACACTTATACAAATAATGAAATGAAAATAATGTTAACATTTTGTTATATTTAGCTCCAATGTTTAAAAAAAATGAGTTTTTGATATTCAGTTTGCCACAGATTCACAACAATCTTTCAAACTATATAGTATCTGATTTTGAATATTAATACAGTTGGCAAAACATGCTGTTCAGATAACCAAATGGTGCAAATACAGCAATGACACACAAAGTAGAGAAATGTGTTTATGTGTTTCCAAAAATATCGACTTTTACTCCGAGTTTCCTATTTGGCCTTACTGAAGATGTGTATTTCCCTGCATGCATGTGTAATGTTCAGTCAAGAGCACATCATTTTGAACAGATTTACTTTTTCTTGCCAACTGAGTTGATAGACACTTGTTCCTCCAAGTGGCCATCTGTCGTTTGTTTGTTCAGACTGGATCACAGATGCTTTAAGAGGCTGTGAATATGCTAAACTATTAAAGAGAGCAATTTATGCTGGAGCCTAATGCTCATCTGTACTGAAGCGAGACTAACGTTGGTCTGGACGTCTGGAGTTAATTTGAGTGTCTGATGTATGATTGTATATCGGATTGTCTGTTTGCATGCATGAATAAAACAGTCTAACATTATACTTGCTTGCAAGTATTGAGTAATCCTTATTATAATTCGAAATGATTACATTTCCACGCCTCTTGTTGCGGGTGGCTGAACACCCATCAAGGCCCTCTAAGTGCAAAATTTAGTTCTTATTTCATTCATTTTATAACCTGCCAGTCTTCAATTGAACAGTTTATGATGCAAAGTGGATCTCAATATCAAGTTCAAACAGTGAGAAAAACTCTTTGCTATTGGTCTTATATATGTAGTCTCCTCTTTTTGCTGTATATCACACTGGCATTTAGGATCTGACTCCTGGTGATTAATTCTGGTGAGTGACATTCCTCATGGATTTCCAAGTAATTTTGATCCTTCTCCAAATAGGTTTTCAATCTGTGTTTGACTTCTGTTGAATGGAATTGGGCATAATCCTAATTTTTTTTCCCCTATCGTGATACACAAGACGTCACTGCAGCATGCATAATTATCTTCTAGATTTGCTAGACCATAGCACAATGGTTTGACTTGCACAAAGCTTCAACAATCTCTTGATTGTGTTGTGTTCTCATCCAAAGGAGTAAACACATCTGTGACATCTTGGTGAAAACAGCTTCTCTGAAAATGGCACCATGTGATTTGATACTCTGAAAGGAATATGGAACAAACCCAATCCAGTATAATTTGCGACTTGAGCAAATGCTCCCACACTTCCTTTCACTCATCTGCTACTAACATGCACACTCCATCTTTTTGGCAGTTCCTCCTCAGCACAGCCTTATCCCATCTTCTATTTTACGCCGAGAAAAAAAAGTCACAGTGAAATAAGCTTATGTGTGACAGCTCTTTTGTAGGTTTTTTTCAAACAAGGAACCACTTCTCGAGGTGTAGCAGCTGTCCAACAGCTCTTGAAATGCTCTCCACTCGTTGATTTCAATTTATGTATATATACATTTATGAGTGGACACTTGTTAGCCAGTATCAATTTTTCAGAAGCCTTCTACTTTTCAAATGAGTTGTCTTCACATCTGTCAGGTGAAACATTAAATAGCTACTATCAAACAGAATACACTTTTTTTTTTCATGATAAATCATCATCAATTTCATAATATTCCTTTTGAATACATGCATAATGATAATAAAAAGGGGTATTGAGTATATTAAATTAAATTTCACTTTTCATGGTAGGACTAAATATTTGTTTGCACATCTACCTCACAGCTCTCAACTCAGATTTATTCGTAGAGCACTTTAAAACAACCAGTGCTGCAAACAAAGTACTGAACATTAAATAAAATTCTTGCTTGTCTATGTGTACCCTGCGATTGGGTGGCAACCAGTTCAGGGTGTACCCTGCCTACCACCCAAAGACTGCTGGGATAGGCTGCAGCATGCCTGCGGCTCTCGTGAGGATGAGGGGTTTGGAAGATTAATGAATTAATGAATTCATGAATTTAGATAGCTATACTACAACAAATATTATCTGAAATGATGAGACACAGCTGCCTGGGCATCTTGAAATTGATTAGTTGTATGAAGAAGCCCTGACTGACCAGACCAGGTCAAACTAATCAGAAAGCAATGAACAGTAGACTCGAGAATGTAAACAAAAGCTCAACTAGGAATTAACAGAGAAAATGAATAGCTCAGAAAAGACACTCATTATTTTTGCATACGTGCTACTGACATGGTTTGCTCTCGTCAAATTTTATGGCTTCTTCATAAAATAACAGTTTGTATGCACTGGGTCGAAAAGTAGATTTTTGTCCAAATTGTATTGGTTTCCACAATATGGGAATTCAACAAGCAAATATGAGTGGCTTCCAGCTGCAACGTGAGTGTTTAAGGAATATTTTTCACGACAAGTGGTAGGATTTTATTTCTCTGTTGAAATGAGATCTGCCTGGGCTCTTATGTTTATGGTGGCACTTTTGGGCTGAATCAAAAAAATTGCAGAGTGCTCACAGAATGTGCCAAAACAACCATTTTCATCACTCAAGAGTTTATTAAATAGCTTAACTGTCACTGAGGCAGCCATTGAATGCTGGGTTAACTATGATTGCATTGTCAGATTTTGCCAGCAAAAGGGGTTAGAATATTAGAGTAATCAGGGGTTATCAGTGCAATTCTAAATCAGAGAAAACTACAACAAAAGGTACTACAACAAAGTAAGTTTAAAGTGATGTAATGTTCGTGAGCAATAACAACAAAACAACAAACGTATTTCTGTTTTCAGATGGACTTGCTCTCATACGCCTTGACAGATGCCGTAAAAAAAAAAAAAAAAAAAAGGTCAGTATCACCTGTACTATGACAGCTCAGGCTGAATATGGCTTGCTTCTGAGCAACAAGAGAGCCTCTGAGCATGACCATCCCTCCATTAATGTATTCTGTCACGCATTGTATTTAGTCCCCTTTTGCTCAAGCCTGGACGTTTATCCACCACACAAATGGAAAAACATGTTCATATGAAAGCATTGATACAAATGAAAGAGCAAATATAATCATGAGTAGATGTGTCTGTATTATCCGTCATATTAAATGTGAAAACCTTTAGAAAATATACTGATGCTCATTTCCCAATAGATGTGACATGCAGTAATGGCAGTAGAACGCAAAAAGCTTTTGAAATATTTTTTTTCACAAGATTTGAGATTTACTATTCAAGCCTGGAGATCAACGTAAACAATTGCTGGAGAAGTCAGAAACATTGTCAGCGATCTAAAGATGGGGACAGAGGTCTCACCAGAAGGTGCATTGACAAAAACAATATGATGGTCAGACTAGTGTTTGCTCAAAACAAAAGAGATAAGCCCCCAAAAATGTAACATTTTCGTGAAGTGATGGAACAAATAATAATTATTCCTTCAGGGATGAGAGCATAAAAGCTTTTGCTGGCAGAAACATTGTCAGCGATCTAAAGATGGGGACAGACGGCATCCATCCAACCATTTTCTGTACTGCATACATACATATAAAAACTTATACATAGTACAATATTTACATGTGCAAAAAAAGCACACATCCCTGTAAAGTTTTCTGTTTGAGAGTGTAGTTTATTTAAAAGTTTTGGTTGCTATGGCATCGAATACCCTTTGTGTCATAAAAGCCAATTAGCTGTTTTTTGCTTGCAAGTGGTGCTCCCAATGGTAAAAAAAAAATCCTTCACAGCTGATAGGCAATTCCAGAGGGAATCTAAAATCAGAAGCAGAGCAATGATGCATTGGTTGAGCCCTTGAATTGCAATAATTGTTGTATTCTTGTCTTATTTCACCTCTAAAAATTAAGCTCGGGGATTCATTTATTTGAGATTTTTTTGTAGAAGCTAATCTTCAAACACTGCAAAAATATTTTTTTAAGAGATCTATGCAGCTGCAGTGAATTTGTTTAGCTGTTCTAAAAGCAACAATGTTTGTTCTTTCCATTACATTAGTTTAGATGCCAGATGCTCTTTCTCCTAATTTATGTTTTTCCACCTGGAGTTTGATGGCTCCGACCAGATCACTTGAGTTCACATTTTAATGAAGATGTGTAATTTTAACTTTATTTCTGTATTAATCTAAAATTGCTTATCATCATTAGATATGGATATGTACCGAATTGCACTGAAGCGGAGGCAGTAAGTACGAAAAAAAAAAGTAAAAAGTGAAACCCTGCCACATGAGCGTCCAAGCAACGGACAGGCGAACAAACCAAATGATTCGAAGCACCTGTGTAGTAGGATTTTTACTTTCTGGACCTGCGTTTGACACCTCTAAAAATTAAATTGGCCAATCCAACCACTAGCTCGTAGATTACTGTTGCAACAATGTCACACTTATGAGGTGCAGGTATTTGGTGCTTGGCTTTTACAATCCAGCAGCAGTCTGACAGCGAGGAGATCAATGACCTGAGATCCAATACACATGTATATGATACTTTTCACATCTAAGGAGTAGACCATGAAAGGTAGCACTGCTTTATCCTTGCTTGTCGTTAGTCAACACATTTTTTTTGCACTGAAAACAGCTTTTCTTTTCAATGAATTTAAAATGTTAGTGTTTTTTTTAAAGCAGAGATCCAATTGATTTTTTTGCACTGATTTAGAATCCATTATTTTTTTATCCCTCACATCAGATTTTCAGAATGATAATAACACATGGTCAAATTTGCTTTGTGAAAGTTTTCAATAGGTCAAATGTAACAAGAAAAAATGAAACTATCTTAAAAACCTAATGTTCTATGCTAGAGATTTTTTTTTTAATCAGCAGCAAAAATCATAAGCACATCTCTGATTATAATTTGCTGTTAACCAGCATTATTGTACCCCCTCACAACACTAAGAACGTCAGAATAGCAATCAAGTCATCGATATGCGCCATCATCACTTTATATTGAAGAGCTTGAAATGAAGCATTTTTCCTCTCTAGCCACCAAAACAAGTAACTACCTCAGCACTCACACACTTATAAAGATTATTCCAGGATTTTTATTCTTTTGCCTTATTGACCACAGGCATTGTTCATGCATCCAACACTCCTGTGAGAGATTTGCTGGGCCACTGAAGAAACAAACTGCGATTACATGGCTTCTTTCATGCTAGTTTCCCTTTCAGTACAATTCTCGATTGGCTGAGGTAATGGAAACATTAGTCGCCACGGTTTAATTTTCCTCTTGTCACTCAGGGTTTCTCGTGCTTCATTTGATGCTTTCACGCATCATCCAGGTTTACTTTGACTCATTTGATGGACAATCATACAATATGGATGTGTTTTTTTAACCACAAATGTGGTCTATAACCGATATTGACTACTGTGTGCACAAACCTGTCAAAACAGACAAGGATGAAAATGCACTAGTGTTAATATCAGAGATTGAAAGATTTTAGTGAGGCAACTTGATGTTACTATTATAAATAAGGTTATTGTGTCTCAGTTCCATGACCCTATGCAACATACCAGCCCTATAGACACGCATAGAGTTAAAAATCTAGACCAGGAGTGTCAAACTCATTTTTGTCGCACAAATGTCAACCCAAATAAATGTACATATTAAGATCTCATATTATATACAGTATTAGCGACACAATAAACTGATGACTAACTAGGTCAGGGTTCGGCAACCCAAAATATTCACAAAGCCATATTTGCCCCAAAAAAAAAAAAATCTAAAAGCCTATTATAAGGGGTAACATAGACGGTCAATACATAAGTTGTATACCTCCTATTAAAATAATCAAAAAAAATAGTGGTATCAATTTGATCATTTCTTCTTGCAGCTCATTAGAGTTCACGTACCTGCATAGCAGACCTGTCTGTTCGATATTGGTCACGTCACACGACTCATCCATCACAGGCAATTGAGAAAGCTGGAGCTGAATTGATATCCTTGATCTGCTGATCGGTGATATTGTTTGTGCGGAGAGGCATGTCTTGAATTTTCTGAATGATCACGGTTTTGTTTTTGAGGTCCGAAAATAGGCACTCTGATATTTTCATGATGAATCCTTCATGTACTCGCCATCGGC
Source organism: Syngnathus leptorhynchus (assembly GCF_054491065.1). NCBI lineage: Eukaryota > Metazoa > Chordata > Actinopteri > Syngnathiformes > Syngnathidae > Syngnathus > Syngnathus leptorhynchus. The sequence goes on from NC_141202.1 coordinate 9,094,536, forward strand.
GAATGGTTTTCCGCACTAAACTTGCAGCAGTAGAGTTTGCAGATGCAATCCACTTCTTGAAACTGGTTTTTCGGTCCTTCAATTTCTCCACCAGCACTGCAATTGCACGTTTCCTCTCAGTTGCAAAAGGGTGATCGGCAGCAAATTTAGCATGCTTTCGATGAGAATGTCGCTCCTAATTCCACTTCTTATTATTTGACTTCTCTTTGCAAATTAAACATGCAGGCATTGCTTCAGTCCAACCCCCATGGCTCATCACTCACATACCTGTTTGCAACTCACCTGTGCTGTGTCACCGGCTATGACGCAATTTTGCTATTTGGCGTCATTCTTAAATTCGGTATTTTTAATATATTTACAACTACATCTATTTTTACAGCATGACAATGGTTGTGTTATAATTACCATATAAAAACCATATTTAAAACAACAATAACAAAAACATATTTTTCCATTTTCACGCATTTTTGCATTTTGTAAGTGGTAATAGATTGCTCAGCAGCATCGCATGCAGAATGACTTCAAATTGAATTTCTCAACCTATCTGATTTTTTTCCTTTGTGTCATTGTGGCTCAAAGTGAAGTTATCAGTGTGATTGATGGCAGTATCTAGGATGAAGCCCCATTCAGCATTTGCTCGCAATGGAAGAATTGGAGAGGTGCAATTTGTTGGGAACCAAATTGTAGATCAATTCTCACAAGGTATAATTGTCGTTGTCTTTGTTTATTATATTCTCAACAATACAAGAAACAATAAAGACATTTAATCAAATAGCAAGAGCACAAGAAGCTATTTCGAGACCAAAATCTTTATAGCAATCTGACAAAATAGGCTCATGCTGAAAAATGTGCATCACAAGACATATCCAAAAGAGCAGATTTGACAGAAAACAGGGAAACATTCATACAAGTGCAGAAGTTGAGAGTTACTTTATACCGAAGGCTCCAACAATGCAGTTTTGGCCTTGCACCCCTTCCACTTTGTAGATAATCAGCGTCCACCGACTGGCATGAAACGACACTAGCAGAACGGTTCAAGCTATTATTTTCCCAAAAATGCACTCAGTCGCTCATGTTTGAATAACACAATACTGAATTAATTCCACAACTAAATTTGAAGTACCTTTACAGTATGCACTAAGAACAAAACATCACTTTATCTTCAGAACACACAGCATTCATTCTGTCTTGAGTGCTTCTGATGGAGCACAGCAAACTATGCAGTATATATCGAGTAAAGGCTGCGACCGCTTTACTTTCGTGTGGCACTTTGTCAAGATCTATTTACATATCCAGTCCTTGGTTTGCTGTGCATGTATTTCACGAAGAAGTGCTGGCCTCTGCAATGTGTTTGAAATACTCCCACAACTGTTATCTCAATGTATCATGTGACAGCAGCTCTGTCTGCACCAAAGGGTGACATAACTATATTTTCTCTCATTTTCATTTACTGCCTTTTCCATGTTGTCACAAAAGGATAGTTGGAATTTCTATGTAAAGTTGAACCCTAAGTTTCCGTTTTACGACATGCAAATATTTAGACCGACACAATCAAAACAATGTGTCTAAAGAAAGGAAACACCAGAACAATGAGAAGGCCTTGTGAAACAAAGTGCAGTCCTTTTTTATTCTTTAAAGAATTTGTTAGCATTGTGAATTATTCCTTTTTTTTTTTTATTTCACTCAAGTAACATGAAACATGTCTATGCGTTGTGCTTTTTGTATGAGATTCTTGCCCATTTTTTTACAGGTGCTTCCTACACAAAAGTTATGTTTCATTACAGTGCATTTTCTTTTATTTGGTTCATGTGAGACAAAAAAAAATAGAGCTGCACATTTGCTTTCATTTGAATTCAGGCTTTGTCTGGGGGTCACTCGAAATAAGCAAAGTGATTTCATGATGGTAGACCAATCATCATGTTCCTTTTTGCTGAGTCTAATATTTACACAGTCTGATATTTTCCACAGTTTGCTTAAACAGTTTGAGGACAGAGAGGATGCCAATACAGGGTCTGACGATAAGCTTTTTTGAGTGATGGCCAGAGTCCAGTTTTGGTGGCCCATGTACCATTCATATATATTTATGATGTATATTTATGATGTTCTAGAATAAAGGTTTTAGTAATGTTTTTTCATATTGGGCATTTTTATACTGCATTATTTACACCTTTAAGAAACATCGGTGTCATAACAGTAGTTGTTTGTATATATATTTTTTATATATTCAGATTTGTGTATTTTTAAAGACACACGTGGAGACACACACACACACACATATTTCAGTATTTGCACATTACCCTGTTAGTAGATTTTTTCAGGAAACTACCCTTTTTTATTCACAAAAAAAGAGCATTCATTTGCTGTTTTTGTGTTCAGGCCAAAGCCTCGTCTAATGCAAAATATTGTTTTGTTGTCATCCTGTGGCGTTTTAAGCCAAGTTGAAATGAGCTGCAAGGCTTGATCCCTTTCCACTGAAAATAGTGTGGGTTCACTGTAGTGATGTTTTGGGGGTAATTACCTTAGCATGGTTCAGTCAGTCAAGAAGAAAATAATGCAAGCAGTTATGTTGATTTACATTGTTGTGTGTGCAGGAAAAGTAACATTTTCTATCTGTAATAAAGTGATATGAATTATTAAAAACAATGATGATGAATTTGTGCATCTTGTTATTTTAACTCAAACAGTGGACACTTACATATTAATGCAATCAAATCACATACGTATATAAATTAATTTGCCAACTGTGTTTGTTGCCAATGTGTCGATTTCTAGGTTTGAGCACCTTTCTCCAGTAGGGAGTGCTCCTCAAACAACATCTGATTGGCAATTGGCGGAAGTCCAGTGAGCACTAAGTGGTCACTTGGTGTGTTTAGCTCTTCCATTTCTGTAGTGAAGTGGTCAGGACTTTGTCCATTAGATGTATCCTTGATGACACTGTAAGTGAGCGCCACGCTGCATGAATTAGGTTTCTCTTTGTGCTGAGGCCTGCAGTGACACAGCTTTTTAAAGGCAGTGCGGAACTTCTGAGACATGACGTTGTAGATGATCGGGTTGATGGCACTGTTCAAGTAGATGCAGAGGCGACAGAAGAGCAAGAACCAATTGTCCAGGTAGGCCTTGTCCAAGAAGGAGTTTACCACTACTAAGGTCCGGTAGGGCATCCAAAGTAAGGCGAACAGGATCACGACCACAGCCAGCATTTTGGTTACCTATTAAAAACAACAACACATAGTATAGTATGCATTAAGCATTTTTTATTTTGTTTTCAATTTTTCTCTGTGTGAAAGGTTTTTAATGACAGTTTATCAGGATATTACCCTGAAAAATAAACACACTGTTAGTTGTTACACCAAATATATGGAAGATGTCTTCTTGTTCTTGCATTGATTGCTAAGGACTGGAGCAAGTAGGGGCAAACATCAGCTGCAAGTGGTTGCATTTACATTCCCAAGAGTTCTGCCATCAGAGAAAATTGGATTTGGAGAGTCTATAATAATTTACTTTTTATTTTCATTTCCCTGTGGTGTGCTGGAATTGCATTACTATATGGTTCTATTACTATAATGAATCCTATTTTGTGGATTGTCCAATACGATTGCAGCGTGACCAACAGGTACACTTAATAAAGAGCTGAGGCTGGATTGGACACCCACGATGAGGATGAGCTACAGAATAATGACCTCATTATGAGCCTATTAGGACTGAATCCAAACGAGCCAAACATTATTTGCATAATAACATTCACACCCAGAAATGACATAAATTAAACTGTTTTGCTATCATTAGAGGGGGTCAAAGCAATAAACATACAACTTCATTGATATAGGCTTGCTCAAAGGTCAGTTAAGTGCATGACCAAACCAGCGTATTTACCCCATAATTATTTTAGCAAATTCATTTCAGTGGTGTACATGAAACCTTTGCATTATCAGAGCCCATGAAGTGGCTTTTAATTTGTAAAGGTTGGTGACGCTTGCTTGACAGTTTTATTTCTTGACATCCCTGACACACAGTATTGCTTTAATATAATTTGTAGTTATCTCTTAATCTATTTTTTTATTTTCTTGTACCCTTTCAACTAATTAATTGTTATGTATGTATTATTGTATGTTATTTTCAATGAGATTGACGTTTTCACTGTCTATGATAGCCAAACAAGCTGCTGATTATCAGCAAATCATTATTCAGATGATTAATCTCCATGGTGACCGACTGATAACATCTGCATGAAGTGCATTGTGATATTTTCAGTGTCATCTGTGAACAATACCTACTCGCAAATCCTTTCTTGACCTTTTGCTAATCCAGCGGAATATCCATAATTTCCTCCCTTTCCTCCCAGTGCTTTGGTTAATGCTGACCAACCCAAACACATGAGCTTGTGCAGTTTAGCTGTGCATTTGTCAAACAATATCCACCAACCACACCAATTGTGGAGTGAAATCATGTTTGTGTTGGCGTTAAGCGATTAAATTGGTCAATAGAGTAAGGACATCCTAAAATACCACACCCACTTTGTTATTGCAGTAAGACTCCTTCCCTCCATCTGATGAACAAACATATTGCAAAATGCATGTCAAACATGCATGTTGCAGCTATGCCTTCAATGTTTTTATTTTAGCACAGTCTGAAGCAAATATACACAGACTAATGGGTGTTTTTTCATAAACAGAAAACGATCCTACTATAATTCAGAGGAATTGTTCAATATTTGTGAAGTTGTCATGGGGCTTACAAAGCTTAGGGGAGTTGGTGGTGCATTCGCCCTTTTGTGTTTGCTTGCCTTTATTTAATTAGTTGAGCTTTTCTGTGCAGGTCATCTCACCATGAGAGAAATTTACATTCATACCATACATTCATTTGCTGTCAGTATGTACAGTATTTACTTATATCTATAATATATCTAAAATATACATATATATGTATATGTATTTGATATGTATATCTGTATTTTGTTTTCACCTGTCTGCGGGATGCAGCAGTGCTGCTGCTGGAGGTGCTTGCACTGGTGATCCTTCCTTCCCCTTTACTGGTTCCTCTCCTCCACTTGCTGGTGCTGTCCTTAGGATCCGCAGGCAACGGATTGAGTAAAAGTATCCTGGCGATAAGTCCATACAGAACTGTAGCCAGCATTAGGGGCAGCACGTAAAATACTGCAAAGTCTATGAAGTAAATGGGCAGATATTGACTCCTGGATACTTTGTAGGCGCAGCTGATGAGCTCAACGTTGTCATATACCAAAGTTTGGGTGTCTGACAAAAAGAGCCACATGATGCAATACATTGACGTGAGCGCCCACACCAGCATGATGATCTTCTTAGCCCGGGATAAAGTACATAGGAACTGGGCTTTAATGGGATGACAGATCGCGATGTATCGCTCCACCGTGAATGCTGTGATGGAACAAGAGGATGCGTTAATTCCCAAATATTGGAAATAAGTGATCCCCAGGCAACCTGCGTATCCATACACCCAATGTCCGTGCAGGGCGTCGGTGATGTTTGGCAGCCCGGCAGCAGTAAGCACCATCAAGTCGGCTGCAGCCAGACTCACCAGATAGCAGTTAGTGGGAGTTCGCATGTGTTTGGTGGTCAGCACCACCAGGATGACCATTACGTTGCCCACCATGCCTACTCCGCAAATAAGGGACACCAAAAACACACTGACTGCCTTGTATTCAAGCGCATAGTCGCACCACACACCCAAGGTTTGATTATTCTGCGACGAAGACGTGTCATTCCCCGCTGTCACGTTGTCTGTGGTCAAGTTGTCCATTATGGGCTTCTTGCCAAAGAACAAAAATAAAAATGCACTCAACAAGTCTAAATCTGCAGTGGAATAATTTGCAAGTCCTGATCATTAAAAATCCAACTTAAAAAATTAATGCATTTGTAATTGTCCCGAAAATTAATACCACCTTCAAAAAATTGAAACGTCCTATCTTTTCCATGATCTATTTCTTTTATATTTCCTCGTGGTTGCAAAAAAGAGTCAGCCTCGCGTGTAGATTGAAGTTAAGAGTGGCGAGCTTCTGTTTCGTCCGCTCACACCCGTGAGTGAGAGGGGAGGCAAAGGCAGCCTCTTTCTGTGCACCCTGGTAACACCACGGACAACCTGCGGGCAAGTGACACGATTGGAATGGGATGCACCCAATGCATGACTGCTAACTACAGAATTATATTTCTGGACAAATTGTGAGTTAAGGCTAGTGATATTTCATGACATGAAATGATATAAACTACTATAGGCTGGACCGAGCAGAATATGAAGAGAGACTATAGAGAATATAGACTTGAAGCAGTTTATAAAGTGCCTTCATTTTTTTTATGAAGTACATAAGATTAAAACCTAGCCCATAAGACTCTATAAAATGTAAATGACCAAAAATGTCACAAAATTTGAAAATCAGCATCATTTTTTGGGGAGTGCACCGCTACGGCAACAGTATTTGATTACATAAAAACCTTTGGTCTTTTTGTCATCTTGAACACCCCCAATCACAATCAGATACAAAAAAAAATTTGAAAGAAAAGGCAGGGTTTCTGTTAGGCTTGACATCTGGCACCAAGAAACATTTTTGTAGGTCTTGGGATGTTACGTCCAACTTTTAGGCATGCAAGTTTTTCTTCAGCAAAACATACAACCACGGCTGCTTGGTTGAAAATGTGTACGTAGCACTCCTGAGCTGTTGCTTTAAAACCACCAAATAAACTGATGAAATATTGATAATTTTCCATATTATGTGTGTACAAAGTTGCATGCTAAGACCCTCAAAATTAGGCTTGTTTTCTTGTAAAACAGCGTATTACCATGGCATGGCATTTCAAGAAAAACCCTCATGAAAGCCTAAACAATCTCTGCAGCAAATATGAGATATTAGATCTAGACATCAGCGTGATTCAGGCTCACAAGTCACAATGCAATCGAACAGCCACGTCATCCCGCCCGTCCAGTTAGCACCCTACCGCCTGTGCCTCAACGTGTATTGATTTTTTTTTTTAATCAAAACTCCACATACAGCACCTCCATATGATCTACTATTTCGTTCACAACAGATTACGCCTCTCTTCACTGATCCACTGTCAATGAATGCTGAAAAACACTTCATCCTAAATGCTGTCATGATTCACACTTGTAACTTCGCTATGAGCCACAATGACAGAAAAGACATGCATTGGATAGGTTGAGAAATGCAATTTGAAGTCATCCAACTTTTGATTCTGCTGAGCAGTCTGTCATCATAAAATAACCAAACCTCATGCACTTACTGTGAGTAACATAAAAACCTATCAAACCTGACAGACTTTGGTTGAGTGACTGTTAAACTTGGGGATAGGAAAAAGTATCCTAAAAAGTGCAGTAAATGTTCTTTAACTGAAGATCTGGAACATCAGAATGATTAGCATGCATTCAGCGCTGGACTGGTCCAAAAAAAACATAGCATTTTGACTTAGACTGACGCACATACCCAAAATTATGGATGCATCAGTATTGACTGTGAATGGGTGTTAAACAGAGCACATCGGTTCATAAAATAGACCCTGATCAGCAAGATTTTCTTGGTAAATTATCTGCCAACACAAAGTAGTAGAGGTAAAAAAAAAAAAAAAAAAGAACCTAATTGTCTGACTGAAATAAAAAGTGAATCAACTATTGAAGATAAAAGAAGTCAAGATGTACGATTCTGATTTGATATGGATGCAGCATTGGTTACCAAGACCAATAGCTCCAGTAAAGAAGCAATCATGGAGGTGAACAAAAACATTTACACTTGACTTGATCACCTAGCAGCACTACTGTCACTTGCACATGGACTATTGAACGAGTGAGAGTATGTCAGTGTGAAGGTTCACAAAATGATCACAGCTCGATTGATAACGTTTCTGCCTCCTCACCATGTTTCTCCTGGCCATTAAATACCAACATCACTTTAAAATATTTGACTCAATAAAAGATATAAGATCCATGTTTAATCGTTTGCATATTTGTGTCAAAACAGGATCCCAAAACATACTCGATAGGGAAACAAAAGTCTGGGGATTGAATCATTCCTTCGGGCTAAAACTATCCATTTCTTGTAAATGTATTACTAGTCTCGCTGTTTAAAAGTAACATTAATTTAAATAATAGAATAACAGTAAAAATGTGTTGACTTTTGTAATCAATTATCCAAAAGAAGCTGTTTCCATTCAAAAAAAAAAAAAGTATCAGGTTTGGACAAGCAGCGGTAAAGCAATGCTTCCTTTCACAGTCTATTACTTACATGTGAAAAGTACCATATGTATACGTATTGGATCTGAGGTCATTTATCTCCTAGCTGTCAAACTTCTGCTAGATTGTAAAAATACTTTGCGCTGACACACATCACATATGCAACATTGTTGCAGCAGTAGGTTGCCAGCTCGCCATTTGGGTTGCCGAGGTCTTCTTGTGTCAACGCTCCAAATGACAAACACACCATTCATTAATATGCCATGTTACTATTCACTCAAACAAAATAATATAACTACTGCAGAGATTTATACTGACACAAAATAATGGCTTCTAATATAAAGTCTCAAAAGAAACCAATTTTTTAAATATGTGGAATATATAGATGGATAAATAACCTATATGGCTCAACCTATAAACTTTGACATGAAAAGCAGTTACATCACAAATACATTTTAATACAGATAAGATAAACGGAAACTATTCCGTATGCGGAAATGATCCACAAAAATACGATAGAGAAACTGAATGAATCATGAATAAGAAACCCTTTGATACAACTATCCTCCATCCTAAAAGCTATGTATGTGCTAATTTGACTGCAGTGTGAGCAGAAAAATCTGCAGTCAATTGCAATCAGTCATCAATCAATTGATCAATCAATGACATACATACACAAATAGACACATTAATGCACACGGTCACGCACACACGCCTGTCTGTCCCAAAATAATGCTGTTGGATCCCTCCCTTTGCATTATTCAAACACATGATGAATAGGGTCAATGAATAAGTATTTGTTTTAAAGCCAAATGGATGTAAGATCCCACACACACTCCCTTTACAAAGCAATTGATGCAACCACATTACTTGACTGAACGAGAGTAGGAAAAAGAAAAACAGACCAATCCAAATGTACCATTTGTTTTCGTCATGAAATATTCAAAATAGACTTTTGTATGTAAAGATGCTGACAAGAACTAGAGGTTCTTGAGCTTGTATGAGAAGCCATATGGGTTCCTGTTAGAACCATTTACGATGGTTCTCCCTTGAACCCAACTCAAACGGTTTTACCAAGAAGCATCTGTGAAAGGGTCTACCAAGAACCCCCATAGGAGGTTTCAATTCACAATATTCGCAAAATTAGCAAGCATGAGAACATGGAAACACAACGCAAGTGGGAGTTTGGAAAAGGAATGGGAGGTCTGGTGGATCGCCAAGCGCTACCCTGATTCCTTGCATCTTCTTTGCTTGGCTGTGGCTTGAGGTATCTCGAGCTGTTCTAGCAAAGATTACAAAGTTAATAGGCTGGGGACTGAGGATGAGCAATGTGTGTGGCAGATAAGGAGTAGAAAAGGAAAATAAATGGTCAATTAAAATGACCTCCCAAAAAAGTAGTTAAGTGGCTGAGTCATAAGATTTTAAGAATCAAGAAAATCAAAAGACAATCAATTACTTGTCAATAAATCAATTACTTTACTGAGGAAATGTAGTGCGTCAATCAATCTGACGAAAGGCTTTCCCTGTTGAACATGAGTGAACATAGTTCCATCTCATGAAAGTTCAATAGTTGTCAATCTTTAAAGGGACTGTGCGTTTTTTTTTTTTTTTAATGGCATAATAGAATGCATTTTGAAGCGCATGCATTTTGAATCATGCACACTTCGTTGCAACAGACGGACAGAGGTGCAAGCAAAATGTCAACACAAACTACTATTCCCTCTTGTGACAAACGCTCTAGTCATTGATTCAGAAATGCAGGTGAGAGGTCTCCACTACATGCTGGATTTGCTACATTAGCCAACATTGCCATCATGTGGTTAAAGAGACAAATTACCATGTGTACAGGGAACAGTCATCTTGTGTGGAGATTTTAATAGCCATAGTAAATTGACTATAATGATGATACTGGAATTAGAAGTTATAAAAGATTAAAACCTTTTATCTCTAAATGACTGAAGGGGTACAAGACTGAATGCCAGCAAGAGGCAGCCATAGGTTCAAAATTCGTAGACACACACATTGCAAGTGACAACAATGAGTGAATGGTGAATGACTATCCTATTATTATACAAGTAGGCCTGGAAATAAAAGAATAAATAAATGCAATGGAGCCATGCTTTTTCAATGAGGCAGACAATGTTCTGAAGTGCTTGTCCTCACAAGCGTGGTGGGCGTGGTGGAGCCGACCCAGATGATTTTGGGCGGTAGACGAGGGACAACTTGAACTGGTTGCCAGCCAATCGCAGGGCACATATAGACCAACAACCAATCACACTCATACGTACAGAAAACTTAGATGGTCAGTCGGCCTACCATGCATGCAAACCGGAGTACCCGGAAGAAACCCTCACAGTAAAGGGGAGAACATGCAAACTCCACATAGAAAGGACGGAGCCAGGATTTAACCCTCAACCCACACCGTGAGGCAGACGTGCTAAGCAGTGCGTTCGCGTGCCCCCTGAGATTTATATAATTATTTCAATTTTTAAAAAAAAAAGAATAAAAGATAAAAATGTTGTGCCATGCAATACATGTGCCACAAAAGCAAAACCCTTTTATAACATTTAAACAAAACACACTTTAATTAAATTTGGTTAAATAATAGTTCAAAATATTGTGAGCTAGTGACCAGGTTGATGTTTTGCTGGTTGTGTTCTTCCACTTCTTTGTTAAAGTACATAATCTCTGTTTTCACTCTTGTCACTGACTGGAATTTCAGATGGGAATCGTACAGTTTTCTTTCTAAACTAGATGCTTTGTAATTGGAGTAGATACTGTAGCTTCAGAAGCTGAGAACAATTTGGCCCAAATATTTCTCTGTGCAAGTAAATAAATCTGATGTGTAGATAAGTACTCGATAAATCCAATGTATAAACAAGATGAGCACTTGTCTTTCTTACACGACAAGCACAGCATCTCTTGGAAGCTGGTGTCCATGTCAACAGGAAAGATGGTGCAATGTTGCAGACGGATATAGGGGTCTATAATCATTCATGCAGCCAAATATTCACTTCCTTTTTTCTATTTCTATGCTTTAGAGTTTGGGATTAAACATATCAAGGTTTCATTACAAATTTTTGGATATAATGCAAAGATAAGATAGTCTGCAGGTGTTCGAGCCGACTGCCGCTTCTGCTCTCTCTCCTGCACCGACCAATCATGACTGAATTGGAGTTGGTTGTCTGAATCCTGCACCGACTGACTAGGACAAGATCTGAGGCGGACCACCTACTCAGAGGAGTCGCTATGGAGATTTCCACAATGACCAACTAGTTGCCTGGAGACCCTGTCAAATACCATTCGACCCAATACTGACCCCTGTGGGATATCAATGTCCATGCATCGGGACTTAAATCCATCCATCATTACAAACTATTGGCTTCTCTCCAAATAGCTAATCACCTGATTCAAAACTACCCATCGGTTCTCATATTGTTTGAGTTTAGTAATTATTTTATGATTTACTGTATCAAATGTTATTAGATCAATAAATGTCCCAATTACAAGTTTTGGTGTTGTATTTGTTACATCTTTCTCCTCAATAGGTACATTGAGCTTGTAGTTACTTTGATAGATTCAGTCCCGAGGTATAGATATTTTTATTGCCAAAGTTGCTCCAATATTTGCAAAATATTTATTGAGCTGACTCAGCACCTCTTCCATTTTAATGTAACGAAACAAACCATAAACCATTATGACTAAGCAGGCAATGTGACTGTGGAGCATATAGTCTGACTACCCAAGCTATTTCCTCTCATTCTCTCTTCCTCATTTGCTTATTCAGTATTTTGAGAAAAATGTCAGCCAAAATTCAATGCAAAATATTTAGCAAGTGAATAGTTGGCATTTAAAAGTGGGATAGAAATACTGATTTTAAAATGTACAGCAGAGTAAAGAGCTCTGAGAATGGTGAATACACAGGTTAAATCTCCTAAAGGTTTGTATGAAGTTGCAGGTCACATGATCCATTAGAACTCAAGATTAAAAACGGCTGGATGACACGGTCACTAATCTTCTAAGAGCATGGGACAACAGATGGTGCATGATGGTCTATGATACACACAATTTGACAATGCTGTTTGCATAACAGTATTGGTTGGTTTTTATCCGATATGATGACAATGTTATGTAAAAACTCTACAAATTATTATGTCACCACATTTGAGGGTAAACACTTAGATTTTTAATAATAAATAACTCCATTCATTGTTGTGTATCTCTGGAGGTTGAAGCACTTAATGTCAATTTTATTGATCTCTAACTCAAATAATGTATGAGATTTTAATAGGCATTTTAATGGTGCTTTATGGTACCTTTCTTGAGAGAATTCTACTCTTTGGACACTCAGGTATGCTTGATACATTATACATTTAATATAAGAGGTGCGGAGACAAGTTTGTTGACCAGAATATAGAATGTTAATAGAATAGAATATTAATCAAATTATCCAAGCTGGGGCACTATAATTACATAAGAGCTGTAAAAAAATTATGTCTTGCTTATGTTCCAGTAGTCAAGCTCTTTGGTTTCTATACCTGGTGTGGACTTTGTGGAACCGGCCAACATCTGGTCCAATTCTGATCATCAAGGTATTGACCAATTAATCAACTAATTTTGATTAACATTTGGAGAATATCTATTTTGCTGTGTATATATTTTTGTCATTTTCAGTTCAGGTCATAGTGGCCTCTCACCTTTCGGACATACACAATATAACTATCACTTACATACATTATGTATAGATCTACAGAACCCCTTTTTAGTGATGTGATTAATATTGTTCTAATTATGCAGTCCAACTTTCTATGTTTTTATTTTAAATTATATGAGCGTTCTCATCACACTTTAAACTCAGATTCACACACCCATTTTTTTCCATTGATTTTGAATTCAATAGACAATTGCGGGTCCGTTCCCTCTGAGTGAGTGAATGTACCTTCTACTGATTTGGTGCTGATTTGGTCAGCTCCTCTCAGCGGCGCGGGGGAGTGAACGCTCTGGTGAGGGCGGGGCTAAGCAAGCGCTCCAATCAATTCAACCTCTGACGTCACAGCTCCAAGCAGAGAGACGGCATCTGAGGCGTACTCAACCGTTATGGCTAAATTTGCCTTCCTTGGCATGGAGTTACTTGCGATGGCGTGTTTCAGCGTGCAGCAGCCAAAGGGATCCTAATGAAGCACGGTTGGTTTATTGGTAGATGTGATTTGGGAATGTATGGTTGTGGAAAACGATTGTGCGTGAATGCTCCATGCAAATGCAGCAGAGCCTGCCCTCAACGTCTCCGAATGAAACTGTATCTTTTAGGAAGCAGGATATGCTTGATGGATGTATTTGGAAATCCCATGAGATGTCTTCTTCAATTTCAGATCTGTCCTTTGTAGATAAAGTACAGATTATCATCTGTTTACGTTTTAGATCCGGGTTTACTACTTGCGTTCTTGTAGTAGATCATTTGAATATAGTTTAATCTAGGTTTAGGATGAACACAGATTCCTTTTCCTAATTGGATACAAAGGCATTTGGCTCATGACATCCAACGTAAGCGTCTTTCAAGATGAGGCTACGGATTTTTCTAATCAACTTTAAAGTGGCTTTTACCCAGTTGTGCGACTAAAGTCTGTGCGTTTTTCGCACTTGTCCCCTATAAAGCATACGGCAATTGCGCAGAAATACACCCCGCAATAATTTATTCATCACTATTATTTGATTAAGATGCATCATTTGACTTGTCTCATTAGGGATGCTGTGCAGCATTACAGAAGAGGGAGGAAGAGGGAACCGGCAGACGGCGAGAGCAAATGGCTTCTCCGGCGTTGTCTTTAACAAGGGATGGTGAGAAGCAACCGCATCCTCCCACCGTCCTTGAGCGCCTCTCCGCGGTGCTGCACGTCCGCAAGCAGAGTGAATCAACAGGAGGAAGCTCCCTCGGGGACGCCGGCTGTAACCCGGCCCGGAGTTGCCATGACCGGTGTCATTCAGCTTCGAGGCGCTCGGAGGTCAAACTGCGCCCTCTTGGGGAGGAGAAAGTGCGCGTCTGCTGTGACGAGGAATTGGAGACATCTTTCACCTACATAGATGAGAATGTCAACCTGGCGATTGGTAGCCCAGAGACGAGCTGTAAAAGTTCTCATAGAACCGGGCGCAACTGCGAGCCATGCTCAGAGACGCTACCAGAATTTTCTTTCATGTCTGAGGATGAGCTTTCCTTTGGGGAGGCCTCATCCTCAGTGGACTACTGGTTTATTAGTGCAGTCACGTTTTTGGTGACAGGCATCTCGTTGGTGATCATCTCCTACGCTGTGCCCCGGGATGTGGTCGTGGACAGGGACAGTGTCTCGGCCAGGGAGATGGAGAGAATGGAACTGGAGAGGGCACGCATTGGAGCTCACCTGGACCGGTGCGTCATAGCAGGATTGTGCTTGCTGACTCTGGGAGGGGTTGTGCTTTCTACTCTGCTTATGATCTCCATGTGGAAAGGAGAGATGTATAGAAGGAAAGTCATTGCTTATTCTAAACGTTCCGCCAAACTCTATGGCTCCATTAGCCTGAAAACTAAATCCAGTCCCAGTCACTCCTCTGCACACTTGTCCCTGGAGGATATAGTGGAAAGTCTGAACTAGCAACGTATAGTTTCGAGTCAAACGATGAGCTTCACACAAATTGTCATCACTTCTTCACTTGTGCACATTGGATATGCAAGTCTGCACTGTTTTAGTTTACGCTGTCCACTTTCGGGAAAAAGGGCACTTGTATTCCTCATATGTCAAGTGTGAGCAGAGCTGGAGAGCCTATGCCAGCTGAATTTGGAGTCCATCCCATGTCTGGCCAATCACAATGATTTAGTCCAAATGAATGGCATTCATTTATATATTACTTTCATATTTTGCAACTCAGTCCGTTTGATTTATCATTTTCTAGTTCAGAACCATGCAACTGTCTCTAGAAAGGGCATGAAAAGAGTTATACTTCACAATGACATCTACATGACGTGACAAATCAGCACCTCCAGAACATATTGTCATCCTCCGAGAATAAAGGCAGATGTCTTTTTTTTGAGCTGAACCAAATTCTGAATTAGATTTATAAATAATTTAATTTCAGGGTTATGGATAATAGATGCCAGGCTGAGTTGTACCTTCTATATAGCTTCTACAGCAATGCAGATGTTCTAACAATTAGACCGTTAAGAACATTGTGGTGCTTTTATTTTAAATCCGTTGTGAATGTGTGTAAACATAAAGTCTTAAACATTGTTGCCATTGTTCACATACGGCTGAATCTAACAGCACACAAAAACTATTTACAAACCACACAGTCTTACTTTAAAAGAGGTGCAGATCTCTAAAAATTATACGTCTGATTTACTGTTCATATTTGGCACTTCATTCTATGGCGGAGAGGTTCTTGCAGAGCCAAATTTAGAGTGACGCTAACAGCATATTTCCATTTTCATGCTTTCAATCAAAGAGCGTTTTTATATGTTCTCCCAAAAAATGATATATAAATCTACTATTACTAAATACTGCTATCATTGGGGGATAAAATGACTTGCAAGTAAGGTACTGCAATTCCAATCCTTATTTTCTTTGCCAATCTTTCTTTTACAGTTTAGCTTTATGGAGTACAGTGGAGCCTCGGTTTTCAAACGTACCGGTTCTCGAACAATTCGGTATTCGAACAAAAAATTTGAGATTTGTTTGCTTTGGATGTCGGACGAAATTCGGTTGTCGAACCTCGCGAGATGAGCCGAGGACCAGCATGCCAACTGACTCCGTTCGTTATCACATTCTCGCTACTCTGAGGATTGCATCAACTCTAATTCTGCCTCCAAAGGAAGCAAGTGGGAGCAATAAAGCCATCCTAAAACACAAAGACGCTCCTAACGCAATGCGACAGTGAGCGCCCGGCGCGCTACGGGTTGTTGCGCGATTGGACCAAATTAAGCTCCCTGCGCACAGGAGGTCCACTTAAATTTTGGAAAGTACATCACGACTTTAAAAATATTTTCTAATTTTTAGCGACCGCTCTGTCACAATGCGACGAGCTCGGTGCAGTTGCGCGCTCGGTGACGCGCTACGGTTGCGCGTTCAGCGGTGCGCTGCAGTTGCGTGATCTGACAAAATTAAACTTCCTGCGCACTGAGATCCACTTAAATTTTGCAAAGTACATCAGGACTTTGAAAATATTTTATACATTTCAGCGGCCGCTCTGTTGCAATAATGCAACCAGCGCGGTGCGGTTGCGCGATCGGCGGTGCGCTGCAGTTGCGCGATCGGTGAAAATGCGCAAATGAAAGTATGACGTTTTCTTGGAACGGATTACATTTTTTTTCCACCATTTGTCATGGGAAAACATGATTCGGAATTCGAATGATTCACTTCTCGAAGAGACTTCTGGAACGGATTGTGTTCGAAAACCGAGGCTCCACTGTACAATGAACATTAGTACTTTAAGGGCTAGACATGGACTCCTATTATATCCTTATTTCTGACAATGGACAGAGTTTACTGAGCAGCCATGTTCCAAATAAACACTCCACATTAGTTAAATACTGCATTTCCTTCAAAGTGGTTGAGGACATTCATTTACTGTATAGCAGCCAGATGTTGTTCAAATATTGGGAAATCCATGCAAACAAGGTTACAGTAAAGATATTTAGAGCTACTGTTTTACCACATATTTGTATTTATAAGTGGAAAGAAAAGAGGCGTTAGTTAATCTGAAGAGATATGTTGGTTAATTCCAGTGGATGGCACAGTCTTATAGAGCAGATGCTTGTATTTTGATGGTGTACAGTAACTATTACACTGATCATAAACAACACACACTGAACCCTATCTTAAAATATTAGTGGAGCATGCTAACAGCTTTATCAACATACACTAGAATGCCTTTTTGGGTCCACTGGAAATCTGGGAGAGCTTCTATTTACTATTAAGGCTATTCATTTTTAATGTGAAGATTCTGAACCGCAAAGTCATACGCAGACATATTTCAGGAAGTAGCCAGAGTCCCTAGAGTGGAGGTGAGTCGGGCTTCTAAGAGGTCCACTCACTCTGTGGAATCTTCTGCTCAGTGGTGTGCATGGTAATATTCAGTGACAGTCCCTCTGTGGTGCACTGCAGAGGTGAGCTAGTAAGCCCAGCTTTGTGCATCTGAGCCAAAGCTCCAAGTCGCTTTGACTGGACTCAGCAATTTGACTGCAATGGGTAGTCCCGTCATGCACGGTGCACATTCCTCTTGATCTTGTGAGCTTCACTTTATAATCAAGCTGTTTCTGCTTTCTGGATAATACATCATTGTCTTTAGCCTTTTATCACTGCAAGGCTGCAGCACTGTATTTTTATATGCTGCTGATATGGCAGCCTAAGTATCATTTGAAGCTAATAAGTATTTTTCCTCAGCGGAATCTGTCTCTGTCATCTTTTCACTTGTCCACACTAGAATGGTGATATTAACCAACTTAAGGAACGGCTGAGTATATGTAAGCTTACATATACAATTTGGTAAAATAAAAATAGAATAATGTGTTGAGTGTTGTTGATGGCAGTGATATTCTGTGTAAAAACACAATCATAAGATAATGATTTCAAGTAAAACAAATACTTTGGTTCAGATGAGGAACATGTTACTCACCCATCCTTTCAGATTGAAATAATCATTTAATTTTCACTGATTTAATGACATTTTCAGATGCAGAAATTGTAATTACATGGTACACACATCTTCTCTGTTTCTTGAGATGCTGCTGAAATAGTAGCATTCATGCGTGCCAGCAGAAAATAAAGAATGCCATAAGATGACTTTGAGTGTGCATGTGTGAATGTGTGTGCCCCATAAATCATGTATGCACGATAAAATCCATTCTAATTTGCATTAATTCGATACAAAGACAAACCTCGAGTCATGTGTGCTTAGGATTCCAAAAGTGGCCTTCTGCTACAACTGCTAAACTACTGTAGCATAATTTTCTCGATTGTGTAGAACTCATTTCATGACAGTCATTCTAAAAGACATGGGTCGGCCTCTATGAAGGAGATTCAGCCTATTAACAGTATGTAAACAACCATAGCCTATATTCCCAATACTGTAACAGCATAAACTCACTGGGCACTATCTTATGCCTGTGTATGAAATATGATGAGTTTTAGCAACATGAAAATACACAAATATATTTTGCATTTAGTGCTTCATTATACTTTATTACATATTATTTAATTGTATCTATGATGACTGAAATTGGAAAAAGGTTTCATACCACAAAGCAGTTTCGTACCACAGCAGGCTACAAAAACAATAAACGCTCTATATAAAGTGAAACAAATTTAAAGCAAATCTTATTTCCAATTTTCATATTTGAGCCTTAGTCCCAAATTGATGAAATCAAATGTTCCTCAAAATTCTACACACTCCACCCTATATTGACAATGTAAAGCGTTTTTCTTTCTTGTAACAGTAGATTTTGAAAAATTGTAAACTTTCTGGGTGTGTCCGGCCATTGCAAAGTAACAATTAAACATGAAATGGGAATTACTATTGAAAAAAGAGTTAAGGTGATAGAAGTCAAAGATCCACATATGATCCACGTGATGCTATGTGTCACAACCAGTTTTACAGTTATTGTAGTGGACATATTAATTTCCTGGAAATTCATTAAGAAATTAGGTGTTCTGAATAGCCATTTCTTCAATGGTATTTTTCAGCCAAATTTTCCCTGAAAAAAAAAAAAGGTTAAACTCTGAAAGGCAACTGTGCCACATACAAGCCACTTATACTAAGTATGAACTAACTGGCAGAAATAAAATGGGAAATTGCCTTGACTTTTTAAGTATTCCGTTTAAACACCTACACTCTTTCAGTCAGATGTTCATAGTTGTCTAAATGCATCCTAAAATCTCTTGTATTTGGCACCGATGGACATTTTGAGCCATTACAAGCAGCCTTTCTGCTTCAACCTATTGAATATATTAAGGGTACTTATGCAGCGATTTGCATAAAGCGACAGCATTTAAATGTCAAGCTCTATCGAATTTCCAGTAGTTTCAATGTATAATCTCTTTATCCTTGAGCAGAGCACAACCATAGTTGCCCTATTGATATTTGCTTGCTTCCTCTGTAAGCCAATCCTTTCAGGTAAGCAAAACCTTCACCCAGCAGCTGCCATCAGCAAATTTCTCAAAGGTGAAATAATACACCTATACAATGCTAATACGGAGCTGGGTGTTTGTGTATGTATGTGCAAGGGTGTGTGTTTCTTTTATATTTAGGTCTGCATTGGTTTTGGTGTCACCTTTAAGAGCTGCTGACTTGGGGAGAAAAAAAGGTTTGTGTTCCAAATTTAGTTTGACATAGGAATTAAAATGGATTTTTATCTCCGTTGTAACATAAAACATCAAATAAACTAGGCATACAGATTATAATGTACGTCTGCTCAATTAACTGAGAAAAATGGAGGATCAACCCTGTTAAAATGATTCTCAATTTGAATTGATAGTGACGGAGAGCCAGTAATGGTTGAAAAATATGTTTAACATTGTGGTTGTAATTTTCAGTGGTGGACAATCTCGCTACATCAAACTGTAATGTTTTGGCTACCTTATTTGGGTGCATGAGCAAAATATTAGCTCTTGAACTAAAATGTGTTTTCAGTGAAGTTGAAAAGAACCGAGTTCCCCTGACAGTGCCTGTGGTTGACATGCTGCCTCTAAGTAACATGATATCACTTCAGCAGACCTAAACCTAAATAGGACAGTATATTGTTATTCAGCGACTAAGCGTTTATTGGCCGAGTACAAAGACTTCTTGTCCTCTGACAACTGGCGACAAAACTCCAGGAGGCCAGTGCATCCCGCCAAGAAACAGTTAACTAATTTGACCACATAACCACAACCTGCATGACAGGTTAATTCATCTCCAATGTTTTTGCGTGGGACCAAAACATAATACTTTTCAAATACCTATCATGTGAAGAACCACACATAGAAACAGTCAAGACCTAGGACAACTGTCATTTTTGAAAAGAGCAAGGTTTTGTATAGAAGGAGCCTTGTAGCGTCTACTATGTATAATGTCTCTTGAACGATTCAATTTAAAGGCAGGGGTGTGTTTTAGCAATAATTCATTCCTCTTTCCCCTTTTATCCTACCTTCATTTCAATTCCAATAACGTTTGACTTACATGAGTGTTTGTGAAACATGAGACAATGCAGGAAATTAGGAATGAGTAACAAGTCTGAAGGGTCCAACCTTTCAAGACAGCTTACCAAACATCCATTTGTAATGAACTACGGCTCCATTTATCAGCGGATGGCACAGCCAAAAAACTTTTCCACTTCAATTGATTACTTTGAGGGGGAAGAACTGAAGCCAAACTAGTCCGAGACATGACTTCATTTTTCGGTTGCTCCCTCCACTGCTTAATCCAAACAGGATATTTTCAGTCAGAGAGCATCCTGCATCGTTGGAAAGCTCCTTGTATTGTAAATCTTATTGGGCATGAAGTATTTTGCCAAGTTGTGTGTCATTTAGCCTATGAGGAAATCTTAGTTTAGTCATCTCTGCTCAAACATTTTCTTTGTTTGCATAATACTAAACTTCATATTGCATGCTGCCTCTTTGATCAGTTCAGTCAGGTTATTAACAATAAGTTAGTCTAAAATGGAGGAAGAAGCCTAAGCAAAAAACATGCAGACTGACTTGTGAATTTTATGATGCTTGAACATCGCCTATGAAGATAGACTGTCGCCTTGTGTGACGTCACCCACGACAGCGATCAAACGTGAAATGTTGTGCGACTTGAGAGTCCGAATTTTTTCTATTGTACATTGGCATTTCCAATTTTCTACTGTTATTCCAGTTACCTGCACCATTTCTCAGCAGGCAAACACAGCCTGTCCAAACCAGACCAAAGAACAACGTCTGCAGATCTTTTTCCTGTGTTGTACTTGGCATCTTTACATTGCTTTCTCAGACAGACTCAGTGTTTTGGCAGCAATGGTAGATGAAAAAGGAAATGAGGTGATCGGTTAGATCAATCTTACAGTAAAACCACTCAACCATTGCAGGGAAGCCATGTAGATTATATCTCCCACAGCCTTTCTGATCATCCACACAGAGGATGTTTAATGGGCTGTTTGTGATGGCCGGGGCAGTGGTTTTGCCCAAGTCGCGGTAACAGAGAGGTGTGTTCAATTAGGAGAACGTCGCCTTAGCTTAATTGAGATGTAGAAACAAATGAGAAGCTCACTTCACCTCTTGATCACCTCACTGCGTCGCTATCACAGGGCTCCTTTAATTTAATTTGTATCAAACTGCTAATGCAGTTATTCATCATACAAGGCCTTGTTTCCCTTCATTATGCCGATGCATTCACTTCTAATTATAGTAAATAATGATTGTCTGCCTCTTTGTTGCTATAAACAAGTAGGATTTAACTATCTGTATTCTGGATCTTTAACATCACACATTGAAAAAATGAAAACATCGACAATGCGGACGTCCAGGGATGGTGCTACACCGGGGCTACAGAGGTCAAGGTGATTGACATTCAGCATAGTTAGTCACAAACTAACCCCATGTCCTCTGACAATTTTTATGTATTCCACAGAATTGGAAACCACATAATGTAATGCGATAGGAAAATTCATCGAGACGATACATTAAATGATAATTGATGAATCTGAGATATCTGTCTTCGCAAAAAAAAAAAAAGACTTTAGCTGGTGTTCTGCTATGTAGCTGAGTAGTATAAAACTGTAGAAACATCAGGGAGCTGACAACGCTATAAAGCTCAGCCTTATAGGACTCTGACCATCCATCACCAAATTTCATGGGAATAGTTGCAAACATTCTCAAATTCCTTGACAAACCACCAGCCTTTTGCCAAGTCTTGAATGCATGCAAAGATGCAAGCGATTCCATCCAGCCACAGACTAAATCACCACCAAGCAGCCCATTTCTACGCTGAAATTTGCAAAGTCACGAATGTCATTATCACAAAGTGCTGTCATTGTAAGCGGCCAGAACCAACTCTATCAAATAGGAATAAATAAACAAATCTGATTTACATTAACAAACGTGCATTACATTGCATTGAAGATCAACAAACACTCGCATTGTTTTCTTATTACACAACTAGAAACAAGCCCACAGTAATTATTCCACCCTAATCTTCATACATTATTTGCAGGTACTTCATTCAATTGTAGTACCTAGCCAACAACGGCCAACAAAGGTTGATGCTGAAAGCAGAGCCTTTCAAATCTGGTGGGAAAAGAAGCACGTTTTCCTCAATTATATTTTGAGTTAATTTATTTTTAAACAATAGTATATCCCACCTGTGTGTGGCAATGGTTAGCACGCCCCCTCAAAGTCCAGAGGTACGAGAGTCGATTCCGCTCTGGCCTTTCTGTTGGGAGTTTGCATGTTTTAACAATAAACTAAGAAATAAAAAAAAGAAGAAACAAATGGAATATGTATACATTTTAAAACTTGATATGTTTGGAGCAGTGTCAGAACACATTTGAATGCCAAGTGTAACTTCTGTGTTGCCTACTTGCTTATGCTCACTTTTATTTCAGACAGAGGTGCACTTTTGAAAAAGTGTGTGAACAGTTGCATTTGTTTAAAACAATTTCACTCACAAGTATTTATACCCTGCACAACCAGTTATCATTATTATGCTCTGTTAAGAACACAATAGCATTCTGAGTTAACAAAGCATCTATGTTTTTTTTTTTTTACATGCAAGAAGAGACCTAAAGGTTTGGTTAGAAATTCAAACCCAGAACCTTTCATCTGCGAACTCGACTGCACTAAACACGTCATTCTGTGCAGCCCATGATGGATGCCATTTTAAATCAATTGTTTTTTTAATTTTATTTCGCTAACTAAAGACAACCTGAAGATGGCAGCATTACATAATAGAACAGCCTAAACTAATGTATAACAGTTCATGCTCTGTCAGCATGACTGTTTCTCTGCCAAGACTGTGATGACATGCTTACTGGTGCCTCTTAATAAATATATTTTACATTTTTTTTTTCTAAAAGTTAGTGCAAGCCACTCTCTCAGGCTTCTTCATTTGCACGCTTACCTGAATTGATTGGTTGGCCAGAGAATTTTAATGCAAACACATAGCATATTTTTAGACCCCCCCCCCCCCTCCCTCCCCCATGCTTGTGTTGTATTGGGCAACATATAGCTCCTGCTGTGTATTGATCTTGGCTGAGGTCAGGACAAGGGGTTAGTGAAGGGGGTTGTAGTGTAAGTTAAGTGCACATTTTTTTTTTTTAAAGGACCTCCCGTTTGTCCCAGTGAGCATTTACCGTCAAGTGGTGCTCTATTGCACAAGGAGAGTGAGTGTCCCAGAGGAGATCATCCAACCAGGACCTGAATAATTCATTTAGTGCTTTGCCTTCTCAGAGCTTCACGAGTCTGCAAGGATGAGGGCTTTTAAAGCACGTATACCTCCAAAGGTCTTTATTTCAAATCTGTTTTTCTTCTCCAATTACCACAGCAGACTTGTTTCTTTGTATATGAAATAATTATTTCTCACAATTGTTTTGTCTCTTTCAACAATGGTCACTGACACACCGATTGTAAACCGCATTTGATTTCCTGGCAGGGAAATATTCTGCTAACCTCCTTGCCCCTAGCCTCCTTCGATACTCTGTCACCAATGGGGTTCTTTGCGGGAAATTCAAGCACACAGTTCTATCTGTGCACATCTCATATTTCAGAGCTGTAATGTGTACCGATAGAAAGTGGTGCATTCGGATCATCGTAACCTTCAAATATGCTTTCACTTACTTCACTGCCCCATCATCACCTCTTCCCACTCTTTCAGGAATTCTTATCTCCATTGTGCTCACGTTTCCTCTTTCCAATTTTCATCTTGTGATCCACCTTGCAGGGATGTAAAGGAAACTTAGATTGCAACTGTGACATGGATGAAACTCAAACCATGCATGTAAAGACATGAACAGTATTTGTAAAAACATCCACATGGCCAATAAATCTGTCAAATAAATATGTCAAGTTAATTCAAGAGTTTTGGGTTGTCTCAGTTTACCATGGATCTAACAAAGCATGGATGCAATACAGTTAGCACATGAAGATGCGGTGTTCTTATTGAACCTACAATTAAGTAGCCACATTCATATACTCGTCAATCATATCGCCAAGCTTACGTTTCTGTTCTGCAATTCACCTTTATGATTTTCTCTTTTGCATGCTCTTGATATGTAAAGTAGTAACACAAAGAGATTATGCCATTAAGACAAATCCTCGCCATCTGACTCCTAGTGACAATGCAAAATAAATTCAGGCTAAAAAAGTGAACAAAAAATCTCAAGTGGATTGATTGAATTTCCCTTCCCTCACCGTAATGAAAAAAATGTTGCCTACAGACAGCATACTAATGACGTTATTCACTAATGTATCGATCAATGTTTAAAAAGCTAAGCCAGCAACAAATTCAGCTAATCGTCTTGCCTTTTTCACTTTGCAATAGGTTTCATCAAATGACTCAACAATGCACTTTGCCAATGTGGGTTGAAAACTGCAATTCAGTGGCTGAAAATACTGATGCATTACATCACCCCTCGGGTGATCTATTTACATTTCAGACAGCATACGTAACTGAAGCATTCATGATGATGTCATCCAAATACAAGACCTGTGCTCAGAAGTTGTTTTGTTGCTTCTGTACACGACTAATCTCTAATAAATGGACTGGAGAATTGCAAATGGATAAGGTATTGGGCCTAGATTTAGGGGACTGGCAGGTGTTTGAGACTCTCTGAAGGGGAACCACATACACACCAACCGTTCTGTCCTCTAACCTTCTGAAAGTCATGCGGCAGTCTAAAAGACAAGGTATGAGTCATCTTAACAGCCATGGACGTAGGTGACTAACTCGCAGCCATTTGTTTTGGAGATTAATGATCTATCAGTCTTTTAATTGACACACACAAAATGAGTCCATTCTTGTTATCCCAACGTCACTCTCTTTCCATCCCTCTGTAATTTGCCTTGTTCTCTGTCGTCCCAGTCAAGGTTAGTGAGGGGATTCAGAAAATAGACAGACAGGAGGTCTAAACAAATGCTTGTCCTGCCAGGACGATCTACTGCCAAGGTTTCTCTGGGGCAGGATGAGATGGAGAGGCGGAGCTCAAAGGTGGGGAGGTTGGTGTACTGAGTTGTAGGAAGCGGTGGGGGCAGCGGACGATGGGGAATGACGTGATTGCCTTCATCCCAGCCAATAAAACAGAGTGGCCAGTGAGATCCAAATCCGTACGTGCCGTCAAATTCAATAAGGTACAGCTTTAATGTTTTCTTTTAATCAACCAAATTGCATTACACATAGCCTTCTCTGTGAAGCGACCATACTACAGAGCAGAGGGAGTGACAGGGATGGTATGCGCTCGGGAAGACAGCAGCACCAATGTGGGCATTCCCGATAACAAGAGAAATTTGAGAGAGAAATATCACATGCATGTTCGAGGTTACTCAAACCTTGGTATGGTACACGTAAGTAACAGGAAGAAGGCCGAGTGTAAAAATTAGGTCGGACAAGGGACGAACAAGGTGTTCAGACAGACTACGTCATCGTGCTCGGACAGCGTTGTCTGTGATAAGCACTCTCAATTTCCATTCCTCCTTCCCTCCCTCAAGAGACTTCCACCTCATCGTTCCATCCTCCTCACTCCTGTCCGTTCCTCGTCCAATACCCAAAATGACTCACACTTTCACAAAGATAGATCAAGAATGCTCTCCTAACCCCTCATCATCAAAACGTCATTTTCTCCCCCAAGGTTGGTCAAAAGCACAGCATCCAGCCTGAGGTAGAGCGATTGAATAACATCCTCGTGTACTGCAGTAATCATCATCCACATGATGAGCAGCTTGCTGCTCCAGTCCAGTTCTGATTGGGGTTTTACAGTTGGATGTTTCATTCCACCTTGGATCAGGAACTGCTGTTGTGGCCCAAAGGATTACAGCCTCCTGTTGCTGCCGCCCGTTCATCCATAGACGGATGAAAGTTCACAGAGAGCTGTAATCCACTGACGAAGGGTGGCTTTACTGCTCAGCTGCCTCGGCCACAACTTTAAAGCCAGCTGACATTTAACATAATGATCAGTCAGAGTGGCCGAGTGTTTACACACAGCAAAGTTTTCTCAGACACAATTAGACCGCACTCCTTCCATGGACTAAAAAGAAATCACAATACACAATGGCATTGTGACGTTTCGATCCATTTAATGGTAAACCAAGCACATTGACTGGAAGAAAAGCCTCAGTCCCAGCTGTGATATCATGGAGGTTTATCCACGAGGCTTGAAAAGATGACCGCAGTTCGCCAAGGATCCAGACAGCATTTTGGTTTTAGGTATCCATCCTGGGATGACTCATTTGTGGTATGCTATTAGACAGAAGGGTTGAGCAGGTTTTCCACCGCTTAAACGGCAGTGCCTTGACAGCAGCATCATTTCATTTTCACTGCATCAGTATCGACCAAATCCATTTGTTCTTACGTTACATTTAAGTTCCTCAAACAATGTTCACCTGAGTCTTGTACTTTTAAAAGGAAAGTCACACTTATAATTTTACTGTCATCGGGTGAATCACTGGCCATGGTTTTGGTCAGTGTTAGTGTAATGAGAGAGCGCTGACCGAGACTGGCATTAGATGGTTATATGTTTGCATAGTGACTCATGAGATGTTAAAAAGCTGTGATCTGGAAAGATTGATGTAGCCCGACGCATTACGTTCGAGTTTCAATCACATAGACTTTGGCTGACATGACAAATCCGTGTTATTTGGGTTGTCACGTTGTCTCGTTTCCACGCTCAATAGTGGATTCTTTTAATACTGTAATTGCAAGATGAATGTTAACACGAAAGCTGAGAAGCTCAAACATGACTGGAAGATGTTAAAGGGGCTTTTTGTAATTCTGAATAAACTTTGTAACATTTTTAGGCCTGCGCATCACCAGTAAGTCATATATTTTGCGGCCAACGTGTCTTAACAAAATTGCCTCAGCCATAGAGTGATTTTCACCATGCCCGCATGCTATGCCGGATTATACGTTCCACAGAAGCATGCAAACTAAATCTAAAACAACAACAAGTTGCAGGGTTTGTTTAGAACTCGCCCCTGAGGTTCCTGATGGGCGAATGACTTCATCCACAAAGTCACTTTGACTCAGTGAATGAGGAATTAGGTAACGGGATCAGGCTTCATTAGGTGACTTCAGCCGAGCTGGCAGGCGGCCAGGTGAGCTGGACGCACAAATGGACATTGATTTTTCAATAAGGGCCCCCGAAGCTGTCAGCCAACGGGCTATGGTGATACCTTCTCTCACAGGGAAGGCCTTCACTCCTATGATGAGCTGACTGGCACCCAACCACAGGCCACCGCAAGGGCCTTCACATCGTATCAAAAAGACACATCATGCCCTGCATCATGCTCCTCAAATGGTGATAATGAGGAGCCCTGGAGTGCAGACCAAGCTTTTAAATGTAAAAATAGTCCATACTGGAGACATATTGGGTGATTGTATTGTGCAAAGTTTACAAAATGGTCCAAGGCGTCAGTTAGGTTAAGAACTGCTCTCATACTTGGTCGCTCGTCTTCCATATTTATCTGGCAAATGTCTCTGTTGTTCAGCTTTGACCCAGTCCTGAAGTGGCCCAACATCCCTCATAGTTTCCATCCATCATGGCTCCCGCTGACATGTCCTGTCAGTATTTTTAAGATGGTTGGCGTCACTGGCTACCCTTCTTCTGAACCCCAAATACATCTTGGTATCCTGATGTGAGGGAGGTTGACCGCTAACCTGGACCTGACCCTGTAGAGAGCAAAGCATGTCAGACAGCCTTGATGAAGGAAGCAATAGCAATTAAACTGATAAACATAATGAGATGAGACACTGACAGCAATAAAACCTAGCAATGGAAAGGAGGTTCCCCCCCCCCCCCCCCTTTTAATGAAACTGACAAAACTACTCTCCTAAGCAAACTGTTCTAAAAATCCCAAGTTGTAAAACAAACAATGTAGTGAGATGATATATTTTTTTTGTTGAGGTCAAATCATCCAAGAATCAAAATATCACTTCTGTGGTTTTTTTTTTTCTTTGTGTGTGGAATGTCTATCTATGATGATTTGGTCAAATAAAAAATGACTAGTTTCAGTTCTCTTTTGGTCACTTCACTGCTGAAGGCACATAATGTGGAATATTGGATACAATCTTTATTTGCTTAAACTTTTTGTGGGTTGAGGTACTTAAAGTATGCTTACATTATCAGCCCATTCAAACAGTGGATTAATTGTAAAGTCATGGTGTTGGGATCACACTTTCTGTGGAGAGATACTTTTGGGCTTACCGTAAAAGATAGATTTAGCTCTCACAAAAGGTTGCTTAAGGTAACTGACACAAGTTCACGTGCATGGAAATTTCAAATATAATGGTGTTAAAAATATACATTGGCCTACTCTTCCTTGCAGCATGGCTTTAATTCTACAACACTGGTGGGTATTCGGGCATGAAGAAAAACCTTTTAAAGGTTAGGCCACAATATATTAATTACAATCAAGTCTGGACTGGACTTTTTTTTTAAAGCTATTCAGAAGTTGAGTTGCTGATGTGATTCCCATCATATGCAGAAGCCCCTATTATCTGCAGCTTGAGGTCACAAATTGATGACTAAACATTTTCTCTCAAAATTACCTGGTAAAAAGCATCTTGCCGAACGATACTGTGGCCTACAGAGAAGCTGAACGAACAAACTATAACACAGGGCCAAGTCACCGTCAAGTTAACAACTTCACATTGACCATGACCATCATGTAAAATAGAATTATACTGTGCTGTTAAAAAAGGAGGTGGATATAATCCAGCAGAAGCTTGAATGCTAAACCAGAGAGTTTTCCACAAGAGTAGTACTTGAGAGGTTTTGGCACTTAAAGCAACAATTGTACGCTAATAAAACAGTTTGAATTGGATATCAGTACTGTAAAAGAATCACCTGCAGGCTTTTGGAACCACTCATCAGTCAAATCACTCACATTAATGCTCATACTATTCGGATTCTAATATCTCTTTGAGTTTTATTGGAAACTGATTTGGTAGAATAAAGCTGAAGCCATTAATCTTGCTTTCCCCACCTGTCCCTTCCAATAAACAGACTCAAAGAAATGGTACTCCCTTTGCTTTGTAGAAGTGTATGATCGTGTCGGCATGTGATGTTACAGTTTTGTGCTTTATTTAAATAGTTTCTGTCAAAATGGAAAAGTGAATGAAAGTCCTGCCAACAGTTGAAATGTGGACAAAAACCGCAGCTGTAATCCCTTTAACAGCTTTCAATGGTAGCCTAAAGCTATGGACTCAAACAGCTTTCTTTGACAATTGTTAGAAATTACTAAACCATTTGAATAAATCTGCCCGGATCAGCTCACTAACATAGCAGATATTTTTTCATGAGAGCATGAAGGCCGCACTCAGAGGAATATATATACACACATGCAGAACATTTTCCACTTCCAATGTATTACAAGCTATATAGACGCTTTCTGGTTGAAAAATAATTTCTGCTGATAAAAATGTGATAGCATCAGATATATCTGGTTTGTGAGGTTAAAACAGCATGATTGAAGTTAATGTTTTGTTTTGTTTTATAAAGATGAGACTATAGCTCCTCCAGTATGTTGTGCCGCCATGTTCAGCATCCACTTGGTCTTGAGTTTTGAACATGTTTTTCTATGTATCGTTATGTGTTTACATGTCATACAGAAGCTAACAGGCAACTTTAAATAGAATCTAAAAGTGTATAGAGTTTATTTTGCAGCAGAATGGGTTGTCCTGGAATATTCTGCTCTTTCTACAAAGAAATACTGAAGGTCTAACAGAGTGATTATTGGGTTCTTAGTGATTACCTTCCTCACCAAGGCCAGGTAAAATTCTATCATTAGGGGTGCAAAGCTGGATCAAATAATCTATTCTTCTCTATGTCATTTATTCTCGGTGTGTCTAGCCCCGCTGCCTTGGGATGGGAGATGGGGTACACCATCAACTGGTCAGTTGCAGGGCACAATTTGAGTCTTTAATTTACCCAACATGCCTGTTTGGGAGGAAACCAAAGTACAGACAAAAAACCCATGCAGGCCAGGAGGGAACATGCAAACTCCACACAGGAAGGCCAGAGCCCAGATCTGAACTCAACCTCTGTCTGCACTGTGAGGTGGATGTGCTAACCAGTCAGCCACTGTGCTGGCCCAGCCAAGATAAATTTAGAAAGATTAGATAAAAATCTTTCCCACGTTTCTGAAAGAAAAGCATAACACTTATGGGAAAATCTATGATCAAAGTGTCAAATCTGATAAAAGATTGTTTAAATGTTGAGTCAGAGCGAAAGACGACTGGAATAATAAAATGGGATTCATTTTAGGGTTTCTGAAGCAAAAAGGTAAGGTCGCTAGAAACGCCTATATGCGGCGGACCTTCCGCTCAGATTGTTCAGTTTAAATGAGCAGCCAACTCTTGGACGTGTCCAAGTGATTCTGAACTTCTTCCAGTCCGAACAATGGAGGCCACTGTGCTTAATCGGACTTTCAAGGCAGTAGCAATATCTCTTGACACTTCCCAAGATCTGTAGCCTATCATGTTTGGCATATATCTTTTGCAGTTGTAACTTTATCCCCGTAGGAATTTCGTTGCTTTTCTTCGAAAATTGTGAGTTTGTCCTGGCTTTATTTCATCATTGTTTTATCATATTGTATTTTTCTTCAAAAATTTGATCAGGTTTTAATAGTTAAAACTAGAAAAATAATCCAGGCCTTTTTCCACA
Organism: Syngnathus leptorhynchus; assembly: GCF_054491065.1. Taxonomy (NCBI): domain Eukaryota; kingdom Metazoa; phylum Chordata; class Actinopteri; order Syngnathiformes; family Syngnathidae; genus Syngnathus; species Syngnathus leptorhynchus. The sequence goes on from NC_141202.1 coordinate 9,125,596, forward strand.
CATCATTGTTGAATGACTTCGTATTAGCTGGATCCGTCATCTTCAATTGTTTCCCTTTGCAACTTGGATGTGTAGAATTCTCTTACATCTGTCAATGCCAATTATTCAAGGCTCAGCATTTACATAACCAGGGTCAGGACCGGATACCATAAATGGATGGGGGGGCAAATCAAACTCTGCTAGATCCCCTTGCAAGTTCACGCCATCTGTCTTAATATACGCAGAATCTCAAAACGGACCCACAGTGACTGTCTGTAGACTTGAAAAAAACAAAATGTAAGTATTTCTTCAGTTTTGTTCGCTCACCCTTAGGCCAGAAGCAAAACCATATTTGTTAGGTTGTCTCAATGTTCCAAAGCTGACAACCAATTGAAGAAGAGCCAAGTTGATGTCTAAAACAGAAGGAATAGTGGATTACAAGAAGTTAGGATTGTGCATTTGGGATAGTCACACAGTTGCCATTGTCTCTTAACTCATGGTTATTTTTGGCAGCATCAGTGGTCTTTTCATTCCTAAATGCAATGGGCCAACCTGCTCTGGCAGACACCTCATCAAAGAGACATAGAGAAGCTGTAGTTAAAAGAAGCATTTGTGTGGCTTGAGGCCTACTGACGTATTACACTCACGTGAAATACAACCTTCTGTGAGGGTGACAGACTGGTGTTAAAGGGAGGGGAGCTCCGACGTATGCTCAGGATGATTTGTCAAAATGGTGAGTCAGTCCAACATACTGCAGTTATTCTTGATGAACGCACTGCAGAGCATTGCATCAAAATGCTGGAGCCATCAAACTTGAAACAAACAGACAAACAAACAAACATACAAACATCATACAAAGAATTTCAATACATAACTGGCTAGCCTGATTAAGAATGCACAAATTAATTATTTGTAAGGGTGTACGCTGAAGCTGGAGAGCAACAGAGTAAGTCCCTCTGTGGAAAAATGTAAAAAAAAAAAAAAAAATGTTAGATGGTTGGCCTGCTTCCGAGCTGGCATGAAGATGCCCCAGCCCAGCACAAGAGGTGCCCCATGGTACAAATTCTGAAAGGACAAACTGGTGTTGGTCTGCAGATGTGATGGAGATCATGAGAAAATTAAGTGTGACACTAAGGAAGATTGCCTTCACCTGTGTAGTGTGCAACACAAATGAGCATGATGGGAAAAATGCATTCTGGGAAAAAAGTCTTATGGATTTTGGTATCTTTCTTTTCATTATGTTTGCAAAGCAAGTTCAACAACAAACAAGCATGTGCTTAGTGCAAACAAGTATTACATTATCGAAGCCAAAGAAACGCGTCATACATCACTAGTCTACATATATTCACTTTTTTTAAAATGAAAGAAATGAAATTTCATTTTGATTTACAACTTTCAGAGAATCTTTAACCTTATCCTGACTAACGTTCTATTGTCCTAAAATGTGCTCTTCCAAAAATTACAGCAACCTGATACAACCTAATAAAGAAATGTATATTTTTTTACTCGTTTGTTTTTATTTGTTTTGTAGCCTACTGGTCCATAAAAAGATGTCTAAATGTAACTGGTCTATAAAAATTTTTGTTGACTGCTATTGTTGAGAGCTTTTCAATTTTAAAGTGGGCCTCACTTTTTTTAATGGAGTTCAATGATATTCACGGTAGAAAAACACCATGTTCCATGATGTTCAGACAGCTTCTGTTGTCAATGAATCACACTTGTTTGGTGTGGTCACATTCATTCAAAGTTTACGCATAGTAGTTGTGAGAACTTATGACAGATGTCTGGAGGGGAGAACGACATGAATGAAAAGGGCATAGGTCTGGGTGCTTCACTCAGAACTTGCAGTACGTGCAAATGGGAGAATATGGCCCCATACGAGGACACACTCTTCTACTGTGAATAATTTTGGTTTTCTGGTCGGCTTTCCTTTAACTTGGTAAAAAAAACAAAAAAATTGTCTTAGCGAGTCAGAATGTGTCACAACAAACCACAAGTGCCACATGACAACATACTGACCGCAGCACATGGAAAACCAAAGACACTGTTTGTTTGCAAAGTCATTAGTTTCTGTTTACTAACCATACTCTTTTCTATTAATTGTCTGATGTTTGTGATTCCGTATTTTAACCTTGTGAGTCATTTTGGACCATACTCTCCCATTCACGCTTAAGTCATTTCATTATGCGCTTGGCTTGTGCCGTTTAAACACACGGCAATCCTCCCATCCAGATTCATGACACATCCACCATGACTAAGTAATCTGAAAATTTGTGCACAAAAACAACAATGCTGTCCAGGTGTCATGAAAGAACAAAACAAAATGTCCTTATAGTTCGTTATATCGAAACATCATTTGACACTTGACAGTTGCATGACGTTGAATTGATTCCTTACCACATGTGAAAAAGAAAACGAGCTAGAATTTGATAGAAGTTGACCAAGGTTGCTAATATAAAATGATTGTGAGAATAATTCATTACTTAGATGCAAACTATAGATGCAGTTTGTTGTATATTTTTATCATGATAAAATATATATATTTTTTTTTATTAAGTTGCACGTTTTCAGGAGCACAACAAAGAATACAGCGATCTACTGTAGTTTGGAAATATGCCATTTTATCATTGAAAACAGGGGAGGGAAAGCAGGACAAAGGCAGTCAACTTTGGACTCTTTTTGACAGACTGGACACATTCTCGATTGTATATCTAATCAGCTGGTTATTTCCTTTGTTTCCAAAGACCATTTCCATAGCGATATCAAGTTTCAAATTATTAACCCCATACATTGTGTCCCAGAAAACCTCACAGAAACTCTTCAGAAAGCATTACCGTATTTTCCAGACTATAGGTCACTCCAGAGTGCAAATTGCACCATCCATAAAATGAATAATGAAGAAGAAAAATACATATACAGCACACTGGAGTATAAGTCGCATTGTTGGGGGAAATGTGTCGCTCCTGAATGTCGCTCCAAGTCCCACCAAACAATGAAAAAAACTGCGACTTATAGTCCAGAAAATACGGTAAATCTGTCAACGTTTCCAATACTCGTGCTCATGGGATGTGTATCCCTTTTATTTTGCTTTTGTAGTATCATAAGTAAATTAACATTGGGATGGTGTTGAAGTCTAATTTTAATAGACCTTCAGAGGACACAGAAACCTGCTAATATTATCCATTAAAGGGCAAAGAGAGGGATGATGACTCCCCTGGCAGCTCAGCTCTTGAGTCATGTGAAATGATGTTGAGGCGCAAATTGTAAATAGTAATTTGGGACAGATGAAATTGAATTCCTCCAACAGCACAGTGTGCTGCGTTAATGCAACAGAGCAGCCATCAACTTCACGCCTCAAAGTCAATATGAAAAACATCTGTTTCAACATCTTTCACTTCCCATAGTGATGTTCTTGGGTGGACTCTGGCATTGCGACCTTGACAATGTTTGTTCTTACTTAGCTTCAGTCTGCGATAAGACCTCTGTTGCTTCTGGGGGCAATTCAGGTCTGGAGGTTTACTGTTCTGCAGGAACTGTTGATATGTTCCCCTTTCACATGGCCAGATACAATTAGATGCTAAACCAGTATATGGGACAGTATCTTTTGGTTAGAACTTTCTTTTTCTTGTTTCTGTTGTCAGATAAGCAGTATGTGTTTGTGTTTCTTCTTTTCCCTGCATTATTCTTCTCTAAACATCTTTTGTTGATGCTGGTCCCTCTTTTGGCATACGTGTTGCACAAAAGCCACAAGCCATTACATCTTAAGAACGGTGCTCTTAATCAAAGCTCATATCTCACAGTGAGTCAGGCGCAAAGATGAAAGAGTTGCGACTAGAGACGGGCTGTCAGAAGGCAGCAGGCAAATTTGGAGAGAAACTATCTCACGGTCTGTCTCCCTACCCCTGCTGCTTTGTTGGCAGACAGAAAACCAACCAATAGGAAGACGTTATGAAATGACATGACTATCCCCAGCGAGCACACAGCCACAATCATCAGCGCCTAACATAAAAAAAATAGAGGGGAAGAAGAGACTCAATATTTGTTTTTATGGAGGACTCAAACAGAGATTGACTGTGGTTAGTCTGTGGTTAGCCGGCTCAAGAAAATGTTCACTATGTATGTAAACTTACAGTAATATACATAGCTCACTTCCAGCACCTCCAGGTGGGCTTCTTTTTAACCAGGCACAAACATGACCACTGTCCAATTCAACACAAAACTTTAACCTTGCATCGCCTTGACAACCACCCAAGGTGTATGCAGACTAATAATGTTTCGTTTGAAGCCTGAAATACGCTCCATAATAAATACCAAATAGTATATTACATTGCACAGTCAATATGCTCATATGTTTGATGACATGCAGTGTCATTTGTTTTCATCTGTATCATCACTTACATATTAAAAACATGAAAAGCTGGTTCTATGCTTAAGTCACCATAGCATGTATTTTGTAGCTTTTTGGAAACTATAAAGGTAAAGTGGGACAATTCAAAAGAGCCTCACCCAATCTCAGTCAAATGTGTTTTAAGCCTTCAACATCCCCACATTTAAAAAGCTTGTCTTTTGCATTTTAGATTTCCTTTGGACAGTTATCAATTGATCAATTGTTATTTTTCAATGTGTGATTATTGTTTGTTTCATTCAACTAACATGAAAATTACTTCCAAATAGATTATAAACTGAAAAGACGTTTGGTATATTGAAAGAAATGTGGGGTAAATTGAGAAAAATGTGTTCAGCCTTGAGGTATTTTTATGCCTTCACTTTGAATTTGATATGTGAATAATTTGATAGTCTTACATTCTTTGGAGGCCACACCACCACACTAGACTGGACATTGAGGAGTTATAAAGAAACCAAAATATTATTTGATAGAATTCATAGATGTGCACGGGTACAAAATGACAGGTAATGTTGGCTTACAGTGGGCCACCCACAGAGGAGTGGTCTCCAGATCATTAAATCCCACCTTCGGTCGGAATGGCCTTACAATGTATTGAGCAAGCGTCATCAGTTTATTAAGCTTCCCCCAAAAAGAAATTGGTGTGGCCAGATCAATGTGGGATGCAGTCTGGCGCCTCCACGATTATTGCTGTTATTTCAGGACTAAAAAAAAAGTTACATTTTACTGGTGAGAAAGGACCGTGTGAGTTTTTGTGCATTTTTGCAATCAATGGGCTACATACTTATAGTTCAGAGAGCCACCCCTTTTTTTTTTTTTGATGCATCGAGGTTGATCACATCATGTGTGTGATAGTACCAGGCTCTTTGAAAAATGTATAAACGAAAATAGTGAACCCAATTTGAACAACAGGGCAGTAAAATATGAATGAATAAAAAGTTAAAAACCCATAAGTACTATAGATTAAAAAAAAAAAGAAAGACAAAAAAAAACTTAACACTAATATTGCACAATATGTAATAATATGGTGGGAGCCTCCAGCACCACAATAAAACGTTTCCTTTTGGTCTCATATAAGTTTAATCAGGTCAGCCCTGCAAGGTTTCATGGACTGATGACTTGGCTTCCCTCGAGGAAACACAATTAGGCTATGGTACTGTGGGGGGTTCAAATGACACCACTGTCTTGCCAGCTTTGACATCTTGAAAGTCCAGAGTGCAGAGTGTGTTTGAAAAGGTAAACTCCAAGATCTACACTGATGACCTAGTCGGATGCACATATGACGTGGGAAAGTGGAAACCGCCTGTGCAAGTGCCACTTGTCTCCAGACTGGCCTGCCACAGGATCTTCTCGGAAGAACTGGGCAAAGTAGCTGGGAAGAGTTAAGGTTAGGTGTCCGCCCCCGAGTAATGGTGGGCATACAAAGTTATTCAAACCAAATTATAATCTATCTAAATTTCTCTTTGAATTTGACTCATTTTTAGTGTTCAAATATTAAAAGTCAGAGGGATAGTGAAGATGTCTGTCAAGATTTGTGTTCATTTGACAAACTTATAAGCAAAAACCACATTGGAATGCCTAAAAAATATCTGACCGAATAAAGTTCTTGGTAAGAACGTGAGATGCTGTGTTCAAGGCAAGAGTTCAAAGGGCCTGAACCAATAAAAGACAATGGGCCATATCCATATTGTTGTGGAATAAAAAGTGCTTGGCTGAGGTTACGCTCCCATATGAGCAAAGGTTTGTGCTGGAGGCTTGTCTTCCGAGTTTTGACTGGAAGCCATGGGAGCAGGCCACAGCAGAAAAACAGGTCAATACTGACGGTTAGTGCCACAATTGGGGAGTTTGTGGTCTGACCATTTGGAAGACTGAGCAGAATAACATTTTACTGGGGTTCATAAACCTCTCATGGATCCTCGAATGGCTCCTCCATTAATCTGAATGTGTTGAAAGCAGGATATTAAAGGCGAAGCTACAGGAATAACAAATTGTTACTGAGCTTTAGATGAGTCTCCAGCACTGAGAATTAAACTACATAATAGCTCTGGTATTTTAAAGACAATATTACAAGCCAGTAATAATTGATGAGTCGTAAATGATCACTTAGATGAGACATAGCTTGTAAACAATACATGTACATTGGTATAACATTTATTACTCATAACGAATCTTATCGAAAATTCAAATTGTTATGCAAAGATAGGATGAGATGAAGAAATCGCTTCTTAAATTGTACGGAAGATCACACATTAGACAGCTCAGATGATAAGCAATTATGTGTGTGCGTGTGTGTACAGGGCGTTCTGTGGCGGCTTGAACATATCACATTATGGACTTTGAGGAACAGCACGCTAAACAAGAAGGCACACTGAGTTCGCGTTGTACTCACTGATTTTCATTTGTTGTGTTTATGGCTTAAAGATGTTTTTCACTCGAATAGTTGCCGTAATTGTGTCAGTTGTACTGTTTTAGTGTAGCTTGATGATAGACTACTTAACATTCCAGTTTCATCGCTGCAGTGGAATGGAATTCCATCGTAAACCAAGGATCCACAATAAATACTGTACATATGACAAAGCAAGATGTCAAGATGCTTTGTATGAGTAATGCGTCATAACACTAAAGCATACAATAAAACATGTTGATTAAACTCTTGCTGTTCCGTGTGTGTGTGTATATATTTATGAAAAGTCTAGAAAAATTAAACCAAACACAGCCTGTACGAGGTGACTGGCTTTCCCAACATAATTGTACAAGATATTTTTTTCTCTGTAACTCACTATCTTTGTCTTAATCTAACACTTCCCACTCCATAACTCAAACTTCATTTTTGATTTGAAGCCCTCTCCCAAATGTTCCATTGTCACATTTTTAGAGTTAACGAAAGTGCAAAACCCTCACTTACTAACTATAGGGGTCTCCATCACTTTTCCAGTTGTTGCCAACAATACATGCAGTATGTACGTTACTGGATGAACACCTAATTTAGTGCCTATTATTTGGAATTTTAAAAAAATCAGACCTTTCGGGGCCTTATTTTTGTTCTAGGCGCAGCCCAACTGTGCGCATGGGTGGAGTTTTCTTTCTTTTGGCATTTTGCTAGACCTTGCGCTGGTAGAATTAGACATAAAAATCATGTTTGTGCCTTTATACACCTTTGTGGAATGAAAGTAGACTTCTGCCAGCCAATCCGCTTCATGTCCCTTATTTGCAACAGAATCAGGGAGGGCAAAATCTGAGCATGCCGTGCCTGACATAAAAGTATCATCTACATGGAGGTCGTACCTGCGGGAGGTCGTACTTGGAAGCACAGAGGCCTAACCGCTGAGCTAAAAGTCAGGGTCGCCCCCCTGCCCCATTGCCTTACCCTCACCATAGATCAGTCTCCTGGAGTGAAGGAATATCATCCTCGCTTTTTAGACTTCACTTGACCCCTTGCTTTCAAAGTTACACAAACAAACATGCACATGTGGAATTCAGCCTCATGGCAGTTGGGAAGATGATCCTCAACAAATGTGGTTAGCTTCAGAATGAAAGCCCTGCTGTGTCCAATAACCCAGAATCATCTGCCAAGACCCAGCACATTAGTATGACCCTCTCCATTGTACTTTATAGGTCCATTAGTTGGACCTCAACAAGACATCATTTGAGAAAGCGCCCCCCCACATTCACATCGATTGTCGTCAGATGTTCATTTCCCTTTAGGATAGTTAGAAAGATGAGCAAGGGTGGAGCCCTGAAAGAAACAAGGCTATATTTTATTATACTATCTCCTGGGATTGTAAGGCCATGCAGGAAAACTGAGTTATTCACAGATTATTGTTCTTTTTTCTTTCATGAATCACACAAAATTTCTTTTTAACCTATAAGAGGGAACACCACAGTAAGTGCATATGCAGCTATTGTGGTTTGCTCCAGGGCATTTTAGCTCTATTGTGGAACGCAAGAGGAGGCTTAACCCTTGGACTTGGACAAATAATAAAAAGCAGGGGTAAAGCAATTGAATTATGTGAGGTTCTCCTAGAGCAGTTCAAGCCCATAAATAAATAAATTGAGATTTTGGCATCAACACATACAGAAAACAAAGACAAATACACACACATGCACACACACTGTGGATACTGAAATGAAAGATGCATTATGGTTACTCTGAATGTAAAAGAGCATTATTTTTCCATCCAACCATTCTCTGTACTGCTTGTCCCCACGGGGGTCACGGGTGTGCTGGAGCCGTCATCGGGCAGTAGGTGGGGGACACCCTGAACTGGTTGCAAGCCAATCGCATGGCACACAGAGACAAACAACCATCCGCACTCGCACTTACACCTATGGGCAACCCGGTCGACCCCGTTCATATCTATCCTACTAGTTGGCAAATACTCTTTTTTTAGGATCACAAAGAGTTAAAACTTTCATTTACGGGTAAAACCTAACCCATATGCCTGGGCACGTAGGGGACATTAAGTCAAACTAGACCATGTTCTGGGACTCCGTTTTTGAGGAGACCAAGTGGAACTGTGGCTGCAAGGTGGTCTGGTGCCTAGCTGTTGTGGTTGCAACCACCGAACCTGTTAGTAAACACCATCGGCGAGGTAAGCTGACAAGATAAAAAAGGAATCCTATGGAGCCAAAGTGAGTTTCTCAGATTTTTTCTCTTAGTTACAGTTAAATGATATATAATGAAATATAATTGCTTTGCATTATGATGATTCAGTTTACTGAGTTCTGATGAACCGCAACTAATTACAGTCCGATTTGCACTTTGTGTTTTTTAAATTAGTCAAACCGCTTCCATTTTAGGTTGAAGGGCATGTCTAATACATAGAACAGGCTAAATATACAAAGCAGAGTGAGAGGATTTATGTGAAATTCTGCAGTATCTAGTTGTCCAATCTTATAATGTTGCAAAATATTTTTTGATTTAAGCACAGATGACTAATGAGGTTGTACAATCATAAAAAAATGGCAACTGTTTGATTTCTTCCATTGTCTTTTATTTATTTTCACACAGTAATTCATTGAGGATGTGATTTTTTTGATACTGTCTCAAGTCCAGTAAAGTTAAGCACCATGCATGTGCTCACAAATGATTAATCATTTAAATGCTTGAAATAAAAATTGTTTTAACAAATCACTCAAGTTGACTGCTGACTTAGATAATAACTGCGGGAGATGGCTTGAATGGGAACCTGAAAATCATAATACATTGAAATTTTATTTTGAAATAAATCTCATCTCAGTGTTCAGCCAAGATCAATGGTCATGAGTTCACATAACTACAAACAAAGATGAAATGTTTTTTGTCCTGATATTCAATAGCAGCTAAGGCATTCTTAGAAGAGTAAAAATCAACATAAAACCGACGGTGACTCACCATTGTCTTCACTATTGAGCAATCACTGAGTCAATCCAATTGTTAAGTGACATAATGAGCTGATGACAAATGTAATTGAGCAAAATATACAGAATCCAATTGTTAAGTGACATAATGAGCTGATGATAAATGTAATTGAGCAAAATATACAGAATTTGCATGAAAGAAAACTTTGCTCCAACAATACAATAACAATTACATATGACACCAAGGAGATGTAATTATTGTTTGTTATGTGAGGTTGCTGGTGGAAGACAGAGAGGGGGGTTTCATCTCAAAAATCCAAGTTTTGTATATATTATCATTTTCTTATTTCATTTTAACCAAAAGAGCATGTTCATTCCCCACTCATCCCAAAACCTCTGACCACCCTCTGTAGACCGCAACTTCCTACTATAGGTCTCCTGCTGCTCAATAGGCCCCTCAAACCAGACCACTTCAGCGCTGTTCTGTTTTGTGAGTCCGAGTGTGTCCAGATGAGCCAGTTAATAAAAAAAAAAAATCAAACATCTCAAGTCTTTATCAACACCAAGCATATAATGTCATAGAGTTCGTTCCAGATTCAATGTTGTCTCAACGTGCCATAGTTATAAATTCTGGCCAGCTTTCAAGTACTGCGGTGTATAAGATCACAACCAAGGTGTCTTTGAAATGTTTTCCTGTCAACTTGAGAGAAGACGACAAGGACCTTGAAAGGGTTTCTCCTAATCAAATGATGTTTCCCAGTCTTATAAACTGCCTGTACATCCATCATCATCCATCCATTTTCTATACTGCTTGTTCTCAGCATCAGGGTGAGTTGGAGTATATCACAACTGACTGAGCTAAAAGGCAGGGAACACCCTGGACGAATCACCAATCAATCGCAGGGCACATAGAAACAAACAGCCGATTCCAAAATGCACAACCTTTGGGGTATTTGAACTTCAAAGCAGCATAATAATTAAATTTTTGTTGGACTGCAGTTGGACGTAGATTTAAGGTTATCTTCACTGACCCAACCACAACAGCAACACGTCTCATCATTCAACTTTGGATCTCAAACATGATTGGTGAAATAACAATCTGCTCATAGCTCCAGCATGATCACAGTGTTGTAAACATTTGCAAATTGTCTGTCAAGTCTCAGTATTGAAAGTAATTCCAGTCAAGAGCATTTGAGGTTAACAGTAGACTTTTGGTTTTGTCAGTCAATCAAGAACTTGGGAGATAAAACATACTGGTCTCACGGTGGGAACCCATAATGCAATGTATTAAATATTAAATTCCCTTCTGCGTAAGTAACAATACAGTATATCGTCCCCGGGAAGGCTTGGGGTCGTAGATGTCAACAAACCAGCATAAAATACAATTCCTGTCTTGAGGCAAATCTGAATTCCCCAAAGTCTGCTCTACTTATAAACGAGGTGGATTAATTTTGCATTTGCTTTACCTGTAAAAAAAAAAAATCTTAATATGACCTAACAGTTTTGCCTGCATTTGTTTCCATCTATCAAGGCAAAATGCTTTTGTTCCTCGCATTTTGTTATTACTGTTGGAATGCTAAATACAAATCCAGCAGAAGTAATGCTGCTCCTAATGGGAGCTGATTGTGCATTTTATCTATTTATTTTTTTAAATTCAATGATGGTACATAAATATATATTGTGTGATGTGCTTCCACCATTTGGAAAGTGCTGACAACATGGAGCCGAAAGACTCTACCTTGGACTGGTTATAAGTCTAAGGGCAATTTGAAAATCAATCACTAGCTATGCAATCTGTGCATATTTAAGTTATCTTTGTGAACCTTCACACCGCCTATTGCCCTCAGTATGGGTCATGCAGTGTGCAACAAATAGGACTGAACTAATGCCTTTGAGTGTCCAGAGGATCTTTTTCTACTATGATATCACCGGTGGTAAAGTAAAACTGTTCATGTAATGAGATTGAGCGTGTCATCAAGGGGTGTTATTTATTTGAACGACACAATACTAAAGTGCCATTGATAGAACTGACAGTTTGAATGATGACAGTGTCTGTGGGATTGCATCTGCTGGACGGAGCTGGGCTCATTAATCTCATCTCACTCATGAGAAGAAAAAGGCAAGAAAATATCAGTCATCTTATTTGACTCTGTACCAACCAGTCAGTCTGGACCATTGCCCCTCTCTCCTTCAGGGGTTCTGGCAATGAAATGTATCAAACTCAGCAGTTTTTATGTCTGTCTGTCAAAGCCAATTTAAGAGCAATGCACCACCAAACAGCACTTTTTTTTTTATTTTCTTTAAAGGGACAGCGTTTAGATTTTTTTTAAATTTATTTAATGTTTATTTTTAAAAACCTATATAAATTTGATATGTGAAAAAAACATTTTATTTTATGAACATTATTATTTTTTTTAATATAATCATAGGTCTAGGCATAGCTAATCATATGACATCTAATCATATGACATGGGTTGTGCCTCACATCACAGGAGGCTGACATGCTTCATCACCATCTTTCTGCTACTACTATTATTTTGCCAGATCAATGACTACATGCGTAACAATTCCAATACACTTACTTCACCGCTTGAGGGAACACTAGAATTCGTTTGTGATGATATTTTGCTTGCATCTTCGCTGAAGGAATTGGTGGTGACTTTGCAAAGTGTGGTCTCTCTGAGGGACCGTAGAGCATGTGCTTCAAAATGCACGTGCTTCGAATTTAGGTCGTTGCATTCTTAGTTCACAGTGAGATGACATTCGGAAGAAAAAAAAACAACATTTCTACATAGTGTGGCTTTAAAATGTGGACTTTATACTGTATTTGTTACAGTGCAGCAATTTAAACATGCAGGTTATGTGTTGAAATGAATTTGTCTATAATAATGTATAAGGTGGTGTTATTGTTGAAATACAATTTGCATAATGTGTGCATAATATAACTATTCTACCTCTTGTCAACTCTATCCAGTTGCATGGTAAACTTAAATAAATAATATTAATAATTGTATTACTTGGATACTTGAATAATTCAAAATGTTGCATGTCTTTGAAGGTGAGAAATATAATTTTGAAACACAACAGGCAGTCAAAGTAATTGTTAGTTTTTCTTTCTTTTGATGGGATGTTCAGTCATCACAAAGTTAATAAGTCACTTCTGACTAGAATTATAAATGTAACCTCACAGTGTATGATATACCGTGTATCGTATTACTGTCACAAATCTTTTGTAGCTCTGTGTCGCATTGCCATGCATAATGTTAGAGTTTAATAGGCACAGACAGTGACAATTAAAAATATTGAGCCGAGCCCCACAAAGATCTTGATTCCCACAGAGAAGGTAAACTTTACTGCACCTTGCAGAATATCATCAATACATCAACTATGACATAATTATAGTACATTTATTGGGGTGTACCGACATAACGGCCCTCTTAGGTACAACATAACTACAACGTGGACTGTGACAAAAATGTGTTTGACACTCCTGCTCTGTTATATTGTTAGTAAATTACCATGTTGAATTGTCATTGCTGACATTACTATTGTAGCCAGGCGGCTGGGTACATTGTGGGTACTTTTTCACGGGTGAGCTAATGACAAATGAAGAGAAAGTAATCATTGTGTCGAGTGACTAGCAAGGAGATTGTGCAACAATGAACTGAGGAGTAAGATAAGTACTTCAAATTGCACTTACACACTACTTGGATGAATGGTCTTGGTTGTAATCCACATCTGATAATGTGGTGTGTGGCTAATCAAAATCCTAAGAAGGAAGTGTTCACACACCAGTGAATATGCACTGTAAAAGAATCTTATTGCATTGTTTCCAGTTCCAATCAGATGATTACATGGAAGGATAAAGGCGTAAATATATGAGATGTCGCCAAGACAACCCCAAACCTCCTCTACGTCCTCATTGTCCCATCTTTAATCGAAACCCTCACAGGGTATAAAATATCCCTATGTGGTTGCCATTAACATTCACCCAGGAAGCTCAATCAGTAGCCAATTCTGGTTTTTCCCTCCTTTTATAATTAGGCTCCAGGCGGTGTGGGATAAGGCCGAGCATTTTGGCTGAGAAGACCCTCGGAGATGGGTTTTTGTGGTTTGGAAAGTCTTGGCTGGAAGGAACAGCTGTGTTTTGGAGCCAGCAACTTGCCTTTCTCAGATGTGAATCATGTCCTAACACAGTGACAAAGTTCGCAGACAAGATGAGAACTCTGAACACAGACATGTGCATGGAGAAGGTTTTTGTCAGGAAGCAACGACTACAAAGATTTTGCATCTCTGCTGGCTGGCTGGTTTCTTAAAACACATTCCAACCTTCTGGGGTGCTTTTGGACAAAACGTTCTCGGGCGTAGATCCTCAGTTGCTTAAATTCCATATTATGTTTACGTTGTTGAAATAGTCTTGCATCTTTTTGCATTCACCCCCACCAAGTTCAAGCTGACAAAGTCATTCTTATATTTTGCCTTTTGATAATCATATTTTAAAATGATTGATTTAGGAGAAAATTTGATTCCAAATATCAAATGATTTGCATTCATATTCATTTCAAGTATTGAGATCAGTGTTCATACTATATATCGGACACCTCATAATAAATTGATACTGTGGCACAATTTCAAGTCATTCTAAAGGCAAACCACAGTAATGATCACATTGTTAAATCTCTGGCAGAATTATTCAAAAGCAACCATTATTATTTTTGTGTTTATATTATGCTTGTATTGGATGATGCTCAATGCACTTCTATTGTAAAGTATATTCTCTTGTGAATGTGGGTTTTCTCCTTGTATTACTGTCCTCCCACCTTTCAAAAATATTCACGTTGGTTCAATAGATGCCGTTGTGATCATCATACTGTAAGTAAAATGTTTATACTCACCAGAATGTAATGTACTTACATGGTTGAACTAATAAAGGATTTTCCAAACTTCTTCCACTTAAATAGTGAATGATTTTCCAAACTTCTTCTCCTTAAGTAACAAATTATAACTGCCCGGGAGACAGATATACAAAATATGAATACAATGCCTTATGAGGACAATGAACTTGATAAAAGAACTTGTATCACAGAAATTCATCTGCCTTACGCTCATTTAAGGAGCTCACAACATTTTAGTGGGTGATACAAAAAAAATCTTAATACTGACCCTAAAATTTGGAAATGGTACTCTCATGAATTAATGATGGCAACAGATGAAAAGTCGAACCACTCAAGCTTTCACAAGCTATCCTTACAGGATGATGAATGAGAGTATCAAAATCCTAAGTAAATTATCCAGTAGTTGCCCGTGTTTTAAACATAATATTCTTGCTTTTGTAGACGTTACCACCAAGTCTGTGAGCTGAATCTTCTGGAAAATATGAATTTCTATACCATAATGGAGTCAAACACAGCAGGTTTACAGCAGCGAATTGCACATTTTTAAGTTGTTAAACTACACGTGACAATTTGGAGTTTATAAGTGTCACATGTCGCTATGTCACATGCAATAATCAGCCTCATAGTAGCATGAATCCACCACCCATGCAAGTTGAAGTAAGAATCTGCTGAAGCAGACTTCAACTCTGACCTTTGGTTGTCCACAGTCATCCCAGTGCAGACTACAATACAGAGTACTATACAATGCCTCTGTCAGACTCGATAATCTCCCAACTGCAGAACCATCGATGTTTCCCTTTCCTCTAAGAGAAAACTATGTTCAGAGAGCACATAGGAAAGCCAAGGAATGATGGCTTGGAGTGTATTGATAAATGATGCGGAACCCACTAATTTTGTTCACTGAGTCAGAGTTGAAGACCAACTGGATTCTGTACAGCCACAATTTTGAACAGAAATAGCAATAACCTACTTCCAGGTGAATGCTTTCGGTCAATTTTGGAACGTTTCACCTGTAATCATTTTTCTTCATATCAGACTACAGATGGCACTATTGCCTCAGTATGTTTGTAGTGGTACTCTTACTCAGGTGGGTCATTACCAAAATTTGATGAATAGCTTCAAGGTAAAGCATCAACATGTAGTCATCATTTTAAGTTCGATGACCATAAACTGCATGTTCAATGTGAAAACGTATACAGGATGGACAGGTGTGCAAGTAGTTTTGGACAGCCACCTCAGAGTACTGAGGTTTTGGGTTTGAATTTGGGTTCTGGTCTTCCTATGGGGAGGTTGAACTTTCTATCTGCTCAATGTTATTCTGGGTACTCCAGCTTCAGCCCAGATTCTATAAGCAGTATGTAGAGTTTGTTGAATAATCGATATTGTCTTTTGGCGTAAATGCGAGTGTGAATGGTTGAATCCAGGGCATACCCTGCCTCTTGCCAAATCTCATCTGGAATAGACTCGAGATCAGCTGCAAACCTACAGAGGATAAGCGGTATAGAAATTGGATGGGTGGTCGATAGAATATCATTAAACATCTCAAAGACCAGATAGTACTGAAGCTTCACATTACATCAGAACTTGTACGGATGAGTGCCAATCAAAGACTTTAGATCATTTGATTCCATTTCGAGAGACGACCGGGTATAAAAGGCTGCAGCTAAAAACACCGCAAATGTTCTGAGAATGTTTTAGTTCTGCTTTCCAATTCAATGCAGACTGTTCTCTGCGGTATTCCAAATAAAATGAGAAAGATATTATACAGTGTGCTCAAGTTGATGCAGCTGCTGCCTCGGATATCTGAAAGGAAAAAAAATTGGAACCGTCGATTCACACAATGTTCCTAATTCTGCTCCAGGATAAGAGGATAGGTTCAGTATCAATGAGCCGCACCCTTGTAAAGCATTGCAATAAATTGAAATGTACCAGAAAACACAATAACTAAAGTAGCCAAAGACAATGTCAATCAGCTCAACTTTTATTAAGACATTTTGCTAGATTTGACTGAAAGGCAAGTTTTCTTTATCAATGCACCGTCTCGATAAATAGCATTTACTAAAAATCCTTTTCTCTGTCTTGTCCACATTGTTGTAGCCTGTTAGGTCAAGATAACTGAATGTAAAACATTAAAGCAAGTTAGACTACTTGGGAATTGTGTTGCAACATACCAGATGAAAGGACAAATGTTTTCATTTGAGAGGATCCAACACGCTGCCATTGTCCATATCAATTTCAGCCAATTACCAGACCAAAACTTGAAAGGGCACAAAACAAAAACAAACCAATGTTAGATTAAGTTTCACTTCAAGTCATAGGGCTATTTGAGCTGCCATATGGCTCCAAGAGCGTGTGGTCATCAAAAGAAGGAAGAGGGAAGGACATCTAGGACATGGTTATCTGCATGGTTTCCAGCATCTCCTCCACTGCCTTGACAGAGCACTTGTTCTCTTTCGACCCACGGCCAGCCAGCTGCAAATGTCAGAAGAAGGTGCAAAAGAACCTCAATTGTAAGAAAGTAGGGGAAGAAGATTTAAGTTCAAATCTCGCTACCAGGTAAATTAATGACAAGCCTAACTAAAACAAAGATTATAAACACACACTTTAATACCACACAAGAAACATTACCGTTTTAACTGAACTATGCAGTATGTCACCATCAACTTGATGAGCAATCATGTGAAGCTGATCGGAAACTGTTGTATAACGTCATTTTATTTTTAGTCTGTGTGTGAGCTTACAGGCAGATCTGTCTGTTTCCGAGGCCTCCGGTATTAGCAGGCGAAACAAATTTCTGCACTGTTGCTGAAGGGCTTCACAGGAAGTGCTCACAGAATAAAATCCAAAGTGCATACATATTCACTCATCCATAAATGTACTACATATATGAGCACACTTTTTCAATCCAATTAAACATGTCCTGCTGATTAGGGCATGTCCTCAAAGAATAGCAAAAGATTAAATCAACATCCTCAACCTTAGGCCATCCTTAACCCGTGGACAGAATGAGAGGGTCAGGCCAATTAAATGAAATTTGGGGATTGTCCAAAGGCTGCAATGTGATGAATTTTTCATTTGTTGTGTTTTTTTGGCAAACATATTATCTTTTGTGATCCCAAAAAAGCAAATAATCCTATTGTCACATCACATGCTATATTGACATTTATATACGTATATGACTATAATGGCAGTCAATAGTATGCATACTGTATTGATAATAATAATTTATAATACTTCAGGACGGGAAAAGCAGTTTTTGGTAATTCATTTCATTTGGTCATCAGTATAGGAAGAGGTGGTCATTTCTCCAGACTGATGGAAAGTCCATCAGCGACTGACTGACGGATGCCCATTTTGCAAACGACTGTCGATTGACGGTGACATTTAAATAAAATGACAGATCAAGCACTGATGGAAGTGGACTTGTGTCCATCAGTGTAATTAGTGCCTACCGCCTCAAATATCGACCGTCCGTCATTGACGGACGCACGCCCCACCTGTCCCGTGTATTTCTTATAATACAGGTTTGTTTGAGTAGACTGTATTGACATATAGGAAGAGTAGGTGAGGCAGAATCACCAGTTAGGCTGGCGAGAATTACACCAACAACTGACTATTAAGCTAAGAGGTCAAATAGTACAACAAAAGTAATTTCATGGACGCCTCAACTTACTTCAGCAAGACAATGGGAGGGTTCGGAGTAAAAGGGTGCGAGTACCAGAATGCCCTGCCTAAAGCCCGACCCTGTCTCTCATTAAAAATGTGTGGCGCATTATGAATGTAATATATGACAACGGAGACTCCGGACTGTTGAATAGCTGAAGCTGTTCATCAATTAATGTCCACAGTTCCCAAATGTTTGTTGAATGTTGTTAAAAGAAAAGGTGATGTACCAGCGTGGTAATCATGACCCTGTCCGAGTTATTCTGGAATGTGTTGCAGCCACAAAAATCCGAGTTAATTTTTGTTTTCTATAAACAACAAAGCTTACCAGTTTCAATATTAACTATATTGTCTTTGTAGTGTATTGAATTACATAACATCACATTATGTTTTAATTTGTTCAACGCAACGTTCCAACATCATTGAAATTGGGTTTGTATTTAATCCTTCAGTTGTGCTCAAGCATTAGAAAACAGGAACTGTCACTAAACTAACAATTTCCATGGCCTGAGGTTTTTTTCCTCTTTTGCAAAACTTCATCATAAACAGAGCAGTTGGCTAAGGTGTACAATTGGCTCCATAAATTTCCAAGAGTGACTCATTCAGCTGGATTTAGGGTGTGCTGTAATCATTGCATTTCATCGCCTTGATGCGTATGCGGCATTACCCCGGATGTGAGTCAATTAGCTCCTCAGCCTGAGGTGTGACCACTATTTTCAAACAGTCAGAATAGAAAAGACAGCTCTGCATTTATATAGAGCATCTATTTAAAGAATTATGACACAGCAGAAGTTCATGGTCTGTGACACAGGACCTAATAAGAAAAAGTTTTGGATGAGTAAGAGGAAAAGGCCATGTTGGGCTTTTAATGCTTCCACACACCTACAGCTCACATCTCCCCGGTCTTTAACATGTCAATTGACCCCATTGCTAATGACTTCTGTTTTTCTTTTAATAAATGGGGCCCTGCCAAGTTGACCCCTTGCTGACGTCTGCTCCCAAGTGCACTCACCTGCCCACCTTTTTCTCACTGAGGTATGACAATCACCAGGTACCAAGGCTCATAAATATATAGACAACTGACAAAAAACTCTTTTAAAGGAGTCATCAATCAGCATGCACAAACCCACAGCAGCCTGCAGCTGTTGAACAGAGAGGGCCCACACAGTGACTCCTTTAAAAGCGCTCCTTATATCGGAGGTGAGGAGCAAAATAAAGCCAACCCTTACACTTTGTCATTTAATTTGGTTAAAACACCAAAGGAAAAAAAAGGCAGCCTTAACTACACACTGCTTGTGCCCATATTGGTATATACACAGGTTTACTGACATCGTACGAGTTCAAGTACTAATACACAGGAAAAGTCATAAAAAAATGCTTGTAAGGAAAGACAGAAGCAGGGAGATAGAACTTTTTTTTTCAACACAAAACGCATGTTTTAACAATGGGACCACTGGCTTTTAAGAGAGGTTAAAATATTTCAGACTTTAACCAGAGGAACTCAAGTATGAGGGGGGATGAGGGAATCCAACGAAGGGGGGAAAAAGACAATTACAGCCCATCATTTTATGATATTTATTACAACAGGCAAGCTCTATTCTGTTTTTGGATGGTTGTGAAACTACAGGCATCCAAGCATATTTGGCGATCCAAATAAACTATTCTAATTGTGTTCATCTGCAATCAATTACCCAGAAGGAAATCTCCCTCAACTACAATTATTCAATTGAAAATTGCATTGCAGTCTTTCAGCAAAAATGAGGTAGGGGGTGAAATCAAAAGTATATTTATATTTGCAGAATATAACACAGAGATGCCGTCCGTCACTGACTGTTAGTGGATGAAGACAGTGTTGATTTTTCAACTTTAGACTGACTGGCCTTCCTATCCCTCTTTCTACATATCGTACTTGTAGCTACTGGATATCATTTAGCAAGTTTAATATACCGAACTATTCATTTAAAACGTAATAATTGTTACTACAATGATTAGCATCTCTTTGTAATTCAGTGAACCAACTGACTTTCTGATGCACCGGATCCGGTCGTAATTTATCCACTGGTTGCACATTCCGTCATAGGTCCTAATAATATGACAGCTGTCTCTTAATAGCTTTGGAAAGAAAAACATGAGCATGAGCCTTGCAAAAAGAGAGAATAATTTTGTGTTTGCCGTGGTCCATTGCAGAACTCATTGATCATGTCACCCATGGGGGGGTTGTGGATGAAGGGGGTGCGGACAAAGTTTCCTAAATTGGAAACCAATCATCAACCGGGTGAGGGTGGTGCTGAATGACTTTTTCACGACTGCAAAACACTGGTCAATGGGGGGCAGTGCAGGGGAAATTATTGCAGCTCGGAAAATATTCGTCAATGGGATTGGTTGCTGACAAAGATTCATGATCGGAAATCACAAGCTTCAGTTTTCCAATCCCCCATCCCACCCACCTCTAATTTGATTAGAGTTCTAATCTGATTAGAGTTCCAACTAACACATTGTTTTGTTGGTTGAACTGTAGTGAATGCATGATACTACTAGAAACATTTGGTCAAGTTATTTTTGTAGAGTTTTAAAGAATATTAATCAACTTTAAGATTTAAGACTATTGACGATCATAATTTCCTACTAATATTGTGACTTAGGGGGAAAACAAGTTTTACATTTTAATGCCAATCAGGGAATTGATTTTGAAAAAAAAAAATCAATGATTTCGTGATTTTAAAAGAATCTGCGGGTAACATGTAATAGCAACAAGAAACTTAATACTGTACACATGATTAGTGCAGATCCTGCAACAAATGAAACAATGCTTTCAGGACCAGACAGCAGAAATGAAAATATCTTGAAAGGATAAAAGCAGTGAATAATAATGTCACTCACCTTATAGGCTCTATTTATTTGATTGGCAGCCCAAGCAGAATACTTGATGTTGTCCTTTTTCACCTTGGCACTAACCTTTGGACTGGCAGCAATGTGACTTGCAGACTATATAGGGGAAAAAGCACAAGAGAGTTCAAGAGATGCGGTCTTTATCAAAACTTGGTTAATAAATAGAAGCACCATTCTTTGTACAACGGTTTCTCAATTTTTGTTTCAACCTCACTAATCAGAATAGCTTTGCCTGAGATGGGTAAAGTTGTTCTTGGCAAGGAAATGATGTGAGTGTTTACATGCTACCTTTGTACAATCTCGATCTATGGGAGTCAAACTTCTCCAGCACCAGCTCTTCAGAGCAATTAAAAATGTGGTACTCGTGACTTGATGACCCCCCTTCAAACCACAAATGTCATGTATTTCTCAGGTTCCTGCCATCATCTCCACACAGTACACCAAAAGGGCTTACCATGTCTGCAGTTTAAAGCCCTGGCAACCAGGATGTTAAAATCGGAACTAAATACCAATCTACGTGGTCCTCGTTTCATAAAATGGTTTTGCCTTCTGTATTTCCTTATTCCGCTGTGTGCGTGTTTTAAGACAACAGAAGCCTTGATTTAGATGATGTCAAATCAAACAGGCTATCCCCTGCATGAGAAAGTGTACTATTTTGGTGGGGAATCCCCACACGTGTTGTAAATAACTTAGCCGCAACCCAACTGTGGTCACTGCTACCAGTTTGTCGGTGGATTTGCCAAAGTTGGTGCAAGCTGGTGAAAGTTCCCTGCACTTTCGGTGACCTTCTTGCACCTGTAAAGATCTGGGAACAGCAAGACTTGCTGTAGAAAAAAACCCCACTCATCAATCTACAGATGATAAAGCACAAAATCTCACTAAAAGTACTCAGTTAAGAACTAAGTGTTACCGGATGACTTGTCAGGAAATCATGAGGTCTGCTCAGTCTCCAGGCAAATATAAATGTTAGAGGAAGCAAATGTCTCCATTTAGCCCAACTCTGTTCCTCATTCTTGTTGCTGATCCTTCTGAGAGTTTCAAAAGTATGCTGTTTTAAATTGTTTGGATTATATGAAGAATGCCAGTGCCGCACAAGAAAAACAGAGGGGCTTTCTGTGTTAGACCAGCTTCCCCTATTCACCTTTAATTCCAAGCACCCCTTCGTTTGTGTTCTTATGTCAGGTCTCACTTTCAGATAATACATTGGCTATGGCAAACAACATCCGGTTTAAACAAATGAAATTACAAGTGGGCTGTTGGGCCAAAACTGCAATCAAAGTGGCACCTTGTTTCAACACTTTTCCAGAGATTCCTGCTCTCTCTTTCAAGCCATGACTACTTTATTTATTTAAGTCATCATCATAAAAAAAGTTCCTGACAAGGGAGTATTATTACTTAAAGAGTTCCAGTGGGGAAGACTTTCCAATGCTTGCGTTCACCATCTGAGTCAGCAATGAGGTGACCTGTCTGAGAGCCCCTTCTTCCCCTTGAAAAAGACATTCACACATACACCAGTGGACACATTCACTTGCGTGGCACTTGGCACACCTAGTGGCCAGCCTCAACACTGACAAACCACAGGGCTACAAAAAAAAATGTCTATTTTTGTTCGTTCTGTCCTGTTTTCTATCCCAATGTCTCCACATGCAAAGCAGTACTCACCATATACAGACCAAACAATGCTCTCATGTTTCTGTTGTTCAGCCTCAGAGCCTGGGCAAAATACTTTCGAGACAGCTCCAGGTTTTCCAAGCCTCCCTGGGTGTACTTCACCTGTGAGGGACGACAGCGAATAAGCTGTACATCGTTGTAGTATCGGTAAGAGCGATATGTCATAGAGTAAACACTCATGAGCCACTATTCTCTGAAATGACACAAAGAGTGTGTGTGTCTACTTGGTGTTTGAGTGGAGGCTATATTCATAGAAGCTTCACGTTTATTCCAAATTTCATCTTTATGCTTCATGACAGATGTCCAGATGGTTACCTACCTCAGCATACTGCTCACAATACAAGTGATTGTGAGGATTGGTCATCATCAGCTCCTCAAGACAAAATGCAGCTTTTCCATAACTGTGAAAAACAAAGAAGACAGTAAAAGTGATTTAGCTGTGCAGAAATTCATACCATGTACATAGCAAAAGACGTACACGCATGTGAGCGCACACACACACACACACACACACACACACACACACACACACACACACACACACACACACACACACACACACATACACACACACACACATCTTTGTAAATAGTCCAAAATTTGTACATAAGAGGTCAAATGTAAAAATGTTGTTTGTGCACCTCATCTAATATGTAAATAAACGTTTTTGCCATTAAAAACACATTTTCATTATTTTTGTTCATGATTTATAGGAAGGTATGGCTGTTGATGTTTGAGAGGTCACTTAACCGAAAAAAATGACTAGTGTCAAAGTCACAGTGGTGCAGAAAATACGTCTTGTACAAAAAAACTCATTTTCTCTTTATTTTGTCCCGACATTTCTGATTAGAGTGAAACTAAGCTATTTTCAAATGATGAAGGGTGTCACTGACAAAAGTTTGAGTCGATTATCCTCGTGACTATTCCCTTGAATACTAGAGGAACCGGATGAATTTGCCACTTATCCACCATTCAGAAGGCTCGATATGATAAGTGATATGATCATCAATGAGCATAATAAATACAAATGAGAAAATAAACCATTAAAATATTGGACATACTATTATGTGCACATTATGGAGTAAAAATAGTTATAGGTTATACCGTCCAGATTGAACTGCCACAGCAGCTATTTAAAGACCGCCATAGTAACTGGCTGAAAGATTAACAGCATAGGAGGGGAAAGGAAGGTGGGAACAGAGAATGAAAGAAATAAACAGGGGGAGGGGGTTTCACAAAAAGGGAGATCAGAGGGCTCAGAAAGTTGGGGGCTGCTTACAATTACCACTTCCTCTCCATAAAGACTTTCAGATGTGCTCGTGCAGTGGCCCTGGCTTGCAACAGAGTCTGTTCCATTAGCCCCAACAAGAATCTTGTAACAGGGCCAGCCTCTTACCTCTCCATTTCTCTCTAAGCCATCTCACCCCACCATCACCATGCTACTCCTCCAAGGCTGTGCTGAACCTCCCTCAATACCACAGTTCTTGAGCAAGTCAGTGTCCACAATATACCGTAATTTCCGGACTATAAGCCGCTACTTTTTGCTCAAGTTTTGAACCCTGCGGCTTGTCATCCGGTGCAGCGTATCTATGGATTTTTTGTGATTTTTGTGATGACTTGATCGCTTATATACTCGTGAAAAGGCTGTAGGCCGCTGTTGTGCGGCACCGCTTTGCTGGGTGGAGGGATATGTGACACAGTCATTGGGGAGATGAGGTGTGTTGATCGTATGTCCATCCGCCAGGCAAATAGTGCCGTATAATTGACACAAAGAAGAGACAGAACGAGATCAAGACCGACATTACTGAAGAAAGTAAGCTTTTATACACAAACCCTCATTTTGGGGGACAAAAGAAATGCATATGATGCCTCTTTTAAGTTAAAGGCAGTCAATTTGGCTCTTAATATGCACTGTAGAGGTTTCTTCTGGTCACTCGGCTGAACTGGGCTATTGTTTATGACATCTTATTGCGTCACCCTTTTATTTCCTGGTCACGTCTGCTTTGGAGCTATACGTTTGCTTACTAATTTAACGTAACTTGGTGGTTTGTGCATGAATAAAATTAGCATGAGCAGACTCTCATTATGGAAAATGCACAAAGAAATGCATAAAAGCGACAACGAAAGAGAGACTGAAAAAGTGTGTGGCGAAGTATCAAGTATTTCAATCGGACACTGAGGAGGAAGACTTCACTGGTTTCAGTGCATAGGAGGAAGATGACGACGGCTCACAGTGACTTTTACTGGTATTTCTTTAAACTGTGCTACCGCATTGTTGCTTTGTTACCACCGCGTGTCAGTGATTTTTACCGGTATGTTTTTTTTATCCAGCCCTTTTTATCCAGGGAAAGAAAAGTGATGATAATGCCATGCTGTCCGGAAGAGGAGGATGGGAAATGGGAAGTTTTCAAACGCTCAATAAAGAAAACAATGAATGAAAAAAAAAAAAATTGACACGCCTGAAGATAAGAGGTGGGAGTGAAATTAGAAGTGTTTGAATAAACTGGGAGATAATCTGCTCACCCCTGGATTTCCTCTGGCTACTACAGCCATAAAGCCTCCCATACAAAAGCCTGAATTCTTCAATAAGTAGGCATCTTACCATGCTGAACATTCCTTCCGTCATTGCCTTCATACCAGAGCAACCAAGACTCCATTGAGCCAACACGTGCAAGCACACACAGGAATAATAAAGTTAATTCAAATGGCAACGTTTTAGCCTTAACAGTCAAATAAAAAAAGAAAAAAAAAAAAAAAAAAGTTACTTGTTTTGACCAAGCAGAGGGGAAAAATATGGACTCACTGAATTCTGAGGGGAAATTAAACAATGACAACAAAGATCACTTCAACACACCACAAGGACTTTGTGCACCACCTCAGTGTCAGAGGCAAGGATTTATGAGTGATAAACAGTACTCCTCATTAATCTGGCTTCAACGTTCTCTTTGCCAGATTATTTTCTGCTTCCACCAAAGACTTTCAATTGGATTGAGATCATTTGCAGGCCTGGACATTGACCGTATGTGTCATTCTTCAAGGAATGTTTTCACAGTTTGTGCTCTAAGGCTAGCTGGATTATCAACTTGAAAATTATTACATCATACCCAAGGTTCCTTTCAAGTGATGAGGTGAACAAAATGTCAACGTTTATTGAAGACGTAATGAATGACAGATAGCCCTAGTGCCATCTAATATGCAGCAAGATGTCATAATGGTGTGTGAAAATGTGCATGTTTTCGACAAGTAGTCGTTTTCGTATGTAATAAGATGTTGGCTTTGGTTTAGCTTTTTTGAATGTAAAGCCCATTTCCTTCAGGCGGTTTCTTAAAGCTTAGTCACAGACGTTGACTCCAGTTTCCTTCCGTTTGTTCCTTCTTTGTTTTGGAGACGTTGCCTTAAGTTTTCTTTCTCGATGCTTTGATGTCTTCCTTGGTTTACCACTATGCTTGCCTTCAACAACCTTCCCATGCATGTTTCTTGCACTTGGTCCAGATTTTAGACACAACTGTGAACGGCCAACATCTTTTGCAACACTGCCCGATGATTTGTGTACCTTTAAGAAGTTTTATGATGCTCTACTTTGTTTCAGCTGACATCTCTCAGGTTGGAGCCATGATTCATGTCAGTCCACTTGGTGAAAAGGCTCTCCAAGTTGTGATCTATCATCACTTCATCTTGGTCTGAATCAGTCCATGAAACTTCCACAAGTTTTTGGCTCATCTCGATACTTCTCTGCAAAATCCTACCTGCTTTTCCAATTCCTTTTGGTGATGAGTGGTTTGCATCTTGCGGAATGGCCAATATACTTTGTCACTTGGTCTTCTTCAAATATTGGATTATGATACCTTCACTCCCCTGCCATGTGGAGGTTCGCAGTGATGACTTTTGACTGTTGTCTTTGGGTGTTTCATCGCTTCCACAATGTTTCTGTCATCAACTGCTATTAATATCCTTGGCCAAACTGTTCTGATATTACTTGTTCAGCACAATATTGTTTTCTTTTTCAGGACAATCCAAATGGATGTATTGGCAATGGCCAATGCTAAACAATTCTGAATGATTTTCGCTGTTGTCAGATGTGATTTTTTAGAAACAATACTTGACTCTACTGTTTAACCATGTACTGTACTCACATTATTGATATTCATATGCAAATCAATCCTCGTCTTCTGTATCTGAATTAAAGAGTTGAGCAAGTTCGCCTTTAAACATGCCAAGCAGCGTCACTTCATTGTCGGAGTCAAAGTCATTGTCACGTTGTTGTTTGGCAACGATCCCGGCTTTCCAGAAAGCTTAATTGTGCGATGTAAGCATGTCTCTTTGTTGATGCCATTTTAGAGGGTCTTAAAGCTGTTTACTTTGCACAAACCGATATTCTTCATTTACCAATAGTTTCAGCAAAGCCGGTGGTGCCCAAGGTGCGCAAGGTTACAGAGTGCATCCATGAATGTACAGAAAATGATTGACATCCCATCTACTATGCCTTTTGTGTCGAAATTGACACCTTGGCAGTCACCTCTACTGTTTTTGGTTGGTTTTCATTGGGTGTGGTGGTTTGTTGCACACACTGATAGTATTATTTATTATAGGTATTATTATCTACATATTACGTACAGTTCTCTGAATGGTTTACTGCCATGGTGTACGTACAATACGGAATACGGAATGACCTGATTGGTTCATCGGGCCTACATATTACGTCCCCGTAGCGGTAGCCATACAACAACAATTACACACACGCACACAGCCACAAATACACACAGACACACACCAAATAAGCATACCAATTAACCCTTTGCGGTATCATGCAAATGTACTTACTCATGCTCATTTATGTAGAGTTCTGACAACTCATGCCATGCTTCCTGATCCCCAACAAACCTGTGAACACAAAATGACCGCAGAATAAATAATGCATAAAACATGAAAGTTAATCCAGCTAACATGAGCTGCTCACATGAACCAAGATACTACTCAGAGTTTCAGGAAAAGCGAGAGAGCGAGTGTGAGAGAGCACGAGTGAAAGGGACACACACAAACATACAAACACATACAAACACATGCACACACACACTCACACACACACACTAGAGATACAGTACATACTAAAATGGGTCAAGGGTACTTACTGCTCTAAATATTCATTGAGCTCCCGGATGGCTTCAGAGCACTTTCCCTGGGCTTTCAAAATAGAAATCTTGCGTTTTCTTGCAGACTGAAAAATAGAACGTAAACAGGATTTGGCCCAGCGTGTTTGACAGATTATGACTGTGATAGACTGTACGAGTTCAGAGTTTGTTTGCACAGCAACTTACAGTATTTATCTCAAAGGAATCAATTTGGTGTGTTACAGTCATGAAGAATAATGGGAAAAGCCAGAAACAATAGATTAACATTGTAAAGTGTATTTACTCCAATAATGGAGTCTCAAAATGAAGAAGCCAAGCAAGACATTAGAGGAAATATTGGCAGTGTCCGATAAATGAGCTCACAGGCACAGAGCACACAAGATAAAGTAGTGAGTCATGACGAAACCATTTGGGGAAAATGGCACACTGCCCTGAACCCAAATGCCTGTCTTCCTGCTGGCACAGCATGCATCTAGTCCACTTGTCTAATTTACATCGGTTGAAAAATGCTTTCCGCTTCGTTTTGATGTTGAAGTGACCTAAAGGTGGATTAAATTCTCATCAATTTGAATTATAAATTATTACTTCCACTGCTCTGACTTTTCCAGCGTTTTACCCATTTTACTTTCTTACTGATGATAATGGGTGAAAAACTTAAGAGGATGCTATTCCATTTGAAGTGCAATGCCTTGCCGCAGCTTACGTTACTTATGGAATGGCACTTGATTGAGTGGGGCTTCCTCTGCTTGACTTACTGCCAAAGAGTTTGGAACCAATGTACGAGTCATGTCAGAGGGAATCCATTTATTAAGCGTGAACATGGATTTGCACTGGCACCGCACTACTGACCAGCTATGGTCTCCAGGCATTATATAAAACTCAATTTCAATGATGTTGGGATGCACTGGATGTTCTGTGCATACTTTTGCCAGGATATTAATGTGGTGGATGAAAGATAAAAAGCAATGAAATGGATACGAGTTTAAATTTTTTTGGATCCATCCATCCATCCATCCATCCATCCATCCATCCATCCATCCATCCATCCATCCATCCATCCATCCATCCATCATCTATACCGCTTGTCCCCACGTAGGACGCGTGCTGGAGACTATCCCAGCAGTCATCGGGCAGTCTTGTAAAAAGAAAAAAAACTGACTTTTTTTTTTGTTGATTCCACAGTTTGGGTTAATGGGTACCACATCAACTCCACAGCCTGTAATTACAACAGCTCACTTTCCGATCTCTACTTTGCATGTTGGCATGCTTTGCAAGTCTTCCTTGTGGTTACCAATTTTCCGTCATTTCTCGGGCCTATCCCCAGCTGACTCCTGAACCTGCAGGAGAAATTGCTCTCGATAGTCCTTTCCCAAAGATACAGTAGTTGACAAGATGATGAAGCTCATCTCTGCACCACCCTTTATCACTACACCTAATTACAAAAAGAAAGGATGGTGGGAAATGGTCTATGGTTAACACACCCAAAAAGGGGGCAGATGGTCTGATTTGTTCCATCCCAAGACCAATACTGAGTGCTCACTTGTGTCAAAACAGTTTATCATTCCCTTTTGAAAATGTTTATGGAAACCCCACAAATACCTCGTCACTTGCCTTTCCAGTACAACCAAAACATCACGTGAATATAACTGTTGTTGAGGCTTGTCGGAGTACTTTTGGCAATGTCCAGCATGACCTTCCTATTTCCTATTCTGTTGATGTGTGGTTTGCTTCTTGTAGTGTTGCATCTGTACTTTTGTCCTTGACCTTAACACCTGCTGCTGAGGTTTCTGTCATAATTTGTTTGTTTTACTTTCCTTGTTCTGTTTGATGTCTGTTCCTTTTTTCTTTTGTGCTGGCTATGGCAAATGTTTGTACAACAAGTGACCAAGTTTTTCCATCGCCCAGCTTCACAATTGTGTTGTCCCATACAATATACAGCTCTATGGTTTTCATGTTGGTTACACTTATGAGTAGTATAAAAATATAGCTTTCAGAGGCAAAGCTCATATCTGAAAGTAATCCACCAAAAGTTCCAATACTTTTGTACAAATGAAAATGTTAACTTGTCTAATATTCATTTAAACCCAAATGCTTTGTGTTTCACATTCACCTTTGTTCACGTGCACCTCAATAGGTCATCCTCAAAATCTCTAAATGTTACAAAGACTTGGCTAAGCAACTAACAAAATATGGCGTCAAAAAAGCCTTTACCGTATTGTTCGCTTCGTGTCAAATCATTAGGCCCTTGTATCGATATTGTGTTAGTCAAAAAAAATACGTAAAGAAAAAAATAGCTTTAATTCTAATTTAGAAGGAAACAATTTAGTGGCGGTGTGTGTGGGGTTGGGGGGCGTAACAGACCAAAGAATAAAAACCAATTTAAAAACGTGACTTTAGATATTGCAGCCGTTTTTTGGGCTGTAACACCCGCAATAATTTTACACTGGGCGGTTAGGTTAGGGTACTTTGGACAATAAAATAAAATAAAAATATTTAAATTTCTGTCATCTAATGATGGCACATTTAATTATTCTCTGTTATGTACTATCCGTCACTGGCATACATAGATGAAGACATCCATATAAACAATAATTTTCTGACAAATTAAGTGAAATCGTATAATTTCCTGAAGCACACTGATGTTTAAGTTATCACGGCACCACGGTTGGCAATCAGTGTCATACCGTATTTGTGGGGTCATCTTGAAGAATGGCATCATAGTGCTTATTGGCCTCATCATACCTTCAGAGAGAGAGAGAGAGAGAGAAAGAAAATAAAATCTTAGTTTTCACGCTATATTCTTGTAAAATTAGGAGGTGCGGCAATAAAACCGTTAGGGAGAATCAAGTTTCTGCATACAACATGCATGTGTGTATGATTACAAAAATGCTACACAGTAATCAGTGGTGATTTTAAGAATGAAATAAACACTCAGCTAAGAGTAGGTTGCTGTTACACAGCCAACTTTGTAAGCCTGTAACATTTCACAATGAGTCATGAAATTGATGCAAACAAAGCACTCTGTTTTGAATATTCTATTCGTTTGATTGTGCCCAGTTTGATTCACCTTTAAACAAGATCATATTCCGACATTAAAATGTTCTTAGATCTGCAGCCAATTTGTTGATTTGGCTGTCTGTGTTTTGACCAACAACACCAAAGTACATGTGAACTTGGTCACCCAAAACTAGTTGCGGACGCAAGCATGATTGCTTGAGAGCAAAGTTGAAGAGTTTTAGATATCAAATTATACTGTAGAGAAACACAGTAAAAAAGCGAATATAAAATGTGTGCATAAAAACCTGTCGTATTCCATCAGGCACATAATGACCATTAATGATGTTTTCAAATCTAAAAGACTGATATTATAGCTGTCAAAAAGCAGTGTCTAGTCAGTGATCAGGCAGTGCCCCAGCTCATACTCTACAGCAGACTGAAGCAACTCTGGTTTCCATTAGCACTGAACAGCCCCACGTCAAGAATGACTGCCTCTGTCACAATCACTTTATTACTCAGCCACACTTTGGATGGCACAAGGGTGCAAGCAGGTGATTTGGTGGGGAGGTGGGGTGTGCTTTGGAATTATTGTGAGAAGTACACCGTTTTTTTCCTCTACCAATTAATTGATATGTGCAGGTTACCTAATTGAACGAAAGACAGATTATTATTTTTTATTTAAGTTTGGTAAATACAACAAAAACAACTAAAGTAAGGGGAAACACGCGAGGTGACGTAAACACTTACTGAGCCAAGACACACTCATTTGTACCGGCACCAAAACCAGACGGGAAAGACAAAAACAGAGATTGAGGGACCCCGAGAATAACAGTGGAATCTGACCACTTCCTTCCCGGGAATCCCGAAGTCCGACTCGAGGGCTATCCAAAGTCAAAGCTATTCTCCATGTTACCCAATTCAGTAAATGAATGCTGAGTGTTCCAACATAAACACACCGAACCCTCAAACTTTTCTGAATATATACAGTCTCAAACTATTGTTTGAAAATCAGTATAGAGTTTTTGATTTCAAGCCTTCTTGAATACAATTCACAAAAGTGATGCCTTTGCCCCCTTTTCTGCTCCAGATTTTGTTGCACCATGCTTACCTTTCCAAAGCTTCCAGCCTCATGCCCGATAATCGCTTCACTCTGTGGCTATCTGGAAACTGCTTCCTCAGTTCCTGTAGACAGGTCTGCAAGGATGTGGGCAGACAAGAGACACCAATTATAGTTGGCTGCATCTACTAAACTATTTTATGGTCCATTCGCGCGCGCAAATGAAAAAAAGTGCAATTTTGACCTATTTTGCTTCCAACACAAATTCATAACAGTCAGAGTCATTTGATTTTTTTTTTTATCTGATATATTTTGTTCTACATTTCAATGAAAATACTCAATAAAAAATAAAGTTGACTGTAAATTAGGGTCACTGTCATTCTGACCCGCAGCTAATTATTTTTTTTTCAGAACAACAAAGTAACACAATTTGGCCAAAAGAAAAATTGTGTTTACACGTTTGGCAAAGATGATGCCCCAAGTGGTAATGGCTATGAGAGCAAGAATGACTGATTTTGAAGCTCTTGGTTGGTTAAGTAAGTATTATAAAATCTTACCAGAGCCAAGTCATCCCGACTGCAGTCCAATGCTGCAATCATCACCTGTTCATAAATAATCCATACTGGGCAGAAGACAGACAAACAAAAGAGGCCGTGTCAAAACACTTTGCAGTTACTTTCTTGGTGCAACATTATAATCAACCTATCTTGGCACAGTTCTCTAGGACGGCATTCTTATGTATGTTTTTTTTTTCTCCCCACCACGGACCGCTGTCATTTAAAGGCACATTGTCGAATTGTCAAACTCCGACACGAAAATAACCGTTTGGTCAGCGGACCTCCTGTGGACTGTCTCAAAGAGAATGTACCAGTTAGTAGAATGCCAGCATAGTCAAGGCAGCCACAATAACAGTTGTTCATAGTCTATTATGCAACGTAACACGAGGGTCACCTTAAAAAAAATCAACGCATCATAAACAGGTTTATTGGACAAGTAGATGTTTTTCACAGACTGGCAACCATTTGCCGACAGGGATTGGGGTTACAAAAATCGACTTTACGTTGCTTTCAAAGAGCCAGTTTTAGTACTGAAAACGGCAAATTAATATAAAATAAAATTCAACGTGGAAAGTTAAACAAAAAAAAACCTGCATGATTTTATATTCATTAAATTCAAATATTTTTACTCAAAAGTATAATAAAGGTAGACTTTTGCTGTTGACTGTCACATTTTTAGAGGGGAAATTGCCAGATCAGTGTGACTGAAGCAGAACTGTACCATTTAGAAATGTGGTGACAGCAAATGAAATTTGAAACATATTTACCACTTGTTATTTATCCTGAGGAAAACATGGTGTGTCCACTTGCAGAGAAACAAGAGGATGATGTCAACTTATTAAACATAGAGGGCACTTTAACCTATTAAATCAGACGCCACAATTTTGAGTAATACTGTATGGTAGTTCTTGCCGATGTCTACACATGCTTTGTTCCATTCTACTACCCCAGCGGACATGCATTTTTATGCAATATGTACACACTAATTCTCATACACTTACTCAAATTGAGTATTTTCACCCTTGACCTGTAGTCCACTTTCAATGAACAATTAGTTTTAAATAGTGCACTTACTGTCATCCCCCAGTTTTGATGAATGTTCACCGATGAGCTCTTCACCAACATCCACTATTTGTTCACTGTTTCTGCAGTTGTCCTCTCTCCATTTGCGCAACTTGTCTCGCATCTCTGTAGATAGTGTACATAAAATAAATCGTACCACTCCAAATAGCGGCGTATATTGGTAAACAAACTTCGTTTGTGCATTGTGCAGAAATTTGGTAAGATATGCAGTAGTGAAACACAGACATGCGATCAAACCATAACAGAGTGATGCTCTGTATTTTAGCAGGGGAACTTTGCAGAACGTTAAACACCGCAATTACAGCCACATCATTGTCAGTATATTCCTAAAATATCTGATTTGCATTGTATATTTGCAATAATGGGTATCAGTCAAAAGCTTGCAGCTATGCATCAACATAAACAACCATCGCTTAAAGATTAGATGTGCAACAAACCATACGCGAACAGAACAAAAGTCCTTTTGTCTTTTACAATATGCAACTATCCTGTTATGATCAATCATCAATAACATCCAAGGGAAACTGTCAGTCGTTCAGCTTGAATGAGTCTTAGCGATTACAAAGCTAAAGCTAACAGCCTAGCATTGTTATTACTAGCGGCGATCTACTTCCCACATTGACATGCTGTCACTTTAGAGCATAAGAAAAATACGACCTCACACAAAGAGCACCCTGATACCTATATACTGTACGATCAAATGATTATTCAGTGAGTATTACGCCTTGACTTACCTTCCCATCCTACATCGTACATTTCTGAAACCGACGCCATCTTTTCCTTTACAACTTCCCCCGTGTGTAAGTCATGTGACTGCTAGTGGGCGTGTCATCATTATACCATTCATGAAGAATAAAATATTTGATCTAGAAAAGCCAACATTCTATTTGTTTTGAGGGGGGGAATGGTTCAAATTATTGTATATAAATATTTTAATAGGTAATTTAACCTAGCTTTGTCAGTGCAAGTTATCTTTGTCCACACTCAGTGTCAAGATCTAGCTTATGTGTCAAACTCAAGGCCCGGGGGGCAGATTCGGCCCGCCACATCCTTTTATGTGGTCCACTGAGACAAATCAAATTCATGTCAGTAATAAAATTGAAAATTGTCTTCACTTTTAAAAAATAGATTTATTGCGTACATTTTTTACATTCATCAAAAATTAGTTTGGCACCCCTGCCATAGGGAGTTGCAAACACCCACCAGGATGCTTGTCCAAGTCACCCACTTGTGGTACGAATCTCTAAAAATAAACATTCATTCATTAATTTCCTGAACTGTTAATCTTTACTATGATCACAAACATTCTGAAACCTATATCAGGTCACAGTAGTCGATGTACACCCTGAACAAATCACCAGCCATTCGCAGGCAAAACTTCACAGTTAAATGCTACTGCCGAGTCCCGACACTTGAGGGGATACAGTGAGAGTACTCTGTCTGTGATCTGCATCAAGTTAAATTGTTCCTATATAAATATAATTCAAATGAATAAATAAACATCCAAGTCTGATGGATTGTGGGTAGAGTATGTGACAACTGACTCCAGCCATCATCTTGTTCATGAGTGTGGAAAGAATGGAGTGAGGTATTGGCAGCTCATCCTGTCTGCAGTGATGTAGACTCTGTATTGGTCTGTTGTGGTGAAGAAGGAGCTGGGTGGAAAGGTGAAGCTCTCAATATACCAATCAATGTACTCTCTTAGGGCTGTCTCTCTTAGAAATAGGGTGAGAAGCCACTGATCCTAACCCTGTACGGCCGGATGGACATATGGACACTGTGCGAAGCCAAAAGCAACACAATTTTATTATTTAAACACTTATTCATACCTGAATGACAAAGTCCAAGTCTAAATATAACTGGCTTTTCGGGTTGAACTTTGAATCTGGTTGACCTTGTCTAACATAAATATGTATCGTCTATGAATGAGGTGTTCTTGGTCGCAAAAAGAGTGTATTTGGAACTATACAACAAATACTAATGCTCTCAAATCAAGTGTTGTTCGTCTTTCTTTTTTTATTCAAGACTCCAATCGCTACCAAAGCCTCAGAGGCTCGGCCGGCTTTTCACCCATGACCTCAGAACTGTGAGGCAGTTTTGTCAGTTTTACCACTCTATCACCACGATCGAGATGCATAAAATTGTTATTCAAGTCATTGGATTGTGATTGTCCTCTGAAACCTTCTGAGGTTCTCATCTATTGCTGACCACATTACATATTGATGTGGATTCCAGCACAAACTTGCTTACAGATACATTTCAGGGCTCTTGTGTCATATCTTATGCATAGGCACAATGCTTTATGAAGGGAGAGCGAGATGGAGATCTTTCTCTTGGCATTACTGATGGTGTTAAGTATCTGAGCATAAACAGTAATGGCCAAGTGCAAGTGCAAAACACTAAGACTGAATATGATCTTTATTTGAATGAGTCATAGTTTCAGGAATTTGTGCCATTGTAATTTAACAGTACATGGAGTAGTGCAAGTGAATTTATATGGCTTTGAATTCATCTGGTAACACCAAATGCTAAGTGTTCATGTTAAAATTATCATACACTGAACTTAAAACTGGAAGATGCCAAGGAGAGTATGAAAATGAAGGCCCCGATTAACAAACACTACACAGCAAATCTCACATTCTGGGTTGCAAGATTATGTTAAAGTGCTCTGTGAACAGGTTTTCTATTACTTTTAAGATTAAACTTGGTGTGGTGAAGTAAGAATAAAAGACTCATGACATCAGGGGCCTGTGTTTATTGGAGCTAAAGAAATGTCACAAAATAGAAGGTTACATCCATCCAGCGATCCATTGTGTGAACCACTTATCTTCACGAGGATCGCGGATGCACTGGGGCTTATTCCATATCTTCGGGCAGTTGGTGGAGGACACCCTGAACCGGTTACCAGGCAATTGCAGGGCACATATAAACAAACAACCATTCACACTCACACCTACGGGTAATTACAATTACCACAAGAGCACAGCAACGACTCGCCAAGGAAAACAGCTAATGAACGGCAGTGCTCTCTCACCTCAGTTAAGGTCAGTGTTGATGACTCAACAGTAAGGAAGAGACTGGCCAAAAAAAGTGAAAATTTGAGGAGTGCAAATACTTTTTCATAGTTCTGTTGTTGCAGCCCTCTGAAAACACAAATCTTCCCGCTTGAATAGTACTTATGTAGGTTTCCACACCTATGACACACAGGACAAGTGTAGAGTATAGTATATTTTCCTTTGCAGTACGTGTGTATAAAAAATATTCCAGTGGAATCACTTCACAGTCATTTTATTTTGATTTCTGACAGAAGCAATCAGAGTTGGCCATCTCTAAAATGAACAGTTATAGAGTAAAAATTGAGGTAAGGCTGAGGTGCTTTCTGTGGTTTTGAAACAGTTCCTGTTCCATCTAGATTTCATTTTCATTGGTGTTTTACAGTGAGTGGCGGAAAATGAAGACGAATGCAATTAGCAACCATGTTTGGACTAAGCCCTCTGGAGCCAGCGCCACGATGTTTACGTTGGAATCTGATTGGTCCCCTGTCTAACCAAGTTGCTTTCACTTCACTGCGAATAACTTTGTACAGATGACTTCAGCACGCTTACAGACTCCGTCTCGTGCACCTTTGACCTCTCCAAAATTCCAAGCGAGAGGCCCTGAGCAAAAACTGATGGAACATCGCTGTTGGCCTTCCTTACTGTCTTGCTCTGTACTCTCTTGCTTTGGTGCCAAGAAAAATATTCAGATCCATGTCAGGGTAGCACCACATTGGTCATTAGTAAAAGATTGCTTTGGTGGAGTACTACCACATGAAATTTGTTTTTGTATGAGCTTCACTTACCTCCTCCATAGTCAATAAAAATATTTGGAATACCTAAATTTTCATTCTTAAAAGTTTTGTTATTATGGTTTCTCTGACTAAAATAAAGACTAAAACACTTGACTTATAAACGACTAAAGCTTGACAAAATAAAAACAAGATGAGATTAATATTCATTCATTCAATCATCTTCTGAACTGCGTATCAATCAACGCGCTAAATACTACCAAAGGTAATTGAAACTGGACTAAAATTGAGACTAAATTTCATAATGGCTAATAAAATTGATAACACGAGATGGAATCATCTCGAGCACTAAATTGTTTTTAAGGGGACAAACTTGTACAGTTATTTATTCATTATTTATTTTTTTGTTAAAAGTTAAAGGTCAAACAAGTCCTCTTTGAGGACATGATAGAAGGGGTTGAGCTGACAAACCATTATTCTTTTTAAAGGGATATAAATCTGTCATCATCATAACAGTGAAAGAAAAAGCCATTCTTTCACAGGATAGAACCTATCGGTTGCAAATATAAGGAGAAGAGGAGCACCTCCCAAAGTGACTCAAATATTCTTTACATTCTAGATTTCTTTTGCTGTCTTTGTCTGAGAAAACTTGCAGGCTCCGCTTGTACCAGTGGATTATTTCCCATCCACTCTACTTTAAAATTAATCTTAATTTGGTTTGTTTATTTCAGCAACTACATGATCAACATCCATTATAATTTCATTTCACATTGTTAAACATGACTAAAGTTCATCATCATCATCATCTGCAATGTTCCTTTAATCCCTTGATTCTCTGTTCCTTTGCCATTCCATATCAGAGACATCTCATACACACTTATGACAAAGCAAATAAAGAAGCCAGGTGAAGGATGCAGTTGCAGAGGTAAAGGTAACACAGCAATTCTGTCCTTGTTGGCTGAGTGTGCAGTTGTAGTATGCAAAAACCTGACCCCATGTTATCCCTCTTGGACAGAACAGCTCCAAGGGTCTACATTACTAACGCCTGTATCCACGATAAAAAGCCGCTAGATGTTGCGGTAGGCCAGCACTGGAGCCTGTATCTGTGCCAACTGGAGCAAGCAGAAAGCATGCTCACATTCTTCTGTTCATTTGAAGAACTGGCCTTTTTCAGTCAGTCACTGGCAAAGTCCTTCACAAAGTGTTGGTAGTATAGATGCTGGTAGCATGGAATAGGAAGTCATCCAGGTAGTGCCCTCGTGGAAACCCTTCACTAATTGAAGGTGGCTGGGGGAATGGAAAGCTCAAATGGTATCACCTTGCACTGCCCTTGTCCTTGGGCAATGAAAGTGGCTGATCTGGTCTTAGCCCCTGTCAAAAAGGCTGATGCACATAACCAGAAAGCTATACATGTTGTGTACACACTAATGTAAAATTCATTCAGTCCAACACGTTATGTACTGCATATTTAGTAACCACTGGGGAGAACCTGCTCACAGGGAGAATATGCAAACACCATAGATAGGCCAGATTTGGCCAAGTCTTTTAGAACTTACTTGCTGTGAGACAATAGTGCTAACCACCATGCTTAAGCTCCTAACACATCCATCCTCATTATGATGATTCCATCCCTCAATAACATAGTTGAGGCACAGACACTGAGTTATCACATCACAATGACGACCCACAGTCTGTGAGGAAAAATGTGAAGAATTCAAACAGCATTGTAAAGGGGTGGCAATCAGGGTGGGAACAAATAAGTGGTCGAAATCCATTATTTTGTTTGGAAACCTCACTAATTGATTATGTTAAAACACACCACAATATGATGATTACTGTGAGAAAGTTCAAGATCTACTCTTGAGGAGTCGTTATGTATTATTGGTAAAGCTGCATTCTGTACATACCAGTACTAGTAATGTCATGCCATATTTTTCAAAAATAAAATTATTATGTATTAAGCAATACTGAGCAATGTGTGGTGTACTCGAGATGGCAATTACTTCACACCACGCACAAAATGTACCAGGCACGGGATAAATGTCTCATAACTACAACAACACAGGCTAATTGCTGCTCATCAACCCAACCACCAACACATCCATGCATCTGTCCAGCCAGCCAGGCAGCCATCTATGCGTTCATCCATCCGTTCATCCGTCCATCCGTCCATCCATCCATCCATCCACTCGTCCATCCTCTCCCATCCACTCATCCATCTCGCAACAATCAGTCTCTACCTCAAGTAGATTCAGGAGGGGTCAAAAGTATCACTCTTAACACATCCTACACTGCAATATAATCAGCCAGGATAATTTTTGGAGTCAACGAATAATTAGAAATTTTGTTGACTTTCTTTACAAAGGGTGAATGGGTTCAAAATAGCCACATTAGCGGTATTTATGAAAGGAGGTCAAGATGTCTCAGTCTGTTCACAGGGTTTGGGCTGCACCCTTTCCCATGTTACAGTTCTCCATGTTATGCTCATGGGGATTTCATGGTGGATGAATCACTCATGAATAGGGCTGTCAGGCATGCAACCATTTTGAAACCAACAAGTATCTGTATTCAATCTATTTAAGATGGAGTTTGAAAAGTGTCATTAATGTTCTGTAAAGGGAAAACACCACCACTCCCGGGGAAAAAAAAACAGACACACAAACAATTCCAATGAAGCTCCCACTACTATGAGTTGGTGTGGTGTTGGCCAAATTCAAACTGTGCCTGTCAAGCTCAATATGTCAGTCTTTTCAGCTGTGGAAATCAAGTCAAGTTTATTTGTATAGCCCTAAATCACAAGCAGTCTCAAAGGGCTTCACATAGACAATCAATAGACAATTATTCTCAAAGCATCCCCTGATCTTGGGCTCCCAAAAGGGCAAGGAAAAACTCAAAAACCCCTACCAGGGGAAAAATGAGAAACCTTGAGAAGGGACCACAGATGGAAGGATCCCCCTTTCAGGATCACCAGGCTGCAATGGATGCAAAGAGGGCACATAAAATACATAATATGGAAATCAAGAAATCTGTGGGCCATTAATGACTGTCATACCCACTAATGACAGACATTATATTCGGCTTAATGTCACGGTCTTTGAAAGAGTCAGCATGGAATTCAAACTGGTATTGAATAAGATCTTGTTTAATTTATTTTTAGTTATTGAACGTCTGGGTTGCCTTGAATTCAGAGACCCTGCAATAATAATGTAAAAACAAACAAACAAACAAACAAACAAACAAACAAACAAACAAACAAACAAACAAACAAACAAACAAACAAAATGAGACTTGTAATTGAATCTTAATCAAACAAATGATCTTGTCTTTCCTATTTATTTTTGGAGCAATTTAAAAGACATACTGTATTGTGGTGAACTGTCGTGAAATTATTGAAATTGCAAGTCAAACAGATCTACACTGTCATTTTTATACTTGGTAAGTATTGGAGTACCTGTAACAGTTTTATGAGTTCATTTACATAGTATTGATATATTATTCATATAATATATCTATATAAAAATGTAAAAGGTAACTGTTTTCCTACAGTTGCAGGAAATAAACTATCAAATCACAAATACAATTTATATTTAAAAAGTGACAATATTTCATAGGATTACAATTGCAATGCCCAAGTACATGAGTGAATTGCAAGACACCATTCACCTTTACTGAGATGTTTGTTACCTATTTAACATAAAAGGCAGCCACAGCTGATTTGGGGCAGTAGGCGGGGGACATTTTTTTGTAGGTGCCCAGTGTATGTGCCCTGCAATTGGCTGGCCTCCAGTTCAGGGTGCACGTCTGGCACCCTTATATATGCAACAAAGTACATTAGCTCAGCACAAATGTGAAAAGGTATATGCATCATCCTTCATGACATCAATTGATGGATTCACTTGCCTCTACAACTCTTCAACTGTCATGCCTTTTCCATAATTGGACAGAGACTGTTTGATTATTGGCCAAAAAAATTCACAATATAAGTTGGCCTGGGTTGCTGACTTGCTTGACTTCTTTACTGCATTTCCCATGGCTCTTGTTTGACCCCGCGGTTGTTTTATAGCCACACACAGAAATGTCGGAATTACTTCCCAAAACCCTCAACTCATTTTCAGGATTTGTGTGTTTTGCACAAATTCTGTGGACATTTACATTCTGTGGTGAATTGTTAAGAATAAACACGCATTTGGGGGCCCATAGACAGAGCCGCAAGAATGCTCAATTTTCTATATTTATCTTGATGTTTGACTTCTGACCTTCTCTCCAATGGTCTGCTTTTACTCCAATATCCTGTATATATTTTTGAGTCAGTCTACAATCCCAGTCTGCGCAGTGTTATCGTGTGAAAAATAATGAAGTAAAAAAAGATCAATGAGTCAAAGAATCTGATTGGTTCATTCTCAACGCATCCTCTTGGCAAATAGGGTGTGCTTACAGTCACATTATTCAAATTGTTTATTTTTATTTGTCCTCTCAAAAGATTTTGAATTGTCACCTCCAGGTATTAATTCTGTAAAATATTTTTCTGAGGATTTACATTGTCTTCTTTATATGCCACAAAAACCTACAGCGGTGTGTAGACTGCAGCTTTATGAAATGTAATGGCTCAAAATAAAATCCTCATGCATGCCAATCTTGGTCCCAAGACCATTTAGTGGCAATTCCATGACAAACACCCACAAAACAAACAAAAAAGCTTAAACAAAATACCACCAATAGAAGTGGTGAACCACACAAATACGAGCATTTATGCATTGCTCTATTTAGTATGCAACACCCTGAACCTATGTCTTCACCTCGCCCTCCGGCCACGCTTCGTGCGAGCTCCACGCCCCTTTCCCCCAAAGAACAATGAACAGAGTGTGACACACTTTCATCGTTCCGGTTTTATAGGTTTTATAATGCCATACTAATAAGCGAAATACCTTAAAACTCCAAAACTAAAGTTCTTCCATGTTAGACCATAACTGATGATGAATGATGACTCAGACTCGATAAAGTGCAAAACCATCCACTCAATGCATTAGAATAGGAACCCAGTGATTTGCTTAAATGACCCTAACCCGTCCACATATTTTCATTCTTGCAATGTAGGTAGAAATAAATGAATTCATAAATAAAAACATTCATAAATAAATAAAGGGATGGATTTATGAGACACACTTTACTAAAAGAGTATGTTGCATTTGGAATATTAAAAAAAGTCCGATTCTGATGACATGCCATGTTGTCTGAAAATAATTAAATGAATAACATGTACCAAACCGCTAAATGACATTTATTAAACTTTTGCATATTTTAATTCTT
Organism: Syngnathus leptorhynchus; assembly: GCF_054491065.1. NCBI lineage: Eukaryota > Metazoa > Chordata > Actinopteri > Syngnathiformes > Syngnathidae > Syngnathus > Syngnathus leptorhynchus. The sequence goes on from NC_141202.1 coordinate 9,168,355, forward strand.
TAGTGTACCGTAAAATGAGATTTTCTTTTTAATGTTAAAACTCTTGGCGACTGTTGCAAACAATGACGTAGGAGTATTTCGTAATGTATGCATTTCTTTGGCTAATTAATCCCCCCCCCCTTTGTTCTCCGTCCATTACATTTTGAGAGGCATCTGAATCAAATTTTACGACCCAGTGAAGGTTTACAAAACACAAATGTTGGATGGATGGGATTTTGTAGTGAACATATTTGAATATTGTTGTAACATCTGTTAATTGTTTGTAAACCATTATTATTTCCCTGCTTGTGTTTTGGGTCAAAACTTGGACTAAGAGGCAGTTAAACTTGGCAATGGAATGCAGACTCCACACTCTTCAAATTCATGAAACAAGGAGAGCCGACTGTTCTATCAGATAATATTCATGACTTTGAAACACAATCTGAATAAATCAGAGTTGCTGTAATCATCATGTTGTTCGTCTCAGATTTGTTTTAATTTGTCCCTGAAAAAATTGTGATTGTTTGAAGCTGGAGCCAAATCAGCCTCTGTAACCAGATACATATTTGTTCCTTACGCTTTACAATGTAAAGGCCTTTTATAAAGTAACATGAAATGGGCAAAAAAGATTTCATTCGTGAGAATCTGTACACTTTACTTTGGTGGTCCCATCCTTACAGGCCCCTTGTCTGTGTCACCCTCCTGCATGGGAGAGGTGCTGCTTCAGTCAACGTGGGAAACCCAGTCAATTAAACGAAGGAATGAAAATCCATGCCACAGGTCTTGTTACAGTATGGCCAAGGACGAAAGGAGCTACTTATTTATATCGTTACCTAATGCAGGGATTGGATGTTAAGAATAAAGATTGAGTATCCCAACGGATCCCGAGCACAGTCAATTTATTGTTGCTGATCAGTCAGCGAAAATGTGCCCATTTCACAAACTAATGGAAACTTAAGGTAACTGCTGTTAAAGCCTAGGTATTGAAACTTTTCTAGCGTGGCCATCACTGAAAGCCACATTGTGTATCTGTAGAAAGTTGTTGTAAAGACCTGCAGGTCCCCTCACTGCTGGAAGCGGAGACTTGAAATATGGCTAAAAGAAAGCAGTTGAATGTGTCGTTGTTGGTAGTGGACTGTATGTTTGAAATAAAGAATGAGTAATTTTGCTAATTATGTGTTTATAATGGAAAGCTGTTCTTTTGTATATGTGGTTCCTTACACATAGGCTGTTTCACAGTCAACTTAAGTTGCTGTCTCATGGGCTATGGGGGTGTGTGGTTAACATCTATGGGTCTTTGGTCACTCAACAGACACCAACTCTTACTTCCAGCTTGACTCATGTCACTGCGCCTGGAATTTAGTGTTATCATGGTAAGTTACCCATGGGATCTTTGAGTGTAATCCAATGTTCTCTATAGCGATTGCCCTGTTGAACTTCAGAGGCTTCCCAACCTGTGTTTCATTACCTGAGTAATGAGTTTTGTTTGTTTTGTATGTTGCAAAGATAAGAAACAGTAGCCATCTAAAATAATTATCCTCACTGGCTTTCAACTTGTCAACAGTCGTTCAAATTTCAGGCTAATTGCAATTGCATTACAAATGAACTATGTGTAGTTGTTTAAATTAATGAATGAAAATGAAGAAAATTATCACTCAAATGATAACTTTGCACAAACCATCATCCTTCAAAAACTGTTCAATCTTAATACTTGAAGAACAGAGAGAGTCATAGTGGAATATACTGTGTGTATATATATATATATATATATATATATATATATATATAAATAGCAGTGACTATATTTTGGTTATGCAAGGAGAGAACTTACAAGAAGGTATCAATGCCCTTAAAATTATGGCACATACTCTAAATCCTACGAGTTGTATACCCCGCCAATCTTTTCTACCAGGTAACTTAAAAAAAAAAGGACATCTTAATTGGTAGTATAAATGCACTTTCATTGACCTTATTCATCCAACAAGGAGGCCTCGCAAGGTAGATGGTTCCAAAAATATTTACCAGGACCTTCAATACATTACCTGTAATGGTCTGCAATCATTTTCCTCAAATTGTCCTGTTTCAAGCCGGGACACTTAGTGTCTTTTTAAGTTCCTTACAAAGGCTTGTAAAAACCTTGTGGTAACAGAGGTAAAGAGAAGTTTTACAGACCTTAGAAGACGTAAAATGATACTCCAGGGGGCTGCTTTTGTCTTGATGAACCCTTGAGAAAAATGGCACCCATCTATTTACTGATTACTGTAATAGCAAGATATGGGTATTGTTTTCAAGCCGGCTGTCTAGAGTTCACTGGACCCTTCAAAAGGGTTGCAGCCACATTTGCTATATATGTACATTTTTCTTTCAAATCTGGAATTATTGTCAGATGTTAGAGAGCTGCATGCATTTTAAAGGTTATATCTACTTATAATAGAAATGCTTGTTTCTGCATGAAAGGGGTTTTCAAAGTTTGTATCTGGTGGTCTAAGATCCAGATGACAGTAATCAGGGTCGTCAACTGTTTATCGGTTTCACTCCGATCCTCATTATCATTGCTGAAATGTGCGGTGCCAGATAATGCCACGTAGAAAGGATTTTTTTCAAGCAGAACACCGGGTAATTTGCATACTTAGGCAAACACGGAACTGGTTATCTTCAAACTTTTGAAGGTGAATGTCTCTGATGTGAGAGGTGGTTTACTGGAGAAGAGGATTGGAGCAAGCACAGAGAGTCCTAAGCAAGCATCTTAAACCCTGATATCTCTAGGGCTACTGCTGGTTCATGGCCCAGTAAAATATTCGCATGTAGATTTATTTACAAAGATGCAAAAGATTTCAAAATGGGCAAATTTGGCATTTTCATCCATGTTTGAAATCTAACATTTATTTACAGCAATTATGTCTTCCGCAAGAGCTTGTTCTTTGAAAATTTTACTCTTTAAGTAAATTCTTCAGTCCTATCTATTATTTGTCCCATAATAACCCGTCACAAGCAGTTTAAGAGATTGTCTTGAGTATTTGGAAGTAACTCCGAAAATCTTTCCACCTCACATCTGAGTCGTTAAAGAAAAGACCGCATGATCATTTCAGTTTCCCTGAAAAATCAATTGTAACCCAAGCTAAAAGTGGAGTTGCTCCAAATGGCTTGAAGTACTCCGTACAATATCATATGTTAGTGTTTATCAATGCATTAATTTCAGGCCAGGCATGCTGAGGGGGGATTATTTTCAGATATGGATGCTCCAAGTACTTCTTCTTGACAGAATTAGATTCCAATGCCTGACCCTTTTTTCTATGTGTGAGGTTGGCATTGAGACTCACTGGAGTCCCCTTGCCTGAAGTCATAAGCTTGGGAGTATATAAGGGGTCGAAATGAAAATTATCTCCTTTTCCCTAAGGAAGAGGATCATGGTTTTGTAAAATAAAACCAGTAATGGAGGTTGTCTACACGGCTTAAGGGCACATATATGTCAATAGTGTACTTTCTCAACCATTCCCCCCTTTTCAGTATAGTTTTCCCCCCTTGCTTTAGTTTTTTCTATGCGTCTACAGGGGTCATTGCTACAGTTCGGTTTGAAACATGGACACAAAGCAACTCAGCACTAAAACACAAAGTTCTTCCTGGGAGTAAAACATTGCCAGACTTCTTATAAATTAGATTACAGGAATATGTTTTTGTACAGGGCGAGGCCTAGGGCACTTTTGGGCATTCTGTGTTCAAGTCTAGGGCTTCAGAGCTCACATTTAGAGGGGTTAGGGGTGAGCTTGGACTCCCCAGTGAGGAAACCAGATCGTGTTTGTTTTGATCATCGTATTTGACCTGGACTTGACTGACATGTGCCCCCACTTTACTAAATTGCCAAACAAAACACCCAGTACCACTGCTCAGCAATCATTTAATCATGTGGCTTGAATCAGAGTCAGGAACAAATAGTATTCAAATGGAATAATTCAAATTAGTTGATAGCTAAATTAAATACAATATAATAGTTAATATCTGACTTGTGCTTCATTGTTATCGATTATGATGGGTCATTTCAGTGATCGCTCATTGTAGATGGAAAAGAAGTCTAGGATAACAAACTTTCAGACATAATATAGCCCAGTGATGAACTACAAAAAGTATTAAACATACATATATTTTTTGAATGAAAACATACCCGTTGTGTGTGCTGCCAGTGTTTATGTTGTCCGATGAGTGGCAGATGTGGGAGAGGTGAAAGTACAGAGGCTTCAGTTCTCAGGGCAGCTCATATGCAGATGAGAACAAATTACAATACAATATTTCTGTTAAAATGTGGCATCTGCTTATTGGGCTTCGACACCTCTGTGATGAGCATCAAAGATGTTGAGATTACAATGGTAGCGTCTGAGAATGTAGAAAAGACTGACCTTAACATGGAACAAAACATCTCCAGTCTCTTTGGTGTTAATAGCATCATTTTGTACTGGTCAAACATGTGTTACCCATCACAACTTAAATCTGAGTCATTTGACAGCTGCCACATATTCCATTCTTGTTAAGTCCCCGATAATGATCCATTGTAGCTATTTTGTTGTCATATATCAGTTTCCACATGTTTTGATGCCCTGACTTGGCCAGCTTTGGGGCAGCAAATGTTAATCATATTGATCAGTTTGGCTGTAACCTCTTCCTCTGTTTGGCCTTTGATCTGCTAATGCTACAATTACACTATGTTCCCAGCAGCTATGGCAATAATAATTTAAGCCACTGTTGACGAAAAGGTCAAGGGACAATGTGGCAGAATGGGATTCGCAAATATGACAAGCCTGGTCAGAGGTTTTTAACTCTAAAAAACAAACAAAAAACATGGCAGTCACAGAGTAGATGGGAAACCTAGTTGGCTGTGGTCAATCACTACAAAACGTAACAGCACATAGTAGGCATTATAAAACTTGGTTTTACTATGATCTGGCATGCACAGTCTGGTATACTGCCGAACCCGGCAGGGGATGTTAATCGAAGTATCAAAGTAGTCTTCTGAGGCCATAATCACTCTCCAAAACTGCCCAACACAAACTTTTTTTTGACACGTGAAAAAACACATCATACCTTGATCATGATGTAAGAAATGTGGCTCCCTGCTGTAACACCTGATTCAGTTCATCAGCTCATCAGAAAGCTCTGAAGAAACTTAATCATGACAGAGCTGGACATTCCTCTTCTACCCAAAAATGGGGACACAAGAGAGTGACATCGGATCAGACTAGATTACTAGAGTCAATTTATTGTCGCTACATTGCACTCATTTACACACTATACAAGTAGAAGACGAAAGCAATTAAACACAACTTCCTCAAGACAAACATGACCTGGGATTGACCTGCGTGAGACTTGAGGGTTATGCCTTGAAACTTAAGACCATATCTTATTGAGTGGTGCGGGTGGCAATTTACACATGCCCGAATGTTGATTTTTTTTGTCAGGGTTTGTTCAACGTTGCAAACGGTCGTGAAGTTCACCAGATATGCGGCAACAGTTTTGAAGAGTCACAAAAAGCTTTTCTTGATGCCAGAAAACTTTGAACATGTTAAAAATTCTGTTGCAACAAGAAAACCTTTGCAACCGTTGAAACTGCTGGAAAGATCTTTGCAAATGTCTGTGACTTTGAATGTAATCTGATGAAAAGTCAATATTCACTACATGCACTCACACACTCGCAAAGCTGCCCCTCCCAGTGAGATTCGGGCTTGACTTCAGACTTCCCTATGTGTGACTAACTTCCAATGTTTGGTCCTTTTCTTCCTGCTGTTGTTGTTCAAGTTCTCTAATCAGTAAACCATAGCTCAGTCTTCACAATGACATACAATTTTCTAGCTATGCTTGCAGTTGATGTAACTTGGACTTGTCAAGTCACCACTGTCTTACGTTTACAGAAGAATGTATTTGTGATCAAAGTGAGGTGGAAGACTAATATGTAGAATCTTATAGCTAAATATTGGCTGTCAACAACATTGAGGAAATGATGTCAACTGCAACATACAGTGCACATATAATATGAACCACACTAGATGATTTGCTCCTGGTCTGTCGCTAAAGCCTTCTATCCATACCCTAACACAGGCATGTACAAAGTTCGTCCCGGGTGCCGATTGCAGCCCGTTCAAATTTCCACTGGCCCGCAGCCTCTGGCATGAAATTAATGATTATGGCCGCCAGCCCTGTACCGTACACAGTAGAAAATACACGTGTACAGCTATTTCATATATCACCAGAAGATGGCACAATACCCGTAGCCGTGCTCAGTTACATTAGAAAATAACGCTAAGAGCATGCTCTGCCTCACCGAACACACCGCTCTCAGAGTCCCTTTAGGCGTCAGAGTGAATTTCTCAACGCAGGCCTCGCTGCATAACCCTTGTGTGACCCCTTCCAGCCTGTTTCTAAAATGGAGACTGTAGTAAAGAGAAGGAACGTTGACAGAGGGCCGTTGCTTCCAGGACAAGTGGAAATTGGCATAATTTTACACTGAAATACGAAACAACTGTCTACCTTATTTGCCAAGACACTGGCTGTTTTCAATGAATTCAATTTCTGTAGACACTACTAGACGAAACACGAAAACTCCGACAATGTGACTAGGAACGGACAGTGTCAAAAATGAAAGTAACTAAAAGCTAAATAATCGTCTCAATGCATTTTTACCTCACCGGCTAGCCTCTTTGCAGAATGCGTGGACACCCCTGATCATTCAAATATCTACAGTAGATCAACAGTTCAAAGACTCTTAAGCCTCCATCCCACTAAGGGGCGAGCAATTGCGGGTGTGATTTTTGCGTTCTCTGTAGAGTTGGTTCAAGGTCGCAAATGCCCGCCAAACGGTCAGCAGATGTTCATCGGTCCTTTTATTTTCACAAGGGAATTTTCAACATAGTCGAAATTTCTATGGGACAAGAAAAATCACTACAGTTGGCAAACGTCTGGCAAATTTGTACGAAGGCTGACAAATTCTGCCAAAATCTGACGAGAATGCCAACCTTCATTGCCTTCGGAAATACTTGCAATTGTTTGCCACTCAGAGGAATAGGGACACAGAAGAACAACGATGTAGAATGTCAACAAATGCTCTCTTTACACAAAATAAGCTAGTAAGACCAAGTTTAACAATGCTCACGCTTTCATCCTGTTGCTCTTCAAAGGCCTAATGACAAGGTAGAATACAGGCAACCATAAAATGAGACCCGAGGACCGTGGTGACTCAGCTCGGAAACGTAAATAAGGTGGACCCTCACATTGGCTTTTGGTGAGCATTACTCAATGTCCAGAGTCCCCTGCACTTAGGACTTGTTGCAAATATGTGGCTCGAGGACCACTCATCCCACTTAGGTGTGTTTTTGATATTGACCTTGTGCTTTCTAGTGGTAGGTAGACTCTTCCAAGTGCTACAACTATCCACAATATCGTAATCATGGACACACTCTGAGCTTGAGATGTGACTTGAAACTTCACACAGCTTTACAACTTAAACAGCCGCATATGTGAAATTAGAATGATGGATTATTGCTTGAGCAGAGAGCATCAAGGTCGTGTTCTCAACAGATATCTTAAATGTTCAACTTTTAACTTTTCAGCTTTTTAAGTGTCAGACTTTTGGTGTGCTCAATTAACTTCATCCGCATTGTTTGAGTCACAATCACAGCACTCATAACCTTGGCCTGCATGTGTACAAAAAGAAAACAAGCAAATAAGTGTAGCCTCATTACAGAGATTTTCTAAGTAGATAATATAGGCAACGCACAGCACAATTATATCTCTACGTCCTTAAGGCAACAAATCACTTACACACTGTATAGAAAACATTTACTGCCAACCATCTGGGCCAGCTGCTCAAGGTCCCTGTCAGCCCACAGCCACCCAGAGCTTACCAACAGAACACATTACACACGCACAAGGAAAATGTCAACACTTAACTGCTTGCACATTTGTTACTTATTCACATTTCCCACGATCAACAACAAAAACATGGGTTTGATCTCCAAATGGTCTAATTTAATGATTTGTTTTCTTCCAGACACCGAGTTGAGCAGGTCAGGAAACCTTTAGTTGCTCAAAGATAAATGTTTCCTAATCATTGTGCTCCATTCCTCTAACCACCACCGCCCGTCTTTTGCTTCTGCACTTGTTTCAAATCGCAGATTTGATTAAATCAACAAAAGCCAGTTTGCCGATGATTGTCGTATTCCTGGACATTTCATTCTGGAGTGAGACTTTTTTCCAACAGTAATACCTGGTGAGGTTTTAATGCACATTTTAAGTCATTGAGTGAGACAGTTCAAAGTCCTACGTCTGATACACTTTGTGTGTGTGTGTGAGCTGCAATGATGAATGGCTGTTTAGTCTATTGGTTTTATGATGTTTAAGTGGTACACTTAACGTCGGTGGCAGTCCCCTTGAGTTGGACATCAGCTGAAGGGGCACACAGAAGTATGTACAGTTACCAGCGGTCACAATCTCTGCCAGTCATTCTGCCCATCTGAGGACATGAGGGAGCCATAAAGAACCATTAGCCAGACGGTCACAATCTTTTTAATGTCGCCCCCACCACCCCCGTTTTCCTACGTCTGACCTTCTCATAACTCAGTCTTTTGCTACTCATTCCTTCTATCTTTATCGCAAGTTCCCTAAAACAGGCAATTTTTTTCACATTCTTACTTTTAATGTACCTCCACATTGATTACGTTAAAGCACTAAATGAGAATTCGATGTAAATTGCACCGGGTTACTCAACATCGAACCGGGAAATTTAAATTGTTTGTTTAACCTGAAAAAGAACAAGAATAATTATTTATGTTTTGGGATAAAATTTTTCAATTTATTTTCCCTTAAACCATCTGAAGTAAACAGTAAAACAAATTGTCTAAATAGTCGGTTTGACTGTGATTGGTTTATTCTGAACACAGTCACATTTTATTAGTTTTCCCTTAAATTGAATTGTACAGATTACATGTGTCATTAATGGTGACAAAAGTTTTTAAATTATTTATCTTGGTCGTTTTTTTTTTATTTCCCACCTGACATTTGAAGATTTGTTTTAGGTTTTTTAGTATCCACTGTATGTGCCTGAGTTGCTGAGCTGGGTACCATATATCAAAACATTGTGGGTTAAACAGAGTTTTCAATATTAGACAAAACTCCCTATGTACATCAATCGTTACCATTGTTGGCCTGTGCATTTAATGACAACTTAAGCAAAAAAAAAAACCCAAAAAATTCAGTCTGATTTTTCTGATGAAAGTATACAGCAGCTTACCTCATTGCCGTTATAGCACTGAGGGCTTGGAGCCAGAGCTTCCCAATGCTGACGTCATCTCCATTTATCTGTAGACTGCAATGAGAGGGAGGGAGGTTGCAGAGCAAAGGGAAGAGGAGAATAAAGTGATTGGTTTGCCGTCCCCCGTCTCAGTGACACATCATGAAAATAAAAAGTGCCCAAGGCATAAATTATCACATTCACCTTAACAAAGCACTCTCAGATGTTATTTTAGTGAGGAACCCAAATTAATAGTACTGCCTGCAGCTAGCAGGCCTCCTGACCACAATGCCCGTCACTGCTCTGAATAAATAAATAAATAAAGATAGAACAAAGGTCAATATAGCTTTTGGCAAGAAAATGTCGATGGGCCTTATGTTTAATATACCGTTAGAGAGTTTCAAGTTATTTTCATGAGACCCGGCAATGAAATAGGAACTTACTCATGTACTATTGCCTAGGCGTTGGGGACGGGGGCGGGGGGGGGGGGGGTTGTCAATTCACCGGTTTTCTTGTTGTTTTAAGTGCAAAGATAGTCAAATTTCATTTCATTTCAATTCACCTGTCATTATGTCTATGAATTATGTTTATTTGTCATAAAAGTCCATGTAATGGATGGAGCGTTGACGTGACGCAAGGTTATACTGAAAACGCTTTTCATTCCTTGAAATACATGAAAGATTAAGTGCCACACCTAGTGGCTGGATTTGGTAAAGCATTCTCTACCTGGGTCCCCTTCAGCTTTCCAGACTACTGTAATTGCTGGATTTGCTAAAATGAGATTGATGACGTGGTTGATTACCTATTTTACGCATCATCAAGTGAGGGTTTTTTAAGCCATGTAAACGGAAAGGTTCTGTTATTACATTCCATTACATGAGTGCAACACACGCGTGAGTCACATGTTTTCCTTGAAAGAGCTGCAAAGTTGTCAAATTGCCAGTTTGAATGTCATTGGAAAGCGGATGGGTGCCAGCCAGCATCGTGTCTTTCCCTCAGCAAGGTAGGTCTGAATGAAGGAGAAGCGGGACGGCCGAGATTGTATCCATTTATGAGGTCACGCGGGTCAACTTTAAATGCTTGAACTCAAGAAAACCCTTAAATTACTGAATGATTTATACACGCGCCACAACTACTTGATCCTCTCTAATGATTTACATTAATTTCGGAGACGGGTGGTGGATTTAGTCCTTGGCGTGCAATAAAACGACGTGGCGAGACTGGCAGACTCATCTTATTACGCACATTAGGCACATCCGTCGTTTTTTTTTTTTTCCAGCCTCCAACTTCTAATTATTCAACTGGACTATCGTCAGTGGACCAAATTTTAGTATGAAACGTATGTCATTATTTCATTCTTGATCCGGATAAACTTGGGGGTTCAGTGGAAAGCATTGGCTAGAAGTTAGCATTGAGGAAGTGGGATCTTCTTTGGGATATGGGTGATTTTACAGGAAAAATGTAAATTACTCCCGCAGTCACTATGCCAAATCCAGACAGCCCCAAAACGACTTTTTTTTTTTTTTTTTTTTACCTTAAGCTGTTTTACATCATCAGGCTCAAAAAGCTCGTTTACGCCCACTAGCACCCAGAAGCAACCTCGCACCCACAAATGAGCGTGCAAGACAAGGGGGTGGGAGTGACTGGAGGGGAGCGAAAAAACGGCATGTCATCTGCAGCATCATAAATAAGAAGAAACAAAAAAAAAAAAAAACTAGAAGTCTCCACGCGTGACATCAGCACGGCTCTATATGAGGAAGGAGGCAGAAAGCATCAGGACCAATCTGGAGTCACCGCTCAACCTCAGCAGCGCGCGGAAACGCACACGCCACGCATTTGCGGCTCCCGCTCCGTCCAAGTACAACCACGCGTGGTTTTGAGTCCACTCTACTACGTGACCAACTTTGAAGAAACCCAGGTGATTGGAATCTAATCATTTTTCAGAAAGGGGAACATTTTGCCTCTTACTTGCACGCTGAAAGTACGCGTCCCTCTCGGACCTTTGCTCTCTCTTTGGAAACACAAGTTTTGTCACACAAGGAGTGATGCTGCGTGTTCCTAAACTGCACTTGCAGTCCAGGGGACCCTAAAACAAAAACGGAACCGGAGCGGAGTTGCATTTTCTCTGATGCAAGGTAATTTGGAGTTCACGTTAATTTCGCTGAGCGTTTTCTTCACATTTACGCACGATTGCGCGAAGGTCCTGGAAGGGGCGTTTTTTTCTGGTAGTCTATCGGTTTTTACAAATTATCACACAAACAACTCATTATTTTGAAGATTTATAATACCAATTCTATCACTGCACACGTTATTGTTCGGGCTTGGTGTTGATTGCTTTACGCTTCCATCTCACTCATCTCTTTTGTGGTTATCTCTACAGTGCACCGACGAGGACACTCATACTCAGCGGAGGATCACCTCGCTCCATAAAATGATCCCAATTGATGACCTGATACTGTGTCGTATCTCGTCTGATGTTTGACAAATTAGCTGTCCTACAAGAAACTCCAAGAGAACACTTTCAAAAACTTCATCGTCACACCACTTGGCACATCCCCTTTTTTAAATCGGGGTCCGGACAACTTAATCGCCGTCCAGATGCAGTTTCGACTCATCTCATTTGCCCTGATAGTATTGAACTGTATGGAGTACAGCAACTGTCAGGCGCCGTCACAACGCTGGAGGAGAAACAAAAGAGGTAAAAGTTACAGACTACATACTGGCCTAATAAATTTTACATATGCCTTTTAAAATTACCTACCAAGTTTGTGCAACTGCTATGTATTTAGTTTCTGGTTCTGACAACGCTCAGGTGCGTTTTGGCGCAGATGATAATCTAGGAACATTTCAGGATCTCAGAACAAACGGCAAGTAAAATAAAAATGTAGTATTCCAGCATAAAAAAAAAAGGCTGTGCAATGTTTTTGCTGCCGGCCGGCATGCGTAAAATATGCGCAAATGCGCCGGGCAAGTACATTTAAATGTGAAGTGAAACTATACAATTTAAAGTAAACCGCACCAGTAAACGGAAAACTAAAGGTGCATGTCCCTATAAATTAATCTGTCCAAAAAGATGCAGATGCGCATCACTCCATAAAGTTACAATTCATAGGAGGGGGGGTTGCCGGAGAGGGGGGGGGGGGGTTCTTATGGTGAGATTGATTTAATGAATGGATGCGGAATCCCTTTACCCCGACATATGAATTGCACATCTCCACTCAAGCCCCTTAAGCTGGTTTTAATTGATCTCATAACCACTTTGAACAGTTGGTAGGAAACCCGCATAACAATTGCTCAGCGGAGGCGCAGTTGAGAAGGGGCTCAGCCTCTTTGTAAACACTGCTCTATACTCTCAATGAACGAGCAGACAGTGGGATTAGGAGAGTTGGCCCCAGCCAAGTCCTCTTTAGATTTGTGACATAACTCATCGGATCCATTGGGCGCCCAATGGGTGTTGGCTGTTTTTTTTTTTTTTTTCTTAAACATTGACTTTTTGTACAACTGGCCCCCGCTGTGTGTTAATGTTCGAGACAACTCATTCAAAGTCAGGGGAGGGGGTTGGCTCTTGTAAATTGTATGGCAATCACAGATTTAATCATATGCACTGCATGCCAAGGGGAACCTCCACACTCTGAAAGCTCTCCACTGTCCATCTGCAAATAATCAGTGAAGCACTGCGGGGTACTGACACACACACGTTTCTTCACCCTTCTGTTTGTGTTCCTCTGTTCTTCTGTCTTGAATGACTCTTTTAGGTAGTGTCTAGGAATTATGTTTGTATTTTTGTCCTGTTCAAAGAGCCTAAATCTGTTAGATGGCAACACATTGCTTCACTCGCCACTTGTATGTGCAGGCGTCTCGGCAGAATTTGAGCCCTATGAATAAAACTTTGGGAACTCTCTGCCTGAAAATACTATGTATCTAGGGCCCCTGTCAACCATGGGCCCTTGGAATCATCATCACTTTCCTCCCGCTTACGGGGCACGCAGAGAAGAGAAGGTGTGTGGAGGGCAGGGACGGCTCCAGAATTCTGGGGACCTTGACCAATACAGAGGGAGGCTGAGAAAATAATTCATAAATATATTTTAGTATATCAAATAAAATGCTAGAGAGGCTTGACTTCAGATAAAACGGATTTCTGATAAGACTGTAATCCACCCCCCTTCCCCGAGCCCTGGTATCACGCGATTCCCGGTAAAAGAGGTGCGCTGCAGATGAGGTCAATAGTTTTTAACTTTAAAATGGATTTTATGTACATGAACTGACTCCAGTTTCAAAATCTATCGTGACATTAAAGTAATCTCTCGAGAGTGATTTAGTAGAACATTGGGGCAGGAGCACCATTTGAAAACGTCAACCCAATCATTTGGTATTTGTCTGCTGTCTTTATTTACCACAGCAAAACTAAAAGGTGTGTAAGCGATCATTGTGCAGTCCAAAAATTCCAGAATATTTTTGCAGTCCTCCGTGTTCTCCTGACAGGTTTATACACAGTCTGTCTGGCATGTACCAGGAGCTATCCAAATCGTTCAGCAGTGTTGAGTCCCAGACACGCTTGAAACTCAATTTGGCCACACTGTTCATGCCGAGCACAACTGTTTTATGTGTAACAATAACATAACTCGTGCCTTTTGGAACACATATTGAAAATATTTCGCCACTGATGTGATGCATGCATGCATGTATCAGCATAACCAAGTAAGGTGTAAGGAGTGTATTCTACTGAGCAATTTTGTGAGAATTTCAAGGAGACTAGCTGTATGTTTTAAATTAAACAGTCAAGATGGTAAATTTGATCTTTTTGATTAAAATTGTTTTGGCACTAGCAGACTGTATGACGCAACCAAATGTTTGGTTATGGTACATACAATCACCAGAAATCTCTTGAGGTAGACCATAAACATCCATTCTGATCCAATGCAACAAAAAAAAAAGCAAAAAAAGCCTTTTACGATCATGTCCATCAGATAACCACAATGTATCTCAGTTGACATATTATGGGTGATGCATTTAAATATTTATATATAAGGTTTTGACACGGACTGCTTGAAACATTACATCTTGTTTATTTTTGAAGTGGTTGTGGTTGTTTTGTCATGTAGATGACATTCTACCTTTATTCTGGCCCTTTGAACAGTGGTTGTTGACAAGACAACAGTAGTTCTTGTTATTTCTATTTGCTGGCTAATGATGCCACCTGCTGACTACATAAAACCGCACATGAGCAGCACTGCCTGAAGCAACATAGATACCCAGATGTTCAAACAGGTAATGAATATGGACTAGCAGTCAGAGAGGTGAAAAGTTACCATGTGATACTGTTAACCCCTTCAAATCTGCAGGCCAGAATTTGAACACCCGAACGTCTGCAGCTAATTTGCAATAATTTTATGGTCAATTCACAGGGATGTGTTACTGAACTGCATCTCCAGATGTTTCAAAAGGATGAAAGTGTTTCAGTGAAACAACTGTGGCCTAACAGGGTATAAGGAGCAAAGTCAGAAACGCATATCATGTTGTACCACTGATGACAGTCGACCCATGGATGTGTTTTGATAGCAAAATCCACAGAAAATAGCAATGACGTGAAGTTGATTCTGCCCTTATTTCACCAAAGAATAAAAACTGCAGACATTAGACAAGCATTCGAGTTGGAAACAGTTCCAACTTGATATACTTGAGTATTTTACCCCACTATGTTTCATTTTCAGGTTATGACAATATGAGCACTGATAAGAAGAGTTTGTAGACATACTGTACACAAGTGAAATATAAAATGTCAGACGGTTCCTCTCCATCCCGGCCCTGAAAGCCAGGCCTGTGTGTTCTGAAAGCTTACACAAAATCCCAGTTTGTGGTTGGCAGTGTTAATGTTGGAACCCAGCACTTTTGTGCAATATAATATGTTGATGAGAGAGGGACTGCTCCAATTGGCTCCTTTATAACCCACATTGCCACTGTAGCCTCTGGAAAAAGGGAAGTCAGCCCTTCAGATGGCATGTCTGTTGACACTGCTCTCTCACATGATGCTCGTCTAATCCAGGTGATGTGAGCCCTGCATCCCGACCTTTCTCTTTCCATAAAACTGTCAAGGTTTGTTGACTTTATTCTTGTGTGGCACTAGCTAATTGACACATTGATGGCTTTGCAGAAAGGCTGAAAAATGATCTAAGGTTTTGATGGGTGAGGAAAAGCAGCAGCCCTCCCTCACTCCCATCGTCCTTGCTGGTGAGAAAAGGGTGGGGGGAGTTTTAAGGGATGAGGAAGGCATATTTAAGCAGATCAGGTGGAACCAGCTGAATGTGAACAGCATCACCTGAGAGGGATTACAGCGAGCCGAGTCTTGACCTGAACCCAAGCTCCAGAAACACGACGCTTGTCTTTTTTTTTTTTTTCCCAGGCCCTTCCATTAATCCAAATGTTTTTGTGTGCACACGTGTGTTCAAGAGAAGGAAGCAGTTGCGGAGCAGCTGACAAATATGAGGGCATCTTGCAGGTGCATCTTCTTGGTGCTCGAATCAGTGTATTAAGCCCAGGACAATAGACGTACACTCTTTTCTGACAAGCACCCTATTCACCTCCCCCCCGACACCTCAGTCATTAGGCAATGATGACTGTGGCCTATCTTGTGGATTATCACAGTCGATAGGACGCACAATGAATTACTTTTGTGCTGTATCGATAAATCACATTAGTCTGACCTTGCCTCCGAACCCTGTCAAAAGACTAGTTCCTTGTTTGACCTACTAACCCGCACCTTGTCTGTATAACATCAGCTCCTGCTTGGAGTGACAGCACAGCAGAAGAAACTGGTGAAAGGCTCCTCAGTGTGACCATGTCATACTATCGCTGCTGAAAGTACTGGCAGAGGCCAAAAGTATGCAGTGGCATGAACTCTCTATTGGGGGAAAGTGACAGATTCTTTGAGGACTTTTATTTTTGTGTTGGCAGTCAGTTATCCACTGTGACATTTATTCCAGGAATACAATTATGTCTAATCAAATTAAATGGACAAAATACAGGAAGTCACTTTGAAACAACTCCACTAACTCCGGAGGGAGAAGATGCGGCACTTCCTCTTCTATGTCATTCGAGTCAGACTCATCGTCAGTTGCAGTTCCAATTATTCCACAGGCCTAGAGTGGTCTCTTGTCGTTTAGTGTGAAAATAACACACGAAATTATATAATAATGTGTTAATAATTTCACACATAAGTCGCTCCTGAGTATGAGTTGCACCCCCGGCCAAACTATGAAAAAAACTGCAACTTATAGTCCGGAAAATACGGTATGTATGTGTGTGTGTGTGTGTGTGTGTGTGCGCGTGTGTGTATATACATAAAGAAAGAGAGAGAGAGAGAAGCACCATTACTTTTGATGTAATGCAATTCAATACAAAAATACCAAATACCAAACTGAACAATTGTTCAATTAATGTTTTCTTTCTGACTACGTCAATCAAACTAGGCAAATATTAGTATTTTGTGTTGTCATATTTATATCCTACTTGTTTTGGATTTCATTGGATTATTCGGGTGTCCTTAATGTTATGTCCAGCGAGTTTATCTGGAAAATAGTACGTGGTTGTTGTCTTTCTTTTCTTTTTTGGAAATGGTGGAGGAGGTACACAACAGGATCGTTTGTTCCACTCTCAATCATTATCATGACAGTAACCCATATGCTGGCTCAGCTGGGTGCCAAACAGATGTTTTTGTTTTAAGTGACATTTTACCACAGTGTAAAACAAGATTTTTTGGAAATCTGAAATCAAATGTACATATTGTGCTAAAGCTTATGGAGCCCACATATTAATGTGTCTACTGGAAACTCTGTAAGACAAGAAGTTTAGTGTCCGTGTTGGATGCAAAGAAGATTTGCTTAAATTGTACCTACTGTATACTTGCTCCCTCAAGTGCATGCTCCCTTGAGGCAATTACACCTCAATATGTTTCCTCATAAAGCTACTAAGTATGACCAGCCAGTCCCAATGTCTCAAGTTTATGGGGCAGTAAAATTTCTAATGCGTGGATCATTACTAACACATAAAACAAAAACACAAAAGACGTATTTTTGAAAAAATGACTCATACAAGTGTTTCACAGGTAGGAGAGCTGCCCAAAGCCCTCAGGCGTGGAGTGAAAGGCACTTCCAAACTACTTTCCTTTCACATTACTAATACATAACTCAAAAAGAATTCAGGGACGAGCTGGGTAAAGGTAATGGGGCGGATACAATAAGCGACCATTGTTTCCCCAATTAATCTGATCATGGGAATTGTATGAATAGTCCAATTTCCACCATTTTGCTGTTTACTAAATACACACCTGGACCGTACTAAGAACATAAATACATTAGTTTTTCCGCCAAGGAAACTTTGTGTCAAGATAACAACTTTGTTTGACTGGAAACAATAAGATGCAGCTGGAGATTTTTTTTTTTTTTTTTTGCCAATTATGAGTTTACTAATAGTTGCCTGACAACTCCAGGAAGGAACATACATATATGGGCAAAATCGCAAACAAGTGGGAGTGTGAGATGGGGGGGAGGACTGCGGTTACTGTACATTTCAGTGTGGGATGGTTATTTGTTCATATGTGCCCTGCAACTGACTGAAGTCAGCAGGGATATATATATGCACGAGTTAGAGATGACTCCAACTAGGACACACTCTGAAGAAACTCTCCATGACTTCTTTTGAGAATCAGGACCACTTAGCTCCTCCCTGACATACAAAGATGCAAGTGTATTTGCCAAACGCATCAATTCAACCTACTTCTTTGACATGATTCCAACTTTTGCACCCTCTTGTGGGATCTTATAGTATTATTGAAAGTGAAATAAAAAAGCGATGAGTTTTAAGCAAATAGCTGAGGATGGGTTCCTCAAGAAAATAAAAACTTCAACACAGTAGGTGAATTTGTGAGTGGTTAAAAGCCGGAGGTTCACTGTATTAAATCATCATGCCACCATCTGGGGGTCAGCATTTGTAACTTGGATCTGTAGTGTCTAATGTTTCTAGAAAATGCAGTGCAGGCTATCTGCTGTTGTTTTCCCTATCGCTGTATTGTGTTCTGTCCGCATGCAGATAACTACCCGTTTCTCATCGATCTGCAAGGCATGGTAATTCTAAACTTTATGAGGCCCCTTGAGACATTGCACCAACATGTACAGAAAAACACACACACACACATGCTCACATTTCAGCCCTATGTGCAAAAGCAATCATTTCAACTGAGTGGCTTCTACCCTGAAAACAGTGAGCAATAGGACCCCGGTTACCAAACTCGTGTGCCCACCTCCCCTAACTCTTGACAGATGGACATGACTCCCTTTCGCCCCCATCTCTCTGCCTTTATGGGACCTCTAATTATGCTGACACACCACATCAAAATACAGCTCAGCATGCAATGCTTTTGTTATTGAGAGGAAGTAAGTTGGTCAGATGCAACAAAGCATCTCTGCAGAGCTTGCTTGTAATTTTGGGAACCAATATGCCTGTTAAGAAAGGTAAAGGCACTGTAACGCCTGCTACTGCCCACTCATTGAGGCCTCGTGTGAAGCTGTGGCAAATCTGTAGAATTAAGTGATACAATAAATTTCTATCTGTGTGGCTTGCGTGCAGTGTGTGCCTTATCGTGCAAAAGTTTGAAGTTTTTAGCAATGTTAAAATGAAATTCATTGAATGCTGACAAAAGTGTGAGTACAGCAGAGGCGGTTTTAGTTAACCAGGCATCTCTCTTTGAAAAATAACTCACATAGCTATAATAAAGAATTCGATCATCATTGTGCCAAAGGTAATATATAAACATATTTTAATTATGAATACATATATTAAATACAGCCTCTTTAACAAATCAGTATTGGGTAAATAAAAAATTTAAAAAAGGAGTGCTGAGTCCATATTATGAATAACAATAAATTTGAGGTTAACGTTAACGGCACTTTTGGACTATCTTTTCATAACTAGTTTGAAGATTTTTTTTTTTCTTTAGCTTTTGACCCCACAAAAGACTATCATGATCCCTGATGCCTGCTGAGGATAGGTTCCTCAGGAAAATAAAAACTTCAACACAGTAGATGAATTTGTGAGTGGCAAACAGTTAAAAGCCGGAGGTTCACTGTATTAAATCATCATGTCACCATCTGAGGGTCAGCATTTGTATATTGTAACATAGCATGTGTTACTGTCATTAAGTCGTGTTTTAATTTAATGTTTTGATTCTTGTATCATTATTTTATGTTAAACCTATACAAAAAGCACTTTGTTACATCTACAGCCTCTATATAAATAAAGTTGTAGTTTATTGTATTGTATTTGATATGAAAGCTTGTTTGTGGAATTAATGTTGGATTAGTTGGTACAGGAGCAATTAATGAAATAAGGGCAGAGGCTTATACATCTATTGAAGCTCTGTTCTCAAAGCTCTTGTGCCTTGTGTTGCGAGGAGGCCTCATGGCTGTCTGCGGAGTGCAGAAGCACCCGGTATGTTTCTAATCAGGTCTAGGGCTGGGAGTCATTACTGGGCCTTGATGCTGAGCTCATTGTCTCTCAGAGAGTAAGTGGGGGTGGGCGGGTAACAGAAAGGGGAAACGTAGCGTGCTTGTCAGATGTAAAGAGGTCTTGGAGGGTCATTTGCTGCAGCTTTAAGTGGTCAGAATAAAAGGCACATTGGGAAGGCAAGTTATTATTTACAAAGGCTGTATCAGTGAGAGAGTCAGTTGATGAGACATATATCAATCTGTTCAATGCAAAGAGCAGTATGTGACTCAACCCCTATAAACCGGATCTATACCACCACATGATTTTATGTAGCATGCTCCAGAGTCATGTGTCTAGAATTTTCTTTCTCACAAATTCATCTTTTTTATAGTCTTCAACAAGCTATTTTTATTGACTTCTAATTTTAAAAATAGTTAGGAATCAATTTGCTTTGTACGTGCAGTGAAAGTGAGCAACGTGTATTCTGCGTGAACAGATTGTTTTTACAACTCTCCTTTGAAATTGGCTGTCATTGTAGTGAATATTTTTTATGGGGCATACTATTGTTCTTTTTCCCCTACCAGATTTTCTCATAATCCCAGCTATGAGTTCAGCTTCACCTTGTAAGCCAAAACCATCTGACTTTGTCTAACAGTACTTTATATCATCAGGAGATCAAATGAATGACATGTCATGAGAGTTGTCCCTTGAACTGGCAAGATTCTCACTTAACTTGAGTCCATTGTTTTAGATGTCTGTTTAAAAAAAAGTGCCAATGAACTCACTGTCAGCTGGAAACCAAACATCAAGCAAAGATCACAACCATCTGGTCAACATAAAATGGTTGAGTGGAGTTGGGTGAAAAGATTTTTAGGTAGCCAGAAACCCGACTCAAACAAAGTTATTTTAAGGTATAAAATATTAGATACATCTGTATGTCAGGAGCAGTTTATTTAACGCTCAAAAATCAACTTTCACAAATTGTAGTCGTATTGCAATAGTTTAAAAGAGCACAAGTGAATGAAGCAACAGCTGCATGGCAAACGAAAGGACACAACGGAGGAAAAAAGGATAACATTAGCGCCAAAGTGATACGTAATATCCACGTGTGTTTTCATCACCTAACCTCTGTTTTGTGTTTGGCAATGACTTTATATTAAAACAGCTTCAGTATCTGACATGAGGTAATCCCTCCAAATGACATCCAAACATTGAAAAGAAAAAACTAACTTTGAAGTAGTTCTCCAGCACACTGCCTCAACACCCAAGGATGGCGATAAAGATTTGCTGCTTAAAAATTTCAATAATTTCTTCTCCCTGTAGTGTGTGATTGTGCCAGTAAGTGTTTTTTCCCCCCATTGTTGTTGTCTGAATATAGCATTAACACCATTGCACTATGGAGACAACACATTCTGACAAAAAAAAAAAAAAAAAAAATTGACAAAGTTAAGGACTTTTCTTATCCTTAACTCTTAGATAGAGTGGGTTATGCTGTAGACAGTTATAGCACTGTAAAGAAGTCAACATTTCAGAAACTTCACTCCCTTGCCCACCATATACTGGACACTTGTGCCACATCTGACTTCTTAACTGAATTATTTTATTTGGATTATGGCCATCTTGCGCAAGCAGCACTCCACTTTGGTAAACAGCTGTTACAAGCAGGAGTTACATGGTTTGGCTATCTTCACAGAGGGGTCGAGTAGTTTACATGTTTACTGGCTAATTACTTTCTAATGACATACTGCTTTGTTGTGGTGGTGGACAGGAGAGAAGTGCAGCTGACAATATGGGGCTGGTTAGCTTTTGCGTGCGTGCATCCATATGCATGAGTAGCGAGGACTGTCTTCTCTTACGCGTGATGATGTGAGAATAATCAACTGTGGTCTGAAGGCATAAGAGGGGCACAGTTTGTATCCGATTCTGTTAGAGCTTTGTAAAAAAAAAATGCACTGAGTCACTTCATGCAAGACAGACATCAAGGGTTCTATTTTCATAGACAGTGCAGCTGCACTGGAACGTAAAAACTAGCGCATCTCAAACGACAGTTTGAGAATTTGGTTCATCTCGCTTCACCATGCTCGGCGTTCTGCAGTGCATTTCCTTATACATTAGCTCGAAACGTGATATTTCAGAGACAGACATTTGTCGAAATCTTACACCTGCCGGAAACCTGTCCAAGATTGGTGGCATGTAAATCTAATGTGATTTTGGGGAATTTTATCGGGGTGTATGCTTGTGTGGTGGATGTGTGGTAGGCGTTAAGCTCAGAGGATGTTAATGTTGCAACGGTCGGCATGTGAAGCCCTTAAGATTTTTTTTGTGATTAGCGGCTATATAAATAGATTTGACTGGACTTCTCATCGTATTTCATTTATAGATATGACAACAGTGCATTAAATCATCTAAATCATTGTAGAAATCAATTCAATGAATGGATCATCATCATTGACATTTTTAAGACAGTAAGGGCAACGATATGGAAGCTTCAGTCGTAAGGGGCAGTGACACGCACGGACACTATCGATTGGAGTGGAAGGTAGTCTTCAAGTTTTTGACAGGGCTAACGCACCAAGATGCCAACATGTGCCGTAAAACATTATTTTCCAAAGCCTGTCTTTGCTTTTCGTGCTAGTGATGGTTCAGGAGACGGATTGAAATGACTTTCATTGGCATCAGTGTTTCAAAGGTTCTGCCAGTTGTCAGCCAGTGAAACGGGAGTCCATCAGTGACGGACGGACAGACCTCAAAATCTTCATAGTTAAACAATGTTGTGCATTGTGTTGGAACATCTTGCTAAAAAATAGAACAAGTTCCAGTCAGTATGTATTGCTTGAATTTCACACTATTTGAAATGACACTCTCACAAAAACATACTGTGTCTGCACACACCTTATGCAGCTTCAATTCAAATATTTATTATGGCAGCTCTTTACATATATTCATCCAAAATCACAGTACTTTTCCTGAGAGAGAATTAGCTTTGCACATCAGTGTTTTCATTTTATTTGATGTGATCCATTTCGACTTTTTGGGAACCTACTGCCTCATGGCATTCATCCTAAGAGTCTATTCACACATGGCACATATGAGAAAAAAAAGATAGAAAAAAAAAAACTGTCCTAAGGGCTGTGCTAAGAACATAACCACAATTCGTTTGCTTGTACAATGACCAGATAGTGCCAGCCATTAGGGAGCAGTTTTGCTGTAATTAAATGCTAGTGATGTCAAATGACAGCTCCAGGCACCTGTTTGATGTCTGGATGCAATTTATCTGTTTATCACAAGTGTTAAGGGAGATGTGCATGTGTGGTTAAAGACATCTGTTTGCATTGCTAATTACTATGACTAGTCTTGAATGAAGTACTTAGAAGTGATAGTACAGAAGGTCCCCAAGTTATGAACTCAATGGGTTCCGAGAGGCTGTAAATGAATTGCTCGTCGGTCGAGACACATAAAAGTTCAATATTTAATAGCCAATTGTGGTCATAAAAAAAACAAATGTGAGATGCAGAATAAAGGAAAAGGCAGGAAGTGTGTAACAAGATACTTGACAACTTTTCACTTGCCGAAAACAGGAAGTCAACCGTAAGTATGCCACACTCTACTCAACCATTAATTGGGGGAATTATGTCAACTAGCACCACAATACATAGTACGTACTGTACTGTAACTTACCTTTAGAGTAAAGTCAATGTGCATATATTGACAGAGGAGGATAGATTGGTGCAGAATATTCCTAATTTTCTGTGTATTTCTCTCAGAGCGCCTCAGGTCAGGTAAGGCTGTTGAGGTGTCGTTGTTGGGGAGATAGGTGCTGAGAAAGTCATTGCAGAAGATTTGGTGGCCTGAGTTGTCTTATTTCTCCTTCTAATTTAGAATTTATGTGTTTTATGGTCATCGGTCAGCGTTTGTAATCATGAATGTTTGGATGAAGTTGGATGTTCATAACTCAAGCACCTCCTGTACAAGTAACTTGACGTTAAATAATTAATAAATTAAATATACATACATAAATACATCAAGATGTCCCCCAGTGGTGACCTGCTTCGTAAATTACTCGATCAAGCAACAGAAGCCCAGTAAGGAGAAGAAGCCAGATGTGCTGTCATTGAAAGACAAGCTCTTGCATGGCACGTACCATTGCCTAATTGACCAAGTGGCTATCATTGGGAAAACATCACAAGAAAACACATCAGTGGCTGGAAAAGACAACACTGAAAGACAACATGGAGGCACTCATCATGGCAGTACAATAACAGGCCCTAAAAACAAGGCCAGTAGAAGCTGGAGTCAACCACAACAGACAGAGACGGTGCAGCATAGTACAGGCGAGGCAAAGAAGGCAAGGCAAACATCATGCTGCATAACCATCCATCCATCTTCTATATCGCTTGTCCCCACGGGCATCACGGGCACCATTAGACATTAGTACCATCTCTGCTTTTCGTAAGATTACTAAGGCTCTAATGTTAAGTTTTTTGTTTGTTTTGTAGTTTTGGTAGCAGGCACCGTGTGTGAAACTGAGACCAGACTTTCTCCATGTGTCCCCTGTGGTGCGCTCCACTTTTGACCCTTGGTGATCGCCTCAGATCTCCCTCCTGGCCTTGTTTGGGAGAGTCGGGGTGTTAGGTTGTATCTTGTTAAAAGGTTAATGAGGTAGTGGCTTGTAGAAGCCATCATGTTAGACCTTGCTGACATCTGTGTTTTAGTAAATGATGGCTGTTGCTAAAAAGAATGTGTCGTGAAGGCATTGTGTATTTAGTGTTGTTTTGATTTTTATGAAGCCTTCAACACTTTGCACTTGCATTATTTTTTCATCAAAAACTGAATATGCCAAATTTATTTCAACTCAACTCGACCAAGGACCCAAGTGCTATACAAGGATTGAGAAAAAAGTCCAACATAAAATAAAACAATTTAACACAAACAGGTTAAAACAAAGAAGTTAAATATAATAAAAAGAGTAAAACATTAAATTGGATGTGGAGTCTTATGCTGAGGTGAAAGCCAAATCATGATAATGGGTTTTAAAAAGTGTTTTAAATATAGATATGAGATAAAAACAAAACACGTTAAAACACAAGTACTTTCAATCAATTTTATAATTAAAAATAAAACTATGAAATAATTGATTTCTGGTTTTCTAACCATGGAAACATCTTGAAATGCAGTAACAACATAATTCAATTGTGATCATTAACAAACTTAACTGTATCATGAAATGTTTTGGTGTACACAAGCATTGACTATTGTTTATGATGCAGCTTCAATTATTCAGATACTTTTGTATAAAATTATTTTTGTAGAAAGATTTTTCTTCGTTTCCATTGATATATATATATATATATATATATAAAATGCATTTTTATTCAAAGGATTTGGCTGCTTCTGCTGGCACTGTCCATCAGTGCAAAACAATAAAACTCTTTCAAGATACTTATATGGATTTATTTTTTTTTAGTCACTGTGTGATTTTGTGAGTCACCAGGTCCGAAGACATATATCTCTCTCATCTGGAGCTTACAATTTTTGGCATGTAGGAAAGATCTACATCCAACACATTTTGGATTTCAGATGTGATAGTTGGAGGTGGGGCTACGTTTTGTCAGTCTAATAACAAATGGTACACATCGTGCGATCAGCACTTTGGGTGAGAAAGACAGCAAGGCTACGTAAAGTGCAAATATTCAAAGCATCCCCATCAGTTTAAGATCCTCTCCTGAGATGTTTTTATTGTCCGACATTGAAGCACATCCTCTTAAAAGACACATATAGCTGTGTAAATGAGGGACTAAGAGCATGTTGAGCTACAGTTGTGAAAATTAGGTGTGAGTTTTATGTGTTGTGAATTACCAACATGTGGCCCAATCAGAGCCACTCCACCCACCTATTTCTTCTCTCTTCTGTGAAGGGAAACACATTTCTCTCACAGCTTGAGCAGATTGGCGCGTACTGGATGTAATTAAATATTTAACTTCCTCTTCTTCCTTTTGCATCCTTTTTTTTTTTTAACCAGAACCATTCATTAGTTACCGATATTATGGTCTGGACAGGACGAGCAATTGGTTTGTGAAAGCCATGACAAATAACTCTCTTGTGTTTCCTTTGGTTTTTGCCACGGCTTTCAAGGATTGCATGAATGAAACATCCTATTTTTTGGAAGCATCTAAACAGTCATTTTGCATACTGTGCATGGAAGGTACCGTTGTGCATAATCATGACAAGTAGGCATAGGCAAAATAGACCTTGAGGACCAATTATCTTTTTTGCTGGTACAAATCTTTCTGAAATGCCAGAAACAAACATTATCATGCCATATCATCTGCTTATTTCAGCAATTGAATTTTGGAGCTTTTTCAGGTTTGGTATGCAGTGTTGCATAGGGTGGGCAGATGCTGTATGATCGATTGCCACACATTTTAGTGTTAAATCAAATAAAACATCTGTTGTTCGATTGCTGGCTTCAGAAAAATGAAAAAAAAAAATTCTGTTTCTCAGAAATATGTTTGTTTGCCTTTTCCACTAACACATCAGACAAATTACTTTAAAACTTATAATTTTAGCACATTTTTGATGTGACAACAAGTATAACTACTTTGCCCAAAACGCAAAACCGTCTTTTGATTGCAGTCTGTACCACCTTTACACCCGTTACTAACAGTGTGAGCAATTGGTTATTGTGTAAAAATAAATTTTAACATCCCCTTTGTAGGATATTGGGATATTACTAAACCAGGCCTTTAATCTTTGCTGTGCTAGATAAATGAAGTCCCACATTAAATTTAATTTCCTGACCAATCTGTAAACTGTGTTTTGCAAACACCTACTACACAGCTGAACTAATAATTTCCAAATGTAGCTTTCATGAGCTTTGGACTTGCCTAAAGGTGTTTTGGACACATTTCCACATTGAGTCATAATATAAAATTTCATACAGTAATAACTTGGGTTTGAAATGTATCATCTTTATTGACCAAAATGTGTTTTTTGTATTGACTCGATAGCTGATTTAGAGGTCTTTTGGGGTTTCGACTGGGGCAAATCACAGTAACATCTGTTTTCTTTTCTATAAGAAAGATTGAATAAAGATGTATGGGCAAGAGAAAGGAAGAGTTGGCAAGGAGTAAACCACATGTTTGCGCCTTACCCAGAGAGAGACAGTCTGCCATCGTAAGTCATTAGATAACTCCTACTGTGCTTCAATTCTTCAGTGTCATAAAATGCTCCTACACCTGCTCTGTCCAAACACAATATATGTAGTGGACATCCCGATTGCACGGATGAAAAGCACATGCCGACTGATGGCATGTGCTTCTTGACAGGAAGCTGTCGTAAAACAAAAGATGAATGAATAAGAAGTCATTTTGGGACTAATGGCATTTACAGGTTATTTGGCTTTAAACTGAAGTTACAAATTGCACTATAGTTGCCTGTGATAAAACACAAACGACCGAAAGAGACCCTCCATTGAGACATTTCGGAAATACACTTTGCTTGACGAGAACATTTTCCTCCTGAGTTAGAGTAATTTTTTAAATATTTTCATGTGATTCACTTTTGTAGACCCTAGTTTCTTTTCTTTTTTGGATGGCATTGGTCAAGACTAACTGCATAATATATATATGATTAACAATATATGATTAGGTCAGCAAGGTCATGTTTTTTAATTTTCCCCTCACATCAGCAGGCCTATATGTGGTTTGACTTCAGACATTGAGTTATAAATTATAAGACATCATTACGCTAAAATAATGCCAATAAACTAACCTCAGGTCTTCACTTTTAATTGACCAAAGTATGCGAATGGGCAGATGTGGATAAATGTCTACAAAGTGCAGAACATATTTTCAGTGACAACGACTCAGAAATGCAGTCAAAGTATGTCTGACAGTTGTAATCTGAGGCAAGATATACCGGTGAACATTACAAAACATTTTTTTTTTTTTTGTGGAATCTACATTTTAGCTCTCATGCAAGGAGCACTTATGTCAGCTGAGTGAACCACTATACTCCCATAGGTCATGTATAGCCACCCAAATTTTTACACCTGCATGTGATTGGTAACAACTTGATGAATAAAACTGACCAACTTCCCTTGAGCTTCTGTTATAATACGCTCTATAAATTGTAATTCAGCCCACATTTTGCAGTTGTGTGCCTGTGCCGGCTGTTCTTTCTCAAACCTCACCCACTGAATAACAAGACTCTGTTGGCCTGAGTAATATTTCTCACACCAAACGTGTTTTCTCAGTTTATTCCTGCTAAATTAGTATGAGCAGCAGAGCAATCTGAAATTATAAACACGTGCTTACAATATGAACAGTTAAAAGTAAACAGGGAGAAAAGCCTTAGAGAACCTGACTGTTTCCAGCTGGAAAAGGGTCCAACATATTTTCTGCTAAATTGGAAGAGAAATTGGCCTTCATCACACATGCTTCCTACAACTGCTTTTTCACCACCATTTTTTTTTAACATAAGTGTGGCTGCTGTCAATTAAATAATTTTTCTCCATCTTTTCGCAGGTTTGCATGTTGTTAATTTTTTGGTTTGGTCCATCTTCAGTGGCAGGGCAATAATGCCAGTGAATTTATACCATTTTTTTATGGTTAACAAAGAGAGTTGGACAAACAATAATTGACTCCTACTAATTGACAATACTTGTTTATAGTTTGATTGTGGGTGTAATGTTTTTCACAAACAGCATACATTTTTAAATTGCTACTGCTGTTATCCAAAACCTGAAGTGTGGTCATTCCACCTGATGCTTAAGAGAATGTTTGAGTTTTATTTTGCGTGATTCAAGCAAAAAGCTAGAATATAAGAATTGTCCATAGGTGTGAATAGTTGTTTCTCTGTTTATGCCCTGCAATTGGCTGGCGACAAGTTCAGGGTGCTTCTCGGCCAAGAACCGTTGGGATAGGCTCTGGCAACGCCCACGCATGACACTAGCGAGGAGAATGAATGAATGATTGGTGAAGCAAGTATTTTATACCTCTGTGAAATTTTGAAAGCACAAGACAAAACCACTTACAGATTTCACATGAGAACATAGAGAACATATGGAAACCCTGCAAAAACGATTATGTATGTACTAAGTCATTTTTATTGAAATTGTGATCCTGCTTTGTCAGATTTTTAAACGGTCATAATTTAAAACTTGACTTCCAAGATATGGAGACAATATCTTAAATACATTATTTACATTTTTTTAATCTTAATGATTTAAAGCTGCACTATTCTACATTTAGGGGCGCTCTGTAGTCTTGATGGCAATAAATTCAAGGAAGAAATGGAAGAAAGGAAATAAATAATGCTCAATACCATGGTTTCAGGTTGAGGCAAGTTGGAATACATCCATTGTAAAGCTAGCCATACATTGAGAAATGTGTCTGAAACGGACAAAACTGTCCGATCGCAATTAAATAAATGAATTAACAACCGACTGTCACACACCTACTGACGAACCCAAACTCACTGCAACAACTCACTTTTCAATACATTGTTTGAGCAGCCCTTGGCAGTACAACTATCGAAACACCTCTTCCGTTCTTTCAACCAATTAATTTTATCAATGTGCAGTGGGTGTAAAAAATGGTTGAATAGAACAACTGCTGTTGTAGTGCCGCAAAGCCCGCTTGCGATTCGACATGTGCAATCACAGCCAAACTAGTCACACACTGTTGGCAATTGATGGAAACTATTCACAGACTCACAAACACTGCACAATGCAACTAAAGAGTTAAGTTGCTTTTGATTGCTCAGTGTGTGAGTGGCTCAAGTGAGTCCATGGATAAAAGTAGGTAAGCGGAAAGAACAAATTCATATAGAATTTTGGCAGTCCTTAGTTGAATCCTGCTTCCTAGTATGGTAAGGATTTTGGGTTCAGCACGTTTTCACTGCATACGTAATTGCCCTTTAGTGGCATTCGGAGCAAACTTGGAACCCATCTATTGCTCATAGAGTGCAGTGGTTCAAACATGCCATTATGATTCATTTGTGGGGCCAACAATGATGCATGAATGAAATACCAGATTTTCAAACTAACGACTTAAGCCTAACCTCAATAAATAAATGGAACGTTTTTATAAATCTCAAAAATAACAATTTTAAAGCTGACTGAAACTCGTGTTAGTAGTTGACCATAATGTAAATATACCTGTCATAAAATTGAGGGGGGAATATATGAAGGCTTGAGGGTTTTACCACTTACAACGGGAATGTCTGTGTTGACATACAATCATTATCCTGCACACTCTAAAAAAGCAAAATGAAAATAAATACAGTGATACCTTAACTCATTTGAGTTATATGCAAGCTTCAATTCTGCCACTGATCGAGTGTATTTAGGAATTGAATCGAACCACAGATTCATGTATTTATTTATTTGTATTTACTTACGTATTCACTTAATGATCTTCTATGTCGTTTTACCAGGATTGCAAGATAATTCCATTTGGATTTGCTTTCCCAAGCTCTTGTCATTGGTTAGAAATAACTGACTTTGAAAGGCCAGTTTTCACATCAATATTACAGAACATTCAATAAGTAAATTAGCTTTACTGCGATTGGGTCTGTGATCTCCTTAATTTGATTTGGAAAACAGGTTTTCTCTGATTGATTAGTTCCCGATATGTGGGTGTCTTGTGGCCACCATCTCGTCATTTTGTTGGCTTCGTCAGAATTCAGCGGGCCAGAATTGTGCTGTGTTTGGCACATTTCAAGGAGTATGGCTTTGTCTACGTAAGCTTTCACACACGCTGGAAATACATTTTCAGGTTTTAAGTCACACAGCCACACATATTGTGCACACACATTGGTCAGTCCCCTCAGCAAGGTTGCACAGCGTCACCATGGAGGCGAAGTTTACAAGAAAATCGGTACAAATGAAAACAAGTCGATTATAATGGCCCACTGGTCATTCTACCCCAGGTGGAAAAATATTTCACGAGGGGAAAGGCCATTGGCAAAATTTTAGGAAGCCTCAGTGCACCCATTGTCGTGGGATGTCACAATTTGTCACAAAAAAAAGAAACATTTTACCACCTCCGTAGTCACGCCCAAAGAGCTCACAGCCAGCAGCAAGCACAGTGTCAAATCTGAATATGATCAATCCAGTGATCACAAATGAAGGAATTCTAACTGTTTCACTTCTTTCGGAGCACAAATAAGACTAAAAATGCTCACATGCTTTTTTTTTTTTTTTTTTAAAACATACCGTACACATTGAATAGGTTTTTCTTTGTAAATCCCAAATCAAACATAATTTCTGTGTAGCACACCACATTAATTCTTTAATCTAGCTGTCACAATAGATTGCATCTTAGAAACGTTTTTGATGTGGTTCCTGCAGACCAGTGGCCTTATACAAGTCATTTTGCCTTGCAGGCCTGTCACACGGAGTAAGAAATCCTCACTAGGGGTTCTTCACTGATGTTTGCATGGACCCTGTCTTTCATAAATACAACGCTTTAGGCTTAGAATGTTAGAAGTGGGAAATCTGGACTTGTTTTGCTTCACATCATATGTATTCTGTGGCTGAAACCAAAAACGATCCACTTTATCGAAAGCAAGGAGTGGCTCTTCAAATGGCGTGTGTGCCTCTATCCAGTTTTGAACATATTCAAAATGGTAAACCTCAAATACATAATCTCACAAAAACACTTCGTTTACCAATATTCTAGAGAGCCCAAATACTTATGTTCAAACATGACTGACACAGAAAAAACAAAAATAAAACAGACAAAAATGATATATGGAAGACACAGTGAAGCATGCATCAAAAATGCAAAAGACATTTGAAAAGATGAACTTCAATGTGTGGACTGTACCAGAGGAAACAATAAAATACCACTTCCAATAGTCAGAACATGTCCCCAGTACACTATACATTTAAGGATCTATTCCTGGAATTTAGTCAGTCATGCTAAATGCATCAACATCTCCTTGCTTTAGTTTCTCATCTCCCATCTCATCTTTGTTACAACTCATAAATGTTTATAAATTCTTCCAAACGTTTCAGTTTACTATTTAACTTCAATTTCAGTTTGGTATTTCCATCTCAAACATCAGATTTACAAGTGGTTTATATTTTACCTGCTGGTGGATTTGTGCGCACGGGCTGCTATTGTACGCAGGGACAGTGCAGCTCCAGACACTGTGAAACACGGCCTGCTTTCTGACATACTTGTGGCCTGAACCTCAAAACCTTTCCACTGAAAAATACAAGCAAATGTCCCAAGATCAGCATTAGAGGTTGTCTCCACTCTATTCAGCCATTCATTTATTTATTTTTTTTGCCTCAGTTACATGCTCAATCCAGGACTTGGGATCTGCACCACGGTATCAAAGAGATTGTACTGGACATTTTGAATTATTAGAGCAGTGCAAAGATATTTAATATTTTCTCAAAATAAATACTGAAATGGATTCATCTAGTAAAGTTATATTTTATTGATATTATTGTCCTTGCCAGTGTCCAAGTCAGTGATCTAAAATAACTATATTTTCAAATTTTCTTTTTTTATTATTTAAATGTTATTGATAGTCCACAGTCAATAGCCAACTCAAAAAAAGACAGAGAATTAGCTTTCCAGCCACAAAGTTCATTACTTTTGCCAAGATGTCTTTCCTTTTCTCTCAGTGTCGTATTTTTTTAGCATGCAGTAATGCAAATCCAATGTTATTCTTGCAGAATTTAACAGAAAGAAATATGTCCAAGTGTAAGACAGCAGGAGAAAATGCAATAAAAGCAGCTGAAAAGATTTACTGGCCACAACATTATAATACACCTGCACAAGATGATGAAATCCAATAAATGGGCCATAAAATAGATGAGTTCTGAGTCTTGGCATTTTTTAGGTTTGATTTAACAGTTTCATAACGCTGTCATTGATGAAGATCTCCACATCATGACTTTGACATCATCATTAAATTGCAGCTATTTAAAGTTAACTAAACGGCCATTGAACAAGAACATATTTTAT
Source organism: Syngnathus leptorhynchus (assembly GCF_054491065.1). Lineage (NCBI taxonomy): Eukaryota > Metazoa > Chordata > Actinopteri > Syngnathiformes > Syngnathidae > Syngnathus > Syngnathus leptorhynchus. The sequence goes on from NC_141202.1 coordinate 9,201,070, forward strand.
ATATGAACATATTTTTTATTTTTATATTAACAAGTAGCTCCAACTGCTACCTGGCTACCTGAATTCTCCTTAATTCATGTGACGGACCACACTTCCTTCATTCACTTTGTATGAATTATAAGCACACACACACACATACACACACATACACACTCACACTAACCTTGGATATGAAACCTAACGTTTTGAACAGATGACAAACAACTTTTTTTGCACTGAATTGGGCTTGATTAATCTCTGAAGTTCAAAATCAGGTGACCAAATTCAACTTTGCTTTCCCAGTCCTCATCCCTGAAGACCACTTTAGGGCCACTTAATGAGTTCAATCTGCTTTACATCTATGTATATTGGCAATAAGCATACCCTCAAATGACTCTTCTAGCACACACAGTTAAAAATATCTTTTAAATATTGCAACCATGGCAGCATCAATTGACTGGCTTTCACATGATTATAAACGAATGCTTGTACTGAGCCATCTTAGCTCTTGCATTGTTTTGAGTGAATCTGTCCAGAGAAAAGATTATAAACCAATGCTTGTACTGCGCCGTCTTAGCGCTCGCATTCTTCTGGGTGAATCATTTCAGTGAAATCTAATATCCATGGCCAATGAAGTAGGCATGCTCTGCTCTGTCTTTCAAGGTTTGTTAATTTTTTATTATTTTTTTTTTTTGTTCATTCGTAGTGTTTTATTAAGTATTGTCATAGGGTGCTGCGTTGTATCTGCACAGTTGCGTTGTCACTGCTTGGGATATTTAAGACTTGGCGAGGATGAACTGACATTTCCCATATTTGAAGAGACTGGACTTTTTTCCGGTGAATGCAATGCATTACACAGATCACACATTCTGGAAAATGGCTGTCTATATTGAACTATTTGTCTTCCACAAGTAACTTGAGCTGAGACAAGTCACTGGATTTTGGGGTTTTTGACGAGTTTCTTAACTGAATCATTGTAGATGCCAGCTCTGACCACAATTATTATATTCACTTCACATTCATAACTAATCAATATTTAGAAGGGTAAACGAGGTTTGCATGAGTGACCAATTCCTGAATTGGATGTTTGCTTTGACTTCAGCTTATAAATGTTTCATGACTTTTTTTTATTCTTGTGCTCTCTTCATATACATTTAAATACATGTGTTTTTATTTTTATTTTATTTTTCTCCAAGATTTCCCTTATTGATTGACTCATTCATCTTACAAATCACTTTATCGTCACAGGCATGCTGGATAGGTCCCAGCTGTCTTTGGGCGCTAGGCGAGGTACACCCTGAACTGGTCTCCAGCCAATCACATGGCACACTGACAAACAGCTCTCAGAATCACACCTATGGACAATTTGGAGTGGTCAATTGGTCTATTTCCTGACAATTAAAAGTGACCTCTACTGTATATGTCAATGTACATTATGCCTGAGTAGTTGTTATAAGTGCCCTATGATTGGGTGGTGACTCGTTCAGAAGGTACCCCTGATTTCATCCGAAATACGCTAAGATAGACCCCATCTCATTGTCACGTCCGTGCCAGAGGGACCTCGGCCGGCAACTTCCCTTAGCCACACCCCTTCGTCACCGTAATGTGTCACCTGCTCCCCCTTGTTATCCCATGTATTTAAACCCTGCCCATGTGTTTCTCCCTGTTGGTGTCTACTGTTGTCTCCCGTCTGTGCCTGGGCCTTGTGTTCCTGTCCAGCTGGTTTATTTCCCCCCCTGGTCTTGTGTGGAGGCTCACGGGCAGAATCTGTTCTGTGTCCGAGTAGACTTCTGTTTGCCTTTCTGCTGTCCGTGAGTCTCTGTCCCGTCTGTGTCTTTGTTTGCCAACCTCCCTTCCCGTCAATGAACCCCGGTCCAAGCTGCATTTGGTCGCCCTGCTCATTCCATTCGTAATACTCATTCGTGAATGTCTATACCCTGACAAGTGGTGTAGAAAGTAGGTTGATGATTTGTTTAGTCATAAGTTAACACAGTAATCACAACAAAGGTGGAAATAAAAGCAATCCTTTGGGTTTGCTAATTATTTTTACTCAGTCAAAAAAATGGGGCAAATGAAACCTATTTAAACCATTATTTTATTCATCTTAACATAGCTATGGATGCATCTCAACACAAATAGATTTTCAGTTTGTGGGATTTAAGGTCTTCACTTTGTTTTCCATCCTTTGCTAATTTGCCTCTCTTTTATGTCCTGCAGCTACCTATGGAGCGTACCCCATCTGTAAAGGTTGCTCAGTGTGCTCCAGAGACAATGGCTGTGTAAACTGCCAGCCCAAACTTTTCCTGTTTCTGCGAAGAGAAAGGATGAGACAGTATGGCGAATGTCTTCATGACTGTCCAGCTGGTTACTACGGCATGCGCAGCCCAGAACTTAACATGTGTTCCAGTAAGTGATACTGTTCAGCCTTTTTTTGTCCTGCATGCCGACTCTGCAGTTTGCCACTACCTCCTTCCACTACCTTCCACTACTTTCCTCACAAAACCAGTTTCAGAAATCTATGGTCACTATTTGCTTCATGCAGTACATCCCATCTCCTTTGCATATATGATCAGGGTGTTGATTTGGGCCTCGGTAATGTTGGTTGGCTCACCTTTCAATAGCAGCGCAGTAGTTTAGGGGCTATTGGTGGGAAATGGAACAGCCAATCCACAGTATCCTAAACATTAACAATGACATACCAGGGCGGTATCAGGATCTTAGCTGTTTCCAGGAGTGCCATGCATCCAGCTTAGTGATAACTGCCTCCAGTACCCCCGATCACCAGTGGCTGTTGCCTTTACCTTCCACATTTCTTATCTAGTTCACCCATATATATATATATATATATATATATATATATATATATATATATATATATATATATATATATATATATATATATATATAATATCTTACACGTCATTGAATACTGTTTAAGTTACGAAGATGATGGGCATATTAGCATAAAGGCATGAAGCTAATGTCTCTTGGCAATTTTTTTGCAAGCTTGCAAATTCACCAGACTGTGTTATTTATTGGCAGTCATAGTCATTTTGGACTTTGAACATCCAGCCAGTTACAGCTGACTTTTCCAGATACCACGCCATCAAGTGTATTTTGACTACTGTGTGATAAAGCATTAACTTTCAAGTGTAAGTACAGTTTGAATATAAGCAATTTCTATAACTCTATTACTGTAATAAAATTAAACAATTTTTTTCTCCAGTTTTAAATGGTCTTGATACGTGCACTGTTTTAGACACTCAATACTTTACTTGAACATTGACTTTTTTGATAATATAGTTCCTAACCATTATGTATTTTGTTTATTGGAAACTTTTTTTATGCAGAACAAAAAAAAGTACTTCCAGAAATTCTGTAAACCATAACAATAACTGGCGACATTTGAAATATTAGCAATTCTTGTTGAACTTTAGATCCAAAAGACATTCATCATTCCATCTTTTATATGGGTTATCTTCACTTTTGTTGTGAGTGTGCTGGATCTTGACGCTAAGCAGGGTACACCCTGGACTGGTCGCCAGCCAATGACAGACTCCAAAACCCAATTCATGGAATGTTTCCCTCACCTCCGCATTTAGAACTATTTTAACGTGAAAAAAAGAGTTGAAAGGGAGAAATTGCACAAGAGTATGAGAGAGATCCTTTATGGGTTTACCTGGGGCAGAAGGTGTTGGCTGAGTGTTTCTTGTGAAAACAGAGAGGAACTTGAACTTATGGTTCTCTAAGACAAACTCCCGGCAGACATACAAAAATGAAGCCAAGTGGAAGGTGCCAAAAGCTTTGGGCACAATAATATGAACATGTAGGAACCATTGGAAGATTCCTCAATATTTTCACCCAACTATGCTGACTTTAAAAGACCTAGTATATCCACTTTCATGACATAAACAATAATCTTCAGAGGGCAGGAGAGAAGATATCACAAGTATGACCTTGCAGAAGACTTTATGGACAAAAGTAAAGCAATTCCAATATTATTTTCTGGAAACAGTCCAATTGCAAGAAACTCCATATATGTCCCCAGGAGCATATCCATGGTGCATGCTGCAGTAAGACTTGCCTGTAGCTGCTCTATTGCTCATTGGACAATCAAAATACATTTTAAGTCTTATTTTATGTGTTCACCTGCAACTGCATAGAGGCTGAACATGTACAGATGAAGGTGTACATCCTGCACTCCTGTTGTGCTTCTGCTTGCCTGGATAAAGAAAAATAATTAGGCAAGGAATTAGCTTTTAAACTTACTTTCCTTTCTTTTGCTGGCAAGTCACAGAAACATACACAGAGATGGTAATTTTCTTTTATACACTATCTGACTTCATAGAGTTTTATGAAATAATTAGTTAATTTAGACAAATTACAAAAATAATATACTAGTGACTGTCACATTACGGTCCATTTTATTTTACAAGCACTTGATTGTGTTAAAAATGATTAAATGTTTGTCTTGAAGACTGAGTTTTACATTGCTGAACAAACTCAAGTTAAGCCCCTGGTCATATGATTGTGATTCATGACAAAATTGATGATGCTGACATATTACTCTTTTGCTAATCTTATTCTGGCCGTCTCTTACTTATGCATTACGATCACAAATACAGTACACGGTAAGTTACTTGTTTGTTGATCTGGCTACCATGAGCAGAGATTACAGTAATGTCAATACTGACTGTTCGACCCACTGCCCACAATTCACTTATGTGTTTATATTGAGCTTTCTGAGATTTAATAGGATATTAGAAGAAAAGCACATGGCTATTTGTGAAAGCTGACTCCAAATCGGTTTGAATACATGCTCCTACTAAATAACTTGATGCCTCTGCCTATTTATTTTGGGTGTTTGCTTTGCAGAAGTCTTTTAGTAGCTAGGGATAGCTCTATTATGTCATACTCGTATTTCCCCAGGGGTGCTTATTATGCACTGAGTGGCAGCCCCACTCCAATGTTTGTGGATGTTATTTCACAGATTGACAGGAACTGTGTCGAATATGTAGCAATAGTTACATAGTGGGTTGCTTTTTGTATATCCAAATTGATGTCACATTTCATACGACCTCAGTTTTTTTAGAGTATATTCCCAAGAGTATACTTTGCCATCACAAACAAGCTATTTTACTGATGGAAAGTCAACAATCAATACCTTTTTTTTTTTCTACATTTGACAATGTGTTGAGAAGCGCAATTTCCTGGACACCCCCCACTGCTATTCACATACACATATAGGCTAGCCACAAAGATAGTTTCTCTTACCCCTCTGCAGTGTTCAGTAACTACACAAAAACCTCAGATGTGTTCGCTGCCAAACAGCAACCAGGAAACAGCAAACAGGATTGACAACCTTGTGGAAGCAGGGTTGACATAAAATAGTGCTTTCTGTGGAAAATGTTCTGTGCCACGCTATATTATTATACGCTATATATATTATATTACTGCCTTTGTTGAGATGTCCACGACCGACCAGCATCCAATCTGACCAGGTCATGGCATCACCAACATCTTGGAAACAGCTTAAATAAAATAATGCTTTCCTGGGAAATATGCAGTGCCACTCATACCGACCGTAATTTCCCTTTAACTGCCTTTGTTATACAATACAATACAATACAATACAATACATCTTTATTTAGATAGCACTTTCACAACAATTTTCACCATAACAAATTTTCCGGGTATTTCACACTGCTTCGGATAAAAATTATTATTATTATCATTAATAATAATAATAATAATAATAATAATAATTATTATTATGATTATCAATGATACCTTTTTAGGCCACTGTCTCACACACAGGACTAAGTTGTGTTTGTGGTGAATGTCAGCCATGTGCCATGGCCACACATGAGCACATGAATCTTTTGCACAAAATATTGAATTGTCGGCTTTGGTAGCAAGAAATGTTTCTCTCTCTGTGTCTGAATTGTCCTCATTCAACTTTTTTCTTCTGCAGTCAAATTGTGAGATATTTCCCTTACATTGCCTGGCAAGCAAAGTGATCGGTTGATTTTAGCTTGTTTATTTTTCCAATACACATTACATTTAATCATCACAAATTTATAATCCATACTTTCCGAATTGGCCAATAATATAATGATCCCAACAAACCAAGCCCTGCTCTCAGGGAATAACAGCCAGATGACGAATTATAAGGTTCGAAACACTGAAAATGCATAGTACTATAAAAAAAGATGCTGTCTGTCTGAACCTCAGACAGTGGTGTGTGTGCACGCTGCAGCTGGCAGATCTTGGTATATCATTGACTATATCTTTGCATAAGAAAACAAGCAGAGCCACTAAGATGTCTGCTACCATCACGTCATTCCTTCTCAAGGACACTGTGATTGACAAAAACACCACCTTTGCTTCACCAAGTTTGACATTGACATGTAGAGGTGCACCCATGTGGAAAAAAAACAGCATGGAAGGAGTTGGGAGGAACATGGCAGCTCTGGTCTTTGCCGTGAACTTTTGTCATCCATAGCTCTGCATGTCATGGCTGAGTGGCAGTGAGCAAGCCAAAGCTTCCATGTCAGCCAAACCCCAGGTCTAGAGAGTAGGTCAGAGCTGTTCTACTCAGCTTGGAGGCAAAGAATGGAAAAAATAGGGTTTGTTTTCCTTTTCACATTGCCAGGTCTTTTAGGAAATGGACACTCCTGCTATGCAACATCAGGTCTGGTCGGCTTTGAGGAGAAGTCTGAGATGAGTGCTGTGACAAACCATATGCTGCTCAGATATATTAAAGGCCTGGTTTGGAAATCGGGAAATTAATCCGTCTTTTCCAGGATATATTAGCACATTTTCTCCAAGCAGTGCATATTCTTATAAATAAACTGCATGATTACACTTGACGCTGTTGGCCTGCAGAGGAATAAAATTTAACTGGGGCTGACATGAGGTTTTGCGTGTCCTTGATACAATTGGTACACTTCCTCCTCAAACCCAGGCTTCTGCCAAGCATGTACCACTTTGTGACAAGTGACGCTTGATGACTCATGTCTCAAGTTAAAATGCATCTGAATCCGAAAGTCACGCAGTAACAATGACATCGCAATAATCCCGGTGCATCAACATCTTTCAAATTTCCTCTCACAATGCCAACATCTTTCTCTCGTCACGCTGTAACTCACAGGCAGAGCACCGCTAGAAGATAATGATGGTAATGTGTTTAAGTCCTAGGAACACCGGACCATCAGTGAGATCTGATGACCTCATTATTTCTCATTAGTTTCCCAGAGGCACCTAGATGAAGCCTTTAAAGGTGATCCAGAGGTTAATCCCACTGGGAGAATGAACCCGCTCCCCTGTATCTGTTTGTGGAGCTGCTCAACAATCCACTGACTTGGCCAGCAGACTTGCTGGTGGTCAATGTGGGACATTTTCCAGTGTCGTAGATAGCCTACACTGTCCTAGATAGCCTTTTGCCTGATAACTGGACAGAGGGATAGCTGTCTGTTATAATGATCTCTTCCCTACTCATTCCATTCTCTGATGACCTCTGATCCACAAGCTCTACCTCTCTGCATTGTCGGTTCCAAGGAGCCTCATCGATGTGCCATCCACCTCATCCATCTCATGACGGGGATATCTTTACTTATCTTTTATTTAGAAAAACTGTCCAAGCATTTTTTTTTAGTTTGATATTGTTTAATCCTGTTTTGTACTGATACTCTATCTTGTATTGTTTGTCCATACCTGGGGATTGCGCAACAGACTTTGAGTGCTGGAGAGTACTGCCAGATGTTTTCTCCCTTATTATTATTGCTGGTGATGACAGGCCTGGGAGGTGTGAAGGGTAAAAGACAGTGTTGCGCTTTCTAATTTGTTTTTTGATTTATTAGCTCCCCAAATTTTCCCTGAATTAAGCTCTGTTTATATTAAACCAGTTTTATTCACGTAGGACTTGATGTGTAGCAGGAAAGGACATATATAGTCTTACCTCATTTTACTTTCACACATTTCTAACCATTCTACTTATTGTAGGGTCACACATAGAATTAGATAAGAGAAAAATTCATTGCATATGTGAAGTGATTTCAAATTTAATTTTTAATAACAAACATTTATGGGAATCCTATTGATATTGCTATTCGTGTTAATATACGTATGTTCAGTGTTGCAACACTTTTCCATATGTTATGAACCTTTATCACACAAACTGATTGTGTTGTGTTTGTGGGTTTGTGTATCCATGGTTTGTTTACACTACTCTGAAAAGCGTGAGACCAGAGTGAGTGGGCCGAGGCCACAATTTAGGGTTCAAAGTAATGCGGGGAGGGACCCTCTCGTTTCGGAGGAATGTCGTGGAGGAGGCATGATGGTTAGTTGGAGATGGTGTAATTAAGGGGTGGGATTGTGAGAGCCTTCCTTTTCCTGGGCCTTGTAAGGGTCACAGATTAAAGCACAACCGTCCGCGCCTATGGCTTTTACACATGGAAAAATCACAGTAACAACATTTAAGATACTCAAGAGATAATGCCCAGTTGAACTGACATGCAAGACATAGTGACTGGAAGACTGTACCTGTACCTTAGGGTTCTCTAACTGAAATGGATGTCAGTGTGAAATTAAGTCTTGTTTCTGCCAAGCATTACCGGTACCGTAGGTGCAAGTTTAGTACAGTGTACCACATTTTGGTTACCAATGTCAAAAGATGGTAAGATTGCGTTGAACACATTGCAATCACTGACTGGTCGATGTCATCATTTCTGTGGGACATGACTCAAATACGAAGAACACTATGTGTCATGAAAAGCATGTGGTGAATTATGACAGGACAGCAACTCAAAGCTGCTTGTGTTTTTGTTTATAGATAATAAAAGCACCAAGCACTGTCCTGAAATCATCTTATTTGCAGTATGGCAGACAGCTCACAAACAAAAAAACACAAGCGTGTGATGCTGTGGTGTCTGACTGAGCACATCATGTATCTTTTACAAGAGTGTGCACATAATTTCACCCAAACCCTGTCATATTCCATCCTTTGACTTTTTGTATTAGTAAATTCAAAAAGATCATACACAGATGAAAATCGGATATTGGTTATAGAAACTGACATGGTTGGCAGCAGTGGCACATCGTTCATAGCCTAAAGGAATGTATTCATCCTACCGCAGTACACCGTTAGATCAGAACGTGACCTTCCTGTTAAGTCTTCTTTCATGCTTTGACACTGTTCTACTCACTTCTCTTACAGCATTTCTTCCATTTCTGTTTTCAAAAGTTGGTCATCAAACAACAGTTTTTGTACTACTTAAGCATGCTTCCGTAAACTCTAAAGTACAGCACTATGTGACTGAAGAGGTGGAGAGAGACACTGCATTTTAGTGGGAGGTGGTAGGTGGCAGAAAAATCACTTTTACAAAATTCACTGAAAATCACAGAAATTGAGAAGAGCTGAAATTTTTCTTTACCTACACTGTTGGTCTTTGTTTACAGTGTTTTATATATTGTTGAATTCATTCAACAGTTTTGTTGGTTTGATGTTGCACTATTTACAGTGTTCTATCACAATCTGGCTCACATTCCTTATGGAGGAAATATAAGGCAGATAAATGTTTACAATTCTGAAATGTACTGTTGTGATCTGAACTTCACTGTTCTGTACTGGATCGCTTAATGGATCTTTTACTTTTATGTAAAGAGAACTAGGAGCTGGTGCAATCTGCTGTTGAATTGTAGGCCAGTTGGACATCATTGGTGTTTCTGCTTATTTTTTGTTCTCTCAAAAGAAGAAAAATAACTCAGGATTGACCATGCATTGGTGAGAAGTCATTCACAAGGCACTGGCAGCTTTTCTCGAGGCACAGACTGTGTAATCCACCCCCCAACCCCTGAAACTCCAGAGCTCTCGATCAACTCCAGATGAGAGGGCTGATCAGCTGGACCCTAATGTCTCTTTTTCTCTCTCCAGGGTGCAGGATAGAGAACTGTGAGTCTTGCTTCAGTAAAGACTTTTGCACCAAATGCAAGTCGGGTTTTTACCTGCACAAAGGGCGATGCTTTGACAAGTGCCCCGAGGGCTTTGCCCCACTGGAGGACACCATGGAGTGTGGAGGTAAACGACACAAAAGTGAAACAAACGCACATGTTCATATGTTCTATATTATTTATTGGTATTCTCTAAATATTCAAAACAAGCAGTCCACAAGCTTATGTCATTGTCGTAAAGTTCCTTCACCCAGTACTAAAGCTTGATCTGAGGTCTATGCATTGCTTCTAAATGACATTCTGCTGTGGTTTCCCCACACATCACTTTGTCTGTCCACAGAGGGCTGTGAGGTCGGGCAGTGGAGCGAATGGGGAGCTTGCACCAGAAGAAACAAAACCTGCGGCTATAGGTGGGGTCTGGAGACCCGGACGCGGCATATTATAAAGAAACCACCCAAAGACACAATTCCATGTCCCACCATTGCTGAGTCCCGCAGGTGCAAAATGGCCGTGAGACACTGCAGAAAAGGTAAGAATGTCACACAGCAATGTTAAAGTGCTTTGTGCAGCTTCCGTATGCAATGAAAAGTTCACACTGCAATTTAAAAGAAAATAGACGACTTCCAATCCCCGACACGGACGTTGTCCACCCTCTCACTGCTCCACCTGTCTCATGTAACCTCGACACACCACATTGTTTTTTCTTCCTCTCTGCTATTGAGGTTTTCTCTGACGTTTCCGTGCATGAAATATCAGTTATTTTCCATTGCGGGCTTGAAGGCAGTTTTCTTTCTGAGGTATATTTTCCCCCCATTTTCCCAATTCCCTTCTTAAGGACGATCTGGAGGTTACCTCAATGGTTGCCTCTGTTTCCTCCCGTCAGTTTGAAAGTTATTTGTGGTGTACATTGTGAGTGTGTCAGATCATTAAATGAGAAGTCAAATCTTAAGCAGAAATGGCTCAACACACTATTTGGTGTGATAGCTGCCGTTTAAACATAAATGTACTAAATCTTAATGTATTCTCTTGTAAACATTCTTTTAGTTTCAGTTTAGTCTAATTTACCAAACAAGAAGGCAATTACAGAAGCAGATAACATTTAGGCTGTCAAGTAAAGAAAATAAAATGCCAAAGAGATAGAGGGAAGATCTTGAATGCAGGCATGTTTCAGTGAAGTGTTGCAAGAGTTAATAAACCTCAATAAACTGTTGGTTTCTCATGTTTCAACGATACAGAAGCCGCTGCTACTGCTGCTGGAAACTGTGATTCCACCGCACATTTATTTCTTAGCGCATGTCCTGTTTGTCAGGGAAATTCTCCCCCCCCCCCCCCCCCCCCCACCCCACATACCTCCAAATGCTTTTGCCTTGTCTGCTTGACTTTACTACTATCTTTGATTAAAAAGTTGTTTTGTAATCATGGTTACCGCAGTAAATGATCTCAGACATAAAGGTGCTGATGAAACTTTATTCCCAAGTCTGAAGTACAAAACTGTTTTCATTCAGTTCTTAGAAACTAGCTGCAGATTCCCTGTTCATCCCTCACAAAGTTGCTGTTCCCTACTTACGTGGTTACCGTAAATCTCAGTGCAATTTTTTTTTTTTTTTCTCTTTTTTTTTTTTTTACTGAGTAACATCTCTGTTGCGCGGGTTTAAAGCTGTGTGTAAAAATGTCACTGAATGTACATCCCAGCAGTTCCTAACCTTGCGACATGTTTTAATAGAGGTCCATTTCATACTCTGGCATGTGTTATTAATTCCCCACTGCTTAACTGCCTGTGAAAATCCCCACTTGACAAAAGCCAATGAAACTTAATACTCTTTGCTTTAAATAAATACAATGTAGAAAATGTAGGCTGCTGAAGCTGAGTGGGATAAAGAAGTAAAAAAGATCACTTTCCACAAGACGTACTATTTTTATCATATTGCACGAGAGCCTTAGAATGCAGGTGATGGGTGATGTGTTGCAGCCAGTTTGACCAGATAAAGAGAAAAAAGATCTCACCATTCACCTCCAGACCTACTTGAAATATAAGCTTAGAAATCTGTAAGAGGGTTTTATCGTGGTCAAATGTGAAAAATAATCTATAAATCTGCATAATTCTCTTGACGCTATACACAAATGTGTTGGTTAAGCGCAGAATTATGTAACCCCATATGGATTCTGTGAATTAAACAGAAAGAGGAATTAAAACAAAGCGGCAGAGGTAAGTATATATCACTTATGGGAATGCTTATCTGATCTTGCATTTTTAAGCATCTGAAATACACTGGACTTTATTGATGGGTCTCTGTTTTCAAGCTTAGTCGAGACATACAGGGACGATGTGGCTGATCATATTCGTTTCCTTGTGTCTGGAATGACCTAATCCCTCTGAGAAACTAGCATGGAAACTAAAGTGCAGATAATGTCAAGAGGCAACTTGTTTTTACAGCAAATGTTAAGACGGGTGCAAACCGTGTCTGATGTGTTCCATACAAGTTGCAGGTCAGTGTAAACAGCATACATCGCTCGCACTGCTGGGATTCATTAGCTAGTGTTGCCACAATAACAGTGTCTTGATTCTTCACTCTAACCTAAAGCTGAGGGTTCATCCTTTATGTGGAGGAAATATGAAATATGTGGTGGTATCAACCATATGTTGTTTTCATCCAAACTGTCAAGCTGCATTTAAGAAAACCTTTGAACTTTGACAATTTATTGTGCTCCCACCAGATGGATTATACTTTTTTAAGGAATAGATGTTTGTAACTTTTCACCTGTATAACCTGTAGGATTTTTGCTGTATAATTTTATATATTCGGGTTTTAAGCGAAAGAACCTGTAAGGTTGCCAAGTGTCTCTTTGAAGGTTGATTGAACAAAAAAAATCAACTCAGTAATACTGAGAATCAGTCGGCGGCCCTGGCCTCGTGTATGTCAGTCAGCTTCTGGGGGTTTGCTGGGTGGACGCAAATCATCTCCTTTGAGGCGGAAATACATCTTATTTTCAACAAACATAAACTCAGATTCCTTTTTTTTTTATTTTTTTTTTTTTATAAATACTGGCACCTCCAATACATCCATGTTGATGCTGCATCACCTCAAGGCTGTCAGGGTTATTGATCTGTGTCTGTGTGTGTGTGCGTCCGTGCACGTGTGTTTTTCTTTTAGAATTTACTTAAAACTCGGAAATGACGCACATTGCTCAGAGGCTTGCCCCACGCTATCAGCGCGTATTTAAATGTCGTTCTCCTGTCGCTTATAAGCCCGCGAAGTTGCGCATTTGAGAAAGGTGAAGCGCAAAGTGGCGAGGAATCACCGTACTTACAACAATGTGTTGAATAAAAAGTATTCTGGCATGGTGTAGGTCCCTCTTTTGTAGCCAAGATCCACATAAATCCATTGTTCTTGTTTGAAGTATTGCATTTTTGTATCATGCAAAAAACTATAGCAGTATTATTATGGGTGGTGAAATATGACACAGCCCTTTTAGAAACAAAACACATGTACGTTGTGTAAGAACAAACATGCTGAAGCACAAACACTCTGCTCCAATTGAGGCAGGATGTACCTCACAGATTGCTGACAGTCATACAAAGAAGTTTGATAAAAAAATATGGAATATATGATTAGATTTAGCCAATGAATTTGATACTTGTACCTGAGCATCAGGCTCTTGTAGGGGGTTTGATTTCTTATCTATGTCACCAGAGACACTCTTTATGCTGTGGAGGCCAAGCCTCCCCCATATCCAATCTTCTGTCATTCAAGTTCCAAGGTGCTGTCAACACAAATGCTTTCTGCATACAATGCATGTGATAATAAGCATGATAACTGCTTCTGTTGTCATCAAAATCATCTTGTTCTTTTTGCCACACTTTTACCACATGACCTACACTTTCACTTTAGAAGACGGTATAGTCTGCAGTATTTTGCTTCCATCACTCCTCCAGAGAGCAACGTAGAAAGACTTATTTGACCATGTTGAAGACCATTGGATATGTCTGAGAAAGGGGGAATGTTTATTTACTTTAGTCTTTGTACTAGTCTCGCACAAGAAATAATGTAAATCCAGATCCAAACCCTGTGAGGATTTGTTTGACTGATGGGATCCATGCCCAGGTCTGTCTGAAGCTAGTCTGACTTTGGGGTGAATCTACTGTGCTCTGCCCCCCCTCTGGTCATCACTGTCTGTGAGCCATCTGCTTCAGAATATCTGCCCCTGAAAAACAATGTATATAGATCGGCCCAAATCCACTCTGCGGAGAAACACAGAAGCATTTTAATATCTGGCAGGGTATGTGTATGAACAAAGAGGGGGGCGTGCACAACTTTAGATTTTATAAGACAACAATTATGTGATGAAAGTCAAGTTGACATTAATGACATCATTATCGTGTGCTTTTTTCAATAGTGTTTTTTAAAACCACTTAAAAAAATTAAAAACAAATAAGATTTAACAAATACCCTGAGTAGAGAATGCTCTAAAATCATCCATTTTTATTGACAATGGACAGCTCATATACAAATTTTACACACAACTTGTACATTAAAACATAACATTATTGTATGATGATATTTCCAGCCAGAGAAAAATCTTCTCGCTTGATGTGCTTACCAGTGGGATAGTCAGGTAACCTTTGCACAACTGGATCACCCTCGTCTGCACAAGGTATCCTGTCTTGTCAGGTCAGTTTGTATCTCGATGCAGGACATCCCAGTGTGACTCCTTTCTCTTTTTATCACCACCATTCCTTGCAATTTTGCAAGGTGAATCGGTGAGATAAAATCTCTATTAAAAATAATTGTAAAACTCCAAAGCTCAGCTCCAAAAAAGAGAACCAAGAAATCTGTGTATAGACAAGTAATGCAGTTCTTAGTTCTCTACTAGCAGTTTCAATGTATTTCCTCAACAGCATGACTCAACCTGTGACCACCATCTGGTTCCAATATTTAAGGTGTTACAGAAGAGCTACTGTGACCCCCCTTTGTTGTCTTCTACAACCGCTGATTACCTTTTTACAAAGTACTAAGTGCTTCCATACCTAAATAAATACTAGGCTGCTCTCATTTTGAATTAACTGTCTTGAAACAGTGTCATGGTCCTGATG
The DNA here is from genome assembly GCF_054491065.1 of Syngnathus leptorhynchus. Taxonomy (NCBI): domain Eukaryota; kingdom Metazoa; phylum Chordata; class Actinopteri; order Syngnathiformes; family Syngnathidae; genus Syngnathus; species Syngnathus leptorhynchus. The sequence goes on from NC_141202.1 coordinate 9,216,092, forward strand.
GCTTTATACTGTATGGAGCGGCCATCTTCATGCCACATGCATGAGCCATAAACATGAAGCTTGAAGGTGCTAGATGAAAGAGTTAGTTATGCTATTGGCACCTTACTCTTCATTATTGTTATTTGGTCATTTCAATGCAGGATGACAGAAGAGGGTTGCCAACTGCATGTTTTTCAGGACTCTTCACACTCCAGTTGAGTTATGGTTCAACTAAACTGCATGTACACAAACACATGAAATAAGATGATTGTTTTGCACTAAATCCAACGGTGATAATGTTTTTGGACAGCTGCTTTCTGATCAACACACAATATATGTCCTGTACAACTTAAACATCACGGCTGATGTTTGCACTTGGCCTGATTGTGTCACTTGTGAATTTGAAGTGCATATTCATATTCACAGACATCACACATTGGATCATGTTATTTATAGTATGAATCACTCACTCACTGAGATCTTACGAAAATGAGGAGCTGCCATAAACACCCGCAGGTTATATGCAAACAAAGTGGCAACAAACACAAGAAGAGGAGAAGGCACCAAGAAATACCCTGAACAAGTGTTTCCCATGATGCCATGTGCTGCAAGTTAAACAGTTTCCCTCTATTTCCCCCTGCTGAGCAGTATATGGGCTGATATTACCCATGACGTGTTTAAGGCTGTGAAGCGGACCTTGGAAAGTATTTCAATTGATTGGCAGTTTAAGCATTTTTTTTTTTTTTTACACCCTATGATACATACGTCAAACTCAAGCCTGCCGGGAAAATCCTCCCCTGCGTATCATATGTCCCAAGAGACCAAGAAGTTAATATTTTTATTTTGAAATACAGATATCTGCCCATTTTTACCGTGACCATATTCTAGATCCCACAATGCAAGTTCTGTAGTACAAAAGCATTTCATAATTCTAATGTATTGTTGTGTGGATATATTCAGTCATTAGCTATTAATTTTAATAGCTTTGTAAATAAATATTAAATAAATAGATTTATTAATTCATTTAGAGAGAGAGAGACACAGAGAGAGAGCGACAGAGAGATAGATAGATAAATAAATATGGTGTTTGAAAACTCAAACCCCAAACCCCAAAGTCTCGACTGATGGTTAACAAAGGGTAAAATGTGTTTATATGACATGCAGAAACAAAGACAGATGCTTTGAAATAGAAAATGGACCACTTAATGGTTGAATGGTCAATTGAAACCATTTGAACTTAATTTAATTGGAACATTTTGGATCAACCTAGCAGGCAGTACTTTCCACCACAAAATAAGGAAATATTTTAGTTTTTGTATTACTCCCATGACGATCCAGAAACATATAGAATAAATGCCAAAACACATTGAAGCTGTTCTGACTGCTTGGTCTATTTTGTTACCCAACTATATTTTCAATCTAACCCTGTTTTAAGGAGGCCCAGTGTCAGGTTTTTTTTCACCTCATATTTAGATAGCCCATGGTCTGCCAGACCTCCACTACAGTGCTGCTGACAATTCTCCAGTCGGCAACAAAACTTTCATCAAATCCCACACCATATAGATGAGGAATCATATGCATCCGTTCTTAAGCAGACTGTGAGAAACAAATAAAACTCACCAAGAAACAATAAAATCGACCTCACAGGCAGAGTAAGTCACCAACCACATTAGGAACACTTTTTCTTGGTTTTGTTTCGACTCCTTTCCCGTCTCAGATAGGAATGACACTGGCTTGCTTGTTCCATTTCACTCTGCTTGAGGAACAAACACGCATGTCATAGAGAAGGATGCGGCGTACATAGTTGAGAGCAGCACTTCATGAAGTCTGCTTCCAGTGATCTGACTTGTGGAGAAAAGAAGGAAATTTGAACAAGGGTGCTCGAAAACATCTGGTGCACAGTTGCAGAAACTCAGACTCAGCCACCAGAAGCTCATTCTCGGCTCCCCCCCCCCCTTGCCTGTCTATCTCTATATCTGGCCGTCAGTTTTATAGAGACATTACAGCTTTTAATTACATCTAGTGATTCAGAGCGAGACTTTGGATTCTGACCCAATCTTGTCCACGGGCAATGAGCCAGGGTGGAGACTTTGAGACACAACAAAGTGACAAGTATAGACCTGTTTTCTTTAGTTGTATGCACATCTTAGTGATTTTCTCTGAGTTTGTGCACGTGGGTGTTTATGTGCATCTCAACTACACGATAACAAATACAGGGGGCAACTAAAAGTAGAACCTTTATGGCACTAAGTAGAGAGCATGTAGCAAGGTCCTGCACCCCACCATCACAGTAAAGCTGAATACTACGGTGATGTCACACATTAGCAATTTAAACTTAAAACAGTGATTTTTACAGGGTTTCTGATGACATAAAACACAAGGCCCAACCTGCATTTATGACATCGATGGAGTTGATAAACTTCCTCCATTTGGCTTGGAAGAAAAAGCCCCTTTATTGTGCCAGTGACCACAACAAATATTTTTTACACTAAGACTTGGGGATGAACTCATAGAGATCAAAGTCTGCCAATGCCAAAGTAGAAATACAGCAAGAATGAGTAAATACTTGTTTTGTTGCCAAAAGGATTAGATGAATCAACTAGCTTCTTACTGGGCTGATGGTGTACCACTCCACCAGTACAAGTTCCAGTGAGTCCAGTTTTTCCTTCCTGTTCTGTAACTCTGACAGATGCTGCTGCCTTTTAGGGTACACAAACCTCAGTGAGGTGAGACCTTGAAATGAGCGTTGAAATTGCACTGTAATCATACACATCTAAAACCAACAAGAAAATGTCAGCCATATGGCCCAAAGCCCTCTGTTTGTATTTGAATGAGACGCAAAGGGGGATTATTGACAAGAGTTTAGAAAGCCAGATGAGCTGAGCAGCAGTGATTCTTGTCGGCCTGTTTCTGTGATCCGATCTGTCGTAGCCACTCAGCTGTCCATCTGCCCCGTGTTTGACAAGTGTTTGATGCAGCGCAGGCCTTAAAGAGGATCAGACCCTTCCTGGATGGGCTTTTCCTTTTACCCTGTGCAGCAGCAGCTCTGCTCATACATCAAACACACACTCTCCTTTCTTCCACAACTCTGTGAACTAATGAGCTATTTTTATCAAACAATATGTATAGGATCACTAAAGGACACTGAACAGAGCCTCCCAGAGTTAATGCAACAATCAGAGAAAACAAAACGTATCAGCCTGCATGTATTCCCTCATCACCGGTTATTGCTGAGGGGTCTCTCCATGATCCTGATGGCCCCTGTCTCGGTTTTAGTCCCTAAGCCTGCCTGACTTAGTTGGCTCCCCTCTCATTAGGGTCCTGTTTTGGGAGAGCGTGCCATGTTCAAACATGTGAGGGATTTCCTCATGAAATTTCCCAGTAAAGAGGGGGGAGGAACGTCCTTGTGCAGAAATTAGAATGAATCATGCGGGACAATTTCCTCCTACATTGTGCTCCATTCTGTTAAAAGGCCCACGGAAACCTGGGGGTTGCAGACCAGTTAGAATTAAGGAATCAATGTGTGCATGCACATAAATGACCAACACTTAAGCATCAAGGCCCTTTCTATGTAAGATGGGAACACGCGTGGTGACTGTTTCCTGTCTGTGTCACTATTGCCATAAATTAAATGATGATGAGTGTCTATTTGCCTGCCTATTTATGAGCTGCAACAACTTTAACGTTACTAAACGTCTGAAAACTACGGCCAATCACTACAAAATTTCATATGCACATTCCCCCATTCCCCACTTCAACCTGTAAAAACTCAAATGGCTGTTTTTCGCATCCATTCCTATATCAACGCTCTTTGAAATATGGTAATTTGCGTTTTCACATGAGCTCAATGGAGCTCTTTGCCTCCTTCCATCACACCCCCAAATGAGCCGCATTGTTGACAAATTCTAAAGCAGTCTGTAAATAAGACCTGTTGATTAATGTAATCATAAACAAAGATGAATTACAAACCACTTCCAAATGATATCAATATGATAATATCAAGGAGTCTATTAAATTTAAAATGTTTAAATATATGCACAAAGTAGAGAGGTCAATGTATGTACTGTATGCAAATAAGTGTGGGTTGCACATAATGTATATACATTAGCTTGTGAAAGTATTCAGCCCCACTCTAACATTTAGGACACAATCACGAATATAGTCATAAAACAATAGAAAGTGTCTAGTAGTGCGATACTATTTTTACAACAACAAATGTGTATATAATGCAAGAGTAATGAAGGAATATAAAATATTATGTATTGGGAGGATTGGTGGTCAGAAACCAGACATTCTCTGCATATTTACCGACTTAGTGTATTCCAAAAGGACTTCTGTAATTTTCTCTTTGTCCTTGAGTAACGACAGCATTCACATGTGTAGTAACTTTCCAGATGGGATGATCAATTTGCTACCGTGTATCCCAATGTGTTCCCAATCTTTAATTCTGTGGTCACGTTGTAACCACTCCCTCGTGTGCTGCAGCTATCTATCTTCAGCTCACTTTGCCTTGACCCCATCCATACAACCATGACAAACCTATCAGCCCACAAAAGCAACACGCCTTCAGGAGCATCACCATGCCGTCCCTCCCTTTGATAAATGTTGAGCTTTATATTTTTCTCATCTGAAATGAAAAATAGCAATAAGCCATTCATTAAAGTCAACTAAGCCTAATTATCCCTCATTTACCCAAATGCCCGTACAGCATGAGAGCCATATGTACTTAAGTCCAGATGTGTCGATGAGTCAGTCGGGAGATAGGAAACCACAGCGGGGGCTATGCTCATCTCGGGAGTCCTGTGGTTGACATGCGCATCAAGCCCTTATGACACAATTGTCTGTGTAAAATCACTGTTTCTTATCTTAAACATAAAACAAAAAAAAATAATTCAAAGTGGAAAACAGATAAGGAGCTTCATGCGCTCATCTGTCAGTATATGCTCGGAAGACAGGAAAAGAGCAAATATGAATTGGTTCTATATCTGCCTGGAATTAACACTTCAGATATTGCCCTTCAAAAGAATGGAAAACTTATTGTCAAAGGATGGAACTCTTCTATTTTCTTTCTTGGTGTCTGATATTGCATACCTGCACACAATGTACTATTATGTAAACATCAAACAATTTAGATTTCGCTTTGGTTTTAATCATTCTCCATTCAATCAATACTTGCTGAAACTCAAGATCATATTAATTTGGACAAAAAGGATACTGTGTTGACAAAATTGTGATGCTTAAGGCAAGCATGTCAGCCTCATAGTTAACAATTCTGTATTCTAATCTGTTTAAACTTTCTAAGGTGGCGTTTACTCTATGTATGTTATTCGCATACTTACATGTGTTTCCTCTAACTGGTCTAGTTCTTCCACACATTCCTGCTAGGTTACTTGAAGAGTGTAAATCAGGAACGGCCAACTTACATCCTGGCGGGGGCCACAATCTTTCATCAGATCTACTCGGGGGCCTCATAGGACTGTGCACTGCCTGACCAGATGTATAACAAAATGCAATTATTAACATGGGCAAAATACATGCATACTTTACAGGCTCTTAATGCGTAATATAGATTACAGTCTTGATAATAAAATTTCCAATACATGTATAAACAATCCCCTATGCTAACCTAACAAGAAAGAGTTTTAAACAAACAACAAATTGACCACATATTGTACTTTTTTTTTTCTAAGTGCAAGGGTTATCTTTGTGGCCCACGGGCCACCTATCTCATCTAAATGGTCAATGTACATATGATTGGCCGTCCAGGATGTAGCTCATATTTTGCCCTTAGTCAGATGTGTAGACTCTAGTATAGTAGTCCTACTACACTGCTATGAAGTTGGATTTTATTATTAATCTCCTGAATATTGTTTGATGAAAAACCAGGTGTATTTTTCTCTGCAGTGTAAATCTTACAGAAAGTAGTGTTAAACTAATAAACTTTGCATCGGTTGGTAAGAGACCATCTGGTCCTGTGTGGGGCGCTTGTTAACGTCCTCCAACTGAGTAAGAATTACAATGGGTGACAGCACATGGTGCAGCTGAAGTCAATATACTTTTCTTTTTTAACTTTACTTTCAACTGATGCAATGGAATACTTTTCGACATTCATCATAATCAACAAGCTCTGTCCTTTGTTGGTTGTTGTTAAGACCATGTGATGTCAGGAAAGATGACATTCTAATGCAGGATGATGAAAATGTGTCCCACAACCAGGACCGTAGCACAAAATTCTGGGTCCACCGACATAACCCTTTTAAAGGGCCTGCCCACTGCGCACACGTGCACACATAATACACACTAAATACTTATTCAACAGGGGTGAATCCTAAGGTACAGTGACTGAGTCCGGGATGTGGGTGGACGGGGTGCAAAAAGTAGACCCATACCTCCGTGCTCTGAAAGTAGAAGAGTGTTCAACCCTTCTCGAGTGAACTGGTACCAGAGCCCAGGCTGCGTCAAGACGAATCTGACGATCACGTTTGCATAATGTTTACGGCCCCTATTCTGCCAGAGTGGTGACGTTCCAGGTCCCAAGAGCCAGCTTCTGTAGCCTGTCATCAGACCACCAAGTTCCTTGCCTTTGGCTATCATCCAGCTCTCTTCGCACCCAACCACTTAGGTCACTCATATGGGTGGTGAACCCATGGGAAGGAGGACCCATGTTACTTCTTTGGGCGGTGCCTGGCTGGGCCCCATGGGTGCAAGCTGAGCCACCAGGCGCTCACCGCCGAGCCCCACCTCGAGCCTCGCTCCAGAGGGGGGCCCAGTCACCCATATCTAGGTCAGCAGCAGCAGAATAAGGTAAATGTATTCATCATGAGTTTTTGAACTGCGCTTTGTCTTCACCTCACCTCGGTTTTCCATGGATGACCCCTATACTATTGCCTCAGACAACTTAGTTCCAAGGATCATTGGGACCAATTAACCCCTTCACCATGATAAAGTGACAGCTCATGCAAAGGGCCGATCCACCAGTTGATGACAAAATAATTATTTAGCAATATGTAGAGTGATACAGAGGAACCTCTAAAGTTGAATCTTCTGAATGTCTAATAATAATATGATGATATGCCACTAAAAATCACACTCTAGTCTGAACTACCAAGTCTTGTCATTTCATGACACTTTTCCATTAGAGCAGCCAGGTTCAACAAGGCCGCCCAGATGGAGAAATGCATGGAAAGACAAAGGTTTGCACCAGATGTAAAGAGGACATTCAAAGCAGTAATACTTGGATTTCCATTGTGGGTGACTTGAGGTGAATAGTGTTGAGCGAGCCATCGATTGTCAGTACTGCAATGTGAGCTGACTGTATTGGATTTTGAGCAAGCATCACCGGTTCGACTTTCGGCTCCTCACAGACTTATATATCCTTCATGATGATACTCAATCCCTCATTACTCGATGAGCATACTGTAGTTTACCCAGCCACCAAAACACAAGACTGAACCAAACTGAACTGTTCTGTATCATTTTGAAACAAGGCCTATCATCATCATCATCAAGTTAGGTCGTGACCCTGTTAATCCGTAAGGAGACCGATCCTAACATTGCACGCTAGGTCAGTCCAACCGGTTGCGATCTTGTGGGTGGTGAAAGGATAAACCCTCGGCCCACTGATAACTTGGTGGCGCCCTGACCATTGAGCATATCCTCCGAGATTGTGAATCAGAACACCCAGGAATGGTTGGCTGTTTGGCGTGACAAGTTATGATGATGATGATCCTACATGTACATTCATGTTTTTGGAGGACACAAGTTAATTTGAATTTATAAACTGTCAAAAATGGGGAAAAGAATCAGTTGTTTGTATTCTGTACTTTTGAGATTAGTGTGGTTAGAGGCCATGAAATGACCAGTCACCCATCAATGCCATAAATTAATTAAAGTTTTACTTGCAAACAGTGAATGTCCAGAAAAAGATTGTGCATAACTACTTTACGTTTTTTACTCTAGCAACTGAATTTAGTTTTTGAAATTACAATACCGCAGTTAAATTATATCTTTGAAAGGATGGAAAGATGAGCGAGCCTATCCCAGTCTTTATAAGATTAATGATCCGATGAAACAAATCACTGAATTACAGCTTTTCTTGTACAGTTGGAAGTCATGTCTCCAATGAGTTTGTTAAGAGCAGTACAAGTATGTCAGGAAAGAACTTTTGCAGTCTCGGAATATAATTGTACCTATTAATCCACCTTGAAACACTGGAGCCAGAAGTGGTAACCCAGACAACACAAGGGAACAGTGAAATGAGAGTAAAGTGTCATGTTAAACTTTGAGCAGACTGATGAATACTTTCATGTGCAGGGTCATCCACTATTCTTTGGCCCTACTGAACTGTTTGTGGCTGATTCTTGCTGCTATGATAGACCCTCTCAGAGGGGAAAATACATGCTGTCTGTACTGACTATTGGCCATATTAATCACCTTGTCGTTCATGCATGTTTAGCTGGGACTTTTCCGCTTAGAGATGTTAATCTCCAAGCTTTCACTTTAACTTATTGTCAGTGAGAAAGAGCATCAGAGCGAATGGGTAAGCTAACATGCATTGATCCCTCCGCATATCTTACTCCAGGTTTTAGATGAGAAAATAATGGACCATATTAATCCTAACATTAGCTTTTTGAATTGGAATGTGTATGTTTTAAATCAATTTTCACCCAGCAGCATCATGATAGGAAGCAGAGAGCATGAGAAGGAAGAGAAGCACAAAACCTAAGAGTGAATGAAAGAGTGCGACACACAGTAACCTTGTTAAAGCTTTGTGACACTGTGCAGAGAACCTTTTGTCAGTTGGTTGGCAAGATGAGAGTCTTGTAAATGATTGTTCTCCATGTCATGAGGCTCATTTCCTTTTCCCAGCATTTGTTTGCCACACTATTTCTCAAATATTCTACTTTTCTGCATTTTTGGCATGTTTATATCTGGAAATGATATCCAACTCTGAAATGAAGCAAAACAATGAACCATATTTGAACCTTTGGGCCAGAGCTTGGACTGCATCTTGAACTTTAGCTCGCCTGATGTCATCCGGCCGAGTGCCACCTACAAATCAGATGAAACGTTCAGTTTGGAGGTACATCAATGTATAGAGTATGTAACCTTTTTCCAGACAGCCACTGGTGTGTAAGTAAAGAGAACACCGCCTGGCTAGGTCTCCTTTTCCCTTCACAGTGTTACAAATGTGAAGAGCCCCTTAATGGCTGATAATCCAATTCCTCCCACTGAAATCAAATCTCACTGGCGCCAGTAGTTCTCTTTTTCCCCTCACAAATGATGGGCTGCAATACAGCCAGCTTATGCAAGAGATGAGCCGCTGAATATGAATTTACCTTACTTTAGTCCACCACTTCAAATTTCTTGATTTACATGTCAACCCCGTGTGCTGTGATATTAATTAACAGCCTGCACTGAGTGGCACACTGGGGTAACAGGAGGGGATATACTTATCTATTTTTTTACAGCAGAATCGGATCCCATTTACCGTATGTCTTAATGCTTTCTTGAGGTCAGTCATCGATTTGTCTGAAACCACAAGCAATAGAGGTAAGATTAGGCCTTCGATTCATGCTGCACTGTAAGTGGATAAAATCGTTTAGCCTGTGCCTACAGTCAGTGCATTTGTATTTTTTCACAAATCAGTTGCAGGGTAATATTTACTCTTCAACTTTTATGAAATATTATTGGAAAATTTGGGAATAAGAAACCGCAATAATGAAATACGTTCAATAATTTTTGTTTTGCTTCTTTCCCCCTCGTACAAGTGTTAAATCTATAGTAGGTAACAATTCTTTTTTTTTTTAAAGTTATTTTCATCCACGCCTGTACTAGTGCCTACAACACAATGCTGATTAAGCCTATCAACTCCTCTGTACTTGGGATTTTATATTTCTTTTTCATTTCATGTGGACTGATGACATTCTCCCTCACGCCAATATGCTTTTTTTAAAATTTAAAACCAAATCAAAGTCATTCTTCACAAAACAGACAAATAAACATTGACACTCACATTCACACCTATGCTTGCAGATTCCTTACCATAGTTTTTTTTTTTTTTTTTGTCGACTGTGGGAAACAATTGCTAAATCTTAATTTGTGGTTCTTTTCTAGACTTGTGGTATATTAATAGCCAGAATTATAACCAATAGTATGATGTGTCTAATAGTTGGTAACTTTTTTCCCCCCGGCATTTCTTGATTATTGCCTAGAGCCTCATAAGGGGCAGGAAAAGCAGAACATTTTGCCAAAGTATTTCTCAAGTTCATGTAGATGACACAGGAGCTTACACTCAGTGGGATACAAGGAATTGCAGGCATGTGTTTGTTTCAAACGCATACAGACACAAGCACATGAACATAAAATAATTCCACGAAAGGTCGTTTCTGACAGCAATAAACAATCGTCTAACCACAAGCTCTGCTTCTGATTTTGAATACAAAACATTTTGATTTGCATTTGAGATTTTTTTTTTGTTTATTTGTTTGATTTAGATTCATTTCCATCTCGAATACAAATGTCAAACTGGCAGAAAAAGATTGTATCTGTAAAGGAAAACTAAACATTGGTGAGTTATGCTCCTGCTGTGGTGTGTAAATGCAGGCAGAACGGAAATAAATAGCATGTGAGGGATCATTGTTTTCTGATAAAAACCATTCTCCTTTAATTCAATCCTATATGTTCCACTGACATTGTAAAAATGAAGACGGAAAATGCTTTTCAACTTTCTGTGCCTCCCAAGATAATATCATTTTTACATTTTGTGAGATTTATGAATATGTTCAAAGTTTTGAAAATAATGGTAAGTTAATCATTTGTTTCCAGGTAAACAAAACAGCCTCTCCTGTAACCATTGGTAATCAGCTTAAGTAATTCCTTAAAAATGAGGACAAGATGATCAAAGTGTACAGGATACATGGTGGTGACTTGAGGAAAAACTAAATGAGCTTCTCTGAGACATATGATGGATTCTCAGCTTGTAGTAGAATCTGGAGGAAGAGGTATATGTGGAGATTGGTTGCCCTCTAGCTGCCAACACTGAGAAGTTTGACTCTCACATGCAGCCTGAAATGACAATGATGGTAGGGTCGGGGCCAAGAAATATAGCACGATACACAATCTACTACAAATGGCGGCAAGGTTAAACTTGATGACTGGAAAACATCCTAGATAAGTTCATCGAGTGCATTTGGTCTGTAATTGCTCCCATGACTTCTTATCACAATGTTCCCTGTGAAGGTTTTACTTTACTGCCTAAGACACTAAAATTGTACGACAAATACAAAAAAAGAGAGTTGCAAACTACAGATGCAAAAACATTGAGAAAAAAAAGGTTTAAAAGCTGGGAAATTGTGTCATTTCTCAATTTTTGTATGAATGACACCTCTGGAAGGTAGAAATTTGATGCGGATATTAAACACAAGTACATTGACGTGACACTTCATTGTAGAAGTTCCCATAGTCAAACACGAGAACTATTTTTCAGCTTTCATCTTTATTTACATTTCAAACAGTTGCTGTAAATGCTTAAATGTAACCTTGTGTCCAAGGAATTCAGCTTTCCGTGTTACGGGAGTTTAATGGTGCACCAGTTTCTTTATAGCTGTCAAATATAATTTAGGTTGAGTTGATTCTCTGAAAGTGTTGTTTATCAGGCACCTAGCAACACTGTTTTGAATGAAAATTGCCTTTTTAAAGGGCTAGGAAAAACGCTGCCATAAGCCAAATGTCCTTCAGGTCTAGGTTTGCTTTAACAAACATTCTCGTGCTAGAAGCCGTGCTAAAAAAATCTAAAGTGGCATCTGTTAAGCGAGTGGACAAAGTTTTCCGTTCACATTCTTCCATGTCAGGACATACAGTTTCGATGGAAGTGATGTGAACCTTGTTCTCACAGTAAGCTGTGTGTGAGAAGCTTTATGGCCATGACTTAAATTGGCAATGTGGCTCAAAATAAGCAATTGAGATTAATTGCAGGAAATAGCTCTGAGATGGTTTGATGTTTGCATGCATCTGTATTATTCATCGAGAGAGCCTATTAGCAGAGCAATATCTCGCCTTCTCATGCGTGTCAGCTTAAACAAGTGCAAATTTTACTCCAGGAATGGGCACAGGGTGTGTTTCTTGGGGTGCTTTAAAGGCCAAGTGTAAGCCCATATGAGAAGGCAATTAGAGATAATGCCATTTTACACAGAGTTACCTATTTTTTTGTGAGAAAGAGTTGAACAAGTGCAATAATGAGAGCCAGAAGCAACTAAAATGTTTCCAAAAACATTTATTTTTCTCAAGCATTCCCTCCCATAACCTACCTGACTCCCACTTGAACCATGGGGTGTACTTAATGTTTTTGACATCAGGACCCTCATTCTCATTGTCCAAGTCCCCCCTTTAGATTTTAGTTTAACTTAAATTCCCTCACACGCACTCTGTCTGTCTGTCTGTCTGTCTGTCTGTCTGTCTGTCTCTTTCTCGCTCTCTCTCTCACTCTCTCACTCACACTCACACTCACACTCACACTCACACACACACCTCGTTATCTTATTTGTGGCCTTGGCAGCCAGATCTCTTGCCTTGTGGTTTAGTAGCCAGCGTTTTCCCTGTCACAGAGAGTTGAGGGTACAAAACCTTCACCACACATGCTTCTATGAGAGCAGCATGTCAGTTTCCAGCATGTCTTGTCCCAACGGGGAAACCTGGGATGGATTAACCTCGGCGTTGAGCGACAAAGTTGGGAAGAGTTGAGTTTCATAAGTTTCTGTACTTTTCTCCATCTCTGTTCCATTGGCACCAGAAAGTGTTGGGGTGAACGTGTAGTTCAAACCTCATGTTCAGACCCGAGTATTGGAACTTACAACATATATAAGACTGACTCGGTCAACGTTTCATGTGTATTTGGGATCATGTCAGGAGAGAACCTGAAAAAAGAGTCTTTGGAAATACTTGGAAAGGGCAGCCGCTGTGATTCTTGGCAGAAAATTGGGCAAAGTCAGGGCCACAAATTGGCTTATCCTGCTCGATGTACTGCTTGCTTGATAAGCACAAGTAACACAAGTGTCAGTCAGGAGAAAATGCTGTCTGAAGTTTATCTTTAATGCCAAGTTGAAAAACAAACAACAAGACTTAGCAGCTAATTGCTTGAACTAAAAAAGTGATTATATCCAGAAAAAAAAACACATGGGGGCGCAACTGCAACGTTCACATTGAACAATGTATAGTAATTTTAAACAAGACAAACCTAATGGGATAACACTGTCCTTTTTGTTTTTCCACAGGAGGCTCGGGGAAGCATCGATCCAAAGAATCAAAGAAGAAAGGCAAGCAGAGGCTGCGATTTTGGGCCCAGAACCAGCACAGCGACCACTTGGCCTCTGCACGCTCCAGCCAGTGAGGACTGAAAAGATGGACCCACCGTTGAACAAAGAAACTACGCAAAGCTGCTAGCTGCAACCATGCTCTGACTGACAAATATCACGAAACATCGTCAACCTCGCCTGTCTCTCAAGACCTCCAATAACCATCCCGCCCACCCCCACTTACCTCCTAGAACATTACAATGATAAGTAAATCCGTCACTGCAAAATGTGTGTCTGTGATTTTGTTTTCAGCAGCAACACATAGTTCACGCACCTGCCTCTAGCTACTACCCCTTGGCTACACTGTTCAGCCCCACCCCATGCCTTGCCTTGTGGACCTTTACAGCTGACATTAGTGAACTCATTTCCTCTCAATAACAATGTCATTAACTGTCTAGGGTGATTGAAGATGGAGGGGGCGACCTGAGACTGGAAAGGCGGGCAAGCCAAACAGAGGGAGGCGTAAGAGAAAGGTAGTGAGAGAGTAGGCAAGCTGCACTGTTCAGGGAGGTGTAGGTCAGGAGATTCATTAATTAGCCCTGACAGAGGACAGGAAACTAAGAAATAGGGGGAAAGCTGGAGGAGGTATAAGAGGTAGGAGAAGACTAGGCCGAGGTAAGTGAGGCTGATGAACAAGAAGATGGCACCTTGAGCTGAAAGAGACTGTTTTGTTTTTTTGTGTGTGTTTCTATATTTATGTCAAAGCTACCCTTGTGTCTGAATGGATATGGACTGTTTCCATGTGTGGACTTTATGTTCTGTACATTTTTGAGAGTAATATTAAAGAAGTTACCATGCATAGTTGCAAAGTATTTTATTCTCAGCACAAACTGTTTACGTTCAGTCCGCTGTATGCTCTAACTGTATAGTGTGCATTAAGAAAGGAACAAAAAAAAGCTAAGAACTTTAGTTGTTTGACAAGCATGGCGAGAGACACATGTAATTAGTTTATCTAATTATGAAAGCTTATTGCTGTATTTTCAGTATTGACTTGTTCACCATTCTAAATGTTGTAGAGATAAAAGGCTGTAATACCAAGATGCTGATTACAATTATTAAAAACAATAACATAGACATCACATAGCTATTTCATTTATATGGTATATATTTGATTTATTTATTGATTCTATTTTGTACTTTTTTTGTTCAATGACAATTTCTTTTTGCCTCATGCTGTTACTCTTATATGCTTTAATATTCTTTGAGTTTGACATGTGCATCTCTGCAAGAATTTGTAAAGTCATGCTTAGTGTTGTACTCCATCCATTTAAATACATCTACTGATTTCACAGTTTCAAAGAGGAAGCAAAATTGACATATGAAACTCTGCTTTGATATATTCTGAGTTTAATAATCAGATGCCAGCAAATGGATGGTCATAGGACTGCATATGTGTACATTGTGTTTTATTAAACATTTCCCGTGACTGTATGAACATTGTTGGTATTGTCTGTAGTGCGAATATAAGGAGCTACACTCTTCTTTTTCACTCGCAAATGATTTCAAAACATTTGTTGAATTCATCATGTCATATTGCCCAACACCAGCGCAACACAAAGCCAAAAAAATTGACATAGACAATTGGTCTCAGTCATGTAACTTTATTATAAAGTAATTCCCAAACATACTCTGGAGACGGTAAGTGCATCATTGTCAGAATTTAGCTTGAACCAAGAAACACCTTTATGAATTTATGACAGAAGCTTTACAACAAAGTACAATCCTGATACATTTCAAGGGCCATACTGTTCAGTGCAGCTGGTTAAGGACCCCAAGTATAGTCTGGAAGTAACAAGACTTTTCTTAAGGCAAATAATTTGGACTAGGAAATATTACTCTTCAATTGCCAAATCAGTGGTCTGAGCTTAATCCAATAAAGCATGCATTTCACATTCTGAAGACACAATTGAAGGCAGCGAGACCCACAAACAAGACCCGAATGAAAGTGTCTGGAGTGAAGGCCTGCCAAATGTGTCTACTGGGAAGAAAATTCATACGAGTGGTGTCCAAGAACTTTGGTTATTTTTGAAATTATGTCAATTGTCCAAAATAACGGCAGTATTTGAAAATAGAGGTACTCTGCAAGAAATAATAATAGTGTAATTCCCAAATGGAAAATTACATATTCGTGTCTCCCCTTTAATCACATTTTATGGCTCTAACTGTATAATTGCACTTTTTTACTATCAGTACTTTGAAGGACTATTGCGGTGACAATACATTTTCATAAAGATTTATGACTTAGCAGCATATACTATAGTTGTGCCTTGTGATATAAATGACCAGATTTAGAAGAAACTCCATCCATTTGGCATTTTTGTTTGTTTGGTTGTTTTTGTTTGGTTGGTTTGTTTTGATTTGAAAGTGCAAAGGTACTAAAGGGTCCATTTGTGCTTTTCGAGGTATGTATTTTTTGTGGCATAACCTGTGCTTCTCAAACCCCGACATATAAAAAAAAATACTGTCTATGGTTAGAAAAGGTATAAACGGACAATTTCTCTATATTTTGTTTGCATGTAAGGTTACAAAGAATTGCTAGGCCTAGACAAGGAATTGTTGCTTGTGGGAAATTTCAATGAGCTCTCTGCCAAGGCCCAAAATGGTGCGTATCCCACATGAGTGGCCAAGAAGCGAATTACACGTACGTCTGTCAATTGCAGGCCACATAGACAAACAATGTGCAACAAAATGCACATCCACATACATAGGGAGAATTCAGAGTCTTAAATGAACCCAAAATACATATTTTGAGAATATGGGAGTAAACAAGACTACCTGGATACAACACCCACATGCATGAGGAGAACATGCAAAGAGCGCACAGGAAAGCCACAGCCAAGATTTGAATCTCGAACCTCAGCAAAATGCAAATGTGCTCACCACTGTGCTACCCTGAGCCTCAATATTACACGACATAATTATTTGATTTTGTTTTTCTTTCAAGAACAGCAACCCACTAGCAAACAACAAATATTGCTGAAAAAGATCAGTAAGATTTAAAGACATCTGCTGCCTCTTAGAGGTTAATAAGAGCGATTCCCAGATGTCATCTCCTGGGCCACACTATCACTCCTCTAAAGTGGGTAAACCTTAAATGTTTATGAACAAGATTTGCTCTGAAGTAGATGTGATAAACAAAAGAACACCACTAAAGCGCACATTATATAGTTTACAGTAAAAAGTACAATTAAATGGGCTATAAATAAGCAATTCACAAATGTATCCTGTATAAAAAAAATTACTTTATTGGGACTCTTGCACTTTGACATAGCTGTGTGCATGCATTGGAATTGGGACACTTGATTAACGGGTTACCAATCATCCACACATCAGAGGGAATAGTCCTCTCTTTGCAAACCACATCTGTGAACTCTGTGTGTGTGCGCGTGCGTGTATGTGTGTTTATGTTACAGAATTTGCGTTAAATGTGGTTAGTTGGCTGAGATTGAAGGACCCTTTTAATATGACTAGGAGAGTTTTCATTAGTCGTGTTGAGTCCTTTTATTAAAAGCTGGTTCAAAGGCCCAACAAGTGCAACCACCAGCAGGAAATAACCCAGCGGAATCTGCAGTGATAACAATCTTGTCTTTACAACAAGTTACTAGTGGCATTTGCACGCTTCTACAGCAAGCAATGGAAGACAGTGAAGGAAAAAGGTCATGGACAACTTGCACTCTACTTCACCATGCTGTGTATATCCTACCTTAAACTTGAAGTTGGGGCCCTAGTGACACATTTGTTCCAATGGCAACACAATTTGCACTGGATGTTACATGTTTTTATAATTTGCTGTTATAATGAATCACCTCCTGGCCTTTGAGTTGAAGGAAATCTGGAAATACATTGGTCAACCATGGGGTTCGGCCAAAACGTATGTCGGAATAAAAAATCCTAATACTAATGAATACGATTACCACATGTTGCCCATCATTCAATGTTTTTTTTTAATCACCCATTTCCAAAGTGTCATATAAGTCTATTCTGAATGACCTAATTTGGTGTTGGCTGCTAACTTCCAAAGTAAATGTTTTTCAATAAAAGTAAATCGTCTGTGACCATTTTTATTTTGCCGTAGACATTTCTTTTTTACAAACTGAAAATGATGAGGAAAGAAATTGCAAAACGATTATAGTGCTGGGGTGAAAATACAGCATTCTCTACTAAAAAAAATGTTATTCTGTTTTCTGAATGTCTCATGTCTATCTTATGTATAGTATAATGGGCAGCATTATATTAATCTTTTCCAATTGTATATTTTGGGGGGGAATCAGTATAAAATTTGACCTAACTTACACCTGTCACACAAAGCAGACAAGATGACCAGGTACGTCACACTGTTTTATTTGATCTCTTGGGGGAAATGGGAAGAGGAGATCAGGCACGACGTGGTTCAAGAGGCAAAGTGAAGACGTGGTCACGTGATAGGTCGGGGCTGGCGGCATACGATCATGGTTGGCGACGATCAGTTGGTCGGGGTAGCGTACTGACAATGATGGGTGGGTGTGTGGGGTTGAAATAGGGACTGGGACTAAGCAGAGGCTGGTGCAGGTGATTGAGTCGATGAGTGGGCGTGGCTGCGACAGGTAGACTGTGCCGGAAAGTTACCGGCTTGGTGGCAGGTGGCACGGCACATGGCTGCACCCCACTCCAAAGTATCTGAAGGGTGAGCTAAACTTCTTTTCTTTTTAATGTAGATTTAAAACTGGAGTTGACATCAAAAGATAAAGATGAGATGCAAAACCAGGATTCTGTTTCAGGTTTGACTGATACATTGGGATCTGACACACAACTCAGAATATTTTGTTTAAAGCCACCTGTTTTCTATCTGAGTAAATGTATTAAGACAAGTTACATAGGAATAGATTGAAGAGAGTGACCCTATGAAATAAAGTGAAAGAGGTTTGCTGTATAGTAAGCATGGAAAAAGTGTCACATAAGAAGCGTGTAGATGTTTGGTCATGTCAATTGGCCATAGGCCTCTGCAGTTTTTATAATCAAAGGATTCACAATCTAGTTTTAAGATTTATTCACTTTAGCATTTTTTACAAAGGACAAATTGAAAATTCAATTGTCTTAGTTCTCAAAATATTCCAATAAATGACCAATTGTAAATTTCTCCAAATTGTGTTAAATACAATTTACATGACAAGTAAGTTTCTCCGCTTTGGACAAGGCAGCCAGATTGCCTGATTTTTGTAGTTCATGGAAGCACTATCATGTCAAACCCAAAAGGTAAGCACAGCTGCAGCGTTAGCATATTGACTATCAATGTTACATGCGCCAACTGCAGGATACTCAAATGTTTAAAGACCTGTTTGTTCCCATAATTTGGGACTGTTTTCAATATCTTTATCTTGTACAACTTTGACTCAGCTGAAAATATAGAGTATCATTACAAACTCAAAATATCCTGTCTTCTAAATTGTGTATCATATCCCCATATAGCCTAAATACGACGTATGATGAAATCGTGTCACGTTTTCATTGCTCAATGCCAAACAGAAACCTTTTCAGTCTACAGCAAACATTAGGGAACTGGCCTCACACTGTTCCATTAATTTGAGTGGGGTGTGTATAATTCATTTTAATGCGTGTGGAAGTGTACCTGCAGCTCAGCTTGGTAACAACAGGTGCATCGGGGACATGGATTTTTACAACCATCAATTTAAGTGCAGGCTTTTCTCACCAAACTGGTATATTTTTTCCCCCATGGGTACAATAAGTTCTTGGCCCTTGTTGCTCTCAAATGTGGGTTCCAAATACAACACTTTAACCATTGTCGTTGTTCCAATGAGCTAAATTGAGCCTCGATGTCCTTCCACACAGGATGTGACATGTAGGTATTTTATGACCTGAGCTGAATCATGCACACCTTAAAAACATTATGGGCTGGGCATATATTTCCTCATAGTGGTACTTTCAGAGCCATGGGCACAAGTATTATATTGGTCTCCAAATCCAGCTGGTGTGGACAAATCCACAAGTTTTCTTTTTCCCCCTCTTGACTCTTTGGCAATCCCACTCCTTTCATTCAATTTTATATGTGCCGAGTAGCCGTGTTACTACCGGTTTCCAGGGAGAAATAATCGAAAACAGGTCTTATTAAAGTATATTAAGACCAGTTGAAGAGGATATAATATGCTCACTAAGGGCCAGGAAAGGATGTATTTGCACCAGGGCTCACACTTGTGGCTTCTTGGAGTGGGCATTGCACACAGGTTCTCGGGGGGTTGTTTACTCGAGCCAAGTGTTGCATTGTGGGTAAGCAGGTTTTAGTGGGTACGAGTACAGCAGGGGGTAAAACGGGGGTCTCATTGTTCTGGAATATTTTGCCACCCAACATTCATTCGAAGTCACATTATGCAGATCAATGAATCAGAAACATTTTCATTCACTTGGAGGGTCTGAAAAGGAAATATCCATTCATACATTCAAGAATACAAAACAAGATGTATCTGCAGAACCATACCTCAAGTGGGTATAACTAGCGCTAGGAGCCAGGGGATTGTTCCTAAATTGCTGAGATTGAATCTTTGGTTTTACAGCAAAGTAATCATCCTCAACACAGCAGATTTTATTGGTCAGTATGTGGGTTGGACAAGTGTGTGTGTGTAATCAACTCAGCAGTCGAGAAGGTCTTGACCTCATGTTAGTGGCATTGATTATGTCTCTACGTAGGAGTGCATGGAGGCGGATGGCTTACAGCTTTTACTGCTGAGTGTGACCTGCGGTGGAGTCTCTGGTTCACACTAAGCTTTTGCCTGGTGCTTGTTTGAATGATTAACTGTACATGAATGATGACTCATTTGTCGGTTAAGAGTTTGAAACAACTGTTGTCAAAGGGAACACTAACTTAAATCAATTCCTAAGGTCAGAAGTACATTGGATTCAAAGAGTCACTGTTCTTTGGATCAGGCTGCAGTTGTGAATAAGAACTTGTTCTTAATTGTTTGATAGATAAAGGTTTTTTTTTTTTTTTAAACAGTTGTTCCTAATTTTGGGGGGGGGCATTTTTATTTTTTTTAATATCCATGGAATAATCTGTATTCTGTTTTTCAGATTTTTGTCCCCCTGTCATTAAAATAAATACGGAAAAAAATATATACCAAAAAACCCTTCTTTAAAAAAAATATTCCTAACTACAAAAAAAAGTATTCAAATAAACAGAAAAAAAAGGCCACCAAGAAATTACTCAGAAAAACAGAAGATTTTTTTCCAAGTGAATGCAATATTTATCTGGAAAATGCTGTATGATTATCATGAAAATGTACTTTTTTTGAAACACTAGATTCTCGATTTATGGAACAAGTTTACTGGCGTTAACAATGAACAGGCCTCTAATTGCTGCCTGGCTGCGTTCTGTTTTGTGTGCGCCCATGTGGTTATGAGTCAGTGTGTGTATGTGTGTGCGCATGTATGTGAGTGTGTGTGTTAAGAAGCTGAACAAAACCCTCTACATTTACTATCACCTTGTGTGGTTTGGCAGAAATTCTGTTCATACGGGGGCGGAAAACGGGCATCCGTCTGGGCGCGAGTCATTGCCGGCACGTTACGCAGCCCCCCGCAAGGAAACATGGGTGTAGTATTAGCGAGTCTGTTAGGGTCAACTCTAGCAGTCTGTGTGTATGGACACTGTACAAAAGTGTGTGTGTGTTTTTGCATACATGGACTTTTGTGACTGTGAGGGTGAATTAAATTGCAATTACACAGTCTTAAATAGCAACCACAGTGTTGCCATTGTTCAGCTTGTCACTTGTTGACCTCTCTGTATAACGCTTCCCCATTCTTAACTCCATCAGTCCATCTGTGTTTCTATGTTCCCGAACCAATTCTGCTTCGAATTAACACCAGACCACTTATTTGACCTTTGTGGTCTTTATAATTGTTGCGAACAATCCAGTCATACTGAAAGTAGCACAAAAGAATAGTAGTGGTTAAAAGTCATGTGTCACAGTGCTCTATTGGATAAGTAGAAGCGCTAGCAAGCAAATTTGTCTTGCACGTTTAAGTTTTATTTCTTCAAGGATCTTAACACTTCTGGCAGCCAATGTTACACAACTGTGTGTGTGTGCGCGCGCGTGTGTGTGTGTGTGTGTGGTGTGTGTGTGCGCGTGTGTGTGCGTGTGTGTGAGTGAGCCTGCGCATGTGTGGCACATGTTTGTGATGCAGAAAGATTGAATGGGAATGATTTTTTTA
Source organism: Syngnathus leptorhynchus (assembly GCF_054491065.1). NCBI lineage: Eukaryota > Metazoa > Chordata > Actinopteri > Syngnathiformes > Syngnathidae > Syngnathus > Syngnathus leptorhynchus. The sequence goes on from NC_141202.1 coordinate 9,237,619, forward strand.
TGATTTGATTTTCTCTGACTGGCTGAGAAAGAAAGAAAGAAAGAAAGAAAGAAAGAAAGAAAGAAAGAAAGAAAGAAAGAAAGAAAGAAAGAAAGAAAGAAAGAAAGAAAGAAAGAAAGAAAGAAGAGACAAGGTAATATTCCAGCAGTCACACTAACACCTACCGACAGCCTACCATGCAATACTGAAGAAAACCCAGTGAGAACTGGGTTAACAAAAAACAAACAAAAAAAAAGGTTAACTGCATAGCCACCTCCCAGAGCAGAAGAAGTGCAATTTAACAGTTTCAGAACAGGTACAAAACTTTCAGGTAAAGCTAGACCCAAATTAACATGTTCTGTAAATATGGACATAGCAGTGCCATGAACTTTTCAAAGCATCATGTGAATGAAGTCTCAAGTCCTGACTTATCCTGCCATATTTATTTTGGCTTGCGTTTCCATGGTGTGTTTCATTTCTATCAATACTCGCCCCAAACAAGTCAAGCGTAAGCACATTGCCATCAACCAGTCTTACCCGGCCTTGGTCACTGATCCCATCTGTCCTTGTTTGCACTTCAATTTATGTGTCTGTCCTCTCTTTCCTACCTCATTCTGGGTCTCTACCAACTTTATTTTTAACAAATGACCACATGTATGACAGGCTAATTGCTGCTAAAGCCACCGTATGAAATATTTCCCGTGATTATCCAGTAATTTGGCCTTTCAGAAACAACATCCAGGCCCGCCAGTAGCCTCATGTTTTGATTATCTCCTCCAAACCCTGTATGATATTGTTTTTCGATACAAATAGTGGCCATGTGTTAAGGTTTGTGACCCTCATCCATTTTACATGAGGTGCAACACTAGGGAGAAATATGGACAAACACAAAGAACTTCAGCAACACTCGTACTACAAAAATGACATCCATTTGTAATTAGACCAATGAATATTTTATTTTGGATAGTAGGACATAAAGCAAGGCTATTATAGCAAGCTGGGCACAGTGAAAGCTTCTTTTGTGCGCTAATCATTTGAAAAACCTACAATGTCAGTCAGATTTGATGTATGACAATGTATTTCAGAAATTTTAAGATCAGTGTAGAGAAGGATGCACATTGAAATGACTCCAGCTCTGTAGATTTACCTTGTTTTCTCTCTGTTTGAGTGACTTTTATCCTGGCATTTTGGCTTCATCCCATATCCCCAAAACATGCATTTTAGCTAAATTAAAGAACGCAAATGTGAGTTTAAATGGATGTTTGTCTCTGATATCATCTGAGTGGCTCCTTTTCAGTAGAGAAAAATGATTGATGAAGAACACTTGTGATATACAGGTTGCTGACAGAAGATTCCAGGAATCACTATTGACAGCAGAGACCACACCATGTAGGCTCTTTTGAACAGCAGCCACAGCACCAGCGGCAATCTCCCACGTTGAGGACAGGTCTGGCAGCTGCATCCAGCTGTGTGCAAAAACAACTAAAATGAGCCTGGTGGTTCAACATCACTCATTTCATCTTTTACCTGTTTGTTGACCTACCTGTAATTCATCTAATTGCATCTCAAATTATTCGATAAAGTCATCTCTCGTTCTTACCACATCCTCTTCCCGTTTGTAAAATGCAGATTTGTTAAAAATGACCATCAAAACGGCAAACTGCAATGATGAATTATTTTTTGTGCTTGCACGTTTGTAATTGTGAAGTAAGCAGCACATTTTAATGTTTCAAATGTTCACTGGCTCAGTTCTCTGGAGTTGCTCCTGTGTAGTGCGCGCGACGAATATCGGCATTTATATTTAGTGTTTCCTAATCATTTGGCAGCCTCGCTCTGTTTTCACAATGGACTTTGCATTTCCACCTCACTGCTGTTTGGAACAAACCGTTTTTAACCCTTTTATGCACGACATAAGCATACCACCTGTTGTGTAGAATATGAGATAATAATGACAACCAGTTCAGGGTGTCCCCCACCTACTGCTCAATGACGGCTAGGATAGACACAACCCCTGTGGGGACAAGCAGTACAGATAATGGATGAATTGGGTGAATATATTTAATAGGGTTAGTCTTTGAAGGCACACATTGGTCAAACTTCATTTCCCAGCGTTCCGTTAGTGAGCATAAAGAATAAAAGTCAAAATCTCAATGGCCTCTGTTGCCCCATAAAAAGGTATGAACTTCACTCTGCCATATCGCACCAACAGTTGACATGATCCGTGTGTCATGTTATGTGTTTAACATTAATATATAATAAACCTGCACTATCATTCTATAAAAATGCTTCATTTTTTTGCCCTGTTTTGACTTATCACACATTCTGCATGCTGATTCAAAATACTGCATAGTACCTTCAATTGGTCCGTGGGGATCTCGGCAGCTGCTTCAACTCTTTCTTCCTGTTGTTTGGGATCATGTGATTTGAATTTACAATGTGAAAGGATGACTTGGAAAAAGAGTTGCCTCTAACAAAGAAAGAAGAAGAACAAAGAAAGAAGAAAAAAGAAATGTATTTATTTGATATTCTTACCCCATTATTATTCGAGGAGGTACAACCCGCCAGAGTAAAAAGGAAAGCAAGCATGATGATCGCACTGAAGGCTTTCATTTTTGTCCTTAGATGTGGAGTTTGTTGTTTGTGTTCAGTCTCTTCAGTCTGTAGAGTTACTCTTGTCAAAAGTACCAAAGACTGCTTTATTTATACTTACCAATGTCACTTTTTCATCATCGCTGGTAATATTTACCAGTGGAGTGGACTTTGTGACTGGAACAAGAGAGGGGAGTTTTCAGGTTGTTGTGTTGCACAAATGTGAATCCAGTTTTAACTGCTTACTCAATTGGCTAGGTCCCATGAGTGTCATGTGATCAAAAAGTGCTGTATATTTGTTCCGCTTCAACATCATCATGGTGGACCAGCGCTTAGGATATCAACCTCAAAGCGCTTATGTTGGCTCTTAGATTCTGGGCTCCAGGTCTCCTGTCTAGCATTTGTATGTTGGCAATACACTCGTTAGATTTTGTCCAGGTAATCTCGTTTCTGCCTTAATCCCCCCCCCCCCCTCACCCAAAATACCTATTGGGTTTGGGTATGTCAGTTGTCCAAGGATGTGAATAATTGTTTGTCTATATGTGCATTGCAGTTCCTGGAGCCTATGCACTCAGCATGTGCCTGAGTGCTTGGCCGTGTCAGATGGGGTGTTTTTTTTATAGTCTCTGGCAGTTCCTCTGTATTGGGGTTTCAGTAGCACCTTGGCTTTTGTGCCCTGGGGCTTTGCCTAGTTTGGAAGCAGAATGGACTGAGCTCCTTTCTGCATTGGCAGAAACGTTGACTGTCTGATCTGATGCCAAAACATCAGCAACCACTGTGACCCAATTTTTAGAACTCGTATCATCGGGACCAGACTCCTTGCTTCATAAGCGTCTGGTGCAACACCTGCTCCATGGATGGATGTGAGGTCACTTGGGTTCGAGGGTGAAAGGGGATGGATTAGGGTTATGTAAACCAAATAGGTCTCACTTCAACTAGCTTAAGTTTATTTTATTTTTTTTTTCTCTGTGCTAATGGAGGCATCAAGTGTCCGGTGACTGTCTTCGGAATGACCTAGCACAAAATATTTGACTGTCCATTTTTAAAACTCGTCTAACAGCACATAATTTATTCTCTTGCTTTTGACTCAGCATGGGTCATGGCATGTATTTATGGCATTGTTTTAGTGTTTTCTTTTTTTATTTGCTGTCTTTGTTATTGATTTCTTGCTTCAACTGTCATTCTCATATGTCAGATTTTTTATTCATGTGCGGCAGTTGGTATGTAGTCATGGGTGTTGTGATTTATGAATACAGTTGAAATGGACATCTTGTTCCAATCAATTAACATTATAAAATCATACTGAGCTGACAGATGTCTGTTCTTCCAGCCACATCTATGAGATTTTCCTTACGAGATGTTCAAGAAATGAATGCATGTTATTAGGGCGTTAAAGTATCCACTCAAACAACACATTAAACTGTTTTAAATTGGCTTTTATTGTGGAAAGACATTTCTGAAGTTTTTTTTCTTGACCTAAGGGTCACATCACTGAGCATATCTGCATGCACAACTCTACCAAATGCAGGTAGTTTTTGATTGATGTAACAATGCAGATGATTCCTAGAATCTCCATTCGCAGCAGAGTCCACAGAAATTCATACGACGACAGCAGTTACAGCAAAAGCGGCAAGGTCCACTGTGCCGTTTCTGCCTGTTGCTGTCTGACACCTTATTGAACAACACAAATCTTGAACTGTTTTTTGATTAAAAAAGTATTGATGAATTGAAAGTCCATACCTTCCATTGGTCTGCCAGTATCTCAGCAGCAGTTCCTTCGCTTGCGTCCACTGTATGCTGGTCAGGATCCTAATAATTATATTTCCAGGATGAAACAATGTCAGATGAAAAAAATAAATGTTTAGCCTGTATATGACATTGTTACCCCATTATCAGTAGAGGAGGTGCAACCCTCCTGAATTAGATGGAAAGCAAGCATGATGATCACTGCAACAGACAAACTGAAGGTCTTCATCGTCTTCCAGAGAGTATGTGGTGTTTGTCGATTGTGTTCAGTTTCTTTGGCTCTGTTGAGATAATCCTGTCAAAAATAGCAAGAACTGCGTATTTATAGTTTTCAACCAAGGATACTATTTCATCATGTCTGACAGAATTTACCTACTTCTGGAATTGACCATGCCTCCCTCATCAACCGGTGATTGGAACAAGAGAGGGGATTTTTCAGGTTTCTCGGCTGCCTATGGCACAAATGTGGATCCAGCATTAACTGCCTTTTGACTGGCTAGCTCTCATGAGTGCAGTAGTCAAAACATTTTGTGTTTTATCATTATATATACATTACCAGAAGGGTGGTATGGTGGACGAGCACTTACTAGCACATCAATTCCTACATAGGTTGGGCCTTTGATTTAGGACTCCAGCCATTGCTCCATGACTTTGATTAAAATTAATACATTTAAAATCATTATAATGACAATTTCTTTAAAGATTTTATGGTGTATTATTCAAATTATTCCAAGAAGGGAATATATGTATGTGTTTTTATTGCAATTCAACAATAAAAATCCCCACAATAAGGGACGGAATCGCCACACGAGGACTTTGTTTGTCTCACCAATGCATGCACAGATGTTTAGGCGGGCACTTGTCAAACACTTGTTTATGCAGTAATATACTGGTGTTTGTTCAGGACACTCTGCCATGCAATAATCTGGTTTGCCCCCCCCCCCCCCCCCCTTTATGAGAGCCCACCATATCTACTGACTCAGTCTTAATGCATGCAATGTTGATTGTGTGGGGTTTCTGGCAGTTCTTGAGGCGTGACCCCCTAGAGCCCTTGTAGGTGCACCTTTGCAGGTTTCTTGGTCATTGGCTGTTCCTCTGCTCGAGGGTCTCAGTTGTACCTTGGCTTCTGTGTCCTGGTGCTTTGCCGAGCTTGGAGGCAGAATGGACTGAGCAACCTTGTACATTGGCAAAAAGTTAACTGTGTGAGCCAAGACCAACACATCAGCAACTGCTGTGAACAAATTTCCAATGTTGCACATCCTTGCTGCATATATGTCTGAGGCCTAAACTCTATGTCTGATTTTAGGGTATTTGTCTTGTTTTGCCTCGCATACTAAGTATTGTGTCCTTTCTGGATGACATTGGTTTTATCTTAAATTAATGAAAAATATGTGTTATATTTTGTATCATAATAATAATCACCATCATCATCATCATCATCATCAATTAACTACTTCATTTAGCTCCTTAGCGTTACCTAGAACCATTAGTGTCTATGTGTATATTGGTTACACGTACATAACTGTGGTGCCCATACCACAGAAATAATGTAATATTATTTAATCAAAATGTTTCGGGAAACTAAATTGAAGCTGCGCTTTGGTAGACTGAAATTCCCAATGCCAACTCTTTATTCCAGACTAGTGGTTAGAGTGATGCACACAAGATCACTGTTGATCTCGCCAGGCAGTTTTACACCCAGTTCTTTTACCATGAACAAGCATTTACACGATGGGGGGACAAATTATATATTTTGTCAAATGGAATTGCCCTGCCGACTCAAAAGAGTGTGGAGTCAGAGTAAATTAGTGTTTGCTGCTCAGCGAAAACTGTACATTTTGCCAGAACTCTGCTGGCTTGGGACCAATAGGGAACCCGCTATACCGCACAGTGGAAGAGAGAGAGCCACAGGAGATACAGAACCAGTGGCGAAAGGAAGCCTACTGTCAGCGAGAGTCTGCAAAACCCAGACTTCACCCTCTGACAACTTGGAAATATCCATTTTAATAAGGTGGAAAAGTGGATTTGGCCAGACATCCTCATTCCTCCCATGGAAACTCATCTGTCCTGGTGTGAGGCGACACCCTCAGTGACTTTTAACTAAAGGGTTGAGTGTAGACTGCGGCGGATCAGTACGTCCCACAAAATGAATCTGCAATTTGGTCTTCTGGTTTCTTTGAAAATGACTTAACTTGAAGTGCACTTGAGAGCTTCTTTGAAAACTACAGGTTGTTTGCGAGTGCTGTAAATCAGCTGTTTATTCCCTCATGTTTGTTTGAATGTTGCATGACAGATCATTCCATGTTAAATGTCATGTTTCTTCCCTTGGGACTAGCTGTTCAGAGTTAATCTGGTAACCACATTTGGAAGAGAAGAACTGTGGGAAAATACTTCACAACACATCCAGCCAATATGCTCATTTATTGAGCCCAGATCTTATCTACAAGGCCACTGAATTATTGGCAGACACTTCAATCTCATATCATCATGATGTGACTAAAACAAATACTGTTTCAAGGTTAAGCTGCTTGGACGGGGTACTTCGCCTTCCTGTAAAGCACCGTGCAGATGATCAATCAATATCTTTTGGGAGCACATGTGATTTTACGCAGCAGCGTATTTCCCAAATTTTGCAATGTCGTCAAAAGTCAACAAATATGTTCTGAGAAATTGAAGCATTTAAGTCGGTTTTACAACAAATGCTTAAAAACATAAATTTGCTGTGATTCTAGTCTCTAATTTTGTTTTCCAAATTATTATTTAACCATGAATCACAAACGCTTTAGTCCAATATTGGTTAAGTTGAATTTAAATGTTTTTGAAGGATCCGTTTAAGGAAGCCACTGCCTTTTTTATGATTTGGATTATAATGGGGTCTTATTTAAAACACATGGATGCCGTAATATTCAGCAGCTGCGCCACTCTGCCTCTGGGGCATTCTTTGTTCGGCATGGAGGAGGGAAAAAAGGGGGGAAAGGAAAAAGAACAACTTCCACATGCTAACATTTACACAGTGATTTCTTTTAATTGCACTCTACTTTTTAATTTACCCAAGACTAATGCTTTTAAAAGTGGGACTGGAGGTAGTTTATTGAAGTCATGCCTAACGCTCAACCAAATGTTCCTGATTGCTCTGGCCTTTTAGCCTGGCTCTTTTCTACCTGACAACCGGTGTTATTCCCTTCGTTCGCTTTGTCAAACATGTTATACTGCATTTGGAATCGGAACGGCAAATGGGAACACTGACAGGGTGAGCTTCCTCCAGGCCTCTTCGTCAAAGAATTCGAATAAATTAATGCTCCTTCTACTGTATTGTGGAAATGGCTATGTCAAACGATTTTAAAGTGGGGTTGAACTGGAATCACTGAAGGGAGAAATTGCTTTTGAATGGGTCAGAAAAGAATGTTAAACAGATCTTAATCTCAGCAGCCAGGGTATAGGCTAAATATTTACTCCAACACTTTCAGTCAGCAACTGTCAAAGCAGTGAAAGCACATGCAGGGTTTAGCCACTTAAATATTTTAGGCTTTGTGACGTCTGACAATCTGCTGTAGACTGGGCTGATGGTGGCATGTTTAAAACATACATCTACAACTTCACACTTGACCTAAACAACTCAGCATTGATGTTCAAATCAAAGTGTGTTTTTCTTTCCTCGCTGATGAAAATCTAAACCTTATATCTTTATCGAGACATATCCAGAAGAAACTGAACTGGGATTTCTTTTTAAAGTCAGGAAACCAAATATGTCAATCTTAAATCTTAGCATAGGAACTATGTATGGAGCCTGATGAACAAATTGTATTGTTATTTTCCTCTTTCTCATTCATTCCAAAGAACCCAGTTTTCAGATTTGCAGTTGAGGGTCCATTAAATTCTAATGACAATGTTCGAAATAACATTTATGTGAACAGTACGGTCTTTAAATTTTCCATTTGGACGACTTTGTTCTCAAAAGTTAAAGATAATGCAGTCTCCAAATTTTAACCAACATTCAAATGTTGTCAAAATACTAGTAAAATTCCTATGTACTTGGAAGTTATCATATGTAGTTATGTTCATGGTGGTTAGAATTTGGAGAGAACATTAAACGGACAGCCTTGGCCAAGAGCTTAAGATCGATGCATATCACAGTGAGAGCTCGGGTTCAAGCCGCCAACCAGTAGAAGAATGTGGACATAATAAAGAACATGGCAGCCCGTTGTAGCAACAGCCACCGGACACACTGCTGTGGTGCCCTTGAGAAAGACACTGATTCTGAAGCACAAAGAGAACAAATAATCTGGAGCTGGGACCGAGTATGTGCCACTCCACTGTGTGTTTGCTGTGTCTGCAACTGTGATGGGTAAAATGTAAATATTATGCGTGCTGTGTGTTCTTATTATTATTATACTTCAATAATGCATATATTTCCAAGAAGATATAAGCTTGTCCTACGTAAAATGGCAACCCCGTTATTTGGAATTCATCTTTGCTGTCAAGCTTTGTACCCTTTGACTTTTAAGGAAAAGGAATGGGTAACTTATTAAAGACATTGCTAATGGTTCAATAAAGAACATATGATGAACATTAAAATGATTTACATCCTTTTCACAGCGCTGTAATCACAGCAACACCACACACCGAACTGTTTGGGATAAAATTTAATATTGTTGTTTTTAGTTCTGGGAGTTTTGGAATGTGAAGCCAAATAATAAAAATAGGTAGGTTGGGACTAAAGAAGTTGAGAACTGAGAAATTAAACAAAAACAGTCCCTATAGTTTTCATTAGATGCATAAACAAGACACAAGAATGATCACAATGAAAGAAATGAAATTAAATGAGAAACTGTTAGTTGCAAGATATCCCATCAATGATGCCATACGTATATGAATATGGATTCGGTAATCGCGAATAAGGCATATTACCAAAATGTGTACTTTGATACTATGTACTTTGATACAGGAAATGCCTCTAACACTACTGAAAGGCAAAAACCTAAAACACAAAACAGTGAAAAAATAGCTGACAGCGAAACAACTTCAAATTTGTATGAATTGAAAAGTACTATAAACATAATCTTTAGAATGCAATTGATAAGAAATGTATTTTAAATATTTTTAAACATTTCATAACAACTCAAAACAATTACACAATAATTTTATTAATATACATTTCTGTATCAAGGTATCCTGCCCCATACCCTTGGCAACAGAAGAACCCAGGGTGGATTTTTGCACTTTTTGGACCGGTAAGTCCATCCTTGTTTTCTCGTAATCATCCGAGCTATCACTAACCTCGCTGGGGAGTTGCCCAAGTTGGAAAACTCCCTTGGTTTGATGCAATGATGACACGAGAGGCCGACAACAAAGTTACGACACAGGCAATAATACACTGCTGTGATGGGCTCTAATGACTGGCTGCTTAACATTTTGATTTAATGCTCATTAGCTGGATAAATATTCCCATACATATGTTACAACCATCAGACATGCATCTATGATACATGCCACATGTGTCAGTTTATAATTGGGCCTTTTACAAAGAGACCATCGCGGTACTTCTTCAACACAGTCAAGGCCTTACGTATTGATATCTAGGCCTATATGTTGTGTTTTCTGTTTCTTAACAATCTTCAGTCCCCATAGTTTTGCGCAGCTCGGCGGGCGAGATGTCGCGTTGTTGACGTTTAAACTAAAAAACAGTGGAAAAAGCCCTAGAATCAACACACATTTGTTTGCTTCTGTCAAATCATCGGAGAAGACTTGCAGGGTGCTGTGAAACGGTTCATAGATGATTCAATACAAAGTACTTGGTCCCTAAAAACTGTATTCCTAGTCTAGACAATCTCCTCTCTATTGCTACCATCATAAGAACAACATCAGAGGCAGCTATATTTGTGATGAATCACTGCTCTGAATAAACTTAAATTCCTGATTAGAGGGGTTAAATGAAACAGCGAGTGTTTATGATCCCAATTACCACCTTTGCTGTAGCGCCGACTTTAATTACGTCGTTTCACACACTGCACTTCAAAGAGTCCAAATACTCCACATACATACTGTACACATGTAGATTTCCAGTATTGATTCAAATTGACAACAGCAGCACATAAATAGACTGACACATGTCTCATCCAATATGATCCACATGCAGAATTAATCAACACCACTGAAGTTTGCTTTCAAGGCCATGATGTCGTCTCACGTGGTGAAACAACCTGTGGTTATAAAAATAAATAAAAATCACGTCACCATGATTATCATCATTATTGTAAATCACCCATTCATTTTCTGTTTCACAAGAGCCCACAAGATCAAACCTAAGTATTTTAAGCATTTCCCTGAAGCATGGCTCACATCAATGGTCAGTAATTGAAACAATATGAGGTATATCTGCACTCACTGTTACTGAACCATCACAGCATTCTGAAGATATGATGATAAGGATGTGAAGTTGCTTTTTCTTCCACCCTTTTGGTACAGAAGCTTGCTCAATTCTAAAATGCAACAGCAGCACTCTCTTGTGGAGGCAGGAAATACATTCACTGATCGTTGACTGAGTGGTCCAAAACAGGATGGCGAAGCTATGATGAAAAGAATGTGTTCATTTTTGTTGAGTTAATAGACATCAATAAAATATATTTCCCTTTCAGTATCCTAATTACACCACCATTAGACATTCTTCATAAATCAGAATGTAGCCTGCTACTATCTGTGATGGCGCTCCCTGATTTTTGCCAGTCATGCTTTGGAGGTCTCCGATCCACTGTGCATCATTGTAATTGTCTGTCAAATTGCTAAAACAACAAATGAAGTTAGTATTTTGCATGATGCTGTGTGTGTTTGTGTGAATTTTACTTTGTGTCTTGAGTGATAGATTTTTAAATTGATACTTAATTGCTTAATTTCCGGCTATGCTCCACCGATCATCCATATTTTCCATTATTTACCTTATTTTAATCTGGGCAGCCTATTGAAACTATGATCTCACCCCTTAAAAAGCAGTGACACAGGAGTAGGTGAAAAACAGAAAAGAGAAGACAATGCACCCATATCTAGATATACAATACAAACAAATGTATACTGTATCCCGTTTAGTGTTGTCATGGAATTGACCAAAGTCATGTTCAAAGTGTTTCAAATTCAGAAGTTTTAAAAAATTATGTTTTTATTTGGAGAAATAGGATCCCTGCCTGTAAGTCTCATGTTCTCCGTGTTATTTTGAATTCCATAGAAAAACACTTTAAATGTGAAATTGACTTGCATTTGGCTCCAGGAGTTGTGTAATGATTGTTCCCAGTGATGTCCGTGGCTCATCTAACAACTACTGTGAAGGAGTATGTGTGTTTGCATTCTGGATGGATGGATGGATGGATGGATGGATGGATGGATGGATGGATGGATGGATGGATGGATGGATGGATGGATGGACAGATGGATGATTATTATAATACAGATACATGTATTGTTTATGGTTGTTGAAAAGAGGATCTTAAATTAGCCATATATTTTGCAATTAGATTACCTTTAAAAATTGGTCAGCCCAAGATCTAACATTACTGCCTTTCATACAGCATCTGTTCTTCCTACTACTTGTTTTAAAGATTACACACATTTTCAAGTTAAACGACGTGCATGCGATTGTGTTTAAGCATGTGTGAGTGGTGCAATACAGTAGCAGTGCAGGGCTTGCATCCAAGCAGCTGGTACACATCTGTTTCTTCGTCTACTACTGCGGCCTGTGGTTCATGGAGCGAGGTAAACTGGCATGCGGTGTACTGTGTCTGCACCATTAATAGAGAGGTAGGCTGCATAAATGTGGTTTATGGTGAGAGGTGACTCCTATGGGTAAATTGCATTGGGTTTTTCATTGGAGTTGAATGTGTGGATTTGATTTTGCGTGTGAGTGTGCATCTTGAAAATGGCGCATGCCTGTGTGTCTGTGGATTGGTGGTTTGTAATAATCTAATGATTGAGACACTTATAATTGTTAATAAGCCCTCAATAAAGTCTCACATCATACGTGTGGCACGTCCATTGTCTTCTATGATGCATTTGGTTCCAAAATGTTTTCACTCTTTCCATTTATTATTAATGTAATGCCAATGTTTATCCTATAGATTGAATATAATAGCCAGCCAATGGCCTACCAGAGTTGCATCATTACTTTATTGCAATGTAGCTATGATTATATAACTGATGCTTTCTAACACCATAAAAATGTATTTCTTGCCTTGACACGGGAGCTTAATGTGCGTTACCTTCTGAATCAAATACTTGCTCTTTAACTGTGAACTGTTTTGCGTAATGACAATATGTGTCCACTGGAGGGCAGTGTTGGTCAAGTAATTGTTTTCAACTTTTAGAATTGCTGTCTTCGGAAGTGCAGGTTATGCACAGTGTAGCTCAGTGTGGCCACATTATAAATACTTTTTTTTTTAATTGGATTATAGGAAGCAGGGTCAAAACCCCAGAGATACACAGGATATGAGCAAAAAGTGCACAAGGGTACATGATAGATAGATAGATAGATAGATAGATAGATAGATAGATAGATAGATAGATAGATAGATAGATAGATAGATAGATAGATAGATAGATAGATAGATAGATAGATAGATAGATAGATAGATAGATAGATAGATTCAGATTTTCAAAATGTATTTGATTCCATTCTCAAGGGCCCGATTCAGTTTGAATCACAGTTCACTTTGTGTTATTGACCATGATCTGATCAAAATGATATTAATTTACATTCATTCCAACCACAGGGCACGGTGTGTAAACTCCTCTTCCGTAGAACCTTAAACCTCAAAGCTAATGTCACATTCAGAGAGTTGGCTAGTAAATAAAGTCCTTCTCCATCTTACTTATATTGGTATTATGGTAAAATCTGAAATGTTGCCACACTTTTGATTTGGATGATGCTGGCGTGTCTTTTAATGTTGTTATTTTTCCTCTGCTTGGATTTAGACCTCTGGCACATAAATTGAGGTTGACTTTTTAATTACTGTGACCTTTAGAGCTCTGGCACACAAATTGAGCTTGACCTTTTAATTGCTGTGACCCGTGAACGCGAGCACACTTCTGGTAAACCCACTATTTATTATTATTATTATTATTATTAAGCAATAGCAATTGTATTGCTTTCAAGGGTCAAAATGGGCAAACATATTCAAAAAGAACAAATAGGTCAAACATATCGAACATCGAATCATCCATCAGCTCTTCGCAGCATCCACACGCGCACGCACCCACGCGCAACATTGATCTCATGCACATATCCAGTCCATGGCTTCCCGCGTCCCACGCGACTGCTCTCGTTTCACTTCTGCAATGATGAAACCGAGAAGGAGAATGTTGCAGCTCGGTTCCAATGACAACCAGAAGCATGGACGACAACGAAGCTTGGAATGTTTCTTGCTGTCGCAGGATATTATGTGATGCGGAAAGACGATAATGATCAGCCTCATTTTGTCTTTCCAGTATTTACTATATACCACCGTATGAAGGAGTGGCTGCTTCACCGTTGCTGGAAGTCATTGCTGAATGCAACGCACACTTTTGAGTTCATGCGTGTCGCCCGTAACCTGCGGAATATTTTGAAGCAAATGCATTCATATGGTTCTTTTGCAAACATTGCTGAGCCAGCAGCAAAAGTAGCAAGGTAAGTAGACGCATGACATTCCCTCAGAGAGGAAACGAGTGTATTGCTGCAGGTGCACTATTGTAATAGACATAAAGAAAAAAAAAATCTCATTTGAAATGACATGTACCCTAGAGTAAGCTTATGTTTCTATTAAGGTCACCAGATAACGGCACATTCTGAGGGTCAATTCAAGAGTGGTGTCGATCTGACAGCTGTTTTGAATATTTTGTCAACAATGAGAAGAGAAAAAAAACAGCAGCAAATTATAAACAGTATACTGCAGTGCCAGTTTAGGTTACAGTGGTGTGTACACTGTACGCCATTGCAAACTTAATTAATGGAAGTGTATATTTGTTTTAATTTGTAGGCGACCTCCCTGATAGAGTCATTTTGAGCGGAGCATATCTGTCAAGGTGTTTTTTTAATGCACAACTCTTGGATCGTCCCGTTAGATTGTGAAGTCATAATGTTGGCAAGAGAATGTATTTGCTGCATTTAATGTTTTATACAGAAAAGATTGCGACACACATATACAATCATAAAAGACTACATGAGCATACATCAGCTAAATCAAACTCTTACATTTATTTTTTCAGATAATGGAAAAACATGCGTTATGGTTGTTGAATATTCTGATATTGATATTATTGCAAAATATTACCAAAGTAATTAGATTTTTACTAATGAATTTCATTTTTTCATGGTGAAAAATAAGCAATGTCAATGTCCTCAAAGCTCAAGTGTTTGCATTCAGTTTTTTCTATATCGAATATTTTATCAAAGGTATTTTCTATTGATATTGATCACATGTTAATCGTGAAACATATGGATATCGAATTATCACCCCACCCTCGGTCTGGGCATTGCACTCAACTGCGTGGCGTTCTGTTCACTCCTTCTGAAACATTAGCCAGGTAAAGCAGACTTTGTTCTTGCTGGGTCCTCCCAACAATCTCCTCTTTCAAAGTCATTAAGAGCCTTTACTCTTATCATATCAGCCCAAGATCATTTGAGCCTGCTCAGCAACTTTGTACATGTGGTGGGATGTTGACACAATACTTATATGCAGTGCGTCAAAATGTATCATGCAGTGCATCCATGTTTTGAACATGAATACATACCGTGTGACGATTATGTCCATGATAGATTATTATCATTCAAACAGTTGTTTAACCTATTGAAGAACAAGAAGTCACTGACAATAGTCACAGTTGTTAGTACTGTACAGCTCAATTGTGAATTTGAAACATTACAACTACAGGATTAGAACCTTCCGAAAGAAGAACATGAAATGGCTTTGGCAGTGGCATGTCATGAGTAAGCAAGAAACCTTAACCTGTATAACATGAAATTTGTGCTTACAGGTTATACTATATGATATGTTTCAATGTTCACCCAAGAAAATACGGTCATAATTTGAAACAAAGTGTTGACTGACCTTAATTACGTACCAAGGTCAATATTGTGTGTAGGTCACTTTCAGCAACTCTTGCTGTTAAATACATTTTCAAATAATTGAATATCTGGAGTTTTAAAAGATTTTGGGAAACGTATGGCATTGACCAGGGGTTTTCAACTGCTTTTGTCCAAGGGATGGTGCCCTAAATTGAGAAAGAAACAGTTTATTGTCATGCAAATATTTGATTTCATTTTAGTCAGAATGTTAATACTGTGTTGTGAAATTCTCACAGCCGTACCTGTTTGAAATGACGTGTCTGTTTCTGTCCTTCGTTCAGCAGTGTCAACTTTCCACTTTGATAATGGCAACCTCAAAAGAAAGAATCAAGGATCGTATCCTGCTGGAGGAGAGCGATCGAGACGGGAGCAGTGCCCCCTGTCCAGGTGACACACTCCCCTGGAACCTGTCCAAACATCAATGGGCCAAACGTTCCAAGTCAGCCTCAGGCGAGGTCCTAGATCCAGCTGAAAGGGCAGTTATCCGCATCGCAGGTAAAGTCACTTTAAAAAAATGTGGCGTCCGCAGACTTCATTTGTTAACATGGTTCCAGCAATTAATTAGATGGCAGAAAAGTTGGCGCTGGTTTTAGTATGTGATTGGTGTAAGACATATATATAAAAAGATATATATATCCTGTGGTGCTCTTCCTGTGGTCTTCCATTGGGTCAGGTCAGGGATTGTTAAGGCGTACAGATATTGTTGGTCAGATGTGGACAGATGTGGACAGCCTTTAATAACATAAGCGGAGGTCCTTTTACCTTTGCTGCTAGATATTAACACTGGGTCTCGAGAGGCTGTTTGTAGGCCAAGTCGCTTTATGCATGTATGCTGCTGAAATGAAAAGTATGCCTCTTTTCGCCCAGGCGCATACTATTGCCACTGTTACCCTTCTTGCCTCAGGCAGAAAAAAAAAAAGATACAATGAAGAATATCTCTTAAGACTGGCGTTTTAGTACAAAGCATTCTATTTCTCATTATTTGGACTGGAGATCTGAATCAGGAATAAAAGGATCTTTGTTAATAATCTCACATTACAAAGTTTCATAGAGACATGACTTTTATTCGTCAATACATGGCTGCCTGTTCTACTGTCATCTTTAAATAATGGAGATATTCATATTACGATTTCCAGAATGTCAAACTGTCAAAGCTTCTGGGATCGAGACCGCAGTTAACTTTTTGACCATTAGATGGCACTTTATGTCAAAGGGGTTTGTTGGCTGAAAGCTGTCCTCCAAAAGATCACCACATCCTCTGGAAAATGTGTCTCATTTTCCGCACTCACTTCAAATAGAATTGACCACATAGAGTATCCATTGTACTGCTGGTGTTACAGTGCACTAAGACAATATGATTTATGCTCTGTGACGTCGTCTAGCAGACAGATTGTCTTTATTTCATCTGTTCTTTACGATCATGACATTTCCACTTCCGCTTTTACTATATCATCAATCAGTTTTGAGAAAGTGGCTGTACAAGTGATGACAAAATCTGGGATAGAGTGGGGACACATGCAAGTGCCAAACATGAAATAATGTTTTGCTTGTTTTTTTTTTTTTTTGTTTTTTTTAAAATATTGATCTATTGGTATGGAGAATTCCACAAGCGAATGAGAGGCCTCTGAGGTTGGCAATTTGACCTTTCTGTGTGTTTGTATAGATTTTTGTTTCTCTGATTTCTGGTTTCCTCCCACATTCGAAAGACAGAGCTTGTTGTTAGGTAACTGAATCGTCTAAATTGACCTTTAATGTTATTATGAGTGGTTTTTATTTATATCTATAGTGTGCCCTCTGTGATTGGCTGGCAACTAGTTTGCAGTGACACCTTGCCTAAAGTCCACTAAGACAGGCTTCAGTTCACTCGTAACAATAGTGTGGATAAGCTATAGAGAAAATGCAATGGAATGTTTTTGTTTTTTTTTTTACTTAAAAAAAAATAATAATTAAATAACATAATGTAGGCATTAGACAACCATTCAATGGTATACATGTATGACTTCTGCTACAGATCAGATAGCGCTGCTTGCTGATCAGGTTGCCACAAAGTTTTTGTGCATTTTCCAAAGCCCTGTCTAAATAGGCCTAATGTGCCAGAAAAAAAGACAACTGTTATGTGATATTAGAAAATTGTAAACGATAGAAAAAAAACGATAAGTATTTACTTTCACATCCTAAGCATACCAAAGTGTTCTCCGTAAAATTTAGTATATGTCCATAATCAAGGCCTTCCTTAAGATTTAGTACTAGGTTCACCCGGCACACAAAGCAGTAGTCAGCATTTGAACTGACTGTGCCTCATCCAGGAAAGAGTCCTTGCTGTTGCCAAGTTGGACTGTCAAGAATTTAGTCTGCAGGGATTTCCTTTTGCTACTATGTAACCCCACTGTTCGAGGCTAACAGGCACAGCCTTGTAAATATGTTTGAAATCGTGCAGTGGTAAACACGATCAGGAAAGCTTATGAAAGGCAAAAATGTCAATGATCTGAAATATTTCATTTTTGGTGCGTCGTCACTTGGTTGTGACTTGTTTTCAAATACTATATCATTATATGTAAGCTTTAAAACAATTTAGATGCACGGAAATAGTTTGTCATTGCAAATTACTCGCCTAATGTTTGTGTATAATTCTTCAGTTACTCAAGTGAAAAAAAATACTTTACTTTGTTCTACATTCATTGTGCCCAAGTTATCAAAGAAAAAAAAATATTAGTCTCCCTATGACGTTAATAATCAGGATTCAATCAAAAATAAGCAATTGGTTTTGAAGTTTTTAGTGTTCGCTTAGAACCAGTTCGTCAAAAGCATTGATACTTTTGTGCAGTAGCATTTTTGATACAACCCTTGAATCAATGAGTTGCACCAGTGTCCCTGATATGTGTTTACTGAATGTATACTGACAGCCATAACATTCCAGTTGAGTTGAAGTGTTACCATTAAGAGCAGTTCTTGAACTCTGCTCTTGCGACAATGCAAGAATAAGCAGTGAGTGAGTGCCTGCCCTTCTGGTCAGTGTATCTTTAAAAGGAGGGGCCGGACATTTATACTCGTTTTAGTGAGTGTGTGTGTGTTTGAGGTGTATAGGGTGGGGTGGGGGGGGGGGCATGTGTGTGTGAAGCTTGTTCGTGGAATGAAGTTGGCAGCTGTGGAGGGTTCACACACAGCTGAGAGAGTTGATAGACGACAGCTCAGACTTACAAACTAATTCAAAGTAATAGGAATAAGTAGACTTGCAGGAGAAGGAGGGAAGACGGTGAGAGTGCCGGCATGGCCGTGTATGAACCCGCCTACCTGCCTCCGGACGCTGATGAGCAGGACTTCATCCAAGCGTATGAAAGCGTCAGAGAGAAGTATAAAGGTGAGAGCCTCTCTGGTGGCATCGTGTTCATGACTACATGTTGTGATGGAAGACACATTTTAGTCATTTGCACAAGTGGGGTTATTTGTTATTTGTACTATTTGTGGGGTTATTGACCTATTGTGTTTATGCCTTGATGTTGTACATGTTTGGACTTGCAGTGTAGGTATTGATGATTGATTTTGGATTGGTACATAGGTTTTAAGTCTTGTGTGTTGAGGGTTACAAAAGTCCATGTTTTTTTTTTTCCAACGTGTGACTATCGCAGTAAGCCTGCTCTTCTCACCTCTGACCCTAAGGAGGCTATTAGATGGGGGATTAAGACTGACTGGATTTCTGATTCTTTTCCTACACTTCATCTCAACTCATTATTACCGAATCATTTTACATTTAGCTACTTTGTCACCCTTGGTGCATCCATAAGGTACTGCTTTTCTACTCTTGATAATACTTTCATCTTATTTGACCTTGGAGAATTTCTAACCTTTTTGTATTGAATGAACCATTTGTACCTAAGATAAATAGGAAACAAACGATGGTAACACAAACTCTAAGGGGGGGGGCATGCTATTCTCAGCACTAACAGAAATTACAATACAGAATAAAAACAAGATCTGAATGACTCTTTCTTTGATAGGTGAGTTAATTTGACCCTGTCTCTTCTAGCACGGTTTGCTTTTACACCTTCTTTGGTCAAATACTCATATGGCAAGGTTACAAATAGTAAGTGTAAAAGTGGCCATTGAATGTACCCATAGCCTTTACACAAAATATTTTACATGCTTCTTGTACTTCTTCCAAACAAATGACACATTGAGCCAATTTGTTTCATTATTTTCAGCTATCAATTTTTAATAGCAGCATCTTGTTTTGGTATTGATATTCACTTTAATTTTGCCTTTCCTTTATCATCAATATCAACATTACTGTCAAATTTGAACAAACATGAAAATAAAAAGAAGATGCAGATTGATCATTGAAATGATATTCATGATTAATCTATTCAATTAGTTGTCAATTATGGGCTTCAGGAACTTGCTCAATAACTTGCAAAAGAAGAGCAGGGGACAAGACATTTCTACAACCGAAACAAAGTTGTTCCAGGCATTCATGGCCGTTAACATGAATCACTGTTCTGTTTGTTGTGCTGGTTCTTTGCAACGTTATGGGGAGCAGGAGCTCGCTCTGTGGCAGTTGTTTATGTTTCAGGCGTTCCACTTCGTTCCCTCCTAGACACAATCAGTGTTGCATTACGTTACTGTATGCACTCCTTATTAAGGCACATATTTTTCGTCATTCACTTCATCTTCATGTTTCTTTCATCAGCCTGCATCAAAGCCAATCTGTTTTTCCTGCAGAAATCACTGCTTTCATAATGCTTCTTGAAATTCTTACTATGACAAAAGCCTGTTTAGAAAATAAAAACTAAGTGTCAACCATAAATAAAAATAAAAAAAACGTATTTAATCAGTGCATTATTTAACCAAATGAAGGCTCTGACCAATTGATTAAATATGGATGGTTTCTTTTTGAGCCATACTGTGTGCATACATGTCGAATTATGACACACTCTAATTTGATTTTGCATCCGTCATCACTGATTGAAGATGATAACCAAGAATATATAAAATAGAAATAGCAATGTTGATTGCATGTTCCGTTCTGAAATCTGGAGAATGGTTGAGCTATACAACCTTGACACAACATCCTTGACAAGGTACATCCTTGATATGACAACTCCTCAATCAGCAATCTGCTTGGCATCAAATCAGAAGTTCTCAACTTCCAGTTCATCATATTTTGCCCTCCCTTTAATTGTGTTTTTTTTTAATCACGTAAATTAACAATGAGCTGGTTCATTGACATTTCACGTTTCCTTTAGTTGACCAAGGAAGCAATGCCTATCCCTTTAAAAAAATATCATCCAGGCCTTTTATAATATGATTGCACTAAGTACGCTATGTCTAATATTACTCGCTGCCTTAATTTGCAGTGCTTTGGATGGGAGAGCCCTGTCCGTTGTCCCGTTGACTTTTTTGGAAACATACGCTAGCAGCAGCTGAAGTAGTTCCAGGCGCACCTAAAGGGGATTACTATGTTCTGTTGGGTAGATTGCTGATAGAGCACAACCATGGCTGGCATCCATCTTTTGCCAGAGTGAGTGTTCTATGTAAATGGCCCAGTCTTTTGGTATGCAGGGCCAGACAAAATCCCAATATAGCCAGGGACATTTTCAATCATCCAATTAGCCTGTTATTTTTGGCAAGCTTGGCTGCAGTAATTTAAATTCCCATTTCTTATCGCTGTAAATCCTTGTACAAATAACAGTCCAGAAATATAATATGTTAATTGACTATCTGCAGACATCTACACACCTGTTTTCATGCTATTTTTGTGATTTAAAAAAAATAAAAACAAGGTCAATAATGACTAATTCCAAAAGATTTCCCAATTTTTGACAAATTACCTGTTAAACTTACGAGGAAAACAAGTCGATTTTTGAGAAGGGAAGCAATAATAAACGACAGAGATAAGGAGTTTGCACAAGTGTGCAGATTATATTATAACTGGGGATAAGGTTGTGTTCAGTTTACCAATCAAATTCAAACTCATTTTAAATGGAAGTCAGCATTTACCAGCCGTCATTTGAAGTGGTCTTTAAAGTTCAGATCTTACCATGCTTTTTGGGTAATATTATCGTGCAACGTAAGATGAGTCCTTTGTGCGCTTTATTCCAAGGTATCAGTGAGGAGAAGAGAACAAAAGAATTTCCAAGGCATCCATTATCGTGCAACGCAATAGACACATCAAGTGCCGAATATATGCCACAAGAGTGATATTTTGAAAGAACCTGACGTTCTTCCAAAATTGTTGAAAAGACGAGGAGAATACTGGTCAGGAAGTTCTGCCAACAGGTTGACAACAGGGGTAAAGGAATTTTGCAAAAACACACTTGAAATCTCTCAAACACTTCTGGGAAAATGCGTTACATGATCCAATGAAACCAAGGTTGAACTTTTTGGCAGTAATTCTAAAAGGTACTTTTGGCAGAGAGGTTTGCAACACCTCTCCAGCAAAAGAATGGCATGATGGCGACTATCTGTCAATCTCTGTGTGATATGAATAATTAAGAGGTCTTTTCAACACTAGCTCTGTGTGGTGGGTTTCACTCTTGCTATGATTTTCCACTTCCTGAAGGATGATGTCATGTGTCGCATCATCTCTTCAAGCTCCCTTCTCAGAGTATATCAACAAGAACAAAGCCTTTGGATTTCGTAAGATCTCAGAGTTTCTGTCATGGCCCGCTGACTGCGGGGCGCTGCCTTGGAGATCAGGGTGAGATTAACGTAGAAGAAAAAGAGGGGGAAGGATCCGGTTGTGGGTAGTCGCCCTTGGTGCACCTTGGTCGGCTATGTGTTTAATGATGGCCCAATAAACTGAGCAGAGATGAGCAGCAGAGAAATGGGCCAAATAGTCACCGGCATTGGCCCTCGATGTCAAGACTGTCGGGGTGCTGAAGACAGTCTCGTCGGCATCCGTGAACGTGTGCATGTTCCTCAGAAGAAACCAAAGAGCTCACCTCAATGTGGCAAAATACAGAAAGTGATCCAGCTGAGGAATTTTTAAAACTAAGAACATTATTTTTCGTGGAACAATTCAGCAGTAGCAGAAGTAGTATTCCACTTGGAGCTTCATTCAAAGTTAGCCACAGTGCATGAGGTTTTTAGCTTCACATGTGTTGCCATGCTCTCAGAAATGTGCAGCCATGTGTTGTCCCTTCTACGTTTTTATATACAACTATTTCATGCCTTGCATTGATCAGCACGGTCATACATCTTTGGGGAAAAGATTACTGGAGGGCATGATAACACAACTGCAATGGATTCCTTCAGGGCCTTTTATGGGAGCGAGAGTGTTCCAAAGGGATGCTTCCCCAAGCTGACATCCTTCCTGTCAGACATTTACTGTAACCACATGGCAGGAAACAAGCGACTATCCTTTTAAAAAAGAAACAAAACAAAACTGTTGTTGGTCAAACTATAAGCACAAAGTTCCACTTAATTGACTCTTACTTTTCCCTGTCCATTCAAAATGGATTTCTTGCCTTGCATAATTTTTTGCAATCTTGTGTATCTATGTACATTCTAACTTTTGGTCATACGATAGACACATGGAATGCAATAAATGAGCATTCACTTGATGATCTGTAGAGTTTGTTGTTGTGAATGAAACAGGACAAAAAAAAGCATATAAATTGATTATGTTTTGAAAGAAAGAAATGTTTTGCCAAAAAAGTTCAATCATCTCATCTTTCTATGAATCATTTAAATGGCATTCATGCATGTGCAAATTTAACTTGTCACAAAACTATCTTACAGTAGGTTCTTGTTCTACAGTTTGAAACTAGGATGTCTTGATTGTCTAAACAGTTTTTTTTTTTACCACTCAGCAAAACTGTTTTCTTGAGAAAGTAGCTACATTTTATTTATTCATATGCCAATTTGGACAATTTGTTCTATTCCTTTAAGTTCCATAGCTACGTATGTTCCACTACAGTTGGGGTTTTTCATGAAGGGCTCTCTGTTGTAAAGAGCAGTGGAAATATTTCTTTGTTACTGCCAAGGAGACTTAAGAAGGACTTTGGGTGTATTACTTTCTTAAGAGAATAATAATGAAAATCCCCCGGACACCAGATTACATGCTTGTAATACAGTGCACTGATGTTTGACAGTGAGTTGTCTTGCCTTGTTTGTTGTCAACCGTTTCCTGACACTGCAAAGTGTTGACTTTATTGGTAGCAAGTGGTATTCAGAGCAGCTGGAGCCAGTGTGACAGTCACCTACCACAAAGTCCAGGAATGTCTCGACAGGTCACCCCTCACAGCTGACGCGTTTGGGTGACTGCACCTCATGCGTGCTTTCTCACTCCTTCATTCTGTCTCTGTCTGTCGCTCTGTCTCTCTCTCTCTCCCTTTCTTTCAAAATAAATCTCTCGGGTCAAAATTCGTATTTTGCACCTAATTAAAAGAAATTGAATAGCAAAACTGACAGACTTTTATTTGTTTGACAAATGAAATGCCGAGACTGTCCCAAAAAGCATTGCTGGACGCATGCTCCTTTTCATGTGGCCTTACACGTTGAGGAGTGACTTCTAAGTCAGTAAGCATCACTTCCATAGTGGCAAATAAGATACACATATGACAAGAGATCTCATTACAAAGAGATATAATCCCGGCAAAAATTCCTCTTCTAAAATCAGATGCTCCTTAAATAAGTAATTATTTCACAAAATCGCCCCTCATAGAAAAAATGTTGTATCGAGATCGTGCGAAAACACTGGAGGTGGTGCATCATGCCATCTAAGCAGATCACTTAATCTCTTTTGAGTCTGGATACCAAAGAAGGATGAGGTGGTTTAACTCAAAATACCTTTCACAGTGATTCTGTCCAGCTCTGACAGAAGATGTGGTTAGGTAGTTTAAAAACTGCCCTAAATGGCAGGTCTGACTCCACGAGCTACACACTGCTCAGTTACATAAAAGGTATGAATAAAATCTCCTGAAATAATAAATGGCTGTTAAACTAAACAGAGCCTCCTGCATGTTCATGTTTCTGTTGACTGTGAGGTCCCTGAGGGGTGTGGCTGCTCTCCCTCGGAGCACAGGTCAAAAGGCAAACCCTGGAAGAAAAAAAAACAGCTACTACTCCCATTTGTTTGCCTTATCTCAAAGTTCCAATCATTGCTAATTTGGTCTTTCCTGTAACATTGGAACTACCCTTTACTATTACACCAGGATAATACAATACTGTCTGGCTGTTTGTCCTCTTGCCACCTTCCAACTTGTCGTATATCTTGGGTGTGTGTATCGAGCATGTGGAATTAACCTTGTGTATATTGACGTTGCTATGGCTGATGCAAAACCTTGATGTGTAGCAGAACCATGAAGGTTTACATCGGTGGAATGCCTTTGTACAGTATTTTGTCTTTGACTTTTGTATTCTTTCCATGAATTCAGATTTGAAGGTGGTGGATCAATTGTTGTAAACATAGTCATACATTTCAGCTGTGCAATTGCTTGAGCTGTATTTTGGTTTACTAAAGTCAATGTTTTGTCATTAAAACATTGTCAGGATCATGCAATTTGGTACATAATGGCTATGTATAAAACAACGAAAAAATAAAACTGAGTTTGGCTCTAATTTGTGAAAAAGTTATGTGAAACCTGCTTCAAATAAATAGAATATTTGCATCACCCGTTTTAAGATTATATTGTCTTTGAATAAATTGCACATTTTTCAGTTATGTTGCATTAACTATTACTACAATATACGATATCTTTTTTTCCATTCAGTTTTATCTTTGCCCACCACCTAATTTCTGAATGGGTATCAATTGTCGTCATGTCCTGGACACTGTATAGTTGGAGAGATGGAGTCAAGGTGCTAAAGTTTCATTTTCCATTCAGCTGTTGAGTTTATACAGACATACAAGTCCTGCCTGCCAGCTCCATGCAGGCTCTTCCGTGAAGGCTCCTTTTTGTCATCACTTGGCAAAGTCAGTGTTTCCAGTAAGCGAACAGCCCTGACTAGATTGCTGTCCACCTACCACCACTCTTAGGAATTAAAATAATGACAAAAACATGGCTCTATAAAATGAACTGGCATAAAACAATTATCGTGTAAAAATTGTGTGATATGGTAGAACCTTAAATAGCATTTTGAATTGGACTCAAAAAGGTATGTGGTTATATTTAGATTGAGATGAAAATGACAGCATCTTTCCACTGAAGCAACTGGTTCAACTCTAACTCTAATGCCAATTTGTATGGCATGGGTTAGTCATATATTTTTTTGTAGACATGATTCATATGTTTAAAATTTGAATGGGGCCATCTTTTATATAAAAAGTATTGTATTAACCCCTCCCAAAATCTGACCTGTCACTTTGTATGAGGAAAATCACTTCATGTACTTTGGAGGCTTTTACATTTGTATTTTGTCAGCCTGGTGGGAGAATTGCCCAAAACTTTCAATTCACAATCTGCCAGACTGTGGGTTATGGGATTCCATTCTATGGCTTAACTATTTTATTACTGACTATAACAGTAGCGTCTGTCTTGGATGAAAACACAAACTGCGCGATTGGTGTTCAGTACTCTAAGCCACCGCATTGGGCCAGAGATTTCACTGGGTGAGTGACCTCAGGCAGGAGGAATGTTTTGTCTGGCTGGCCTTTTTAACGCTACCATTCTTATGAAGACATCAAAGAGTCAAATTGCTTATTCGACAATTTGGTACAGTTTAGTCAAGCCACCCCCTCAAAAAAAGAAGCAATCTGCAAAGACAGATAAAGAAGAACTGTAGAGATCAAGTGATTTTTGCAGAAATTTTAAACTGTATACATCCACATTTAGAGTATTGACTTGAACTTTGGTATTTAATAATGTCATGAATACTTCAAACACACCTAGAGGCAGGAAGGAACTTTCATTTTATTGGAATTTTTTTCATGCTGGGGGCATACAGTTTAGAGATTCAAACGCCATTGACATTGAGTGCAGCAGCAAAAGTTGGCAAACCAAACATTTCAAAATAAAATCCTGGTCCAGTGTGTTCCAATATATATATATATTTTTTAACAAACCACCACACCCAAGGAAAACCAACCAAATACAGAAGAGGTGACTGCCAAGGTGTCAATTTTGACACAAGAGGCAGAGTATCATAACATTGTGTGGCAGTACTGTGCTTCACCACTATGTAACTCATGGTGTCGTCATCTTTTTATTTTTGCTCCCCAATTCAATAAATGTGTATTACTGTGCAATAAAGTCCCCAGTATTTAGCAATAATTTTCATTTACCCCACATTAGTATGATCTGCATGACATCAAATTTTAAGTTAAAATGCTGACCTTTTTAAAAATCTAATATAAAACATAATTAGGTACAATTCTATGAAGATTATTATTTGTTTAAACTGACACTGTCAAAGAGCTATTAAGAGTAACTGATCTGCATCATACTAAAATGTGTTTATAACAGTTATGGCTTTTTGCTCGCTACATGATAAGGAATAATATATTAGGATACATTCAGCATTGCTGACCCCTCTGGCTGTGATGTTCTCAATCAAAACCATACATGTATTAGATTTCGTTATATAGCGACATTATACATTTACCCAATTCTGTGGTTTGGTTGAATGAGGTTCATTCATTAAAATGGCCCGAGGCGTTTGGGTGTATTCTTTACGTACGCACTTCCTGGTGGTTCTAAAACTGTTAAACAAATGAACATATGGTTCATAGATAGACACTTCCTGGAACTCCTTCCAATGATTTTTTTTTACACGAGCGAAATCTAAGTTTGGTGGAGGATGTGCGGGAGGGGTTAGGGGAGGAGCTGTTTCATGTCTGTAACCATACATTGTGACGGTGAATGGGTGTGTGTTGAAGTACCAAAACAAAGATTTCCAGTCAGAAGACCTGCAGTATTCTTGCTACTGTACAATGAAGTGGATAATGGTCCAAAACAGGCAGAAAAGCATCATCAGTCTTTAGTTTTATAAGTTCCGAAGCCAAACAGTTCAGGTAGTAATGCTCCTAAAGCTGCATCATCAATATATAGAGTTTATTCATCACTAAAGAGAAGAGCTACTATGGACAGTTCAAGATCAATCCAACAAGAGATCACTTATCTGAAAGGTATTTTCCATATTTTAGACTTGCACCGTATACAGCAAAAGTTGTCCCTATTTTTATGATGCAAAGGAAGGATATCTGAGGCAGGCATTGTTTCAGGAACGGAAGGGAAACTAATTCCCAGTAAAAAACCTTTCCAACTCATTTGTCATTTTAACGCACATTTTTCTTTGCAAAATTTTAACTTTTAGTTGTGTTTGTTTACTCTGTGGTATCTTTGTACAGTTAATATATACATACAGAATATGTAATCCATGTACATAGGTTGTATTAGTTCAAGCACTCAGTCTTCAAATTTGCCATGCAAAGTTTCCATGCAAAGTTGCATCACTGACATTTCTCTTCTCGTCTGCTTGAATGTGGTAGAAACTGAGATGTCTTTTGACCACTTCGCCCAAAAGTGATAGGGGTGTTTTAGAATTAAAGAAACATGAACCTAAAGAGAAATTGCCAAGCAATAACTTTTGCATTGTTAGGCATTTTTAGTCAATTTTATCCGTATGAAATGCTACCTAAAACAGGCAGTCAAACGAGATACAGTTTTATTGCTTTGCCTCACACTCAGTCTATGAGACTGTAGTACAAACTTAGAAGATTTTTGAAATCTGCAGTACATGGTCTTGGTCTATAAACGTAGTAGCTGTACATGTCTAAGAAGATTACCATAATTTACAGACTCTATGCCACTACTTTTTGCACATGCTTTGAACCCTGCATTTTATAGTCTTATATATGAATAAAACAGGATTTTCCACCAATTTTAGCTGGTGCATTTAATATTCAGGTGAGGCTTATTGTCCAGAAATTATGGTATGTTTAGTAGAAACCTGACTCTTCTTTTTAAATCTAGAGGTGATGATATCTGATCAATAATTTGGATTTAAGACTCCAATTTTATTTCTCTATCCAGCAAAAAAACAAGAAAACAATGATATTGCTCATAATCAATTAACCTGGACCATCCTAATTTGGATCAGTAGTAAAATGTGTCACCCGTAAACTACATATACTGTAGGTATGTCTGCATTTAATCAATTAATACTCATACATAGTAGATGAACATGGATCCCAGCGAGACCTGGATAAATTAAAATAAATGAAACTCACACTTAACATTTGTCACTCTGCTTCATGCTCTCTGTTTCTGTCCCACTACTAAAAAAGAATCAGGCAGTGACCTGTTTGACCGTTTTGTAGTTTGCAAAGAGCACTTACGTAGACTGTTTCCTTCTGTCGTACATTAACCTTGGGCTACTTCCTGGTCAGGAAAGCTGCTCAAAGCTAATAGCAACCTTTTTCCCACTCCAGTGGGATGCTGCAAGGTTGACAACCAACAATAGTGTCCTAATGTGATGCACAGATGATATGATGCCCTTCCTCTGATAGTTTCCCTGATTTCCGAGAAATGTCCTCTCTACCCTTTGAGCTATTATTGCATGAAGGTGGCGGTTAAAACCTGGTAATGTTTTACTGCTGTTATGCTACAAACATCTGCAGTGATGTAGCTATTTCTGACCGACTTTTTACCAGTTTGCTGATTAGAGAGGAGTGTGTTTGCATTCAGAGTAGTGTCAGTGCTTGTGTTTAATTGCCAGTACTGTCTTGTGTGTTGCACAACGTCACATTTTGCAGTGATGTGATGATACTGAATGTGTGAGGCAAAAGTCAGGAGGGCACCTGCACAACAATGTCTAATTTTTAGGAAATGCTGCTACTTGCGTCGGTGTGGGTGTGACTGTCCAGCATCTTAACATAGCTTTACATCAAGGTGCCATGACAGTTTAAAGCTAATAGGCTTGATGTAACTGGAATCAATTTGTTAAGACTAAGCACCGCATTATATATCAGATAGGCGTACCTAAATCACTTCCCCCCACAATCTGGTCTGTAACTATCAAAGGACTAGCGCTGACAGGAAAACGGCAGTTCCGGTGATGTCACGCCATCTCATCAGTCTGCAAACTATAAATTGATTATTATTCTTGCCATACCCAATCTATTGAGTGAACAAATTACAACTCATTCGTATGTAGCCTATGTATGTGTGTATTTCATGACTTCAGCAAGAGAGGTGGGTCACGCCCCTGGGCTGATCCCCAGTAATTAATCGGACTCAAAAACTGTACAGTGACAAGCAACCAATAGCTCCTTTATGATCATAATTAATATGTCAGTAAATTCTGAATGCATCAGAGAGCAAAAAGTGATTCTGTCCACTTGGGGGCAGAAAACCTTGTTTGATAAATAAATGGTAAATGTAGAAACAGCCACACAAATATTTTTTGATTCAAAATAAATCAATTATTCATCTGTATTAATGATGAGACTGACATTAATTGAGGGATTCATGTTGGAATTTTGAATGACTACTTAAAAAGCATTTGTCGGGTTACTGTGGTATCTGTGTGCTGGGTTAATGTGTGTGGTGCTTTGCTGCAATTTAAGGAGATTTATTAATCATTAACCTCTTGTATGGATGTATCCAGCTAAACACCTTGCCTCACAGTTCAGCTTCTACACCGGCATGTCAAATATCTCAACTGCAACATATGTCCGTATTCAGGAAGTAATTGTCTCGGAATTTAGCACATTTACCTGAGACAAATGCCCAATTTTTCAGGGCATTAGCTGCATTATGTTTACGTTCCCATGTGCAATGGTATGCACTAACTAAATTATACAATGTAACATGTTCTGCCTTCTCAAATCTGATTAAATCCAATGACTTTAAATGAATAATCTGCATCTAAATGCAACACCTCTTGCCGCCTCGTCTGCATTCAGTGTACTTTTATTCTACATATTAGTCAACTATACTTTTTTGCACACACAGAGGCTGCGACTATACATTTCAAAGATTTGTATACAAAGCAGAGTGAAAACCTAAAGGAAAATGTCATCATGACATAAACATCTTGAGATATTTTATTTCATGTTTTATCCCATAATACTGTAGGCTCTGCTTTTCAGACACTTTACACAGCTTTACACACAAGTAAAGGCATTATAATGGAGGGCGGCTCTGACCTGTGTGGGAGGGTGTGTGAGAGACTCCCATTCTGTTCAGTGAAGCATTACATGTTTGAAAGAGAGAAGGAAAAATCATCGAGAGAGAGAAACTCAAAGTTCTCTGAACAAATCTATTCATTGTGAGGGAGAGTTCTTAAGATTTGGGATTTCATGCATTTCCAAGATATTTCGGATTTCTCATTCCCCATGGCGTCCTTCGCTTCGAGCAAAGGTAAGACACGCAGTTGTAGGTAGATGAACAAAGGTGCAGCTTCAAACAAAGACAGGTGACAAAGCCAAGAGGTAAATGGATACAGGTGGAAAGCATACTGGGAATTTCTGAGCTACAGAAGGGATTCCGCACCGCGTGTATCTCTGAGTGCTTGTTCAGTCTTTGTTACTTTGCATAATGTTGGAAGATCAATGATCACAACTTTTAATTGAACTGATATTTTAAATCTGACATTTTGAATGAATTGCTTCAGTTCAGATCATTAATTATCTCATTTATAAAACAGAAACTAGTCACAACGTAAGTTTTGCGTCCGATTGTGTTTTATTTTGCTACTGGATCCACGATGCTGTATTTTTTTTTTTTTTTAATTCTTGGAAGCACCAATCAACAAAATTTGAGATATTTGTATTATTACTAGGTTCAGTTCAGTTTTCATGTTTTATACATGCATTTAAAAAACAAGCAAACAATTCAGGGTGAATTCATTTCTGCAGGTGAGGGAGACTGAAGGAATGCACAGCTGTGTCACGCTCCTGTGACACTTTTGCAGTATCTTGCACTTGCAGTACCTTGCTCTTGGGTAGTGCTCAGGAAGCAGAATAGCATCCCTCCAACAATCACAGTCCCAATTTGTGAATCACATTTGACTATGATTTATAAATGTGTGACTGTGTGTACTTTATATTTCAGTAGTGTTGAGTCTATTTTTGTGATTTTTCTCATGGCACACTTTGAGCCCCACACAGTGGAGCTGTGGAGCACTCGCTAGATACTATTTTTCAATGTCATTGAGCTATTTTTTCTGTCACTCTTTGGAATAAGGGGCTAAAGTTCTCACTGATCCGTCATGGAGCCACAGAATGATTGAATGATCTCCCACACAGGGAGAAGAACTAGTCTGCAGTTTGCGGTTGTTTGAGGTTGTTTGTCTGTTTGCAGGTCAGAAAGTTGGTATGTACACGTTTAATGTGACAAGTAGATGCTGTTTGTAGGACAGAGACTCTTGATTTTACACTGATCTGCACTCGCATCCATTCTTTAGTATTTTGCTGCCCATCCGTCATCTATAAAACAGAAAAGTGTATTTTCTTATTTACCATACACATCACCACATTAATCGATAAGTGGAATTCAGAGGCTTTGTGATGAAGTCAAGCCTCCATGAAAGAAATGTCCATCTGGTCACTCTGATTCTGGTTTCTGAGAACAAGAAGTTGCTCTTGTAGTCATCTTGTTTTGTTTCATATGGTCTTGCATTTCTCTGTCACCTGTGTATTTGGCAATGTACAGGTGGAGATGTTGAGCTGTGGCCCTTTTGTATGAGATGAAACCCCCTCATTCCAAACTGAGTGATTTTTCAGGTTAAAAAGAATGATAAATGCACTGTAATCTTTTTTTTTATATCCATATATCTCACAGATTGTCAGTCATAAAACACAGCTATGTGTGAGCTGGAACCTAACACAGGTGACTTTTGGCAAGAGGTTGCATATATACAGGAAA
Source organism: Syngnathus leptorhynchus (assembly GCF_054491065.1). Lineage (NCBI taxonomy): Eukaryota > Metazoa > Chordata > Actinopteri > Syngnathiformes > Syngnathidae > Syngnathus > Syngnathus leptorhynchus. Next base: position 9,269,827 of record NC_141202.1, read on the forward strand.
CAGACAAACAACCTGTCACTCATGTCATACCCATGGCCAACCTACATCGTTCTAGATTCTTTCCATTCCCTAACATGGAGTTTATTGTAATTTGGGAAAACAACTGGAGTATCTGGAGAAACCCACATAAGCATGGTGCACAGACTAACATTGTAATACTACTTTGCCAACATAGTCATGTTTAATTTGTGTACATTTGTGAACAGAATCTTGAGCCTGTTCGCTGCTGTTCATTATCTTGCAAAATGTTTGCATTGTTTTTACCATCTTACATTTCCTATATAGGGTTATAGAGCCGTTTGCTAATTTCCAATATCCAATACCCATGCGTTTGCAGGAGGTGGGACTTTTTCAGTCTGCAAGTCTGCACTCAAGTGACTGTTACTTTAATAGTTTTAGCACAGTAAAGCAAACAGTTTTCCTGTTTGGTCTTGTTAGTTATGTAGGGCTGCTATTGAATTCCACCCCCTACCGGAGTCATGTGGCAGTCACATCTAAGCCTGGGACCGTTGCCATTATGCATAATACCAAATAATATTCGGCTTTTTAGTACTGCATTACTTCCTTTTTCCACTGTTAGTGCACACACTGAAAGTCCAGATCTGGTCATGTTGACTTTGGTCCACCCAATATCTTTCTAAAGCTTTCCACCTAATCTCTTGGCCTTTACTCCCCAGTTGAGATCTTACACACCTGAAAGTAGACACACTAAAATGTTCTCTAGAGTAATAAACTTTAAATTAGCAGGTAAAATCCAGAAGAAAATAACATTTCTGTTCAGTCAACAGACAGTCACTGCTTATCCAATCAAAAAATAAACAGTGTTCTCTAAATGTTATGTAGGCTTTAAACTGACTTCCTGATTTCCTCACACTGCTTCTGGGATCACTTTAACAGCAAGACTCTTTCCCACAACATCATCAATCAAAAGCCATCAAATCTCACCATGACCCTACCAGCTTTTCAAATTTTTCATCAGGTTAGCAGGTCTTATTTTAGTTTGAGTGTGAAATTTCCCAGGTCAGCAATGTCATGATGCGATGGGTCAGCAGTATGTTGGTTACAGGACAGAAATTCATACACATAGGAAACGGCACTATCACTAATATGTGGAATGTCCGATACGTTAGTAAAGCAACGTGGGTGGCAAGTGTCAGCAATGAGGTGGCACGCCCTTGCAGAGAGCGGGTGGGAATCTGAATTTTTAAGATTCTCTCTTATCCCTGTTACCTAAGAAGCATTCAACCCATTTGTGCTTTTTGTTTGTCGATGATTTAAAAAAGAAATAATAAGAAAAACGTATGTTTACCAAAACGTATTTTTCATATTTGAGATTATTTTGAATGAATTGCAGCTCATATTTTTTCAAAATGTTTTTGTGAACATTTTATCATCAACACTTTAAATGATTATGCTATGATTATTATTGTCCAGTAGATGGTGATATTACCCAGCTAAGTAGAGCTGCTCCAGTTGGCCAATTCATCCATCTATACTAACTTTTAATCATTCCCCTAGACAAGTTTGACGTTTTCTCTTTTCTTAAATGATGACTTAGGTGTTTGTAATATAAACAGCCACTCCTAATTTGTTTGAATTTCATTTTGGTCTGTGCGTTGAGAATGTAACATGCAAGACATAGTTTTCCAGATTTATACAAGTAATATTATACAGTACATTTCAAATATTCATGCTTCAATTAGTCCACATGTTTTTATTAACACATTTTAAATACATGCTTAGATATACATATTGGAAAACACTATGGATTTATTGTTTGCACTTTCAAATGACTCAAATACATTCTGTGTTTTTCTTTTTCAGGTGAGTGTCGACTCTTCAGTTGATTCTTTGTGACAAGATGTAATTGTCAACGTCTCAAGCTGTCAAGACTAATAAGTATTCTGACAACATTTAAACACACACACACACACACACACTGCAATCATTGTTACATCAGATATTAGAGGTTAAAGATAAATGTGCATGTGTGTTTTGATATGTTTTGATATCATGCTTCTCAAGGCTTGGTTCAAAAACCTCCCACCTGATCAATGTGTTCTTTAAAAGTTCATCTGTAATATTTACATGCAGCTGACTACATCTGTAGTGAACTTGTAGCACCTGTGTGTAACCAAGCCCCCATCATGGAGCAGGTTCTAATTTAGTTGGGGGAAGGTGCATTTTTCTGGGCTTTACTCAAAACAACCACTATTTCTTATATATTATGTGCAGTAGTCCTGTTTCATCCTCAAGCAAACATATATTCTGCACATCACTGTCATACTATGCAGGCTCTTCCACTGCCCTAAAATTACTACCAGTCTTACGTTGCATGTTTTTTTTTTTGCTTTGCCGTACAAGCCAGAGCTCTTCTGTGATACTTCTTTTAATTGTACCCAGAGCATTAGGAAATACTCTTAATTGAATTAATCTTATACATGCTGATACTGTCCATTAGTTGTATTATATATTGTTAGCATCCTGATTATTTTGTCAAGATCATTGTTTGCAGGACAAAACAATGTTGCAAACTCTTAAGTAGTAGCTCTGTGTTTCCTGAGCAACCTGAGAAGTAGTGCAACACCCAACTGGTGTCATATTTTTTTTCCGAGTGTCGCCCCTCACTGCATGAATTAGGATTTTGGCCGATTGTTCAATGTTGTTTCCAAACAGTGAAGGAAGGGAAGCTGCCCATTGTTTTGACGGCTATTATCTTTTTATGGCTGAAGGTTTCAGAGGTGCATGTCACAGTGGAAACAGGATATGGAGTCAACCAGCCGTACTGATAAGAAATGTCCTGGAGTGAGGCCACTTATGTGTGTGTGTTTGTATGTACGTATCTTATCTATATGGACCACAACATTATAACACAACATTGGATACTCGTGCACAAGAGAGAGCAATAATATCGGAAACACCTTATCATTATGATGCAGTGCATTTCTGCAGAACAGCAAACTATATTCATATTTCAATTTTGTTCAATGGATATTTGTTTCACTGTATCATCTTATTTTGATATATCTCTTTAAAGTGGATCTCACTGGATAGTGTACCTAATGCGTCGAGTGAGATAAGATAGATGCATAGTAGTAGTAATAGCTCATTGCAGGAAATTGCTCATAATCTAATACCGCTTAGTTTATTCAAGCTTGTGTGGCGCTGAAGCCAATGCATGCAGAGGCTAAGACTGAATAGAACAGAACAGAACAGAACAGAACAGAACAAAACCGAATAGAATAGAATAGAATAGAATAGAATAGAATAGAAGCAGTGGGTGAAACAGGTCAATTAGTGAGAGATATCCTTGCTAGCAATGTTTGCTCTGCTGAGGCAGTATGAGGCATAAATATCCATCATGGAGGGGACCGGGTAGCTTTTACTACTCTCTGCAGCCTCTTCCTGTCCGCCATTGGTACAGCTGTCATACCATACTGTAATACAATATGTCATGCAGTGTGTATGGCCTGGAATGATTGCCAATCACAAGGCACCTTGAATAAACATATTTTAATTATACCAGTTTGTATTTATGAAATTTGTGATCCATTAAAGTATGCATTGTTAGTGTGTGGTGAATGTTCCTATATCTCAAATTAGTGTAGCAGCTAAACGTGAGACTTTTGCAAAAACAATTAAAACTTCTACTACTTTACAATTGATATGTCTATGTCTCAGTCGAGACACTCTGAATTGCATGTCTTATTGTGTTACATGGGCGTGGCAATGTATGCTAGTGTCTCATTAAAGTGGCAAAACAGGATTTGGGATGAGAAAATAAATTCATTTTGATGTCCTAATAGTGCTCCTAAAACTGTGTTTACTTAATGACGGACAATTTTGCCGTGACAGTTTATTGAAGTTCCTGATGATGGTGAGTCACTGTCTGTAACGTGACTCCAAAGCCACAGAATAATGGGCCTTTTCTTCCACTCGGCCATGCCACGCACGCACGGATGCACGCATACACACACACGCGCACACACACACACACACACAGACACACACACACACACACACACACACACACACACACACACACACACACACACACACACACACACACACACACAGCAGTAAGTTTTCTGCAAGTCTTTCGTGAAAGTAACAGCCCATGCAGTCATTTTTCTTTCCGCTCGGAGGAAAGAAAGAATGCAATGGATTCATTCTCTCCAGATGTAGGAGTTTTGTGGGAGTGGGCATAATAAATCACTTCTGTACATGTGTGTATGTGTGCGAGTGCAGTGTAGCCACTGGAGGAGGTGCCCACATTGTGATAATGACTAATTTATTACGCACTGATCTTCAGGATCCTGATACAAAAATAACATATAGCCTCTCTGGTTGCAATGCAATTCCTTTCATTGTGCCATGTGGTCAGGAAGGCCAATGTGTGGATCCTGTGACAAGTTTTGTTGTGCGATTGTTGGTTACCCGTAGCAACTGGCGCATGGCCACGTTCCCCTCAGACCTTAGCGTCTCCAGCTCATTTGCCTAACCTTTGGGTTGGGTTGCCACAGCAACCAAAGGCCACACCCAAACGGTGACTCACCCTGCAAATATGATTTTTGTCCTATTTTTATAATATATATATAGTTTACAGTGCTGAACAAATGTTTGAGACCGCCACCTCATTATACAGTTAAGCCACAGCTGCTGTGATAATTACCAAAATTATTGTGCCATATTTCTGTCAACAGAAATAATCTTTTGAATGCTTAACCGTTTTTGAGATTGCCATTTGCATATTTCTTGGGGCCATTTCACAATGCAAAAATTTGGAAATAATCCAGTCGATTGTCAGAGGCACAGTTGATTCAGTCTTAACTAGTACATAAATGATACCATTATTATACAACACGAGACTTGTTATGTAATAGTATTTTTGTTTTTATTATACTTTTGAATTTTTATATTTCTGTGCTTGCAGATGGGGAAAATGTATTGCCATCATTATCATTTGACATTGAATTCTAATGTATGCTCATCAATAGCCCAAGTTTTAAATTTCCATCATTGTTATTTCTCCTGTCTTGACTGTTATAGCTGCCAGTAGATGTATGTGGGACATGGCATTCGGTATCCTGGGCAGCAGGGACAATGTCCAAGCCGACAAGGCCTCAGATTTATGGTGAAGATCTTCCTTTGCTTTTTTGCAACAGACAAGAAAAGATTCCCTTGTTCTTTTCTCAGTAATTCCCTCCCTTGTTACCCTCCACTCTGATTCCTTCTCTCTTCTGCACCCAAATTGTTGATGCCATGTTGGTGCTGGGCATGCAGTTGCTCTCACAGGGGTAAATGTACTAGTGATAGAATAGCGCTGCTGTAAAACTTTGTTTTGTTCGGAGGGGTTTGTAAGCACCATGAACAAAGGAGATCCACTTGGTGACAGATTCTGGCTCAGTCCCAAAAAAGGTAAGTCCCATGTTATCAAAAAAATGTGAATCTATAGCCGGACCGACACTGATGGATTATGCATTGCACACGAGTTGCCACTTGAATGTTTCAGAGTACCAAAGGGTTAAATCAAGCATTTCTTGTGACGCAATTGTGAAGCGTCTCCATCTGCCAAAGGTACAGTTAAAACACCTTGCATAATAGTTTTTGATCGTGCTGTTGGTTTTGCAGCTATTTACAACTTTTAGCTTCTTTCATTCATGGTGCTTGTTTGTGTGCTTGCACAATATTTCATGCTCTGCCTCTAGCAAACATCTAAAACCTAACTTGTATTCTAGCAGATATTTTACAAAAAATGATTTTGATTTTTGTTTGATATTTCTTTGTGCAAAGAGCACAGAAAAAATGTAAAATTGACTTATTATTATTATTATTATTTTCAGCAATTGCAGGGCAAATAGTTGAGCATCATTAATTGAGCACATTTTTCATAGTCCACGGTGTTAACATGCCAAATCTCCTCCATTATTATTCTTGCTTGGCTGCTTTAGGAAGCGCTAGAAGGATTTAGAGTCTTTGTGGATTCCTCTGCTTATTTTGGTGACTGTAGGCTTAAATCTGTGACCTCGCTTATTTCCACTCTGGAAAAGGTAAGGTCAGTGTGAGCAGGTCATACATTAGGGATTTTACATGGATATTTACGCTTGAATTTATTCAACAAGACAAGAAATCTGCACGCCCCCCCCACTGCCCATACCAAAGGCTCCTCTATGGTGACACCTGCATTTTTTCATTGCTTGGTTCGTCCTGTCTGTCTGTTCTAAGACTTTGGGATAAACCTGCTTTTAGAAAGACAGAGAGAGAGAGACAGACAGAGAGAGAGAGCGAGAGTGAGAGAGAGACAGAGATTTATCTATCAAACAGTGACCGCTCTATTGAACAATTCAATATTGATACATATGTCAATGCACCACTAATACATATGTTCCATTAGTAAGGTTCACAGTTACTGAGGTCTTTAATTATTGTCTTTATTGGCTAAATATACTAAACAAAACACTTTGATTAACTGAAGCACTTTTTTCAGTATGTAGTCCATTGTAATGTATTGATTTACAAGCATAACTCTAAACATCAACTTTAATATTTACTTTAAAAGAACATACACGTAAGCGTATACGTATGTGTGCAAGCCTCCTCATTCAACATTCTCTAAATTTAGAAGATTTCTGTGTTGGAAGTGTTGGAGCTTTATCATGCCTTAGCTCTGTCAGGGGCCACAGCTGTTCCTCTTGTGAGGTCAAACTCCTAAGTATAACCTGTCAGGTGACAAGATGGTCCAATCAAAATAGGCCTAAATGAAAAATGCTAACCCTTCCTAAATGTAACATTGATTTTTTATTCAACAGTATACAAATTGTGGGTCATGGTTTAGTTGTACTGCACTTTATTATGGTTTTCCAAATTGACTTCTGGCCTGACTTGGCACCGACATCAAAATAAAGACTACTTGTGTTGCATAAATCCAGCCGTTCGCCAGCTGATATTATTTTGTCATAGCAGGTCTATTCTAAGACTTGAGGTCTAAGACATTCATAGAAGATGTGCACCCTTAAGCGGCAATCTTCGTTGTTAATAACATTTATTTGCAGGTTGCTCATGCGTAGCTGCATACATGGTATATTGTAATGGCTAAAGAGTTTTACAACCCTGAATTTCCTGGGCTATTTTGTGAACTCCGATACTCATCTCTGAGAGCCTCAGTGTCTGGTTATGCAAATGTCTTTGCATGAGATAGCTCTTAGCATGAATTTTATTTTAACTTCTGGAATATTAGCTTGAATTATTTGCATTTTTTGCAGTTGCATTTCTGTTTGGATGCATCATATACATGTGGCAGGTTTGCATAACTACAACCATTCATTTATTTAAATTATTCAAAGTTAGTTGATCAAAAACACTGCTCCGAATACACACCCTGCACAAGGTACATGCCAATCCCTTTGTTTAAAAGGTCTTCCTCCCAGATCATGAAAGAATCATTCACCAAACAATCATAAAGGATGTTTTGAAATATATTTAACAAGGGTAGGGTACATACTGGCATGGGCCATCCTTTTTCCCCACTGAGAATGGAGTAGATTGTATTGTTCTATGATAAAGACTTTTTAAATGTCAGGCTCTTTAACAGTTTTGAGCAATCTTCAATTTAATATGAACAAAAGACCGCTGGCCGCTCCGTCTTTGCTATACAACGTAAAAATGGACAAATGTTTGTTGTGCAGTTTCAAATTTAATCGATTTAACACCCACCAGACTGTGTCTGTGTGATTTTAATAATTTGGATTAAAATCTGTGAAGTCCATAATCTCTGATGTTGGATTTGAGGCACAGTTTGCTGACTTGCCGTCTCTGTTGTAGTTCATCCCAAAGTGATTGATGCAATTGAGGTCAGGGCTTTGTGCCGGTCAGTGAAGTACTTTCACACTCAACTCATCCAACCATGCCTCGATGGCCTGGCTCTGTGCACTGCAATACTTGAACAAAAAGGGCCTTGTTGAAGAGTCGTCTACTCTATTTCTATTTAGGCGTTACACCGATCTGACCGGTTGGCCGATATTTTGCATTTCATGCTAAATCTGTTGATTTGATCTGTCGACTGTGACAAACCTTTGACTGTTGATTTGATCTGTTGACTGTCATGTCATAATTTGCTTATTGATCAATCACATCATACATTGAGTAGATCTGTACAGTAAAACATTATAGCAAACACAATTTTCTTCAATCATTGTTGTCACCCGTGCATAAAGAAGAGTGTGCCGACTTCATTTTGTTGTGCAAAATATTGACAACCCATGAATTACTAAATGAATGGACGAAAGAAAAAAAATACTTGGACGAGAATTGTCCTGTGTTACTGTGGGAAGCTAACAGGTCAATAAACCCATTTTCCACAGCATAATTTATTTTTTCTGTTGAAGATGTTTTAATAGTTTTCAATTCTGTGTGTGTGTGCGTGATTGTGTGTGTGTGTGGGTGTGTTTTTACCCTATTTTGATTGAGTGATTGGTACTACTGCACCTTTGGAAGAATTTGTACATCTTTTTTTTTTTTTTTTTTTACCCCAGTGCATTACAATGGGCATCAGTTCTACGCGGATTAAAACGATGTAAGGCCCAGACTAGTAGCTATCCCACACGGATGGACAGCAGGGGGTAGACCATGCACTAAATAAACACATTGTTTAAATCAATATATTGCTCCATCTTCTTATCAAATCTATTTTGTTTTTATAAACTCTGTGATCAGCACCAGAATCCTGATTGTGTAAGGCGTACTTCTACTTTTGTCTGCAGAGTATAGTTCATTACTCATTGTCTGACAAGCATCATTGTAGTCAAACACACCCTGTTTGACAAAAAAAGCTTGAAAAAAGGAAAGGAAATTATGTTCACAGTGAAAGATTTTTTCGTTCTAAGTGGTCTTCGGGCCAGAGAGGATATGAGGCTCTTTTGCAAGTAGCTCATTTGACTGTTGCCATGGTAAATATAGTAAAAAAAAAAGAAGGAAAAAAAGTTTTCCACTGGTGGTTGGATGTGTAACAGCGTGTGCGGTTTCAAACACGCGGGAAGAATCTTTTCATAGCTGCCCACTAAAATTGCGCAACTGTGTTCACACAGCCTTCCACTCTCTGGTCTGTTCTGTTCTGTTTCTGTGTTCATAACTACCGCAGATTGATGTGCTCCTCTGCAATCCTTGAACAGTTCCCCTTTGCTTTTAACTGGACACTGGCCATGATAGGTCCTCTTCCTGACACATAGAGACGAACAGGAGACAGATGCGTAGAGGGTAGAAGTGATCTCGGGATAGAAATTTGATATCATGTCTGTGAGTGCTGAAAAGGTTGACTGTAATGCAAAGTTCTTTTTATAGGTATGCAAGAGTTATCAGCTCATTTGAAGTATGGCGTTCTAATGTTAGCCAGCAATAAACCTTTGAGGTGCATTGCCATGTTGCGTCATCTTAATGAGCTACGAAGGTGACTTGCAGTTCTTCGTTGAAATTTACTACATATGAATAATTTCTGTCTTTGCAATAACGGAAAGTCTAGCATGGAAATATAAGCATAATTTGTTTCTCCTTTAACATGTGTGTGTGTGTGTCTGAATTCATGAGTCTTTCTTTCACTTATTCCAAGATTGTGAAAGTTAGACCTTCAATGTAGAATGATATCTGATCTGGAAATGTGTAAAACTAGATAGCTTGCTCTTGGTAACCTACATGCATGAATAACGTGTGGTCCCAGGCTCAGATGTATGCCAACTGGTTCTTCCATCTTGTTGAAGTGTATCTGAGTTTAGAAAAGCCCATTCACTGAGCTGGGCGTGTGTCAGCCAGCAATGGTGTTAGTTTAAAAAAAAGTGTGTGTGTGTGTTTGTGTCTGTGTGGAAGTTAGAGGTGTGTACTTTAGTGTGCAAGTGGGCGTTTCTGTAGAAGTCACAGAGCTTCGGAACATGTGCTCAGACACACTTCAATGGTGTGTTGCTCCATTCATTTTACGTTGCTCTTTCTTGCTGTTAATCAGTTTATTGGGGATAGTTTTCTTCACTTCCTCGTTGCTGCAGTTATATTTACTTAACTGAGAATTTTTTTCCATGCGTCTTTTTTTCCATAAGGAATTGAGAGGGACGGTAGGAGGAGCCCAACGAAGTGTGCTTCACGCTCTTTCTCCTCCACACACTCATGCTCTCTCTCTCTCTCCCATTCTGTCATTGCTATCCCAGCAGAAGGGAGCTAGACTTCATGCTGTGAGGCGACATAATTTCAATTTGGTTTGAATGACATTTGAACGGATTATTCTTTTTCTTCTACAAAACCTACAGGATCAACGAGAGTGAGAAAAGTAAGGGGACATATTACACAGACTTTTTTTTCCTCTTTGATTTATCTTTAATTGACGCACGTGTTTTGCCGGAGGATTTTTTTTTCCCCCTCACAGTAAGACGTGTGATCTGTTGAGTCTTATTTCTGTTCCTCTTCAAGATAGTGTAGATAGATAGCAAAATGGTTGCAGGAATGCTTATGCCCCTGCGGGACCTGAGGGCAATCTACGAGGTTCTTTTTCGAGATGGTGTCATGGTGGCCAAAAAGGACAAGCGACCTCAGACCAAACATCCTGAGGTACAAGGAGTGTCCAACCTACAAGTAATCCGTGTTATGGGATCACTTAAATCCAGAGGCTTTGTGAAGGAAACTTTTGCTTGGAGGCATTTCTACTGGTACCTTACCAATGAGGGTATTGTTTACCTGCGTGACTACCTCCGCCTGCCGCTTGAAATTGTTCCTGCCTCCTTGCAGAGGTTTAAGAAATCAGCAGCCACGGCCATGGCTCAACGAGCTGCAAGGGTCCAATCAGTTGAAGGTCCTACATCTTACGTACCCAAACCAGGCCTTAGGGGTGAAGCTGAAAGCCAAGAAGCAGTGGCAGAGCGCCAAAGCTACCGCCATCGAATGATGGGTCCCAAAGAAAAGGAGAGCTACTCTGACAGGACCCCCAGATTCAGGGGCCGTCCACTGTCTGCAGAACCTATGAGGCCAAAACAAATGGATGACCAGTCTGGTTCGTTGTTTACAAAGGGGAACACCTTTCTGAGTGAATCCGTGTCAATGGGCCGCTCATATCAGCAGCCTGATGTGAGCAACGAGAAGGCAACATCTCAGGAGAGAGACACATTTGAAGTTCAAAAGGAGAACCAATTGAGTTTGTTCCCTTCTTCAAAAGCACCTCGGAAAAGTGATGTGTCAAAACCCTCTCTGACTGCAGGATCCTCCAAAACAGCCCCAGTGCTTACTGTGGCTCCTATTGCTGAGGCTACAGATGCTACACCTCCAGGAGGTAGACGTGGGGCCTCTAGTCCTAAGGCAAACACAGACAAGCTGAAAATTGCAGATGCAAGTGCTGGTCAAATTATCACCAGCAGTTCAACTAGTTCAGCACCTCCTGAAACGGAGATCAAAAAGGCGGTCAACAAGGAGCCTGTTACACATGTTAAATCTTATGTAACGGCCACTGCTGTACCAGCAACTGATAAGGTAAATGCTTTAACCTTGCAGGCTTCTGCCCAGGGACCTAGCACCCTTGTGACAAAAACTGTCACATCCACACATGTCATAACCAATGCCACCAATAATGATGTCAAAGAAAAAATAAAGATGAATATTGAACCAGAACTTGCCACAACTGAAAAAGCAGCTGATAAAATAAAGAAGAGTAAAATGGTTAAATCATCTTCTCAGGAAACATCCAAAATCCTAACCAGTACTGATATTCCTGTTGTGAAATCTGCCAATAAAGATGCAGTGGGAGAACATCTTAAAGAAGAAATGATCAAACCAGAATCAGCTAAATCTACTGGTTCAAAGAATCAAGTTGAATCTAAAATGCTTAATGAAATGGCCAAAACATTTTCAAACAAATCAAATGTCGCCATAATTCAGGCGACAACCAAATCTCAACCACTGATGTCTGTGGATGCAGAAGAACTAACAATTAAAGAAATCCAGAATCCCATTGTCTCTGTGACAACAGTGACTCTCCCACCAAAGGCTCACAATGAAGAAATATGTGAAAATACATCAGTGGAGGGCTCACTAACTAAAGTTAGTACAACCAGTGTCACAAGAATGATGGTTAGTACTGAAAAGGTAAAACCAGACAAAACAAAGCAGAAGAAAACTGAGGGAAGTGAAGGCATCAAGAAAGAAGAGGCATTTGGGCCTGAAGAAACATGTAAAACTCCAGCACAACTCTCCGTGTCCTTGGAAAAAAGCACTTCTCCTGGGCTCAGTCAAACTAATTTGCCCACTGAACTGGCTGTTGAAGACAAACAAGTGATTGTGGGAAGCTCTAAATCCAAGCGAAAGAAAAAGAAGTCTCAAGTAGAGAAAGTCAAGACAAGTGAGGACACACCTGAGACAAAGGTAGAAGATAAAGATGTGAAAGACAAGGCCCATGACAAAGACCAAAGCCCAAGCACAATACCTGAGGGACCATCTTTTTCTCAGACAAATAAGGCTGAACCAAAATTAAATAATATAAGGGAGCAAGTAATGGATGTATCTAAACAAACGGCATTGACACCAATGGCTGAAACCCCCAATCAAACAAAGGCTATTTCTGAAATGTCACCTTTGCCATTTGGCCAGAACACTTCAGTGCCCACAGTGGCTCATTCAGAAGTTGCACAACCTAAATGTGTTCTGCCAGACATAGACTCAGAGATACGTGTTGAAATTTCTGCTGCTAAATTGAAAGCAGTGACACCACCATTACAAGAACCTGCCAAGCCTGACAAGAAACATGTTAAATTGTTGAAAAGTTTGAATGGCAAACAAAAGGTTGAGACTTCAGTGGCTTCAACCAAAAAGCTGGAAGCAGAAACATTGCTACCCACTAAAATGACACCTTTGCCCGGGGACACAGACTGCCCAGCTGTGACCTCTGAACTGAAAAAAACTCATGTTTCTCCCAAAACGACTCCTGAAAGAATGTACCGTGAGGAAACCAGTCAGGCAGCAGTTGTGCTCTCTCAGGCCCCAGCAGACAAAGAGGAGGTGGAGCCAGAACTACTCTTTGCAGAAAAAATCAAGCAGGAGGTTCCGAAAGCAAAAACATCCTCCGCTGTTAGGGAAGCACCCAAAGCCAGAGTATTAGCGTCAGCAGAGCCAGTGGTAACAGCAGAGGCAGCTGTAGCTCAGGCACGGGCCAACCCCCTAGTCAAGCAAGAGGAGCCGCCCAGTGTTGCACAACATTCAGCCACTCCGGCAGCAGAGCGCGGCACAGCAAATAACCTTTCTGTGTCAGAGGCCTTAAAGCAGGAGGAAGAGAAGAAGAGGGACTTGGAGGAGGACACACCCTCTGCCACTACAGCACCCGTAAGTGCCCAGCCTCACGTGGCGGACATCGTTTCGTCTGCAAGCCCAGAAACAGACGAGGGCAACATGAAGAGGAAAATTGTAGTGGTTGAAGAGATAGTTGAGGTGAAGCAACTTGTTAGTCCTGAGGTTGCTGGGGCACAAGCAAGTCCACAGCCTGTGCAACCTGAGGGAGAAGAAGAAGAGGAGTTGGACTTGGATGTTTTGGAGGAGATTGCCATTGAGAGGGCACTTTTGTCAGGGGCACCGGGTGTCAGGGTGCATGGAGCTTCAGCTGAGGGAGACTGGGACCACTCACTGGAGGAGCCGGAGGACAAGACATGGCCAAACTTTATAGAAGGTTTGTGTACCAATTACTCGACTTCCTCTATCTTTCTGCATTGCAGTATGTCTTGCATAGTTATTTAAAGTAGATTAAAAGCAACACCATGTTCCAATGATCTGAGAATAAAGACAAAATAAATGTTCAAGATGGATTTCCAGTAAGACCAATTAGCTGTCTCATAGTGTGAATTATCCATTGAGGTATGCATGGAAGATAAATTGTCTAATAGGCTCTACTAGTAGGGTACATTTTAGTCACTATCAGTTATCACAGAAGAATGTTTTGCTTCTACACATAAAGCTAAAAGACAAAAATAAAAGATCAACAATCTTTCCAAAGAATCCCGGAGTTTCCCTATGTACACATGCAATTGATTGAACAAAAAACATCCATACAGTTGAAGGTGGGGTATTGTGGTTCTGCAGGATAAGGAACTCATCTGCAAACGGGTAAGGCTCAAGGCATTCTATCTGTGGTCACTCTTAACATGTTTGCCAAATGAGATTTTGCAGACCTTAGGTCACTCCAGCAAGGTGGGGCTGTTTGCTGAGATTTGGCCTCGCCTGGTCCCTGCAGAGATACTTGTGATCCATAGCTAGATTGAAATGAAGGAGGTGTGGCACTTTTGGGAGCATTTCATATTTTTTCTCTAGCAGTAATAATTCCTCACTTTTACAATATGTTCTCCACTCTAACGTTTACTGTGGCTGTGTTTTGGTTCTTCTGTCGGCCTGATATGTATGAAAGAGAGGTTTGATGACATTCCATTACGCAATAGCATAAGTAAGGTTTGGTAGGTATGCATGCAATGTGATAAGAGTTCTGTAAGGTTGCCTCCATTTTTTTAGTAACCCATCTGGCATTATGCATAACATCTGGATGAAACTTGAGTACTGACATTGAATTCTGTCCTTGTGACTCCAATTATATGGAAATAAGAAGTGAAGCGCATGCAATAGTCCAGCTCACGTGACAAGGGTGTAAGAAGTGCTTTTCACATGGGCGTTGTCTCGTGTGGGTGTGAGTAATAGGCAAAGAGTGAGGGAAAAGCTCGCTCATGGCTTCACTTGTATTTGTTTGGTTCAACACATGACACAAGATCTGGAACTAATTAGCATACATGTTTCAATGTGTGTTCAAAATGTAACAACTTGTGGCAAAGTAGCAATACGTGCAATTAACTATAAACTGAATGACTCCCACTGATCCAACATAGTGCAGACTCATCATATTGAATGTATTTGAATGTATTTATCTTTTGTGGTTTATCAGTTTAAAGTTTTGCTTGTGAAAGGGTTAGATAAGGCTCCCAAGTTTCAATCAAGTCTCTCTGTCAGTGCTTGGTGTCCCACTGCTGACATCTACTGTTCATTCACAACCACTGTTGTCTTAGTCTGCTAATATCAACAAGTTTAGACAGGTGGTGCTTGGGTGTGTGTGTGTGTCCTTCTGATTTGACCTTAGCTGAGTGTTATGCACAGGTTGTCATTGAAGGTATTTTTAGTAAGGTACTGTTATTATTTGTGGTTGGTTTGTTACATGCCTATCTAAATGGCTGCAAATAACTATACTACTGGATGCGTGCGTACTTTCCTGCAGTTTGTTTACTTTTATTTTTCTAAACTTACTTTTGTGTTATATTCCATTAAGGTATTATCAAGAGTGAAAGTGTGTATGATGTTCCGTTTGTAGCTTTGTAGAAAACATGATTTGAATGGCGACTGCTGTTCTAAGACTGCACATTCCTCACTTGAGTCTTCTAGACTTGCTTTGAGAAAGTGTTTCAACTCTGCCCACGCATGGCACAAGTGACAATTGGACTTGAACACAACACGGACGTGCCCACTGAGGTCCTCCTTGTTCTCAACTGAACTGAACCCCAATGGATACTTGTGTAACCACTTAAATGGACAATTACACTATGGTGCAGCTCAGTGCCATTAATTTGTACTATTGCATCATAATGGTTCTTTGAGAAAACTATTCACAAATTTAAGGGTTTGAATTAAAAAACAGAAGACGACCATTAAGAAAATATTTTGAAAGTGCATTTATGTTGAACTTTACAGTTTTAGATAAAAAATATAAATTTGGGAAAACATGTGAAACAATGACATAATAATAATAATGATAATGATATTTCAATCATAGTAATAATAATAACAATAATAATACTAATAACAATAATAATAATAATAATAATACAAACTACACAGGCAATTTCACAGATGCATTTTTTTTTTTAATCAATATATATTGTGTGCTTCTATAGATATAGTGTGCACTATAATGGAAACTCACAGGTTAACATTTGAGTCCCATGCCAGATAAAGATCATAGTGTGCTTCTCTGCGTCTCATGTACTGTCTGAGCAAGGCAAGACAGTAATGTTACAATTATTGAACTTTTGGGGCTTCCGTAACCTATTTGATAGGGCTTGGGTTTTGGAGCCAGAAAGTTACTGTTAGTCTTTCTGCAGACCAAAATCCTTAGATGCAAGGCAAGAGAGCAATTATTATACAGCAAAAGAGAGGTTAAGTCAGTATCAGCTGAACAGATGAAAAAGATCAATAACATCTGGAAATAATTGTGGGTTCAGTCAAAATGCTTATGACTTTAGTCATGTCCCAGAATAACGTCAGAGGCTTAGTCAGGCTACTTCAGTTGTGTGCACATTGAAATAATACCTTTCTTTTACATAAAGATTCCATGTGTTCATTATTTTGTTGGATGACATTATCCTCAGTACACTTATCTCTTTACCCTTTGACAATGAGTGTCAATGAAAACTTAGTTCAACATGTACACGTGGTGAAAAAACATTTATGGTATGTGTATGAGGCCTCTGCAAAAAGGCAACTAGGGAGGTCCGTGACATGTCTCCTACAGTTTCTTGGAAAGCCCCCACATGGTTTCTACATATAGGTGGACTTCATATACATTCACATATAAAGCATTGTACATTTCAGGTCTGTTCCCAAGACACAGTATTAAATTACTTTTAACATTGCAGAGCAAGGGGACGTGTTGACAATTCCCGAATTCATCATGTCTTGTACACATAAAAAAACACTATATTTAGATATTGTTTTTGCATTGCTGTATTCCCAGAAGGAATATGGGATTAACACCAGAGGCCATAAGTAAACTGAACTATGTTGCCGTGAGAAGCATGAGTGGCAGAGTTTAAATTGGAATTGGTAATCTGTGGCATTCATTTGTGATCTAAGAAGACAATATGTGGTTATACCTGGAAACAAAAAAATTGCTACATTGATTGTTAAATTTGTTTTTCGGTCCCATAGTGGTACTGGATTTGTTCACAAATACACATAAGGCACACTGTGTCTGCTGTAAATAGAGCAAACCTCATCCATTATGTTTTAATTGGATTAATGTATTTTATCATCATTGGTATTTTGTGATGGGGTGGCCATTTGATTGTTTTCGCGTCTCCAGGGGCAAATTTGCCAAATGTCCCGCCTGAGTGCTTCCATCACTTTCTAACTGTGACACGATGTGATCATCTGGCAGTGGTAGATATTAATAGCCCCTAGTCAGCCCCAACCCTTTCTACCCGAACATCCAGCCCTCTTAGCCCTTAGCCCCTGCCCTTTTCCCCAGGCTTGGGGTCGTCCCTCCTCCCCTGGCCACAGAAGAGCAGGCTGACGGATCTAAGCAGCAGGCGCAGCCTGTCAAAATTCAACCCGAGGGAGAAACAAGGCAGTTCAGAGCAAACAAACAGCAGCCTCTCCTGTCCTGTTCGTCCCCCTCAGTCCTGTTCAGTTCTCGTGTTCTTCGTCTTCCTGTTCTTCTCTGTATCGTCTCTTAGATGAAGATCATACCTGGTAGGTTACCAGATTGGCATTGCTGTGGTGTCTATGTGTAGAGTGTGGTCTCTCTGCCTTGCCTGTTTGTCGAGCTGTCAGAATTCTGTTGGCAAATACAAGGTGAAAGACAGTCTTGTGGTAACGGTGCTCCCTCACATATTAACACGAACACAACACAGATACCCTTCTTACGTATATGTGTGTTCACATTGCATGCCAGCTGGCTGCTCCTGCTGCTCACATTCCGTGTCACATTTAAAGCATTGAATAAAGGTTGGCTGCCCTACTGCTTTATTTCATTTAATAGTGTGTCAATGGGGGGCACTGGGCCAAAGCCGCCACCCACCAGCCTAACCTGCACCCCTTGCTACTTTTAGGAACTCTGTTTGTTGCCAATAGAAGCATGTAAGGCAACAAGTGTGTACGATATTCCAAATCTGTTTATTGTGAAATGCTGGACAGATGGAATGTGTGCATGTGTCTTTATTATGGTTTTAAAACAAGCTTAATGGCATCACACCGCTTATACTTGTTTATTATTATGGTGATGATCATGTGATGGCCTGCAAGTTTGTGTCACCTAATACAAGATAAACCAATCCACTTCATATCTTACGTTATGAGGCTGTTGTCACGTAGGGTCACAGTCCAATCATGCTTTTTCCCCAGAATCCCACACAGGAAGAAAAAGGCCACCTCATCATATGGTGGATATTAGGACAACACTCAGTGGTGTGTCAGAAAAACTGGAACAGCTGCACCTGAAATAGATGTGAATGGTACAATAGAGATAACAGCTAAACCGGGATTTAGGTCGTCACTGCTCAGAATACTTTAAAAGAGGAGGGTTTGGCCTGTGTGCCATTTGTCACAAAGGTCTTGAAAACAGCTGACTAAATAAGATGATGGGCAATTTCAGGGTGGAGAAAACAGCAGGGATGTTGCACAGGGTCTCCTTAAAAAGCCACACCCGTGCCATCACAATGTTCTTTGACCTCCTCCTCCAACCAGGAATTCCCCACCTGTCACCACTAACCAGGCTCCT
The DNA here is from genome assembly GCF_054491065.1 of Syngnathus leptorhynchus. NCBI lineage: Eukaryota > Metazoa > Chordata > Actinopteri > Syngnathiformes > Syngnathidae > Syngnathus > Syngnathus leptorhynchus. The sequence goes on from NC_141202.1 coordinate 9,288,365, forward strand.
ATCCTCATTTGTTTTACCTTCTGTTCCACAAATGCCTGCAAGCCCCTTAGGCCCCACATTCCATATATTGGTAGTGGTGGAGCGCTTACTGACACATTGTATTTTAGAACTTGGATTTTAACAAATTAAGAATGATGAGAGTTGCAGTAGAATTAGTCAAAAACATTTTGCAATAGTCAACAGAGAAGGTGTTTACATACAAGAGTATTCTATCGGGGTTTTTTCTAAACATTGTCAAACATTCGGTCCAGTATGCTAAATATGACTTTTATGTGACAGCACAAAGTATTATTTTTATTATTATTATTATTATTGTGATGGTTTGTGTATGTGTAGGGGGAATTTGTTAGATTGTCAAATAATAACTGTCATTATGATAACACACAGTTGACTTGATTGGTGTTGTGATGCAGAGGCATTTGTGGTACTCATAGGATTGCAACAGAGCACACACTGGCATGCCGTTTCACAGCAGGATTGCAGATGACAGTTTAACAACAACCCTGCTTCCCAAACCGGTTTGGTCGTGTTTGCTTAGTGCTAAAATGCTGTCTGTGTGTCTCTGTCTGAAATACCTTCAGCCGCATTACATGGTTTTCAAAACAAGTAACCAGTAATTAATTAAAATATACTATGCCCTCTGAGAGTGGTTTCTCTGATGTGAGCACATTTATTATTATCGAAATGTGACTGAACTCACACATACTATGAAGCAATTTACAATTGGTTGATTTAGGATCATCCTTTGTGAATATTAATTTCACACAACTCACGATGGAGTCACACAAATGGATGACCATGATACCGAGAACTCGCCTCTCAGGTCTTTTAGAGATACAATCTGCATGTTGACAGCTCGGCCTTGAGTGAAAACTGTCATTTATTGCAGCCGTGAATGAGTAATGACAAACTTTGGAGATTTTATTTCCTCATCCTCAGCACTGCTTCAGCTTGTGTCCAATGTGTCGTGTTGTGGATGTGAATGTGAGAACATGGACATTAACATTCTTCCATGACCAAGGTGGAACAACGGCATGTAAAAGGCAGTACATATGTAGACTCTGCTGTCTGTTGCAGCAGCAAGTGAGTGAAACCTGATAATAGAGCCGACAGGGGTTGTTCAGTTTGGTACCATTTAGCTCATCGCAACATAGTTTGGAATAGTGTGCATTTTCAGGTGTACAAATACAATTAGCTGCAGACACATTGTAACCCACTGAGTGGGTTACAACAACGTGGAATGTGCCAACTGTAAACAAACAAACAAAAAACAAGAGAAAAGGTGTGCCTTGTGTTCTGCCACATTCATTTCCTATTTTTGCAGAGAAATGACAATTCTCTGTTGACCAATCAACAAACTGTCTCGCAGATAAGATAAGCAAACCTCAAACATGAACTAAGCTTCATGTCAGTTAAGTACTGATTTGATAAGATGTTAAAATGATTTACAATACAAAGACTAAAACTGAAAACTGGAAATCATTTTTCCGAGTTTGTGCAATACCAGTATGACTTGTTTTAAAGTAGTCAGTAGAGTTCTTAATTTGTCATGTTTTATTTTGCATCAGTAGATTTTGTCTATGGTATACTGGGAATTTCCATCAAAAAGCCCTATTTTTTCTGCCCTTGTAAAATTTGTTATGTCACTGTCATAATGATGAAGAACGCATTTGCCACATTTGCTATCATATTGAGGGTGAATGTGACAAATATTTCAGAGATCACTGACTTGAAGGAAGAAAATTCAGCATATTTAGATGACTTTCCTTTTCGTCCTACAGTATGATGTCAGAACCCCATCATAAATCGTCATATCCTAAAGTTGACTGGCTCCAGTGTGTGCTATTCAAAGGAATCTTCTTATTTAAGTAGACATAGGGCTTGATTACCTTACGGCTTGTGCATGCAAAAATGATCTAATGACCGACTTGGAACCAGTCACGAGGAGTCATGCTAATGCATATCCCACATTCATATTCATAACATATTCTGTCTGTCAAGTGGCTCATATCACCGCACTGGGCCAACTGGTGCTAGCCTCTCCCAGGGTCATTTTCCAGGTCTTCTTTCCAAGTTTAAAACATAATGTAAGGCAGGGTACGTGCATACAACCACTTGCAATGGACTCCAGGTGAGTTAAATCAAATAGAAAATGGTGAGTCCAATTGTCCCTAACCCTAACCCCCAGTATTTTGGATCTTACTAAAATATCACAATATTAGTAAATCACATGTAACATGCCCACCAACAAAGATTATTTGCGATCTTAGTAAACCCGACCATAAACTTTCATTTGTGATTATTACTCATGGCAAGACATGTAAAATTAATTCCATAACTGCATAGTTTATATATTTAGGTTTATAAATTCCAACGAGGCGGCTCGGTGGCGACTGTCTCACGCAAATCACAACAAACACATCATATGAAATGAGCATAGTTGATATAAATATAATTTGGATATAAATTTCATTATATCCCGCAGTATTCATGGATGTAGCTGACTTTAAGTTGGAAATTAACCCACTAGATATGCCTTGTTTTGCTTTAAATGAATAGCTGTAGACTAGAATATGAGACAATATGACAGGCTAAAAAAAAGTGCAGTAAAAAAGGTTCGACTAATCATTTTAATGACTATTTACTTTACTTTCTGAAGTGTTGGTTGAGAATACTTTTAAAATACTGTAAATACTTTAAAAAATTAAATATATCTACTATACATTAAGTATCAATACTTTTTCAATCTCATTTCAAAATGGATGGAAACATCACATAATCCTCATTTTACTTTCAGCCTTGGTGAAGAGATATACTATGCTCTGACCTGCAGAGGGCGACATTTGATACTCTATTAAGGCCAAGTGCAAAAGCACCACTCTCAGCTTTGTACACTGCAGCGTTGCATACCTGTCCAAGCTAAATAGATCAGTTTTAACGACCGACATGATGGCCAGCCTGACGCTTGGTTGCTTTCCAGGCCTCTGCAAGTCAGAGCTGGGCTATTTTAAAACTCAGCTGTTGTTTCTAATCCAGATGCTTGTTGAGTTTAATAAAGTTTTAGGTGAATTGTTCCATTGGATTTGGGCATCTCATTCACATGTCTGCCATCAGGTTGGAGTGGGTCAGGGTGGTAACAGGAAACTCCAGCTTGGCCCAGTGTCAACTAACTGGCCCAACACAGTCACGTAGTGGCCCCAGGCCTCCGGGCCATTGTGGATGTAGAACCCTGGGTTTTTCAAAATTACATAGATGAGTGGTACATGGGCAAGTAAGAACCCAAACAAGTTTGGGGAGAATATGGATACATTTGTGTAGTTAATTTCATCAATGGAAGCATTCATCAAACCGGTGCTTGTTTCACAATCAAACAGTAAATTTGGACTGGTATGTGATACGCTTTATGCACTACCGACCTAGTCCTGCCTTTGTTTTCCAAAAATTCTCCCCCGCTTTTGAGAAATATATCTATGTAATGTAATACTGAGGGTGTGTTTGGATCACACCTACATTTATCGACATTCCTTTTCTATGACTGAGGTGTGGTGGGCCAGATAATGCAATATTATTTACACTCTAACCTGAATGAACCAGTGAAGACATGTCGTTATCCAAGAAATATGAGTCGAGCAATAAGAGTAACGTAGTAAATCGATGCCAGTGTTCTGCAGCAAGGGATCGGTTTGGAAAACATCAACTAATGAACAGCCAAGACCAGCATCCAGATTTCAGTGCAAAACCACTAGTGTGTTTTCTATGACTTTTCAAGTCCTAATTCAAACGGTATAGTCTCATCATCTGTGGATTGTGTGTACAAAACATCACAGCATTCCATCAATAGCAACAGATAAAGGGAGTACAATCTGTCATGGGAGTCACTCAGTACTGAGTTAATTTATGCTCATTTTTTACTTGAAAACACATTGAAATTAGACCGAACCAAGGAATACTGTTTGGATCAATTCCACTGATATAAAATCAGGAGACTAGTTTTGCTCCTATGTTTGTGAAGGTCAAAATATAATCATACAATTAACAAAATGCATGTAAGTCATAAAAAAAATGTCATGTGGTATAATTTGTGATGTAGTGAAAACCCTTCAAATTACTGCTTGTATAAAACCAGGGTGTTCCATCTGGTTTTAATAAAGCAGGATGATGGAGTCGAGGAATAGGCATTTTGAGACCTTAATGATACGGCTCCTTTGTGGAGGAAAGAGCTCATGGTGACAGTGTTCCACACTTTCTGTATCTTTTTCGGCTGTGATTTGGGTCTCCTCAGAGTTTCCAATAAGTAGTTCTAGTTTTTACTATATGCTCCACTGACGCGTCGCGGTATACGGACTATAGTTTCTTTTCATGCAGCTTCAATAGGTACAATTTATTACCAATGCACCCAGTCATCTCTCGTGACCATTAATGGTCCCAGCCAGGAGAAATGGGAGGGTTGTGCCAGGAAAGGCGTGTAAAACCTGAGCCATTGGAACATTACTTTCTGAGGTGACCCCTCATGTGAGAAGCTCAAAGAATAAATTCCATTTTCAAAGCCAACTTTCAGCTCTGAAGTCAACGTCTTCTTATAAGCATTTAGTAGAATGTGCTCTCAAAATCAAGCACTGTTTTGTTACTATTCTTACCATTCTTTAGTGATTCGACACAGTTGACCAAATTCTTAATGAATAACTTGGTTACAAAAAAATACTCGAGTCGGGAAAAGTTATTTACATTTTTTTGTAGCTCCTTCATATTAAGGTGTTTCCCCTGTTTGTAATGTATGTACAGTTCTGTATGATCAGGCACATAATCATCATGTTTCATGGTGACCCTATTCAGTAAAACAAACTTCATAAGCAATGTCAGTTACAATAGTGTATGCATCTTGAATTCCTTTGAGGAAAAAATCATGATTATTTTCCTTTTTTGGCTCACCCATGCACCACTCCTTAATTCCTGAGCTTGCCTAGACATTGAATGAAATACATGGGTGTGTCTCTTGATGTTAAAAACGTAGCTCAAAATGAGCTAATAAATCCACACCCACACTGACACATGCAGCACCTTCGTGTTTGTACAGGTTGGGTTTAATACTTTGCCCCTTACAAAATGGCTTTGGTTGACTCAGAAAAGGTGTGAAAATATGATACAAAAATGGAAAGCAAACAGAAAACACTCTGCTTTCAGTCCAACAAACCACACAGTGAAATGTTCATAAAACAACTCAAAATTAATATATTGGGTTGTTCAATAGAACAGTTTTGTTGACCGATACCAATAAGAATATTCACATATGAGTACTCACCGATACCACAAATACTTTTAAAACTACACAATGACATGACATACCATTAGAAGAACAACAATGCATTTATTGTCAATGTACAACTAGTATACAACAAAATTGGGATCATACACCAGTGGGAGGCGGCTGCCATGCAAGGCACTGGCAGCCCTTCGCCAGAGCAAAATAGGTTTCAGTGTTTTGCTCAAGGACATGGTCACCAGGGTTTGATCATTGTTTGAACCCTTGGACTTTGGGTGAAAATCTCGTTGATTAGATTATTTAACAACTGAATGCTGGTATATATGATTTCAAAATTGTGTACTAGGTAGATGCAGACAGTCGTGTTGATACTTTATGATCTTTGTGTTTAGGGCTTTGCTGCCATCTGGTGGCATCGCTAAGTAATTACAAACTAATTTTAAGAAGCCACTTATCTATGGATTCTCACGCTTCGCGTCATACCCTTATTGCCTCTGAATAGCAGGGCCTTTTTCTATATATATGTGCTGCAATATGCATTATGACGCAGCTAGAGGGTGTGTGTGTGCGTAATATTCTTTGGGGGAAATGGTACCATTAAGTGATAGTACTCATTTGTTGCCACACTTCTCCCGCCTCCCTCCTTTTCTAGCTTAGGGTGTGTTTAGAGCCCTACCCACAATGTCCTCCACTAAATACACACTGGGAACGACACATAGGAAGACAGGCCTGGACTTTATAGCCCACAGGCACCATTTACTATGAAAGGGACTGGTTGAGCGGAGAAAAGGGAAGAGAAAAACACACGAGGATCAAGAAGGGGAAACTGAACCCTGTCAGGGAGTGGGGAGGTTGAGAGGCAAGGGAAGAGTAATTGGTAGATTTCGGAATAGCGAGTGTACCAGGGGCACGGGACTGCTGGGACAAACCAAAGGACAGATAGCGTTAATTTTAAGATCATATTGGCAACCAATCACCAATAATATTTTGAAATTGGGAATTTTATTCAACAATGGCATCTCCACATCAGCGGTACAGGAATTTTTCATCTGACAGCATGGGCAGAGAGAGGATGCCCTCAGATGAAATCTATTACCAGGGGATGTTGAAGGCTATGGACACCAGGAAAGGTACCAGTATGCGAAGTTAATGCCTTTCAAACACAGTACTACTGTTTTGAAAGAACTTTTTATATAGCGTGTAAAAGGTACTGCCTTTACCTTACATCGTGTGAACCGGTCATATGTTGTTTTGCAACATCCGTCCATTTTTCTTTGTCGCTCACTTGGCTGGGTACCAGTTGAATTTTTATCTTCAAAACAAATACTCTATAATTATCTGATTCATACATGTTTAACAAATACTCTATGATTATTTGATTCATACAAGTTTTAGTTCAGTAAAACCGTGCTCTAAGGTGCATGTGTTATATGGGGAATTTAATTTCCTGGGGGGAAATTAAGATTTTTTTACATGGACTTGATTGGACTATTCACGAGATAAATGCGTAGCTCATTCCATGCACTTGTGAAAAACGGTACTTTGCTACTGTTGACTTTTCCCTTGAGTCACACTCCGGACTGATAGCCACTTAAAATATTGTGAGCGTTTAGACTGTTTTGAGTTTTGGATCCGGAAACTTGCTTGTGTCCCTACCAACAAGCTCATCCTGCAATTATAAAATCATGTCAGCATGTGTGTGGAATCAGGGTGAGGTAACACAATGGGGATAGAATGCATTGACCACATGTGCCAAGCTCAATCAAGTCCACGTAAAAAAATCGTAATTTCCCCCAGGAAATTGATTCAAGTAGTGTTCACCTCTTCCAAGTTATATAGAGTACAGTTATCTATGAGTAGTAATTACTGTAAGGAAAATATGAGAGCATTTTGACATCCTCTGCGGAGAGGGCCCATTGCTTACCCGTTACTAGGTGTGTCACTATGCTGTAGACATACCACTCTCTTGCAACTGATAAGATAAATGACTTTATATTGATGGCCATAGGTCACTCTGGGACTTAATGTGTGAGTCAATAATTTTAGGAAGAAGAGTCACTAGTTGCATGGGGTGTAAGCATTTCCTGAAACCTGTTTCTAACACAAGATTAAGGCTTAGACGTCACTCTACTATTCTTGTAACGTCCTTTGTAGCCTTAATAGTTTAAAGCAGTCAGAATAATAAAGGTTGGTAAAACACGCCCTGTGGTTTTTTTTCCTGTTCTCTCAAAGAGACACAACAGGTGGTGGGTCAATGCAGGTAGTAGAGTTGCATTAATAGGTGTGTTCCGCATCTGGGTCTTGCTGTGTCTTGTTGAAAAATTGCTTCCAGCACTTGGTGGCATGTTATGTCATATAGTAAAAGTGTGTTAAAACTTTAATTAAGCGTAGACATATTCATATACTTCCTTAAAGACAATGTGGGGCAAACATGTATGCTGATGCTGTCTGATTAAAACAGAATAATACATTTTCTGGTATTTTCCATCCACCTATTGACAAATTGTGTTTGTCGTGAAATGAAACACACCTTAGCAACCACACCTTTTGGTTCGCTTTCTCCATATAAACAAATTTCAAGAAACACAGTCAAACAATAGGATATTTTATTTCCCCATCTGACAGCTCGGCAGGAAGTTTACATCAATAGACTGGTCATGATATATTCTGATGTTTTTGTTGTGGTTTCTGTGTTTTTCAGATGAACGAGATCGAGTACAGAAAAAGACCTTCACAAAATGGGTGAACAAGCATTTGATTAAGGTAAATCCATTTTTCAAACTGTCACATGATAATCACTTTACAGTGATCCCTTGTTTTTTGCGGGAGAGGTGTTGCAGAACCACCTGCGACAAACGGAATTCTGTGAAATAAAAACTGTATTTACATTATTTAGAATTTATAACACCACATTTCCAAAACATTGTGTTTCTTGTTTGTCGGTAGAATGCATGGGTGTATTGTAAGTTAATTAGAATTATGGTTTACCTTGCAAAGCAATGCAAAGTGTCCATCTTTAGAATTGCCACACTACACTAACCCAGGGGACATCAGGCTTAGCAAAACCAAAATTAGTCATGGTTGCGCATAAATCTTCCATTGGATTGTGGTCCAGTACACAATATTAAACTCTCCCCAATACTTTTACATGACAAAAACTTTTCTCATCCCCTTGATAACCATTCCCACACTGTTCTTTGCATGTACAGTAAATAAAAGAACAAACACGTGATATTGTCACGTGTCCCGACTCCTGCACCGGATGGTGCGTGTGACTGTCTGCCCCCTCCTGCGCTTGATCTCATTCACGTCCGCAGTGACGCACATTGCTCAGAGGCACAAATATTAAATATTAATAATTTGATATTATAATTATGAAGTTGCCCAGTTCGACAGATACAGCTGAATTTTGCATTTCTCTGTCCAGTCACTTTTTTTACGCACTCACTAGTTAGTTGTTTTCCTTCTTTAACACCGCAAATGACTTGCTAGAAGCCCATTCAGTCATCTGTGGAAACCATTCATCCACTGTCACCTTCTCCACTTTTTATACTTACACTGAAGCCTGAAAGCTACCTGATAAATGGCTACAGTAATTCCTGAGTGTGAAGAATCCAGGAGGGCCCTTTCTCTTGAGTAAAGAATTTGCTTCAATAAAACAACCCCCTCCCTCACGTACTGAAAATATCCATCATCGTGTCACTTGCCTTTGTAAACACTACAATTGGCAGTAATATATTTGTAGCCTTGTGGCATTAAGTGCTTAATTGTTATATATATATATATATATATATATATATATATATATATATATATATATATATATATATATATATATATATATATATATATATATATATATATATATATATATATATATATATATATATATATATATATATATATATATATATATATATATATATATATATATATATATATATATATATCCCTGAGGAATGGAACAGGATGACTGGCACAAGATTGTTTTTTCCATTCTATGTGAGTGCAGCACTAACATATCGTGCCACCACATGCACTCATGCATTCTTGTTACACTACTGTGTAACACTTCAAACTACTATGGAATGTGACTCAGTAGACATCTGGATTATGTTAGTTCCCTCTAAGAAGTAAAATTATGTGCTTTTAGTTGTTGAAGCCAACAGTAGCACATGTGCTGAGCAAGGTATAGGTGGGTACTTGCATGCAGGCCCATAAACTACAAGAGACACTGAAGCATGCACATTTTTTTTTACACACATTTTTTAAAGAGTTTTTCAGCCAAGTTGTTTAGCCATTTCAAATTTCAGTTGAGACAAAGTTGGAATTGCATCTTAAGACAAGCCATTGTTAAGTAGTAACTTAGTCTACAATTACTTTGTGACCATGGCCTGTCAACTTAATTTGGTAAAATATGACAAAAAAATCTACTTATCTAATGAATTTGCATCTGTATGTCTATTTTGGAAATCTCAGCCTCATTTGACATAATTTGGATGGGTAAATGATTCACAAAATTAAGTGGAAAATAAATCAAGTCTAAAGTGACTTGAGGATTGAACACCACCTTCAAGGTTGAAGTCTATCACTCTACAACCGAGCCACGCCCCTTGTAACTTTGCTTGGGGAGGGGGGAACATGTTCAAATTTGCTTGGTGGTGCAGGTTGACAATCCCTGCACTATATTATAAATATACTATTTTTATTTAGTTTGTTTTCCCTGTCACTTGTGTGATTATCTAAATATTACAAGTGCTGTAAGAAATACAAAAACGTATTTATTTATCTCCTTATGAGCGCAATTTAAATGTTCCAATAGGCAAAAAAAAGTGACTATTCAATAAGTCAAGAGACCATTAGTAACAGTGTGAAATTAACATATAGTGAAACATGATGATAATACTTTCAATCACCACCAAGGATGAGAAAGACTCACATCCGAATAGGAATGTGTTAACAGTATGGAATGCTGTGCTAAGGTTAAACTGACAAAGTGATTGATAGTGATAGTTAAATGGCTCCAGGACACCCTATAGTTTGGGTGTGGTAAGGAGAGGCTCAAAAGAGTCATAGTGGAGTTTTCCTTGCTCAGTCAATGAGTGGTAGACAATTACGTCAGGTAATGTTTACTTAATGTCAAGTGCGGGGCATATTAGGTACTTGATGACAGAGTAGCTGGTGACAAGTTTGAGGGCCCATCAATTTTCTTTTGTGAATGATTTTCACCCCGAGAGCAAAACATATGGCTTTGAGGCCTGCTGATCATGTTGAATCCACACACATTTTGGTGGTATTCAAGTCAAGAAAAGCATAACAGCTTTAAACAGGACTGGGCAACAACTCTCTATATCATATCATCAGCATAATGGAAATGCAACTTTTTACTAGATTACTTGCAAGTCAATAAAATTGAAAAATACATTCCTAGGACTAAAATGTTGTTGCATATTATACTGAATACCGTGTTGTTTATGTCTTAAGAAACAGTTGGCTTGTGAGAACAGTGAATCCTGGTGGCCACTATGCCGAGCGTGGTTTAAATTCTTGCCTAAATGAATCATTTGCTGTTCTAACTTGTAAGGGCAAATTTGATTCATTCCATTTAGGGGCTCAGGTTACTACAAGACCAAACAATCTTATTCTTTAGTAATATTTAGTCTTTGTCAAGACTAATCAAAATGTCTCTCTCTCTCTTACCTTCTGTTATCTTGCATACAACCAAATAATCAGTTCTAAACCAACAGTCTATAGACTATCATACTGTATTTGGCACTTTCAATTTAAATTTTTCTAGCACTAACCTGTTTTCATTCCTTTTGTACATTACTCATCTGTTTTAATCTTTCTATTTAGCCCTGGAGAGCAGAGGTGGGTACCGGCATGTTTTAGTTTAGCTCATCTAAACATGTGTGGACTGGAAAAGGGCTGATACAGTACTTGCATTGTGACAGCCCCCACATTCACAGTGTGTGCTCAATTTCCAAATCACGTCTTCACGTTGCTCACCTTCCAACTTGTCTGAACACTTTTAAAAAGTGAATTACATAGCACTTTTGTTAATTATTCAGTAACCACTTTTTTTCTGTTCATTGCCATCTTTAAATCTCCATTTATGTAGTTGAGTTGGTTTTGGTTTTGGCCAATCTGATTTAACAGATTGCTCACTTTTTTTTTTTTCTGCATTTTTAAGATGGCTCAGACTTTAGTCGCTTACAACAATACATTGTTGAGTTACTAAGTAGAATTGAACTGGCACAAAAAGCTCTAGGGGAATTCTTATCCAAAGAAGCTATTTTCAAATAGTTTAAATTAACTAATTAACCAACACAACTGCTGTACAGTCCTCCTCAAGATATACTAGTATAACTGTTGTCACAACGTCACTCATATTTTGTTTTGGTTCTTCTGTTAGGCCCAGCGTCATGTGTCAGATCTGTACGAGGACCTTCGAGATGGACATAACCTGATCTCATTGCTTGAGGTCCTCTCTGGAGAAAAACTGGTTAGTATTGGTGTATCTCTCTCAAATTTGATCTGATGTTGTTTGCATATTTTGTCAGTTTTATCATACTGATGATATATTTAGTCATCTACATCGTGCACTACTTAGCTGCAACTATAATTACTAAGTCAGCGTGGATTTAGTGTCAACTCGTTAACGGCCTTAAAAAAGAACTGCATGACCTCTGCTCCGATACAACTCTGCAAAATTATTATGCTCAATGTATTGAAATCAAATACATAAATTAAGATCTGAATCTAAAATTGTGTTTTCAAACATATGATTAATGTGAGAGTTAAAACATTTCCTCCAATTCAAGCAAATGGGGTCAAATGCTTATCCTTGCTAATATTAGACTGTTTTTGGTCAGTGGTCAGAAGTGAATATGATCGTGAACTTTGGCCTTTGTTTTTGATCGCCTGTTGCATCCAGAGCTCAGCTCCTGTTCTCCCTCTTCTCCCTCACCTCCTGTTTGCCTCCCTTTAACCTTTCTCTGTGTGAACTGATCATTGCCATCTGGCTCTTTTTGCATTGCTCCTCTTGGAGCTAGCTGAGGGAGAAAAACATTCTCAGGAGAGTTCAGTTGGTGAGTGGGTTTATAAACTGACTAGTCATATCCCACATTCCCTCCATCATTTCCATATGCCTTCCCAGAGATTTTGTATTATTTGTTGTTTGTCTTTTGTCTTCTCTTTGTTTGTCTTTTCTTTGTTTTACAACAGAAAAAATATGAAAACTCAGAAAAGCGCCAATTCTATAGCATGACCTCCCCTCATCCATGAGCAATAGCTGGAACATACAACTTTCTTATACTGATCAGCTGAATTTATTATATCTGTAATGTTTCAACAAGTTAGTGTTTTAATAATGACTGATGTGAAAAAGTTATTAAAAGAAACAAACAACTGCTCTCATTTGTTCATGCAAGCATGAGAATTTTGGTTTAGCATTGTTTTATCACTCTATGCTTAAATTGTGTTCTCTGTTCACTTCAGCCCAGAGAGAAAGGCCGCATGAGATTCCACAAACTGCAGAATGTACAAATAGCACTGGACTTCCTCAAACACCGTCAGGTAAAATATATCAAATTTAATCAATTTAAAAATGTAAATTGTTTGCCCCCATCATTCAATTTTCTTATCAAATGATTGCTTCTTGTTTATTCTTGGTCACCAGGTCAAGCTTGTCAACATCAGAAACGATGACATTGCAGACGGGAACCCCAAGTTGACCCTTGGGTTAATATGGACCATCATCTTACACTTCCAGGTCTCCTCCGCTGTCAGTGTTGTGTTTTATAATTGTATCGCTCCATCCCGCCATCTCTGGGATCTGGGCCTTCCCAACTGTCTGGAACCAATCAGAATGGACTGCACCCTTCCACACTGCTCTCAGAGAATATACCAAATATCCTTATTCAATTCATACCACAATCAGAGAAGTCACCATAGTTTACTAACGCAGTGTAAAAGGGTGTGTGAGTATGAGTCACCGTGCCTGACTCTCAAGGGTAGGGTGTGCCGAGCCCACATCACATATATACGGGCCTCTTTCTAATCTGTATTTCAAAACCAAATATCTCCGAAGTTTCCAAAATAAAATCTCCAACAGCTATGGAGTAATGCTGTATTACCTGTCGCAGAAAAGTATGATTTGTTATTACTATTGGATTCATTTAGTGCAGCCGTGTCAAAAACGTTATATTGAATACGGATCTAATGAATTGATGAGAATTTTTAGACAACCAAGTCTCTTATGTAGTCGCTTATTTCACAAAAAAACCCCAAAAAAAACACTTAATAATGAATCATACTGTATTCTGCTCCTCATTATAGTTGGAATTTTTTTTTCCCTGGTTTCCTATATTGATTCTGATCAAACTTTGGGCATCAACTAATTTTTATTTTATTTTCACATATTCCCATTTTTTTCCATCAATCAGTGTTTAACTACACAATTTCCACGTCCTATTTTAGATCTCGGATATTCAGGTGAATGGCCAGTCTGAAGATATGACGGCCAAGGAAAAGCTCCTTCTCTGGTCTCAGAGGATGACGGATGGCTACCAAGGCCTCCGATGTGACAACTTCAGCACCAGCTGGAGGGATGGGAAACTTTTCAACGCTGTCATACATAAACACTAGTAAGTCTACTCCCTTTTTTGCTGTCAATACGGTTAAGGTTACAGCTTGTCGTGACACCTCATCATCCATTATTTTGATTATGACACAGGTCCAAGACAAGTTCAATTGACCATTTTACCTCTTAATGTTAATATTTTAGCCAAACAAAAAAAATGTTTAAAATGATTCATTTTAAAATGCATGTGAAAGTAGTTCATTTGGAATTTTTCATTTCTGGCGTATTCCTATTAATTCCCCTGTGTTTTCCTAGTCCCAGGCTCATTGACATGGGCAAAGTATATCACCAGACCAACCTGCAGAACCTAGAACAGGCCTTCCACGTTGCTGAGAAAGACCTGGGTGTGACACGTCTTCTGGATCCTGAAGGTATGGATGATTTAAATTTTCTAAAAGATTTCTAAAATCATACAAATTTATGATTATTTTTTCTTTTGTAAGACCAGAAAATTTTGGAGTTGTATATGTGATTGAAAAAAACAATGTTAAACACTAAATTATATTCACTGAAAAAAAAAAAAAAGCTTCACACACCACACTTTTGCCACAGTCAACTACAAAGAGGGAGTAATTACAAAATTGTCTTTTCTAGTCCTATATAGATTCTACAGATTAAATATAGCAAATATTTGCAGCATTTTCTCTTTGACTTTATCTTGGCTGATGCTTGGTTTACTTCCACTTAAATCTAATGATTTTAGATTTTTTTTTTATGATTACAGTGTCTTAATATTTTGTTTGTCTTTCCATAATACTTTCAATGTTTTATGTAAAGCACTTTGAATTGTCTTGTACATTAAATAAACCTGCCTTTCCTTTCCTGGTAATTTGTTTTATTGCATCACTTGCAGGGTACAAAGTCTCATCATGCAATTTTGCCTTTTTATTTCAGATGTTGATGTTGCCCACCCTGATGAGAAATCCATCATCACTTATGTGTCATCATTGTATGATGTCATGCCTCGGGCTGCTGTACAGGACACCATGAGAACTAATGTGAGTGAAATGTAAAAACTGAATCTGTCTGGGATGGCGCAAATCTGCCCATATAGTGCTGTCTGTGTAAATTAGTTACACAATGTCATATGTTGTATTGCAATAAGATAACTCTCATGTGAAAGTAAGCAGTGCCTTGCACACTCTGCATCTACTTGTGTTCCACTAATCATGTAACAGAAGAATGCCAGGAGAATTTTTTTTTTGTATTTCCCAAAATTGAGACGTATCGAGAAAAGACAATGTCACATTACTGGTAAAGTATTTCCAAAATGTTAACACTAATAATGCTCGACAATGCTGTGTTAGAGCAAAATATGATACTTTGGGCCTTGAAAGGTTTGCATGTACAAAAACAGGCGTATTCATGATTGCCCTGCCAGATGTGAGCAGATGTGAACGGGCGTGACCAGAATTGCATCTGCCAAATGCGATGAATTGCTGCACGGCTCGTGATGCAAGTTGTGATAGGGGTTTATGACATGACATTTATCATACCTCATACCTTAGATGAATTGCCAGTGCAAGTTTGCATTTTTAAGAACATCTGAAAGGCTGGAATAGACCTGCTGTAAAGCATTGCCAGCTAGAGCAGGCAGAATGAAAGGCAACGTGGAGAAGTTCTCTGCTCACGTAAACATTTTTGAAATGCCAACAAAAATTAGTAAGACATACGGTCTATTCAACAATGTAATTTATGAGTCTTTGAACAATCCAGGAGTTGACGTAAGTCGCAGTCAGCAATCATGCCAAATCACCGACGACTAAAGAACTTTTAACTGCATATCTGTGTCTTTCCATGGTACTATTTTAAGCAGATCAAATTAGCACTCAGTAGACTTGTGACAAGTAAATAAATTTCTTGTGACAACCAGAATTGGAAGCTATAAGAAACAAGAATATAAATGTATCATTTGGTAATTTAACAGCCATAAATTCTTATGAAGTCAAAAAAGTCAAATGCATTAGTATAGCCCTTAATCACAAAGGAAAACACTCAAAGGGCTTCACATCCCCACAGTTGACAAATATTAAAGACATCCCCTGATCGTAACCACTCAGGTAGGAATTTTTAATGACTGTTTATTGTTCATCTATTTGAAAGCACGGGATGTTACAGTATGTTATGGCGAAAAAATATAACATACCCACGTCTGTCATTATTTTCCCTCTCTCGCCATATCTTACTTTACACCAGCACTGTTCCCATCATCGACCTCATTTCCCAATCTGTTCCTCTTCACAATACCTGTTTTGTTTGGTGGTGCCTAATTAAGTTTACTGTGACGAAAATGGTGAATCAGAAGAAGAAAAGGTCCCCTGTTGTTTCCCCCTGCTGTTAAACTGAACTGTTGTTGCTATCTGTTTTGCTGTCTTGGTTTCAGGAGTTGGAGCTTCGCTGGCGGGAGTACTATGAGCTCGTAACTCTTCTGCTCCAGTGGATTCGCCACCATGTTATGGTCTTTGAGGAGAGGAGGTTCCCAGCCAATTATGAGGAGATAGAGGTGAGACTATATGCAAATGATGCTGTTATGCATTCTGTAGATTTGTCTTAATTGTTGATTTGTGTACTTTTTTTTTTAAATACAAATTGTCTCTTTTCTTAATGTTTTTTTTTTTCTTTAGCTCCTTTGGCGCCAGTTTATTAAGTTCAAGGAGTCAGAACTGCCACCAAAAGAATCTGATAAAAACCGCTCCAAGCACATCTATCAAACTTTTGAGGCAAGGGAATTCATTCTATTTGCTTGTATCCTGTTGTAACGAACAAGAATTAAGAGTCTTTGATTTATCGCAGAGTGCAGTGCATTCTGGACAATTGAAGGTCCCCCCTGGCTACCATCCTATTGATGTGGAGAAAGAATGGGGTCGACTTCACGTTTCCATTCTGGAGAGAGAACGACTGCTGAGGACAGAGTTTGAGAGGTCAGCTGACATATATTTGATAACTTAAACCTTATTTTGATTGAAATAAAGATACTGTATTCCTCAATAGGGCTGCGAAGTACGAATAACATTTCTTATCTTTATTTCCATGTGAGATATGGCTAACAATATTACTCCAGGTTCAGTCACATATCAGCTTTTCTTTTCCCCTTATATATAAAAAGCAAAATATCAATCCAAAACATTGTAGCATGTGATGTTTTTAATTAGATCCTACAGTCATCAAAATCACAGTCAGGTATAAATAAAAAATAAAAAAAACTCAACATTGTAGTGCTACTCTGCTTTGCTTACAAATGGACTGGCAAGTTGAGCACTGCTTGCGTCATTTCTGCCACAAGCTTCGCTATTTTATCCACTGATACATATAAAATTATGAAAATATTATTATTAAGTATTGTTGTAAAACAATATACGCATACTCTATTTCTATTGCTTGGCAGCCGAGGGGACAAGACAATACCAGTCTTTACAATAGTACACTGCTAGAGAAAGATTTTGCACTTTTTTTCCTGAATCAACTCGTATGATATGTAATTGTAGATTTTACATATCTTTAGTGACACACGGCGTCATGCTTGAGAAATGGGGATGATTTGTATCACAAGATTATCCACTCATGTTGTCAGTCTCTTAGTATTATCAAGCCGATAAGTGAAAATGTTGACATTTTTGTCTGTCACAGTCACTTCTGCTACACTGCTGAAAATGTTGTTAGGTTTTACTGACATGAACATATGAGTGGTTAGGATCATTTGAAAGTCAATCTTATAAACGGGAGTTTTTGCTGCAGCACAAGTATTGTGATTGATTTGAAAGTGATATTATATTTTACTCTACAAATTACAATACATAATGGAGAATCTTTTATTTATCTTTTTTTTTTCTTTTTTCTTTCAGACTTGAGAGACTTCAGAGGATTTTAAGCAAAGTCCAGATGGAGACTGGAAGATATGATGAGCACCTAATCCACCTTGAGACCTTGCTCCAGACGGTGAGTCCCAATACAGAACTATGCTGTAAATGTCAAACTGTCAGTCTCATTGAGAACATTTCCGAATGCGACGTACCACAGTAATTAACATTGACATTATAATTATCTTGTACTATTAGGATATCCGCCTCCTTAATGCGGGGAAACCAGCTCAGCACACAGCAGAAGTTGAGCGTGAACTAGACAGGGCCGACAACGTTGTTCGTCTGCTCTTCAATGATGTACAGACACTCAAGGATGGGCGCCACCCTCAGTCTGAACAGATGTACCGCAGGTGGGTGCCACATAAACTGCATTTACCAGGAAGTATTGGTCACGAAATAACCATACATGATCCTCTTTCTGCCCAGAGTCTACAGCCTACACGAGCGTCTAGTCAACTTGCGCAGCGATTACAACCTTCGCCTGAAGTCTTCCCAGATTGCCTTGACACAAACATCCCAGAAGACTACTATGTCGAAAGTACGGCCAGAATTGGATGACGTGACATTGCGCTATGTCCAAGATCTTCTTGCCTGGGTGGAGGAGAATCAACGACGCATCGACGGAGCTGAGTGGGGTTCAGATCTGCCTTCTGTAGAGTCACAGCTTGGCAGCCACAGAGGCCTGCACCAGACAGTGGAAGACTTCAGATCAAAGATCGAACGTGCAAAGGCTGATGAGGTACTCATTTTATTTTTTTTATTTTCCCATTTATTTTCATTCAGATGAGCTTCTGTTGAGTGTTTTTTTGGGGGGGGTTTCAGAACCAGCTATCCCCTGCCAGCAAAGGCGCATACAGAGAGTACCTGAGTAAACTGGATCTTCATTATGGCAAACTCCTGGTAAATAGGCAAATAAATATGCATGTTCCTGAATTGGTACATGCCTTTAAGATTTTTCAATTATTTGAATATAACCTGATGCATTTTTTTCGATTACTTTTCTCCTCTCAGAACTCCTCAAAGTCCCGCTTGAGGAACTTGGATTCACTGCATGCATTTGTCAGTGCAGCGACCAAGGAGCTTATGTGGCTAAATGACAAAGAGGAGGAGGAGGTTCACTTTGATTGGAGTGACCAAAACACCAACATGGCAGCAAAGAAAGACAACTACTCGGTGTGTTTCTGAAGTAGACCTGCTCTAATGGTCTTTAATTCAGCATTTGAGAATAATTAACGTGATTTTAATGTGTTTTTTTTTCTTCTTCTTACCCTTCAGGCTCTTATGCGAGAGTTGGAGCACAGGGAGAAAAAAGTCAATGATATCCAGACTACAGGAGATAAGTTTATCAAAGATGGTCATCCTGGCAAGAAGACAGTGGAGGTGACTACATCAAGAACTTTTAGACAGCGACATTTGCAAAAATGCACTTTTGACTCGCAATCATCATAACTGCTTGCTCTCTCCCAGGCCTTCACAGGTGCCCTGCAGACTCAGTGGAGCTGGATACTGCAACTGTGTTGCTGCATTGAGGCTCATCTTAAAGAAAACACAGCTTACTACCAGGTATTTATGATTTTATTATGACCTAAAATGGATATTTCCGTAAAGATTTTCAAGTTTAAATATATTCATGAAATATTTTCACAGAACTGTGACGGTGAACAAAACAAACATATAAAGATGCGACTTGAAAATGGATTAATGAATATTTTTGTACTCCCATTGCAGTTCTTTGCTGATGTAAAAGAGGCTCAGAACAAGATGAAAAAGATGCAGGAGACCATGAATAAGAAATACAGTTGTGATCGTTCTACCACAGCCACACGCCTGGAGGATCTGCTGCAGGATACTGCGGTAGGGATGATTGCTTGCACATACGTACTTTATTGTACAATCAGGTTGTCACCTGGTTTTAATTTAGTTTGCTTCAATGTCAACAGGAAGAGCGAGAACAGTTGAATGAATTCAAGACACACGTGAATGGCCTGAACAAAAGAGCTCGTTCCATCATCCAGCTGAAACCACGTAACCCCACCGTGTCCATCAAAGGCAAACAGCCCATTCAAGCTGTCTGTGACTTCAAACAACAAGAGGTGAGGATTGCTCGCAGTATGCAAAATGATTACATGGATCAACCAAAGAGCCACTTTAGGCTTACATTCTCCATTCTTTCACAGATTACTGTTCATAAAGGCGACGAGTGTGCACTCCTCAACAACTCCCAGCCTTTCAAATGGAAGGTTCTGAGTCGCTCTGGACATGAAGCAATTGTGCCATCTGTTTGCTTCCTGGTTCCTCCAGTAAACAAGGATGCCATGGATAGTGTGTCCAGGTGAGAGACCCAAAAAAAGCGCAGTTTATAAATATAAAGATTCCGTTGATTGTTAAACCTAAGGTCTAATTGAGGCCGCAGTGCAGTAATGTGAAAGTAAATGTACCTTCCTCCTCCTCCTCACAGTCTGGAAACAGGGCATCAGCAGATGATGTCCATGTGGCAGACATATTATATCAACATGAAGAGCTTGCTATCCTGGCAGTACCTGATGAGGGACTTTACACAGATTCGCTCGTGGAACATCACCATGGTGTGTGTCTCGGCTGCTGGATAAACTTTTATTATATTGTTTAATTTGTGTGTTTTAGGATTACATTTAAATGAAATGAAATGATATATGGGAACAACAGAGTTCTGCTAGTATCTTAAAAATAGGATTTGTCTGAGGATTAGGTTTGCAGTTTGCGTAAAAAAATAAACATTTGTGACCCCACATTGATTTAAAACTCATTATTTCAACAGCATTACAATTACTGCTGTTTCACATAGACAAACAATATTTTAGATTTTAATTCCACCTACTTATCTCTATTTTCCTCTATCGTTTCCAGTTAAAGTCAATGAAACCAGACGAATATAGACAAATGATGAGGAACCTGGAGATCCACTACCAGGACTTCATGCGTGACAGCCAGGACTCTCAGCTTTTTGGACCTGATGACCGCCTACACGTAGAGGGAGACTACACCAAGTCCACCCAACACTTTGACAGCTTGCTTCGCTCTATGGAGAAAGGTACACATCTTAAAATATCTGTCTGACGGAAGGGATACATTTTATCTACTGTACTATATAGAGCAGACATGTTATCTTCTCAATTCATGTTCCAGGGCGAATGGTTGTTAGGCTCGGAGGTGAGTGATGTAAAGTTACGCTTCCAAGCTTTAGATTAGACATGGATATGGTTTTGTGAAAGTACTACAATAGATGTAGATGATTGACTGCATGGTGTTTTCCACTGAAAAGTCTGCACATTACAATTACTGCCTGCAATTCTGGGTTAATTGAATGAAATTTTTTCATTGGGCACATCACTGTACGGAAAGGAAATAGGCAGTATGCTCGTACCCTTAAAAAATTGAAAGAGATCAAAGAGTTGTATAACATTGTAAAGGTATATTTTTATATAAGTATTAGTCCTCATTACAGGTGAGTGCATATGGTGTGAACATGAATTGCATGTGCTCTCATTGTGAGTTAACGAGCTATTTTGTCTGAATACATTATTTTCTATTCACCCATAATGATATCTACACTCCTATTCATAGGTCAACAAAACGAGTCTCTGTGTAAGAACTACATCACAGAGCTCAAGGACCTACGACTGCTAATTGAGGACTGTGAAGCCCAGACTGTCACTCGCATACGCAAACCAATGGAAAAGGACCCTCTGAAAGAATGCGTTCAAAAGACAGTAAACCAGCAGGTATGCTGCTCTCTTTTTGCTGTTTTAACACAAAGTTACAGTAGAATATGTGCATCAGAGTTTAAACAATAGATGCAGCATTTATACGTCTTTGCTTTTGTACAGAAACCATTAAAGTAGAATATTAATTGACACTACTGTTCACATTGACATACTGAAATACTAAGAAGTGAGTCTGGTTCTGCGTAGTGCAACATCTTTATCCTTCCTTCTAGCCTTTGAGGGATAGATTTTTTGGCTCCATGTTTACAGGGGTGTCCTTATAGCCTCTCATTTATAGTGTCATATACAAGCAGCAATATTTCAGTCAAGCCCATATTCTTTACTCGGTGAAAACTGAGCTGTTGTAAACAACAAACAACCATACAAAATGCCAAAGAATGTCATAACCAAAAACTCAGAAATCAATCCACAATGGTTTAGCATGACCCACAACCATTAAATGTCAATAGTGGGTGGCAAAGTACAAATTAAAGAGAAAAATAGGAGAGCTGTTGTAGTAGAGTTCCAATTTACATCCACCTCTTACATCTCCCATATCCACCCAGTTGAATGTATTTTCTATCTTAACTAATATATTTGACTCTTTGTTTTACAGAAAGTGCAGACAGAGCTTGAGGGTCTCAAAAAGGACCTTGATAAGCTGACAGTGAAGGCACAAGAAATCTTGAAGTCCCCACAGGAATCTACTTCTACTCCTGTGCTGCGTTCTGAGCTAGACCTCACCGTTCAGAAGATGGATCACTCCAACATGCTCTCCTCCATTTATCTTGAGAAGTGAGACTCTCAAACAATTCTACACAGCAGCTCTTATTGCTTCCACGTTGGTGTGCTTTCAACTGATTCACTGTATCTCGCACCAGGCTCAAGAATGTGGAAATGGTCATTCGTAACAGTCAGGGTGCTGAGGGTGTACTCAAGCAGTATGAGGACTACCTGCGTGAAGCCCACACTGTGCCCAATGACATCCAAGCCGTTGAGACGTACCGTACAAAGCTCAAGGTAATCAGAAAATACAAAAGAATACCTCATTATAGATCACATGTGAATTTTAGATCTATAACAAATATGTATTTCACTACCCAGTGTACCTCATTTCCCACCACATTGAAAATTTAACTTAATCTTTGTCAAGATTTAATTTTGTGGACATTTTGCATAACCCTCCCACTTCTGTT
This sequence comes from Syngnathus leptorhynchus, assembly GCF_054491065.1. Lineage (NCBI taxonomy): Eukaryota > Metazoa > Chordata > Actinopteri > Syngnathiformes > Syngnathidae > Syngnathus > Syngnathus leptorhynchus. Next base: position 9,311,068 of record NC_141202.1, read on the forward strand.
TTGGTCTCAAAAATGCAGAAAATCCGAAATGAGGCAGAGGCTGAACAGCCAGTTTTCGATTCTCTCGAAGAAGAACTAAAGAAAGCCTCTACTGTGAGTGACAAGATGAGTCGTGTGCACAGTGAGCGCGATGCTGAGTTGGACCACTACAGGCAGCTTCAGTCTAGCGTTCAGGACCGGTGGAAGGCCGTGTTCACGCAGATTGACCTTCGCCAGAGAGAGCTTGAGCAGCTCGGCCGGCAGCTTGGTTATTACCGTGACAGTTATGATTGGCTGATCACTTGGATAGCAGACGCCAAGCAAAGGCAAGAAAGGATCCAGACCGTGCCTATCACTGACAGCAAAACACTGAAAGAGCAACTGTCCCTGGAAAAGGTCCGTAATTTATGCAGATTTTTGCCACCAGCCCAATGCATTGTCATTGCATAAAACAATTGAGTTCAACTTCATTTTTATCCTGCTTTCCAAAACAGAAATTACTGGAGGAGATTGAGAAGAACAAAGGCAAAGTTGATGAGTGTCAGAAATATGCTAAAGCGTACATTGACACAATCAAGGTGAGAATGAGACACTCGTATTATAAAATTAAAACTGTAACTCCCTCACTTTGACATGTGGTTGCTAAGTTGAAATGCCACAGAATAAAAACAGGCCAATACTGTAACAGTGTCGTGTTATCAATGTTTGTTATAAGGCAGATGGTGAGCTATTTCTCAGCATGTCTGCCTCACAAGTCTGACTTGGGTTTTGAATGTTGGATCCAGCTTTCTTTTGTGGCGTTTGTATGTTCTCCCTGTGGTGCTCAAGCATCTTCCCACATCCTAAAGTCCCCCCAAAAACATACGACGTACATGGTAGGTTAATTGAAGACTCTAAATTCGCCCTCATGTGAATTTAACCTTATTTGTCTATATGTGACCTGTGAGGATTGTGAAGATGGATCTGGGTTATTTTCCCAGCTTCTTCTACCTCTTCTATTTAGAGCGACATAGCCCTAAAGCTGTCCTCAACACCTCCCATGTTGCTTGTGGCATGGTTTCAAACTCACAGCAGAGAGCACGTGTTTCACTTCTCAGACAGCTGGCCATGTCTGAGAAGCCAAAATGTTGACTTACGATCTTTTACTTTGACTTACGAGCAACTTACGAATTGTAGTGTAAGACTGGTGATGTCTGATACGTACTGTGACTTCCCTCTGCTTTATTGTGAAAATTGTAAAACTGACATCACCAAATTTACAGTACCGTTTATACACACCTATTCATTGACTTTAACTCCAGTGTATGTTTTCCCCTCCAAAAGGACTATGAACTCCAGTTGGTTGCCTATAAAGCTCAAGTGGAGCCTCATGCTTCTCCTTTAAAGAAAACAAAACTGGATTCTACATCTGATAACATCATTCAGGAGGTATGTAATGAACATGTTACAGGACCACATATTAATCAGTGTTTGACTTAAAACAACATCCTTATTCATGTGACTCTTCTTCCATACCAGTATGTAACACTGAGGACCCGATACAGTGAACTGATGACTCTGACCAGTCAGTACATCAAGTTCATCACTGATGCACAGCAACGCCTGGAGAATGAGGAGGTGCGTCACACCTTGCTGAAAATGCCAAACAAACTAAAATTTAACATGACCTTAACCAACAAGCTAATCAACCAAACTAGTAGCATTTGTATCCTCCCATCACCACACACTCATGTAATGTCTGAGTGTTTCATACTGACGCTCATGTTACAAGCACACATTCACAAGCACGCACACACACAAATGGATAAACGGTATTTGATAGATAGAGCACTGCTATCTGAGCGATTACGATGAAATTACTGGGTGCTTCAAACTGAAATGGGTGAAGTATGGAAGTATGTATGTTTTTCTTTTTTGGTTAAATTTACAGTCACTAAATTGGATGATTTGTCCCATTAGCTGGAGGTTCTTTCTCTCACTTTATTTATTTATTTATTTATTTATTTATTAATGTATTTGTAACTCCGGTCGCTTATAGACAGTTGAATTCTATTTCCCACTATCTTAGGTTTTCTTTGTCAAATTCACACGTTTGGGTTTTTGAATTCTTACCTCTAAATTCTTACCCTAATGGTGTGTTTGTTTGCTTCTCTTAACTGCTTGCCAGTGGTTTGCCCTGATGAATGCTTAAACTTGTTTGAGCACTAAAGAGGTAAATGTTTAGTGGTGATGTTTTTTTCACATGGATTGTTTTTTTTTTTTTTTCTTCCATTTTTCACTGTACCACATGGCATCATTTTGACATCTTTGGTGACTGGTGTGATAAAATACAGTATTTTTTTCCAGTTATAGTCATACCCTAGTCTTAAAAAGACATAACAAAGCTAAGTCAATAGACAAATGCAAGAAACTTATAAGAGTGAACGTTTAGTTACTTAACATGGGAGCATGTGAGCCTTACTTATTCAAGGAACTTCTGTAAATCAATCCTACTGGTATATTTGAGTGGAGGGGATTTTATACTTATAATTGGTGTCCTGACTAACAGTGGAATTTTCTGAAGCCTTTTCACTTTGACTTTCCTTTGCTTCTTTTTCATTTTGTTGTGTGGTTTATATGTAGTGATTTAAAGAACCCTAATTTAAAAAAAAAGTACCATCAGATAAATATATACTAAAAACTGAATATATATGATTTGGTATGGTACATAAATAATTTAAACAACTGTACATCAAATTACATTTATACAGCCTCACTACTATTGTAGGATTGTGATATTAAGTAATCATAGACAGCAAATTTAAAATTATTTTATGAGTGGAAGACCAATATTCTTGCATGCAATGTGATTTTTCCTTTTGTGAAATAATGTGCATTCCATCCATTAACAAAAAACTTCATCCATTTTCACTGAATTGCCTTGTCATGAATTAATTTCATTGCACCGTGAATTTAACCTCAGTTAATTGTACTTTGCATCTGACGTTGATCTTTGACTTGTTCTGTTAGCTGACTTTTAACATTAACATTGCACTGGTAATACATTACATTGCATTGCTCTTATTCCAGTGTGATTATGTTGTGATTACCATTGTAATTACAATGTTAAACCCGCACTGTTTAGAGCTGGTGAATGTAAACTGTTACCTTCCACGTGTCATGCTCAATTATAATCTTTTCTTTACCATTTGCTTCCACTAATGCAGAAAGCTGCAAAGAAACTCAAAGCAGAAGAACAGAAAAAAATGGCAGAAATGCAGGCTGAGTTAGACAAACAAAAGCAGTTAGCAGAAGCACATGCAAAGGCCATTGAAAAGGCTGAAAAAGAGGCGCAAGAATTGAAACTCAAAATGCAGGAAGAAGTTAATAAGAGAGAAATCGCTGCTGTAGATGCAGAAAAGCAAAAGCACAATGTCCAAATGGAACTTCATGAGCTCAAAAACCTTTCAGAGCAACAAATTAAAGACAAAACTCAGCAAGTGGATGATGCACTTCAGAGCAGAACAAAGATTGAAGAGGAAATCCGTCTTATAAGAATCCAACTTGAAACAACAGTAAAACAAAAATCTACAGCTGAATCTGAGCTCCAGCAACTTCGTGACAGAGCAGCTGATGCTGAGAAACTGAGGAAGGCTGCCCAAGAAGAAGCAGAAAAGCTACGCAAACAGGTTACTGAAGAGACCCAGAAAAAGCGTATGGCAGAGGAGGAACTCAAATTTAAATTTGAGGCAGAAAAGGAGGCAGCAAGGCAAAAACAAAAAGCACTAGATGACCTTGAAATGCTCAAATCGCAGGCAGAAGAGGCAGAAAGGCAAGTGAAGCAAGCCGAAATCGAAAAGGAAAGACAAATCCAAGTTGCTCATCAGGCGGCACAGAAAAGTGCTGCCATTGAGCTCCAGAGCAAACACTTGTCCTTTGTGGAAAAGACCTCAAAGTTGGAAGAATCACTCAAACAGGAGCATGGTACTGTCCTTCAACTGCAACAAGAAGCATCACGCCTTAAGAAACAACACGAAGATGCAGAATTGGCTAGAGAAGAGGCCGAAAAGGAACTTGAGAAATGGAGACAAAAAGCCAATGAGGCCCTTCGTCTACGGCTCCAGGCTGAAGAAGAATCCCACAAAAAGAATCTTGCACAAGAAGAAGCAGAGAAACAAAAGGATGATGCAGAGCGTGAGGCTAAAAAAAGAGCAAAGGCTGAAGAGTCAGCCCTTAAGCAGAGAGACATGGCTGAGAAAGAGCTCGAAAGGCAGAGGAAGATGGCCGAGAGCACAGCACAGCAGAAGCTCATTGCAGAACAGGAGCTGATTCGTCTCAAGGCAGACTTTGACAATGCAGAACAACAACGATCCTTGCTGGAAGACGAGCTCTACCGTCTGAAGAATGAAGTCATCGCAGCTCAACAACAGAGAAAACAGCTTGAAGACGAACTCGCCAAAGTTAGAAGCGAAATGGATATACTCCTACAGCTGAAGTCAAAGGCAGAAAAGGAGACCATGTCAAACACAGAGAAGAGCAAACAGCTTCTTGAGGCAGAGGCCGCCAAGATGAGGGACCTGGCCGAAGAGGCGGGCAAGCTAAGAACAATTGCTGAAGAGGCTAAGCATCAAAGACAAGTTGCTGAGGATGAAGCAGCTCGTCAGAGAGCAGAGGCTGAGAGGATTCTCAAAGAGAAGCTTGCAGCCATCAGCGAGGCCACCCGTTTGAAAACAGAGGCAGAAATTGCTTTGAAAGAAAAAGAAGCAGAAAATGAGAGACTGCGTAGGCAAGCTGAAGACGAGGCTTACCAGAGGAAAGCTTTAGAAGACCAAGCCAATCAGCACAAGCAAGCAATTGAAGAGAAGATCATTCAACTGAAAATGTCATCTGAAGCTGAAATGGAGAGACAAAAAGCTATAGTGGACGACACACTCAAACAGAGGCGAATTGTCGAAGAAGAGATCAGAATCATCAAGTTCAACTTTGAGAAAGCATCGTCGGGAAAGCTCGATCTGGAACTCGAGCTAAATAAGCTGAAAAATATCGCAGAGGAAACACAACACAGCAGGATCCAAGCAGAGGAAGAAGCTGAAAAACTCAGAAGGCTTGCTCTTGAGGAAGAGCGAAAGAGGAGGGAAGCAGAGGACAAAGTTAAGATGATAACTGCCGCAGAGGAAGAGGCAGCTCGACAGTGCAAGGCAGCTCAGGATGAACTTCAGCGACTAAAAAAGAAGGCAGAAGAAGCCAGGAAGCAAAAAGAATTGGCTGATCAAGAAGCAGAAAAACAAGTTGTAGCAGCTCAACAAGCTGCCCTGAAATGCACTGCAGCGGAACAGCAAGCACAGAGTGTTCTCGCTCAACAGAAAGAGGATAGTATCATGCAGAAGAAGCTCAAAGACGAATATGAGAAAGCCAAAATGCTTGCTAAAGAAGCCGAGGCTGCAAAGGAGAAGGCAGAACGGGAAGCAGCACAGCTCCGTCAACAAGCGGAGGAAGCAGAGCGACAAAAAATGGCTGCTGAATTAGAAGCCACAAACCAAGCCAAAGCCCAGGAAGATGCTGAGAGGTTGAGGAAGGAAGCCGAATTTGAAGCCGCTAAACTTGCCCAAGCTGAAGCCGCAGCATTGAAGCAGAAGCAACAAGCTGATGCTGAAATGGCAAAGCACAAAAAACTGGCAGAGCAAACACTAAAGCAGAAATTTGTCGTAGAACAAGAGCTCACAAAAGTTAAACTTCAGCTTAATGAGACCGATAATCAAAAGTCTCTACTCGATGCAGAGCTGCATCGCTTAAAGGATGAGGTTGACGATGCTGTCAGACAAAAAGGCCAGGTTGAAGATGAACTGTTGAAAGTAAAAGTTCAGATGGAAGAGCTCCTGAAGCTTAAAATGAAAATTGAGGAGGAGAACCAGCGCCTCATCAAGAAAGACAAAGACAACACTCAGAAATTCCTTGCAGAGGAAGCTGAAAACATGAAAATGCTTGCTGAGAATGCTGCAAGACTTAGTGTAGAAGCACAAGAGGCAGCTCGCTTGAGGCAGCTTGCTGAAGAAGACCTGAATCAGCAACGAGCTCTTGCGGACAAAATGCTCAAAGAAAAGATGCAGGCCATTCAGGAAGCATCGAAATTTAGAGCAGAGGCAGAAATGCTTCAGAGGCAGAAGAACTTGGCTCAACAGCAAGCACAAAAGCTCCTTGAGGACAAACAGCTTATGCAGCAACTGCTGGAAGAGGAAACGGAGGAATATCAGAAATCCCTCGAAGCCGAAAGAAAAAGGCAATTGGAGATAGCAGCAGAGGCAGAAAAACTAAGGCTCCAAGTTTCTCAGCTCAGTGAAGCCCAGGCTAAAGCGGAGGAAGAAGCGAAAAAATTCAAGAAACAAGCTGACACAATAGCGTCCCGTCTTCATGAAACTGAAATTGCCACTAAAGAAAAAATGACAGTCGTTGAAAAACTGGAATTTGAGAGACAAAATAACAGCAAAGAAGCCGGTGACTTACGCAAAGCTATCGCAGAGCTTGAGAAAGAGAAGGCTAGACTGAAAAGAGAAGCTGAAGAACTTCAAAATAAGTCTAAAGAGGTATTGTGTCAAAATGGCATAACAACGCAGTTTATGCCATTGTTAACTCTCAAAACTAACCCATTTTTTTCTTCCAATTTCTCCTATCTCTTTTGTTCGATTAAACTAACCATGCATCTTTGATTTTTAGTTTCACTTTATTTTTGCAGTGCACTGTGCTCATGCACATCCCACCCTGAACGTGTCATGCCATGGAACATTTCTAGGGATCACATCATTATATTGTTGTTTAAAAAATATGTCTATATCACACAGCGGTAAATCCTAATTAGGATGTGTAACCTAGAATGTGAAAAGTAATATCAATTTTACAGAAACAACCATTTTCATTTTATCAGCAAATGGTTATAGTAAATGCTTGGGATAATGCCGTAGGACAAAACTAGACTTTCTGGGATTATGTATATAAAAAACTGGGCAATTTATTCCATCCGAAAAAATGATTTTACTCATAGCAGGCTAAATGGGGTGTGGTATATAGAGTAGTTGATAAAGATGTTACTTTCTTCAAGTTGAAAAACAAATTGTTTGATCAAATAAAAAATGAATCCACATAAAATAAATTATCATGCATTAGCAGATTGCACTGTATGGTGTTTGGTGTGGTGGTTTGTGACACAAAAACTGGTGTGAGGAACATATATGCAGCCCAAAAAATTCCTTTTACTGACTTGTTTTTTTTGTTGCTTTTTCCCTGCCAGATGGCTGATGCGCAGCAGAAACAAATTGAACATGAGAAGATAATGCTCCAGCAAACATTCCTTACAGAAAAAGAAATGTTGTTGAAAAAAGAGAAGCTCATTGAAGATGAGAAAAAGAGATTGGAGAACCAATTTGAAGAGGAAGTCAAAAAGGCACAAGCTCTGAAAGATGAACAAGAGCGCCAAAGACTACAAATGGAGGAAGAGAAGAAGAAATTGCAAGCCACTATGGATGCTGCTCTTAATAAACAGAAAGAAGCTGAAAAGGAGATGATAAACAAGCAAAAAGAAATGCAGGAACTTGAAAAGAAGAGACTGGATCAGGAAAGAATCCTAGCAGAAGAGAACCAGAAACTGCGTGAGAAACTCCAGCAGATGGAGACAGTTCAGACTGTCAAAGTTACTATGGCTGACAATGTTTTCAATGGGCAAAATACCAGTGACACAGTAGACAGTGTGGGGAAGAAACCAGATCCATTATCTTTTGATGGTATTCGTGAAAAAGTCCCAGCTAGCAGACTTTTCGAATTAGGTCTTTTACCAAAGAAAGATTTTGATAAGCTCAAAAATGGTAAAACTACAGTTCAAGAACTTGGTGACAAAGAACACCTCAAAACCATTCTCAAAGGAAAGAACAGCATTGCTGGTATTTTGACACCATCGAATAAAAAGGTGTCAATCTACCAAGCATCTCAAGAGAAAAAAATTACTCCAGGCACAGCCATGATACTTCTCGAAGCTCAGGCAGCAACTGGTTACATGCTGGATCCCATTAATAATAAAAAGCTTCCTGTTAATGAAGCTGTCAAGGAAGGCTTGATTGGCCCAGAGCTACATAATAAAATGCTTTTAGCCGAAAGAGCTGTTATTGGATACAAAGATCCATATACAGGGGGCAAAATATCTGTCTTTGAATCAATGAAGAAGGGTCTGATAGAACATGATCATGCTATCAGAGTCCTTGAGGCTCAGATCGCAACAGGGGGCATCATTGATCCTGTCAATAGTCACCGTGTGCCCAAAGAAGTGGCCTATAAACAGGGACTCTATGATTCAGAAATGCACAAGACTTTAGAAAAACCAGCAGATGATGCTAAAGGTTACTTTGATCCTAGCACCCAAGAGCCACTGACATATTCTGAGCTAATGATGAGATGTAAACCTGACCCCGAAACCGGCTTGCTTCTTTTGCCAATCACAGATAAAGCTGCACAATGTTCAAGTATATACACAGAGGAAGAGACCAAGGATGTGTTCAGTAAAACAACTGTGTCTGTTCCATTTGGAAAATTCAAGGGAAAGACTGTCACCATTTGGGATATAATAAATTCGGAGTACTTTACTGAAGATCAAAAGAAAGATCTTCTCCGTCAGTACAAGACAGGCAAGATCACAATTGAAAAAATTATTAAGATTGTAATCACTGTGGCAGAAGAAAAAGAAAAGAAGAATGAAATCAACTTCAGTGGTCTTCGAGCACCGGTTCCTGCCTCTGAACTCCTTGAATCCAAAATTATTGATAAAGACCTGTACAACAAATTGCAAAAGGGTAATAAGACTGTCAAAGAGGTATCTGAAATGGACCCTGTCAACAAAGCTCTTAAAGGCACAAATTGCATTGCAGGCATAGTTACTGAGTCATCAAAGGAGCCCATGTCCTTCTATAAGGCAATGAAGAAGGACATATTGAGACCTGGACTTGCCTTAAATATGCTTGAAGCCCAAGCAGGAACAGGCTATGTGGTCGATCCTGTTGAAAATCAGAAGTACACTGTTGATGAAGCTGTCAAAGCAGGGGTTGTTGGTCCTGAACTGCACGAAAAGCTCTTGAGTGCAGAGAGAGCCGTTACCGGTTACAAAGATCCATATACCGGAAAGACGGTCTCTCTGTTTCAAGCAATGAAAAAAGATCTGATTCCTAAAGAGCAAGGAATAAGACTGCTGGATGCCCAAATGACCACAGGTGGCATCATTGATCCCGTCAATAGCCATCGTGTTCCCCATGATGTCGCTTGCAAGCGAAATTATTTTGATGATGAAACGAAACGGGTTCTAAGTCAACCAACTGATGAAGTCAAATGTTTCTACGACCCCAACATGAAAGAAAATGCCACATACGCACAGCTGTTCCAGAGATGTTTAACTGATGAAAAAACCGGTCTGCAGCTTTTCTTTCTCACCAATGAGGCCATCAATGCAAAGGAAGAGCCAACACTTAGTGAGGCCCAGACAAAAGAGGCTATGACTCAGGAAACTATTGAACTGGATTACGGGCCACTCAAGGGCAGGAAAATGACCGTTTGGGATCTTATCAACTCTGACTATCTAACTGAGGCACAAAGACTTGACCTGCTCAAACAATTTAGGTCTGGAAAAATAACAATTGAAAAGATACTTAAAATTATCATCACAATTGTAGATGAACAGGAGGCAAAGAAACAGGAACAGCTAAACTTCAAGGGTCTCCGATCACCCGTACAAGCAGGTCGTCTTCATGAGGCCAAAATAATTGACAAAACAACACTTAATCTTCTTCAGCATGGCAAGACAACACCTAAAAAAGTCAGTGAGAATCCCCATGTGAAGAAATATCTCCAGGGCTCAGATTGTGTTGCTGGCATTTTCCTAGAGCCAAAACAAGAGACGTTAAGCATTTATCAGGCTATGAAGAAAAATCTGATCAGACACAACACGGGTCTTTCACTTCTGGAGGCTCAGGCCGCCACCGGGTTCATTGTAGATCCTGTGAAAAAACAATTTTTGACAGTAGATGAAGCCGTAAAATCTGGTCTTGTCGGCCCTGAGCTCCATGAAAAACTGCTCTCTGCAGAAAAGGCTGTCACGGGATATAAAGATCCATTTACAGGCAACAAAATAGGACTATTTGAAGCTATGCAAAAGGATCTCATTTTGAAAGACCAAGCACTGCCATTCCTTGAGGCACAAATGGTCACTGGAGGAATAATTGACCCTGTAAACAGTATTCGTGTCCCAAAGGATGTCGCATTTGACAAGAACATTTTCAGTCAGGAAATGGCTAACACACTCTCTCAGCCATCTGATGAAAACAAGGTTTTCATAGACCCAGAAACTGATGAAAATGTAACATACAAACAGCTTAAAGACAAGTGCAAAAGAGATCCAGATACAAACATGTGTATCCTCCCACTATCAAAGCCTCAGTCTCCTACAGTTGTGGAGAAGACGTATCTCTTCACGGAGGAGCAAACACAGAGTGACCTGGCCAATACACAAATTGACATTCCGATTGAGGGTGTTGCTGATCAATCCACAAACCTCTGGGATATCATGAACTCAAATTTGATTCCAGAACAGCAGAGGCAAAAGCTTATCGATGAATATCGTTCTGGAAACATCACCAAAGAGCGAATGATCATAATTATTATTGAAATCATGGAGCAGAGAGAGATCATTCGAAATGAGAGTCCTCTTGTATGTAAGACAATGAGGAGACAAGTTACCATTGAGGAGCTGCACAATGCCCGTATTATTGACTTGGAAACTTACAACCTTCTTAAACAGGGCAAACGAGATATCCGCGACATAATGGAGATGAATAGTGTAAAACAGTATTTATATGGCACTGGCTGTGTTGCCGGAGTCCAGACTGACTTGAGCTCAAAAATCAGTATATACCAAGCAATGAACAGGGGATTTCTTGAACCAGAAATTGCCCTTAGCCTCTTGGAAGCACAGGCAGCGACAGGATTCATTGTTGATCCAGTAAAAAATGAGACGCTTACTGTTGATGAAGCCGTTCGTAAGGGTGTTGTAGGCCCCGAGATCCATGATAAACTACTTTCTGCTGAGAGAGCAGTTACGGGATACAAAGACCCATACAGCGGAAAAGTCATATCTCTTTTCCAGGCGATGAAAAAAGATCTCGTTAAAGAGGATTATGCTCTGAAAATGTTAGAAGCACAATCTGCCACAGGAGGAATTATTGATCCTGTATTCCAGTTCCACCTACCCACAGACGTTGCTATGCAGAGGGGTTATATCAACAAGGAAACCAATGAGAGATTGACAGATGACGTTAAAGGTTTCGTTGACCCTGTTACTGATGAGAATTTGTCATATGCACAGCTACTTAAGAGATGCACGCTAGAGAGCGGGTTGCGTCTCCTCTCTCTGGGAGACAAGAGACTGACGTTCAAGGGCCTTAGAAAACAAATCACAATGGAAGAACTTGTACGTTCACAAATTATTGACCAGAAAACGGTCACTGAACTAAATGAAGGTCTTATTTCAGTGGAGGAGGTCAGTAATAGGTTATCCAAGTACCTTGAGGGCACAAGCTGCATTGCAGGTGTATTCATAGAGAACACAAGAGAACGTCTATCAATTTACCAAGCCATGAAGAAAAACATGATCAGGCCAGGCACAGCCTTTGAACTTCTTGAGGCTCAGGCAGCCACAGGGTATGTTATTGACCCAATCAAAAACCTTAAGCTGACTGTTAATGAAGCAGTGAAAATGGGAATTGTTGGACCTGAATTCAAAGACAAACTTCTTTCTGCGGAGCGTGCAGTGACGGGATATAGGGATCCATATTCAGGCAAGACAATATCACTCTTCCAGGCCATGAAAAAGGGACTCATCCTAAAAGATCATGGCATCCGTCTCTTAGAGGCTCAGATAGCCACTGGTGGAATAATTGACCCCGAGGAAAGTCACAGATTGCCAGTTGAGATGGCCTATGAACGTGGTTTCTTTGATGAGGAAATGAATGAAATACTGACAGACCCATCTGATGACACTAAAGGGTTCTTTGATCCCAACACTGAAGAGAACCTAACATACCTGCAACTCATGGAGAGATGCATTACTGATCCTGAAACTGGCCTGGTTCTCCTTCTCCTTAAACAAAAGAAGCGAGAGAGAAAGACTTCCTCAAAATCCTCAGTTCGTAAACGAAGAGTTGTTATTGTTGACCCAGATACAGGCAAAGAAATGACAGTGTATGAGGCCTACAGGAGAGGACTCATTGACAACCAGACCTACTTGGAGCTTGCTCAACAAGAATGTGAATGGGAAGAAATCACAATGACATCCTCAGATGGTACAGTCAAATCCATCATTATTGACAGGAAGTCAGGAAGACAATATGATGTTGATGACGCTCTTGCACGTGGCCTCATTGACCAAAATTCCCTTGAAACATATCGATCTGGAAACCTGTCCATCACAGAGTTTGCTGACATGCTTTCCGGAAACATGGGAGGCTTTCGTTCTCGGTCATCTTCATTTGGTTCCACCACTTGTTCTGATTTCTCCTCTCCCATGAGCCCAATTCCTTCCATAAAACCACCTGCAATCATATGGAATGATCCAACAGAGGAGACTGGCCCTATAGCCGGAATCCTGGACATAGACACGTTGGAGAAGGTATCCATCACTGAGGCCATTCGCAGAAACTTGGTAGACAATATCACTGGCCAAAGACTGTTGGAGGCCCAAGCCTGTACTGGGGGAATAATTGACCCTTCAAGTGGAGAGAGATTTTCAGTGACAGACAGTGCAGAAAGGGGTCTTGTTGACAAAATTATGGTAGATCGTCTTAATCTGGCTCAAAAAGCATTCAATGGATTTGAAGACCCCAGAACTAAGGAGAGGATGTCAGCCTCCCAAGCTCTGAAGAAGGGATGGTTGTATTATGAAGCTGGGCAGCGATTCCTTGAAATACAATATCTGACAGGTGGACTTGTTGAGCCTGATGTTGAGGGAAGAGTCTCACTGGATGAATCAATCAAGAAGGGTACGATCGATGCCCGCACAGCCCAGAAACTTAGAGATGTCAATTCCTACTCAAGATACCTCACATGTCCAAAAACTAAACTCAAAATCACTTTCAAAGATGCTATGGACAGAAGCATGGTCGAGGAAGGATCTAGTCTGAGGCTTCTGGAGGCCTCTTCACAGTCTAGCAAAGGCCTCTATAGTCCCTACAATGTCAGTGGCTCTGGATCTGCTTATGGTTCACGGTCGGGTTCAAGGACAGGTTCCCGATCAGGATCCAGGAGAGGCAGTATTGATGCAGGCTCTAGCTTCAGCGTCAACTACTCTTCCTCTTCTTTCACATCTTCCTCAACTGGCTATAGCCGCAAGTTTTGATTGGCCATATCTGCCTTCAACAGCTTTGTTAATTGGCATACATACTCAACAAATAAATCAACAGTACGATTATATTGTTCATTTCTTTCTGTGGGGGGAATCAAAAAATTATTAGCAGAGTAATTTATTTATTTTGCCCACCAAATCAAGCCCTACCATGACTATTCATGTTGTTTCAAGGAACCATGTCTCAAGTCTATTTAAAAATTTGAAAATAAAGAAAACAAAGAATTTCTACAAATATAGGAATTATATTTTTTGAAAGTATAAATAAAAAAAACCTCAACATTCAGTATATCCAGCATGTATCTGCTTTTTCAAAGCGGCTTCATAGCTCCTATTTTATGGCGAAAATTTTTGAAACATTTATTTGTGTTTTCTGAACTAATGCTATTTCTTTGTCAAACTAAAATATTTTTCCAGTATTCCTTGTTTTATTTGAAATTCAATACATTGTTTATTTTGTATCTTTTTTGACACTACTAAACAAGATGCATAGTTATTATGTTTTGACAAAATCCGGATATGTATCTAATGCATACACAGATTCAAATGCTTGTATAGTCTAAACAGATTTTGTGTTTTGTTGATTCTAATATTGGATTGTTTATTTGCAGTATCCAAGACACACTAAAATGTAAACACCAGAATACAACAGTGAGATTTACTGTCTGAATGAACGTTATGAAAAAATACAGTACTTTCATATGAGTCTTTGTGATGCTTTGTATTTTATATTAAATGGACTTGCTTGCATGCTTTTTGTACTCTATACACACTCTATACACATCTTGGATTCTTCATAATCATTCTTCCCTGCAAACCCTAAGATGATGTCAGCCTTCCTTCCATACGCGATGCAGACCTGCCTTCTGTTAATTTTGTTGTAAGTTGTTTTGCTTTCCCATGGTATGTTTTTGTACGGGTTCCTTACATTCATTAAGTCATTCAGTCATTCATCATCTGAACTGCTTGTTCCTCAAATTTATTATACTTATTTCTTATTAGTTTGTCACCAGCAATACAAAATCAAGTTGATACGTTTAAAAATAGTTTAGCTTTGCGATTGTATTGGTGTTTAACTACAATTGCTTTTCTTCTTCTCAACAGCTCCTTCAGTCTCTAAGAATCCCTCCTTTGAGCACAGATTTCCAGATGACCCCAATTTATGAGTTCAACAAACTAGATGGATTTTTCAAACAGTATGAACATCCCATAGGAGCACAGGTACACTAAATGTCTAGAAATGTGTTATTTCAGTTTTATAAGGCTTTATATGAATAATGTAATTCAAAGATCGGTCATTACACCATTATTTGTTCACCTTGAGTTATTTTACTTTTTTAGCATTGAGCTGAGACATACTCAACCTGACACCAACTCTGGTTGCTTGTACTGGAGCCTTCTTCATCAAGGACTTTTAATTTTTTGCCACTATACCCCACCACCACCCACAATTTCAGAAATTAATTTATATTTGAAAAAAATCAACCAACATGAACCTTTGTTAATATTTTTCATAACATTCATATTAGTCATGCATGTTCTGTTAAATAAGACTTTAAAATACAAATCATTGTCATTTTTGTTTAATCTTTGATTATTTTTGATGTAGCAACAATGTTCAGTTTTTTGTTTGAATTTACGACAGTAATACAAGGGTAAATATGGATATTCAATAGTAACAATGAGCTTGCTTTTAAAGAGATTTTGGTTTGTACTATGTTTTTTTTTTTGACAGATGTTCTTGACCTAACTTGTGTAAATAAAATTTTTGAGATGCCCTATTGTCATTTTATATTAATATGATTTAAACCATCTATTTCCATTATTTTTACTATTGTTTCATTTATCCATCCACTTAAGTCAATAAAAAATCAAATTAAACATTCAAAAGGAACACCAAGTATGACCATAACGTATATGGTAAACACAGGCCAATTGACTTAGTGACCACAAGGTGACAGTATTTTCATTAGTGAACCATCTGTGATGGCCCTGACAGAAGCAGACTAGGTCCATATATTCATGATATAATACATTGTAGTTATCTTTTCGAATTTAACCACTTTATTTGATACATATATGCGTTTTTCATAGATAGACAGATAGAGTGATTGATAGAGTGATTGATTGATTGATTGATTGATTGATTGATTGATTGGTTGATTGATTGATTGATTGATTGATTGATTGATTGATTGATTGATTGATTGACTCCCAGGGGAAATTTACATGCATACATATATACATACATATCCATCCAAATTATTGTAAAAAGTAGCTGTCTCACTGAGCATTATAATGTGAAGACATTTAAAAGTACTGCCATAAGAACAAACATTTAGAAATATCACTCATTAGCTGCACTTTAACGAGCCCGGTCATCTGCTGTATTCTGACAAGTTATGACCATAATGACACAGTCCCACAAACATGATCAGTAGTGGATTGACACACTGGTGCACAATCCATCCAGCCATTGTTAATCTCGAATCCTGTTTTATATCCTGTCTAACTCCTTGCTCATTATGAAATGTGGTTGGGATTATTCTAGAGGCTAGTAACAATCTCATATTTTGGGTTTGTCCGTCAGTTTTCTTATCCAATGAAATATTTAAAGTAGGACAACAATATTAATATTGGTATTGTGAATTTGCCTGCATGCACATTTTGCTCTGTGTGTCAACATTAGCCACCGACACCTATCGAGAAGACTTCCGGCAAAGGCAGTGAGGAATTTATGCCAATTAGTTCTTCACAACACTTTCTTGAATTCTTAAATTCGAATCATTCCATCTCAGAATTTTCTGCCAGCAATGAGGTAAGCATCAAAGAGGATAAAGAATCGAAGCACATTAAGCCACTTATTCTTCATACACCATGTGTATTTGAAATGTACTACATGGACGGTTCATGTGATCTTGCAGGATACAGGAGGGGATTTGTTTGAATCAACAACACCATCACAGGACCAGCAACCCTGGTATGCAAATAGCTCGGATTAAAACAAAGAAAAGAAAAAAAACAGATGACTTGTATGTATTCTTGAAGAAAAATGCCTTGTATTAATTTAAATGAAAGTACCCAAAAACATAGGAGCATTGGCTTTTAGGTGAAGTTTCAAGATGAATCTAAAATGCAATATTGACATTACGGGTGAACGTAATTTGACCATCCCAAAGGTTTTACACACTTCCAATAGTTTAATTCACATTAGTGTTTTCATGATGTTACAATACATTTCTTGATTCTATTTTATTTGGTATTTAAATGACAGGGTATTATGCTGCTGATTCATAATCTGTTGCAATAGACATTCTTTTAAGTAGGACTGTGGTCTGTGAGATGAAAGTATTGGAGGTCACCGTTCAAGATAGCACCATCAGTTGGTGGAGGCCCTGAACATATCTAAGGACTCAGAAAATGTGGGCATGACAACAGAATTGAAGAGTGAAAAGTTCATCAAGCTGGATAACAGTCAGGTTTGGGTGGACCGTAATGGGTTCTTCAGAAAATTAAAACTCGTAACCATACGTATGAAGTGAACAAATATAATTAAGAATATGCCAACATTACTAAATGTTTTTTTTTTTTTTATTATTTTGTTTCAGGAGGGACGTTGAGGATTCAAGCCAATGGCAGTGTGAGTTCAGGGGTCAAATCAGAGCTCTGAGACAATGGCTGATGTGTATGGAGATGAGGCTTCCCCCCTTTAACCTCAGGGTCAGTTTTCTTATTGTTGTCGCTGTACTCATCTCTGCTACTTTTCTCTTCCTCCTTCATCCCATTTTCATCTTAAGGATTTTTTTTTCCTTTACCAGCTGGACATACTGCGTAAACTTGGGAAAAGTAGTTGCAGTCGTTTTGATATCAGTGGTACAAAAAAAAAAAAAAATACCCCTCTAGGAAGCGTGTCATCACAAATTTTCTGTAAAGTTGAGTTAAGTTACTCCTGACACTTCACACTCCACTCACAAAAATACGATTGTTCTTTCACTCACTATTTGCAGCACTTTTTTCAAAGCACATGGGGGTTAATAGAGACACTTTTGTCATACAAAGCATTACAAAGTTACATTAGAATAGTTACGGTACGCTCCGCCTAACTCAAAATCATATGTTAGGTTTCTTGAGGACTCCACATTGTCATCATGTAAACATCAGTGCATCTCCAAAGTATTTACACAAATAGAATGAGTTCTGAACTAGTTGACTGACTCTTCTTAGAGATGGCCACCTGTTTAAACTGAGTTTAGTTGACTAAGAAAAGCCCCAGCGATCTTATGTGGAGAACCTTCCAGGTGGACAACCATCTCTGCAGCACTCCAATCAGGCTTGTATTGTAAAGTCACTAGACAGATGCCATCTCTTCGTAAAGGCACATCCCAGACTTGACTTTGAGACCTGAGAGACTCTCAGACCATGAGAAAGAAAAGTCTCTAGTCTGATGAGACAAAGACTCTTTTTGCATGAATGCCAGGTGTAATGTGCCAAGGAAACCAGCCGCCACTCGTACATATATTCACCATACTATCCTTAAAGTAAAGCATGTTGATAGAAACCTGCTGTGGGAATGGTTTTCAACAGTAGGAATTGGAAGACTAGTTAGGATTTCAGGAGCAATGTACAGAGAAATCTTGGCTAAAGAGCCGCTGCAGTGTGCTTGGGACTTGAGACTGCATAGGGCAAATGTTTCTTCTTGCAGGACAACCAGCATAAGCAAACAACCAAGACAACAAAGGGGTGAGAACTCTGTGAATGAATGTCCTTGAGTGGCTCAGACAGAGACCAGTCTGGAATCTTCTGGAGAGATCTGATTTTTTTTCCTGGTCTGGTTATTATTGGGTATTGTCTATTAAGTTTTGTTTGGAGGGAGAATTTATTCCATTTTGGTACGAGGTTGTAACATAAAATGTGGAAAAACTTACATTGTGAATACTTTTTGGATGCACTATCTGTAACTCTGGATCAGTGTCTGGGACATTGACTTCAGGCCAGTGAAACAAAATGGATGGGTAGTTTGTTTTTGTTTCTTTCTTTCTTACCAAACATAATACAATGAAAACCTAAATTTCTACTCCTGCAGGGAAACCTCTTTAGACCACAGGGGTGCAGAGGTGTGGGGGAATCAGGCTTTTTGTGCTTGGTCTGGGAAGCCAAGCTACACAAGTGTTTATCACTGGAGGCCCTCTGCTCACATGAATGAACACACTGAAAAGACATGAAATGCTGTGGGGATGACAAGGACAGGGTGTCGCAAAAGAAAAGAAAGGAAGGAGGAGCATAGCAGTAAATGTGATCATATCCCACTGTTTTATTGATCACCACTGTCACATGAATGTTTATATCAAGTACATTTATTTTGCCATGTGGAAAGATGTGGTAAAAAAAAAAAATCCACACTGTAGTAGGAAAAAATCACAAGAGCTTAACATGAAATAAAGTTATAAAAATGTATAAATAAGGACTTTCTAGCAAAATAATCTTGTCTGAAGTGAATTGCTTGAATTGATCAATTAGTAGTGTTAGAATATAATGTTGAGGGAGATTATATGTTTCTAATTCATGAGGGTTTGCAATATGCATAGTATAGTATAAAATAAAGTGTAAGAAAAAATGGCTTAGTTTTGGGTGATTGATTCATTTCTTGTTTTGTCATATCTGCATGTTTCACAAATGTGGCTTGAATGTTTTGGGTGGCTTGTCACCATCCCCAATGAGAGTGTGTTAAATATGCACTTGGCTCTGTAATGCCTTCGTCATACTACATCTGGTTACAGACCTTTGTCATACTAATGTTGTTGGTCCAGTGCGTTGCTAGTTTTTTGGGCGTTGGTTTTTTTCACGTTATACCTTTGGGACTCGTTAGTTATCAGTATAAATGAGGACCTAGTAGATACAGACCTTTAACATCACACTTCAGAGGGTCTCACATCTGCTCCTGGAGACATGAACTATGCCATATTTATCTATTTGAACAGAAATGCTGTCGATCATTTTTAACCTTTTTGTGGTACATTTTTTGACTGATTATTACATTTATAATTCGAGGCTTGAAATAAACAGCCTGGCAGCTTGCGAGGGAAAAGTTGCATTTTGCATCTCATCAATACACACTGCCATATTTGATCATGTATGTCGTATCAGGGGTCTTCTTATCCTCAGGGACAAGGGGTTTCCTTGCCCAGAATATGGTAAACATCGTCACTCCCCATAAATTTCTTTCTATAGAACCTTGAGCCTTTCGTAGTCTTCTGTCCCACTGAGCAGTGAACAATTGCAAGTGTTTTCGAAGGCATCAATTGCTGCGTTCACGTCAGAATTCGTCAGGGTTCGTTTGAGGTTGCAAATGTTCGCAAAACGTGGGAACTGTTTTATTGTGTTTTTTTGTCGCAAGGACATTTCGAAAATGTCCAAAATTCCCTTACAACAAAAAAAGTACAGGCTGCTGACCGTTTGGTGAACATTTGGGACCTTGATTAAACCCTGACAAAAACGCAACAATCACTGCCTTCAGAAACACTTGCAATTACTCTGTGCTTTACATGCTGTAGGCTATCAAGTCCTTCGTCTCTGAGCATAAGAAAAACTCAAACGTAAAAACGTATGATATGGTTGATCCCCAACTGGCTTAACCCTCATCCAAACCATAACTGTAACTTCTAGCATCAAGGCAATCCGACACGGCCCAGAAAGCCCAATTGGGAAGTACTATATAGCCTTTCATTTACTTTTCTTTGAACCAACCACTGTGGGTGATAAATGAATGTGCGTGAAAAGGGCTTCTGGTTTGACCTAAAGAATGAACCCTCCTTTTTGTGTCTCATGAACGGGGCTAATTACCATGTTTGGAGGAGGACACATTTTGAAGTCTTGTTTAACTAAATTGAAAGAAAGCAGCATCAGTTTAAAAATGCAAAGATTTAGCTTAACAATCCTGTACAATCCTCTGTTTTTAGGACTTTGTTTACTTTTTAGACAATGGGAACTTGTTTAAATATTTGTTTTTCTTTTCATCTTTGATTTAATTTTTAACTCCTAACCTACTATGTTCAGGGTCAAGGATTTGATTAATAAAAAATCACAGTGATCCAAAGAAACAGGTCTGTATATCGACTGACAATCTGGCTGCAGATTGTCAATCATAGGTTCTTAGAATACACATGAGAAACTCTTCTTCAGCTCTCCTCAGGGGTTGAATAACATCACCCCACAGGCGTCATTTATACCATTTCTCTCTTTCTGGTCTGTCATCGACAGTTGTCTATATTTCTCCACTTTAGTATAGTATTTTATTTTCTATCAATTCCCCAAAACTAAAAATAAGACAAGTAGTGTTTTCGTTTTTTACAATAAATTGCATTAGAAACACATTATTTATATAACAATTTTCAATGACGTCCTCTTGGTTATGAAAATGCTAAATTTGTTCTGAACTAAATATTAGGTTGGCTTTAAAAACTAACATTTAACAGAGGAACACTCAACTTGTGAATTAGGTAGGGGGGAAAAAACTATCCGCGTGCGTGTCTGTTAATTGGAATTGTTAAGTAGGATAGTGCGTGGGTGTATCCACGGTACAAGCGTGCATTTGTTATTTGGATCAGTTGATTTGGTTCATTATTTGGCTGGTTGGAGAAATACAGAGGCAACAAAATAAAGAGGGCACAATATAAACTTTTGGGAAGTGACGAGTGTGTACACTTTTTGTGTGCTTATGTACACTTGCACAGAAAACAGTACACGATTCTTTATTTTTACGCTGGGAATGTTAGTATTTTATTTACTGTAGACCCAAAATAAAAGTGCCCCATTTCTTACAACATCCAACAATGTTAACGTGAATTGTTGCGTTAAAGTTTAACGGTTAAACTAAGATTGGTAGTCCTCAGACAAGTATGGGGGCATTTTTTAATGAGATATTTCTCAGTAAGAGTCCTCCCTTTGCTTTTTAAGGCCATAAGCAGAGAAAATACTTATGTTGTTGGTATCATTGAAGAATTCTTTGTTTCTGAGCAAGGATTACAATAGATGAAAGTAAAATGAAATGTAATCTGAGATATTTCGCAGAAATGTGTTGCCTTTCTTGCTTCTGAGGGGACATGCTGAACTGACTGAATGGAGAATTAGCAATGCAAGGGGGTTGGGATGTTGTATGAGTGGGTGGGTATCAAAGTGGGTGTGGGTCTCTTTTGTCGCTTGCACTTCTCTCCCTCACCACCAAAAGGGGAATGGGCTGAGGCAGCTGTCACTTAACATGTGAATGTTTCGAGGGCGGCCCGGGGGCTTTTAGAACCCCCCCCCCCCCCCCACACCCCCACCCAAACATCCACCCACCCACCCGCTCAAGTCGCGGCAGCATGGAGTTTTTAAGCTGCTTTCAGATCCACAGGACAGCCTTATCGGGTGAAAAAAGGGAGGGTATAAGGGGAAAACCAAGAGAGAGGTAAATGGGTCGGTCACTTTGCCATCCAGCTGCCTGGTACAGGATCAACCTGAGCAGCATCAAACTTGGTGAGAACGACATCATCTTGTTAAATGGATCTGTCCGGGTCTGACCTCCATGTATAAGCTGCACTTGGCAGTGAACTGTGGGAGTTCAACTGAGTCGTTGGAATACATTGTCTGCATCTCGGCGCACTATCCCATCAGCGGTGTTAACAAGGAAGGAATTCCTCTATCGCAGCTCTTACAACAAAGAAGAAAGGGAGAGGAGCAGAGAGCCGGTGGGAGGAGAAGTGAGCTGAGGGGAGGGGTGCACTGTGAGGGGAAAGGAGGAGGACATTGTTTCCCCGTGACTGTGGGCAACGGAAAAGCATGAGTTATCAAGACATGTGCATGGTTGTGTTTAGAAAGTGTGTTTGTAGGTGAGCATGTGTAAATGAGTGGAATTTATTGATTGTGTATTCAGGAGAGCACGCATGTGTTTGGGTGCACAGCCTTCAGTTTGGGATGTTGGAACTGGGAGGCCACTCAAAGGATGCTCAGACAAAGCTTTTTTTCTTTCCTGTTTGAATGCTGAAATGGGACTGGCTGGATTCCTTTACTCATGTTGTTGGTCCCTGGTATAGGGTAAGTGTAATTCATGTAATATCTAACTGCCCAAACTCCCAGTATTAAACTACAATTTGTGTTTCCAGTGCATGAACTGGGAATTTACATCATAAAGGACTTGGGACTGTGGTTTGGCTATATTTGAATAAAAAGCAATTACTTTGGACAGGCTGCAAAATTCCTGCAAAAAAACATATATATGTATATTTTTTTAATATGGCCTATTAGTCCTGATTAACATCGTTGATCCATTGGTTAACCTTTCTATGGAATACTATGGTCGTATTTTGTTATATGAGTCTCTTGAGTAAACGTATTGCCCAATATGCACGTTCAGGGACCACTATAATGATTATTATTTTAATACCTTACTTAACTGTGAACGTAAAAGAGCACTACTCTGCTGCTGTAATTCGTGATTATTACTGTGCTACTCGTTCCCCAATTAGATAATTTATTTTCACCAACAGATCATATTTTGTTACTGATTAATTAAATTGAGTGCATTGATTTACTAGAAATAACTGTTGAGAGTAGAGAACCGGCTGGTTTGAATTAAAATAGACCCGGGTTAAGTGATGAGATGGTTAGGTCATTGCAAGATGATGAAATGGATCAGTAGTATTTTGGCTGCTAGCTCACAGACAGTTACTGGCATTTCAGATGCAGGAGCAAGGGATGTTTAAGGTGCCTTGATTATAATGTAAGTTGGGACAATGAAAAACATTATTTTTTGTATAATTTAACCTCACCCTTCATACAGACCTAAAAAAAAACGAAAAACTAATGTTTGGGTAGTGGGTGACTGTTGCACAGCTTAATTATTAATTTCATGAGATCACTGTGAGGTGGCAGTAAAAGACGGCACACCCATGCTTTTGAATTGTTAACCTATATGGATATAGCCAGATACTCTGTGCCCCACTGGTGGGCAGTGATGTGAACTAACTGGGTAATTATTGATCTAGATGTTGAGGCTTTGTCTGGGACCACTCTCTGATCAGACTTAGTACTCCCCTGTGGATTATCTGACAGCATCAGCTGCCTGGTGAGACATACAGTACATGAGATGCAATTACTAATGGACACAAAGGCATCATACTTCGACTCTCATTTAGTTAAAAGCCATGTCCTCTAGAATGTGTGTAGTTTAACATTTGTGTGAGAAAAATGAAATTCAAGTTCAATGCCATAAAAAATGGTTTATTTTCCATGGCCACAGACTATTTGGATCACAAAAGGTATTAAAAGCACACATACTAGTATGAACTGTAGGCGGTCAAACAGTTAATTCCAATTTCTGTTTCATGAGCCAACCTTCGATTTGTCTGTTTGTTGATGCAACACAGTCGCGGACCCGCTTTGGTCATCAAGTTAAGGTGACCTTGAGAGTTCTGAATTGGGACAGCACCGAAGGTAGCACGCTGCGAAACTTGCAGGGACATTTCCTGTGATAGTCTGATGAGCACATCTTAGCTTCTTTAGTCCGAGATCACTGTACAAAACAATTAAGGCATTACACTGGGGGTGGGTTACAACAGAAGTGTTTCTTCCAGTCCGCTTGTGATAAAAGGACATACAAATTTGTGTCCAAAATATATGTTGATACTGTTAAGACTAGTTTGACAACAAGTTTAATAGAAGTGGGTCACTTGGACTTGGCTGAGTGAATGGAATTGGCTCATTGCCACTGGTTCGTCATGCCGACAGTGGGATCCTTGACAAGCCTGTCACATTGATTTGTAAAACCAGAATATTTTAGCTGCGAGTTAGAGCATGCGTGTATGTGGTCTAAATGAAAACAAAAGCACAGCAAACATCAGAGCCAAGTGTCACGCTAGGGATCCTTCTGGCCAAGAAAGGAGTAATACAGAGAGCTGGTTTCATTTGAGCTGTGGCATGTAGTGCTGTGAAAAAACAGTGTATTTTTGCATGATGATTCATTTGTCTTATTTTAGGTAGCTAAAGGAGAATCTACATGCATGGCCGAGGGCTCTTACCTCAATTATTGCCTCATTAGCCGCCGGGCTGAAGGATTATGGGTAACCTCATAAGCCGGCCCAGCTGCCTGGGCCAAAAGTCCAAGCATGTGCGCTCAGATGAGGACTTCCTGAAAGAGTGCTACCAACGACGAAAAGAGTGTCAGCCTCCTCACCATGGGCAGGATAAAAACAAGGACAGTGTGGCGGAGATAGTCAAGGAGGCACAAGAAACTCATCCAAAGAGAGAAGAAGGATCTCATACACCAGTTTCTGACAAACCCCTCCACAGCTCCCCTGCCTCCACAATCAGAAGTACCAGTACGTTGGATAATGCATGGCAGGGCACCCCTTCTCCTGTAAAAACATCACGAAATGGAACACTGACTAGAAGAACTGTTCCCCCAGAGTTTTCAAGATCTCCCTTGGCTTATCCTGACAAGACTGCTGCAGAGAGAAGGACTAGTTTTCACAGGGGAGACTCTAGAGAAGGAAGTCCCTGGTCGTGGAAAACGGTGGCATCACGGGAAGTGACGGAAGTGACAGAGGTGACTGAAACTATTGTGACTGAGATCGTGGAAGTGACAGAGTATCCAACAGGAGATAAGGGAGGGGACCCCATAATCACAAGAACTGTTCGAGTCCTGAATGGAGTTGCCCAGGAACTTGCTGAGGTTGATACAAAAAACTTTTAACACTATTTAATCACTCAATTCCATCCATTTCATCCCTTTGTTTTGTCATCTAGACTAACATTGTGTTTTTAAAAGCAAGGCTTGGTCTCAATCTCTGTCAGTGGCCCGACGTTCATCTATCTACAAGTGTAATAAAAAAAAAAATTATGCAATCTTGTTCACTTCACAGCTCCAAGGTGATGGACACTCAAGGTCAGATCAAGAGTCCTGTGTGGATAAATGGAAGGTATGCTTTACTGTTTCATATTAACAAAACTGACTAGATGTTGCCTTCTAAGTATTCATTCAATTAATTGATGAGGTCAATATTATGGGATGGATGATCTTCCTAAAGGAAACCAAGTCTACTTTGGCTCTGCGAAACATATCTACTGATACTGGGACGTTCCTTCAAAGCCTGGAAGCCTTGCTGACATGGGTGTGTGAAATAGAGGAGCTCACAGCTAATCAGAAGCCTCCATCTTCAGAGGTCAAAGTGGTGAAAGCACAGCTTCAAGAACAAAGGGTTTGTTTCTTATCACCTTCTTTCACACTTCATAGACACTTAAATTGCCTTGAGTAGGCAAATAAACCAAAATAGTTGAGCTACATGAAGGTATATAGCAAGGTAAGACCCATTTTGAATGATAAAGACAATGCCCCGTTGACGGGTGAGTGGGGAGAGTTTGTGTTCGCACTGACCTCTTGTATGTTTTGACATATTCTGGGAGGGATGGACCAAACATACCCACGTAGTTCTCACCTCTCCACCGTAACGTTTTAGCTATTATGAGCTCTCCCGACAAGGTGAAACCTATCTGGCATGAAACAACCTCATCTTGACACATGAGAAGGGCACACTGATGCAGTGCAGAGGTAGTAGAAAAGAACCAAACAGGCTTTCAAACATGAGTAAAATATCGTTGGGGTCGAGTGGAATCCTCAATTGACATTGCATGGTCAAAGAGAGCAAACCACCTGTGAGACCAATTATTGTTGACACTGAACATCTTTTTTTACTCTTTTGGTAACATCATAAATCATCAACTGAGCGTAATATTGTACTGTATGTTTTAGCTCCTGCTGCGCCTCCTAACAGACAGACGGAAAAGTATCCATACTATGTTGTTAGAGGGTCCTCGACTGGTGGAGGCCCACCCGGGAGAGGAGGGGGATCAGGCAAGGGTCAAGCTCGCTGCTCTCAAACAGAAGTGGGAGTCCATACAGTGGGAGGCGGATCAAAGGTCAGCTATTACAGACATTGTCTTGAACACACACACCTCACTCGAGCTTATTTATTAACTATATTCTTTGTAGGAGGGACAGTCTGGAAGGCATTCTACCAATGGCCCGACTCTTCCAGGAAGGCGTAGACAATCTGCAGCAGTGGCTGATATCTGTTGAGCAGGCCCTAGCTGAACTACGCAATGCTGAAAGAGTGTTGCTGCATCTTTCAGAAGCCACAGAGAGGGCTAAGGTTGGAAATGACCTCTTCTTCATACTGTATTTTTTTTTAAATTATTATTATTACTTTATCGATATTTATACAAGTCAAACTTGACATGCAGTCATTTCTTTTCAGGCACTTACTGATGAGATTCAAGCTAAAAGTGCAGAGCTTGCAAAAGTTCAAAAAACAGGCCATGAGCTCATGGAAGTGATTTCAGGTAATAATATAACCACCAAATCATTAGGATTTCATGATGATTGCTAAACAGAAGGTGACATTTACAGGCCCTTCCTGTATTTCCTTTACTTTATATTACTATGTTAAATGTAAAGTACTTTTGTTACAGCTGCAACTGTTGCAAAATTCACTATATAAACAAAGTTATATCGTTTCACATCGCATCGCATCGTATCGTATTGTACTATACCAATGATATATGGTGTGACTGTGATTTCAGAGGAGGAAGAACACCAGGTGCAGGAGAAATTAGATGGACTTCGTATCCGATGCTCCGTGCTAAATCTGAGTAGTCTTGATGTACTACAAAGGCTGGAGCAGGCTCTGGAAGCGTCCAATCGTTGTACATCCAGCCAGGAGGACCTCCACCTGTGGCTGGGCCGTATTGAGAGAGAGCTCTTGGGTGTAGCAGGAGCACAGACATATGGCGGAGATGCAGTGCTATGTGCAGCTGAAAGACAGAGGGTAAGATCAAGCCGTTGAAAAAAATGTTCACCTAAAATATCCAATTTACTTTGTTACCAAGCTCCCCAGACATACAGTTGTCATTCCATTGAGTTCATCAACATTTGCTAATTTATCAACCAAGATTGAATCATATTAATTGCTGGACTTCATATTTTTACATTTAACTGTAATGTTCTTCTCATTTGCAAGACACTCGAGCAAACGGAAAATACAAATCTTACTAACTTCAATCATCAGTTAATTAGGGTTCCAATGTGTTCCATTGATTCTATTTCCAATGTGTTTCAATAGCTCGAACAGGCTGTAGTGAAAGAAGTGGCTTGGTTTAAGGATGCAGCGCTAAGACTTGAAAAGATGAAAACTTTTCACCTGGATCCGGACCTCATATCAGAACAACTCAATGAGCAGAAGGTTGTGCACATTGAACACTACTTTGATTTGTATTGTAATTTAACGAGTTCAAAGCACAAACAATTTGGGTGTTTTGTTTCCTGGGTAGATTTTGGCTGTGGAGATTCTTCAGCACAGGTTCAACATTGAGAAGATGGTAAAAATAGCTGAACTCTTGCAAACATACAGCGAAGAAAGTGAAGTGTGGAATCTGCAGGTAAGCACTTGAACACAAAATACTTAGCATGCTGTGTGTTGTTGGAGTTTTAAAATTGTCCTTTTATCTTTCTATGCAGACCCCATTAGATGCCTTACAGGAACAATGCACCTCCACATCAGCGACTAATTCCCATGGAGTTTTGCAGCTTGAGCATGCTCAGTCACTTGTTGTTCAGTTCTCTGAGGGCCTTACTGAGGTTTCACCCTGGCTAGATGAAACACAAAGCCTTGTTGGGCAGCTCTCCCTCAGCACATTCAGCTTTGAAGCATTACGTGAGCAACAAGACCTTTTACAGGTAAAGAGAGCCTTCTCCATATTACATCATTGCGTCTCTTTTAGTGAACAGAAAAAAGCCTTTTTAACCTTACATTCTGAAAGTTCAGATGTGTTACATAAAAGTATTTTTCCTTGATCAAAATCCCTAATGGCGGGCACCAAATGTTCCTTCACTGTAGCACAGCATGTCCTCCTTTAAATACCATTAATTTTGAATAGACAGTGTATTGTAATCATTTTGTTCATAACATTACAAAATGTTTGATACAAGTAGAAAAATCTGTATTATTTTGCTTGCAGTTCTTCATTCTTGTTGTGGAAAACCATTTTAGATGTAAAATCAGTTATTGCGAATTGTCACAGGTTTTATAAATCACATCAGTAGATTAGCTTTTGTTTCCATGAGCAACCAAGTTTGTGCCCATTTTTGCACACACAAATCTTCAGCAAATCAGGATGTAAGACTTTAAACTCAGTGATGTTAAACAATTTAATTATTTTCCTCCATTTTTAAGGGTCTCAGAGAGTCAATAGCTGAACATCGGCCTTTGATCACACGCTTATGCTCCTTGGCCAAACGCCTGTTCGAGCTAAACCCAATTCAGGGAGAGGGATTTTGTCGCAAAGCCACGGAGGCTGAGGAGAGGCACAGAACCATCAGAGAACGAGTCAGAGAGACCGCCATTGTACTTGAAGACTCCCTACCCAGATTCACTCAAGTAAGGTTCCACCAATTGTAAATTAGGATCATGCAAGTACACTTATTTGATACAAAATTGCTCACAGGAACAGGAGTTCATTAAACGTGCAAATTAATTCAACAACAGCACTACAAATAATATGTGCATATTTGAGTAATTACGCTGTATTAAATATGAAATGTATTTTGCAATGAAACTAACAGTACTAGTATGTTCTTGGCTGGCCTGGTATTGGTTAGCACGTCTACCTCACAGTTCAGAGGGTGCAGGTTTGATTCCACCTCCGGCCCTCCCCGTGTATAGTTTACATGTTCTTCCCGTGCCCGCGTGGGTTTTCTCTGGGCACTCTGGTTTCCTCCCACATACCAAAAACATGCTTTGTAGGCCAATTGAGCACTCCAAATTTCTCCTAGTGTGAGTGCGAGTGTGGATCGTTGTTCATCTCTGTGTGCCCTGCGATTGGCTGGCAACCGGTTCAGGGTATCCCCCGCTTACTGCCCGATGACTGCTGGGATAAGCTCCAGCACGCCTGCAACCCCTGTGAGCGGTACAAATAATGGATGAACTAGTATATAAATTGGAACACCACACTTAGGTTTACCAAATATTTATGGTATCTCTTTAATGTGGATGGATTGCTATTTAATATCTAGTTTTCCACAAAAATTTAGTGTTACGAATCAAATATTTAGTTATGCATGTAATTTGTCTAGAAAATCTGAGCAAAAATTCAAGTGTTAAATTGTATGATATTACAATAATAATGCAACCATTTTAATTACTGCAGCTGAATGAGAGGATGGTTCTTCTCAGAGAAAGTCTTGATCGCCTGCGCAGTCACATCCAGAGTCCAACACCTCTTCAGTGTCTGACCCAGAGGATTCAGGAGCAGCTGCATGACAACAAGGACTTGCTGTCTGAACTCTCCAAATTGGAGCTCAGCCTCACAAGTGTCAAGACACAGGCACAAGACTTGCTGACTAACACAAGGGCAGCAGGGATTACATCCCTCGACACAGGTGATAATCATTGCTTGAATGTTACCTCTTTACATTCGGAGATGTTGCCTTAATCCATGTCACAGTCATCTACTCACAGTGGCGGAGCTAGACTTTTATCCTTTGGGGTCAAGGGGTAGCCAAGGCTATCTCAGTGGGCCGTCAAGCAAAAATGTTAAATACAAACGTCCCAAATTCTTCAGAAAATCTGCATAACATTCATTATGCATTCATTATGTGTTCTCTATGGATACTGAGGCAAAATGTGAAAACAAATCCTGAAAAAAAAATGTTAATACCTAAAGGTCAATTATCTGACCTGGTGTGAAGGGGAGCAGGGGAGGGGGCATTCATGCACATTTAGGTGTGTGTGGGGGGGGGGGCAGTGTCTCCGCGGCTTCCCCTCTAGCTCCGCCAGTGTCTACTCATATTAATGTTCCGCACTTGCTGTGTCAATGCTTCTCACCACAAACTTTGTGACATTTTTACAATGCTAGCAATCCAGGAGCAAGTCTCGACTCTTTCCCAGTTGTTGGATGAGACGCATAATCAGGTTCAAGAAAGGGAAAGCTGGTTGCTCAAACTACTGAATCTATCCATGAAGTTTTGGAGTGATGTTGCTGAGGTCACCACAGCTCTCAGTAATGCTCAGCAAACAGTTTTGGATCTTAGTGCAAGCCAAACGGACTGTGAAACAATCCGCCAGTGCTTAGACACCATGCAGGTTGGCTAGTGAAATCTTAAGCCTTACAGTGTTGCAAAACACAAATTTTGACATAATTATTCTTTAAATCTGACATCCAACAGACACTTAGGGAAGACATTGACACTTTGCAAGGAGATTTAGATACCCTTGGTGTTCTTGGAATGGATCTGATGTCAGCATGCGGGGACACAGACAAACCGGATGTCACAAAAAGTCTGGATGAAGTAAGGAATATGATTAAATTTATCATTTGTGATCATATGAGATGTAATGAGAACAACGTGTTTGACCTTTTTAAGCTTTATTGCCTGTGGAACAATTTGAACAAATTGTGGAACGAATGCCACGAGAAGCTGGAGGAGTCCTTGCAAATGTCCTTAAATTACCAAGACACTATGCAGGTATGTATATGATTATGGATCTGTTGTGTTTAATAAAGGAGCAGGTACTAAATATTAGTATATGTTTATTCATGCATCTTGTTCAGTGTGAAAATTAGTCAGTCAGCCTAACATTTTACATTTTAGGGACTTTTTGAGTGGTTGAAATCTGCAGAATTGAGGTCAACTGAAGAGTTCATGGTTGGAACTGACCTCGAATCAGTCAAAGAGCAGCTGCGTGAACTCAAGGTGAGAATTTACTATGATATAACCACTGTGGCTCCGCTCCCATGAGTTCCTCCATATTTCCTGTTGACGAAAATTTTTGGATCTTGCTATTATAGCATTCATATCAATGAAATCCTGCATACCCGTGGATTAGATTAGTCTTTTCTCAGTGTAATTATAATAGCCATCAATTGTTTGCAGATTTTCACTATTTGTGGGCCAGCCCGATCTTCATAGTGCGAGTAGTGGGCTCCACTACATATCACTAGTTGATTAATTCTGTTATTTGTGTTTCTCAGGAATTTAAGCGAGAACTGTACCAGAAGAAGATTGAAATAGAAAGCCAAAACCATCGCTTTGTATTTCGATTGTCACCAGGCTCAGTTTCACCCCTGTGTGACTTTCGACTGCGTTGGGACAATCTGGAGTCAGAAACTGTCAACAGACAGGTGAGGCAGTGGCTAGTGAGCTACTTTTTTTGTTTGCAGATATACTTTTTTTATATACTTTTTTTGTTTACAGCATCAACTGGAGTGTGCTCTACTGGGTTTGGGACAGTTCCAAAACACACTGGACGAATTACAGACATGGCTTGCCCATACTGCTGAACAATTGCGCGGCAAAAAAACTATTAGCATCGACCTGCAGGCTTGTGAAATAGAACTGGCCAAACATAAGGTTGGTGATGAGATAATAATGTTCAATAGTGAAAATGCCTGCAAAAGAAAGACGTTGTGGCAAGCATCTCTCAAATTACAAACAATAAAACCTCAAATGATACAGAAACGTGACTACGTAAATGTACTGTCTCCTGGAAAAGTTATGTTTGCACATATTTGTCCACATAAATGTCACAAAAATTTCCAGACATAATCCAAGAACATGCCCATGACATTAACTATGGAATGTCTCTTTTCTTACAGGTGTTGCGTAATGATGTCATGTCTCACGTTCGCACAATGAAATCTCTGAACCAGGCAGGCAAGGAGTTGCTAGAAGTTGGGTCCGGAGACTGTGCACATAGTCTTCAGTCTCGGCTGGACCAACTCAGTGAAAGCTGGGAGTTTGTTTGTTGTGAAACTGAACGTTATCAGCTGGAGTTAGAGAACAGACTCAGTCAGGTAATGATTTTCCATTGTAAGTGTATAATTACGGGGTACCGTATGTAAACCAGCTCAATATCCCATTACCATGATTTTTACCAGATCTCCTTTTTGGGTTACCAATGACATGTTTGTGCACCTTTACTCATGTAAAATACATTTTATGTCATCTTTTGCAGGTGCAAGATATTACAATGGACATTCAAGACCTCCTGCAGTGGTTGGACAACACAGACATCAGGTTGCCATCTTCCAAATCCATGTGGGGAATGCCAGAAACAACCACTGAGAGGCTTAATGCTCATTTGGTGAGACACACAAACTCTTACAACTCTTTTACAAACTTTGTAACTCAAAGTGAACCTACTTGCTTTGTTCTGCACACCTGTTACAGGAATTATGCAATGAGACAGAGTCAAAGCTTCACACCTATACAGATGTGAAAAATGCCATTCAAAGAATGCTGGAAAGCAGCAATGTTGTGGCGGGATCAAGTACAGAACACAGCCTGTCCATCTTAGAACAAAAGTGGTCTTCCGTGTACAACAAAGTTCAAGAGCGAAAGGTCTCTCAACTCTTCCGTTCTGCTTCATCCATTAATGTCTTAATCTTAACGATTAAGACATGATACAGTTGTGTATTGTTTTTTTTTTCCCCCTTTTTTTAGGCAAAGCTTATGAAAGGCTTGAAACTGGCCAAGGAATTCCACAGTGACATCCAGAACCTTCTCACCAAGATGTCCAAGTGTAAAGAGTCTGTTGGGCTCCTCACACCTCCCAGCTTTGTTCTGGACACAGTTTATAACCAACTACAAGATCACAGAGTAGGATGTGTTTTATAGGTCATTGTTGAATTTCAGCATGACTTGGTGTAATACCTGTTGATTGTTTAATCTTTACATATCTGTAAAGACGCTGATGGATGAGGTGAATGGTTATGGGGAGAAGAAGACCACGGTGGAGAGTGCTGGCAGTAGACTTGCTGCGCTTAGCAGGAAAGAGGACTGTGATGTCATTCATAACCTCATCATGACTGTCCAGGATCGCTACAAAAAACTACAGCAGTGTATTTCAGAGAGAGGCATTGCGCTAGAGGAGGTCAAAAAGAATGCCAAACAGGTAGAGGGTTTTTTTTTTTTACATTTACAATCACCAACCATTATATGCATTAACCTTGAGTGTGAAACATGGGGTCACATTTTCAACTGACTGATGGTTACCTCCACTCAATTTCAGTTTAATGAATCTTGGCGCCTCCTGGTGGACTGGATGTTTGAGGTAGAAGAAACCTTAGACAACCATAAAGAGATTGCACAATCACATGAGGAGATTAAACAACAACTAACTGAGCAGAAGGTGCGGTTCACATTTAACAACAGTTTTGTCATGTGAACATGTTCACCGATTCCGGACATTTTTTTTTAGGAGTTCCAGAAAATACTCAGATCCAAGAGGCCAATGTATGAAGCGACGCTAAAGAGCGGCCGCAAACTTCATGAACGAGCTCAAAGCAGCTATGACCAACAGCACCTGGAAAACCTCCTGGCTGAGTTGAAAGACACCTGGGACACCATCAATGGAAAGTCAATGGAGAGGTATCAAGATATGTTGTTGTTGGTAGGAGAATATTCATTCCCAAGTTTAAAACTTGCTTATGGTTTTCTACTTGCAGACAACACAAACTAGAGGAAGCGTTGCTGTTCTCAGGAAGGTTCACTGATGCTCTTCAAGCTCTGAATGGCTGGCTTTATAGAGCTGAGCCCCACTTAGCTGAGGATGTTCCTGTTAGTGGAGACAAGGACATGGTCAACAATTTAATAGACAAACATAAGGTAAGGCAAGAAAACTAAATTTTGACATTACGAGTTCCATGTTCTGCGAAACACATTGTATTTTTAACTACAGTATATCACATTCCCTAGAATCACCTTCTTTCTTGTTTTGCCCTGATGATCATAATCTTTCATTTTTGTTCTGACTCTGAAATTTTGAGAACTGATTTGGAAATAACGTCATTTTCTTCCCAACTCCGCTGAGTGCTTCCTAAGCCTCTTGCAACTATTGGCCAACACACTTTCATTCACATAATGATGCTCTCTCAGAATGTATTTTATTTCATATGCATTTTATTAGTGTCACAATTTCGCACATTCTCATCATTGTTCTTGTGTAGGCATTTCAAAAGGAGCTGGGGAAGCGGGCAGGGTGCATCAAGACCCTGAAACGCTCTGTAAAGGACCTGACCAAGAGCAGTACGGCTGATTCCCACTGGCTGCAGGAGCAAATGGATGAACTGGAGGGCCGCTGGGAGGTAGTGTGCAGGCTGTCAGTCGCCAAACAGGACAGACTTGAGGCTGCACTTCAGCAGGTAGTTCAAGCTTAGTATTAGTAACTTTGTGCTATGTAATACTTAATAAATGTTGATATTATTGCTAACTTTCATATCTTGATCATTGTTCTCTTGAGGCTGAGAAATTTGATAGCCTTGTCCACTCGTTCATGGAGCGTCTCAGTGAGGTGGAGAGGCTTTTTAAATACGGGGTCATACCAGAAGAAGAAGAAGGTTTGCTTGCCTTCCACAAACACAATGAGGTAAACACTGTTTACGCAGGTCAGAATCAAAAAATAAGTCTTATTAGGATTTAGTGAGCGACTCAATGAAGTCTGGTAATGGGAACTTTGTGCCCATGATTGTATTCTTAAATCATTAAAAAATTTAATACGTGCAGGAAAAATTGACTAAAGCTTTTGCGTACTTTTCCACAGGAAACAATGGTTACCTTAAAAACTCAATCAGCAGAGTTGGAAAATATCCAGTGTCTGGGTCAAAAGATCCTCTCCTCTTGTCATCCAGACTCAGTTGTAACCCTCAAGTCTTGGATGGGTGTCACCAAGACCCGCTACGAGGAGGTGAGCGATCTGGTGCCAGCATAATGACAAATGACACATTCATTCTTCAGTCAATGGTTTGCCAGTTACACTTAGTACAGGTAGAGTATTTCTCATCAGAAAATCCTTTTGTGGTTTTCTGAGATAGGTTCTGACATGGGCCCAGCAACAAAGCTTAAGGATCCAGACAACTTTAGCTTTACTGGAAGAAGAGAGAGCGGAAGTCCAGAGGCTGTTGGAATGGATCTCCTCAGCACAAGAAGCTCTCAGTATCAGAGATGAAGAGCCTGTGCCTGAAAACACAGAGCAGAACCAAGAACTTATTGAGCAGCACTGTGTAAGTTTTTTTACCATCATGTAAAAAAGAAGGGTGCCTAACACTTTACAACATGTCTAAATGTGATTTCCTCCTGCAGGTATTCATGGAGGAGCTCAATAAGAAGCTACCAGAAGTTGAACATGCAACAAAGTCCTGCAAACGCAAGAATGTTTCAAAACATCAGGTTTCACCCATCAAACGAACAATCACAAGTAAGGACACCACTGTTAATGTGCTACCCATAAAGTAATATCAACAAATTGTGTTTAGAATTTATTAGACTTCCACACTTTGTCTACCCAGAGAGGCGGAGCACTCTAAAGTTGCAGCCTCCAGCACCACTCCCCCTGGAGCACCTTGACCCCCAGACCCCACTGCTCAGTCAGCTGGTCAGTCAGTGGCAGAAACTTTGGCTCCTGGCAGTAGCAAGACAAAAACATCTTGAACAACACCAGCAAAAACTCAAAGAGGTTATTGTGTTTGTTGAGAATGAAACAAGTACACTGTTGGAAGAGTCCAATGTGTATGAACCCATTGTGATTATTTTTTTATTGATTTTGATGTGTCATTAGAAATTAAGCCTTGTATTTTTGCTTTTTTTTTTAAAATACAGATTGAGGAATTTGCCAACTTTGACTTTAATATTTGGCGAAAACGTTACATTCAGTGGATAAGCCATTTGAAGTCTCGCATCCTAGATGTATTCCGCAACATTGATCGGGATCAGGATGGACGCATCAGCCAGAAAGAGTTCATCGACTATGTCCTGGCTTCCAGTAAGACCTGCTGGCGTGTCTCTTTTGTTGTTTTGTGTACTAGTAAATGTGAAATTCATAAATTACCAATTATGAATGAGAAATGACCAGTGAATGTGATGCTGTTTACAGAACAAAAAGCCAGACAAATTTGCAACTGTGTCTGATTACTACTATTTCATAAAGTAATGAAAAACATTTTCAGAAGGCACTCTGAAGCCATTGCACCAAAGGACATGTAAAAATTTGCTTTTACAAATTAAATGCAATCATTTTTTGACTCATGTGCTCCATTTTCACCAACATCATGTCCATAAAGCTTTTCTGTACTGTGAGTATTTAATTGTATTATTATTACTTCCCTGTATCAACTGACCTCCCTCCCCACCCCATTCACTGCAGAATTCCCCACCAACTCACTGGAGATGAATGCAGTTGCAAACATTTTTGACATGAACAGTGATGGTTTCATTGATTATTATGAGTTTGTGAGTGCACTGCACCCCAGCAGAGATCCTTACAGGAAAACTCTGGACGCAGATCAAATCAATGAAGAGGTACATTGCTTACGAGTGAAGAAATTACTTGCCATGACTCACGGATTACTCAAATGGTTCACATACTTTTGCATATTTGTTTTTGCAGGTGAGCCGTCAGGTATCACAATGTAATTGTCCCAAGAGGTTTCAAGTAGAGCAGATCAGTGCCAACAGATACAGGGTGAGTTATGTTTCTTTTTGCCTTACAAAAAACATGTTTGACGGTGAATTGTCATTGCAAGTTTTCAATTGTGTGCAGTTTGGAGATTCCCAACAGTTGCGGATGGTGCGAATGTTGCGGAGCACACTGATGGTCAGAGTGGGAGGAGGCTGGACTGCTTTGGATGAGTTCCTGGTGAAGAATGATCCCTGTAGAGGTAAGGTTACTGCAAACTGGATTCGCCTCAATAGCATTTTTACTTCAAGGTCACAGTTTGATGACAGAATGCGTCAATAAACATAGCAAATGCATTCATAAAGATAAAGAAATAAGAATCAATAGGCAAGTCATTAATTTAAATAATAGTAGGGTGTTATCAAGGTTGTTTTAAGTTCCAAGCGTCAATCACAAAAGATGGTTGTAGTTCACAACAGATTGCCACTAAATGTTGTGGAAAATGAATGTAAACGTGCATGAGAGCTATAATGCACCATCAATATATTGAATTAATGGTTAGTTTTGTCAGACCTATTTCATTATTTTTATTTTTATTAAATTTTGAGGACTGTAATTAAAAAACAATGCTGTGACTGTTTTTAGTTGGATCTGTCTACTTTGTTAATCATTACATGTGTCTATTATTATTTCTGTGACAAAAACTGTTCTGAAAACTGCACTTTTGCCACAGTAAAAGGTCGGACCAACCTGAAGATCAAGCAAAAGTACTTATCTCCCACAGCGAGCACATCGAAAGGTTTGACTGTCAGCAGGTCCAACTCAAGCCTCAGTCTCTATAGCAGCGCCTCCGCCCCCACCAGCCCCATGACACGCAAGGCAAGCTATTACTTACTCACACCTTTGCCACCTTTGATTTGTGCATTACCACTTCATGTTAAATATTTTTGTACTTCACAAATGACACCTGAATAGCAAGTCTTGCTTTTCAGGCTTTACTCCGCCGAAGTTTTTCAGGTGACCGTTGCATACGTCCACGAAGTTCCATTGCTGCTTTAGGGTCTGAACTCCTGTTTGTCTCTACAGAAGGCCACAACTCTCTATCACCATCAGGTCAGGCAATAACCTGTTATCTCAAGTGACTGCATATGCAGTCTGTTCTTCATACAATATATCACTTTGTTTTCATTCTTTCTCATCCTCCAGAAGAAGCTGAGGGGCTGCTCCCTACATGATTGCCTCTGCCTTCAAGCTCCACGTGTGCACTAAACCCAAACAGCCTTATGGCCCTGAATGACAGACATACTGATAAGTAGAAACGTTGTGGTCGAACACAAAATGCAGACCCTGAAGACAAACAACAGAAGGTCAAGATAGAGAAAGATCTGCAGCTTTGGAGTGTCTGTTGAAACTCTCCAAGTGTGAAAAATCAAAAATGTTCACGCTCCAGTTGCAATTTACACATAAAAATATAAATGGACACTGGAAGGTTTTGTAAATGTTTTGCATGGAAACTTAATGCATGGTTGCCTTATGATTATTTTTTCCCCCTAGCAATGTTTACTGATTTTTATATAATCAGAATCAGTAAGTATCAACTGCTATGTAGTAATTGTCTGTTTAACCTAATAGTGAACAATGCTCAGTTATGAACATTTACTGCCATGAAAAAAAAAGTATGTTCACTTGTGTTGTCCACTGAGAATCCAAAAACACAAATACCAAAACCACTATTAATTTGCGAGGAAACAGTATGTTGGTCCTCAATTGTACAATGTAATTTTTTTTTTTTTTTTTTTTTTTTTTTGCTGCTGCAAAGATGATATTTTTGGCAGGGCCACAACCCTGTATCATTTACAGTTTCTGAGGCCATGCATTTAAGTGATCTTGCATTGTTTTTAATGCTTTTAGGATTGTGTCATCATTGAAAATTGTGCATCCAACAAATGCAATGACATTTTGAAAAGTCGACTGTTTTGTCAGGATTGTTTTTAAGGGGGATTTTATGGAACATTGCTGTGAAAGTGTAGATCTGATATTTGCTTTTTATTGCAGTAAAGGTTTTTGTTTTTCTTTCATTTTCTTCACATATAAAGCACTTTCTTACTACATTACAGGTTGATTTATTAGCAAAAAATGTAGTAGTTATGAGATACATGTTAAAATCTGTTTTTGTAAATGGCCATCAAGTCTGTTTTCCAAAAATACAATTCAGAATTGACAATATTTTGCTTGTCTTACCAGCAACTTGTACCAAAAGTGCATCTTGTTTCTTGTTTTTCCTTTCTGTACTGTGGAATGTTTCTTACAGTCAGCTCACATGTAAACAACAATTGTGCACTGCTTTATTGCTCATTTTAGTATGTGATAAATGAGAGATATCAAGCAACTTTACCTGCGGGTGACATAAATTTAAATTTTCTTTTGAGGTATTGTCTATCCATGACAATTAAACAACCTGGTCAGTGTGAGCGCAATACTTTTTTGCTATCTTTGTAAATACTCAGCATAAATGCACCATTTTATGTTCTTGTTTTTCAGATCTGGTATTGCAGACAGAAGGTGAACTACAGTAAGGTTGAGTCTATGCAGTTGAATTGATTCATAAAATATTTTTAAGCATAGAATACGCCTTTGGCCTCAATTTGTTTGTATTGGGTTATAGTGTGGAGAAAAAAGATTTCAACTCAATTACTATGCACCTTTAACTTAATCTTTACATGTTCCTGTATTCAGCACTCTTTACGGTGTCCAATTTTGGCGACCTCTCAATTTAGGTCACTAATATTTTTCTGTTTAAGTGCACCAATAAATGAATAATTTGTTACAAAATTCAAATATTGGTTGTGATTAATGCCTTAATATGATTCTATTTAACAAAAACATTCTAAGTCACTGGTTTTGCTGTATTTTCTATCCAAAAAAAGAGTTATTTGTTTGTTTTTCATGCCATCAGTTGCCATCATGTCAAAGGAATAGTAGTATTACTTGCAGTAGCAGTGCTAGTGGTATGGGAAAATGTAGGCCATACATGCATGTAAGACCTTTGTTGTGCATATTATATAATGATCAAGTCTCAGTGGGAGAAATTTTATCTGTGGATCCTCATCTCAGTTTGCTATCCCGCAGTCAATCTTTCTACAAACAGTCATACTGGTTCAAACACATAGGCCAGCAGTTTTCAAAAGAAAGCAGCGTATTGTTCTTTGAAAGTACTGACCATGACCCAAGATCAGAACAACCCCCTGCTGCTAGGTTTTGTCAGAGCAAGTTGGCTAGCCTGTGACCTCTTTGGCTCATGTATAATAAATATACAGGATGTTAAATTGGAAAAGTATATTCGATCCACCCATAAAAATGCCTCAAGAGAAAGTTAACAATGTTATTTACAACACTCACATATACTACTTGCAGGACAAATCCACAATAAATATTTTTTTATTCAAGCAGACAAATTCTAGCTGGAATAGAATTGATGCCATTCTCAAGGACTGGCATTTTTCCTTCAATACGTTCCACTCCTAATATTTTGGAATTAAATCCACTCTCCAATCCATGCCTCCACACTGAACTAACGTCATTACCTTGAATGGGATCACAAACAGAACTCTAGCTTTTAGGGTACGGCACAACAAATCTTTTTAATGCGGTTTAGGTTCTAACAATTTGATTTATTACTATGTACATTCCCCTGGTACTGAAATTTTAATGTACTCTCTCCATCTCTTTTTCTCACTTCCCTCTACCCGAATTCCCTTCCTCCACCCAGAAGTGTTTTCTCTGACTTTGGTTCACAGTCATGACTCCTGGCTCAGCCCTCTGTAATCACATGACAACATTGCAGAAATCCAGATTAGTAAAACACTGGAGTCAAAGGGAATAATGAATACTCTACTGAAACACCAAAAGGCCACCAGAGATTTGCTACGCAGTGTCTTTATGGTTGTATATTTACCTCCACAGTTGTGAAACCTTTCACTGAAGCTGACTCAGCGTTTTCATATCCACAGGCAGGTAGGTTAGTGTTTGATATCCTTTTGCAATTATTACAAATAATAAGTTGACAATAAATAATGAATTACAAAATATTATGAATTACAAAATATTTCATAATTATTAATGTTGGTGTTTCATTGTAAACAGATGTTTTAACTTATTAAATGAATGAATTTTAGTTAAGGTTCATAATTGATATTAAATGGTGATAGACGTTTGCCTCAAGATTTATTCAGTTCAGAGTACCCACTCGTCTTGTGGCAACAATACCCTAATATGCCAGTGGTGGATGCTGTCCAGCTAAAACCTGAAGCCCATCAAGCCTTTTTAGTCTGTGGAACTCATAAGGTAGTAGTTGATAAATACAGCCTGGCCAAACAGCCAAACAATGTTTTGTAACTGAAAAAAAAATTAGTTATGAAAGTTTTAGTAACAGTTGCAAATTGAGAAACTTGTAGCACGCTTACTATGATTTTTAAAATAGAATTTTGCCCGTTTTCTGTTTTTTTTTCCTCCATTAACCTCGTTTTCTGTGGGAAACAATGTTTTTCTGTGTTTTTTGAGGAGGAAATGTTCACGAATATAAATAAATAACTAAATAAATAACTAAATAAATAAATACATGTTTGAAATAACAAATCAATAAATAAACAAGAAATAATAAAACAAAAACATTTTCTCTCTCATAAATTTCAAATATACTTTTGAGCCCATCTGTTGCCCATCTCTGATATCGAATGTTGCTTTATGAAGTTTATTCCATTCAATCTTTTTTTAGTGATTTTTTAGGGGGATTATGAGTAAATAAATAAACGCATGAATAATAAATAAACAAACAAAAAACAAACAAGCCAATAAACAAACAAATAAATAAATAACAAAAATGAGTTTTAAATATAAAATAAAACATTTTTCTCTCCCATAAAATAGCAAATAAACTTTAGAACCCATGTGTTGCCTGTCACTGATATAGAATGTCCTTTTATGAAGAGTAGTCCATTCACGTACTTGAGTTTTGTCACGTCCAATATGGCAACCACCCTCTCGTACCGCTGTAATGGAGCACTACGCTCAAGGTTGTTAAGCTCAACGTCTATGTTGACGTTGCTGGTGTTCACAGTATGGCATGTACGCATGTGCAGCTGTCTTAGTTAACAGCTACAGAAAGTATCATCGAAGCCGGACTGCCAGCACGCGCACGCACGGCAAACGCGCGCACTGCC
This sequence comes from Syngnathus leptorhynchus, assembly GCF_054491065.1. NCBI lineage: Eukaryota > Metazoa > Chordata > Actinopteri > Syngnathiformes > Syngnathidae > Syngnathus > Syngnathus leptorhynchus. The sequence goes on from NC_141202.1 coordinate 9,353,145, forward strand.
ATAGAGTAAAGTCATAATAGTGGGATGATCATTTGTTGGAATTCTGTGTGACAAGGTAAACAGATAGATTTTTGTTATTGTAATTAGGTTTGTGCGCCTGGGTTAATATTTTGTCATTATTCTAAGGTTTCAAAGTCACCGAGTATGCCGCTATTTTATTATAGTCCTCTGTGTTTTTTTTTTTAATAAATGTATGGCTTCATCACATTATTGTTAATTATGTCTGTTGATTCTGTTGAACTCTATAAAGGTTAACATTATGGCTATTTACCTTGGCGAGTATATCCACGTGCTGCCTTTTATGGGCGCAGTGTGTTGAAGTTCATGGCATCCTTCACCAGAGGAGGAGACAAGGTCAAGCACAGAAGATTGCTATTTTCATTGAGTTTGGCCCGTGTTTTGAGTATCTTAAGCATGTGATGCACTAAATAGTAAAGCCATCCTAAAACACAAAGACGCTCCTAAAGCGATGCGACAGTGAGCGCCCGGCGCGCTACGGGCAGTTGCGCGATTGCACCAAATTAAGCTCCCTGCGCACTGAGGTCCACTTAAATTTTGGAAAGTACATCACGACTTTAAAAATATTTTCTAATTTTTAGCGACCGTTCTGTCACAATGAGACCAGGGCGGTGCAGTTGCGTGGTCGGCGGCGCACTAAGGTTGCGCGTTCGGCTGTGCGCTGCAGTTGCGCGATCGGACAAAATGAAGCTCCCTGCGCATTGAGGTCCACTTACATTTTGGAAAGTACATCAGGACTTAAAAAATATTTTCTAAATTTCAACGACAGCTCTCTCACAATAATGCGACCAGCGCGGTGCAGTTGCGCGGTTGGCGGCGCGCTACGGTTGCGCGTTCGGCTGTGCACTGCAGTTGCGCGATCGGACAAAATCAAGCTCCCTGCGCACCGAGTACCACTTCAATTTTGGAAAGTACATCAGGACTTTAAAAATATTATCTAAATTTCAGTGACGGCTGTCACAATAACGCAACCAGCACGGTACAGTTGCGCGGTCAGCGACGCACTACGGTTGCACGTTTGGCGGTGCGCTGCAGTTGCGCCATCAGACAAAAATGCGCAAATGAAAAATGCTTAAAAAGGCTACTTCTACTAACTGGCCTTTTTTGATGTGTTTTCAGATTGTGTAAATCTTAATTTGCCTCTTCAACGCCACCATCATGTCAGTGCTGACTCACGTGCTGGCATGTTTATTTGGCATGGGCTCCTGGGTGGCAATCAACGGAATGTGGGTGGAGCTCCCAGTAATTGTGCCACAAATCCCTGAGGGTTGGTTCCTGCCGTCCTACCTCACAGTCCTCATCCAGATGGCCAACATAGGCCCGCTCGTCATCATCTTGATGCATCGTTTTCGTCCAGGAGTGCTGAATGAGAAGCCGGTCGTCTACTGCATCGTTGTGCTGGGCATCTTTGTGGCGTTCCTTTTGGCGTTCTTCTGGAAGCACACATTGACAATAGGGAGCACCATGCACAGTGTGCCTCTTTTGATATTATGTTTCCTGCTCTCTGTGGTGGACTGCACCTCCTCTGTCACCTTTCTGCCTTTCATGATGCGTCTGTGCCCCCAGTACCTCACCAGCTACTTTGCAGGTGAAGGCCTCAGTGGTCTGGTACCTGCACTGGTGGCTCTCTTTCAAGGTGTTGGTGTAGTCCATTGTCATAATGCTACTTTAACACTGCCATTGAACAAAACACTTGGAAATTCTACAATTGACACTTGGGGGCTTCAAGCAGTATATCAACCAGCAAGATTCTCTGTTCAAATCTTCTTCCTGTTGTTGAGCATTATGATGGTTGTTTGCCTGATTGCCTTCATTCTTCTCAACCATCACCCAGCTGTGGCTCGGGAGAAGAGGAACGAGCTGTATTTCAGGGAAGAAGTGACACGGAGGGAGAGAGAGCAAGTTTTCTCTTTACACACCCGAACACCAGAGAAAAAGCCAATGTTAAATTCCTTCGAGTCTGCAAAGAGGGAACCTCGCAGCGGCTTTGGCAGGGGCACATACAGTAACTCTGAGGTGGTTTTCATCTTTGTTGTACTGGCTTGGGTGAATGCTCTGACCAATGCAGTGCTGCCATCAGTGCAGTCTTACTCCTGTCTGCCTTATGGGAACCAGGCCTACCATCTGGCTGCCACAATGGCAGCTGTCGCCAACCCAATGGCCTGTTTCATTGCCATGTTTAGGCCAATCAGGTAAGCATTACTAATGGGGCATTCTGAAAATTCTGATGTCTAAATATAAGCCGGTCAGAGGCGAAATATTTCTGTAGCGACACTTACTATATAGCTCAGGTGCAAGAAGCACAGTAGCATGTATACTGTGATTCTAATAATAACAGTACTTGAAGGATAATCCTTTCAATACAATATGTTACAGCGTTCCCTCGCTATAACACAGTTCAACTCGCTGTTTTGTGATTTTTTGGGGGCGGGAACTTACTGTATCGTGTGTTTATTCACAAACTTTATTGGTTCTGCTGTCGGGTTTGTAAGTAAAAACATTTGTAAGTAGAAGCAACGTTTCCCATAGGAATCTATGTAAAAGCAAATAATGCATGCCAGACTATCCCAAAAGTCTTACTTTTTGCCCTAATACAAAATCTTTTCAAACCTTTATAAATCCAATTAAATGTTACTTTATTCTTGACCTAACTTTGATAAGGGAGGTTCTAATTTTCTACAGTTGCTAAAAATACCCCCGAGAAGACATAAAAAATCTGGCTAATAAATTATTGTGTGCTTCCACGTACTCATCATTACATTTTGGTGCAATTAAGAATCGAACCCACATTGCAAGTTATGAGACTATCACTCTATGACTGAGCCATGTGTTGCTCTTTGCTTCCAGGTCACTCATCTTCATGTGTCTTCTGACTGTCTTTGGCACTGGATTTGGAGCCTACATCATGGCAATGGCTGCTCTTAGTCCGTGTCCTTTGCTGGTCCACAGTGTATCTGGAACTGTTGTTATAGTAAGACAACACTTTCAACACTTAAGGTTTTCATTATAACTCTGAGAACATTGTACCTACAGTACATAATGTATTGAGAGCAGTACATATGGATTTAGTCATTGTAATTTTTTTCTGGAGGGGCAGCCATTTATTGGTTGCCTTATCTAATATTTTACCTGTGAAGAAGGCTGCAAAGTCATTGCATGAAGGAACTGAAGCGGTGGAGTTTGTCAGTCTATTTACAAGAGACAACAATGGATGGGTATTATCATTATTTCTATCAATAACCTCAAAAATCAAACGCTAATGGTAAATGAATATCTTAAACACGATATATATGCATTGTAGTACATATGAGGATATATGAGTACTTAATCGTTTCAGTTAAAATTTTATTTTGTGCAAGCACCAGATTCACTTATTATTCTTAGCATTTAATTTGCATCTTGTGTCCTTCAGGTGCTGGTTTGGATCGTATTTGTTCTGTCCCTGTCCTATGTAAAGGTAATAATTGGAGTAATTCTCCGAGATGAGGGCCATGGCGCCCTTGTGTGGTGTGGGGCTGTAGTCCAGTTGGGCTCCATGCTCGGTGCCCTTTCTATGTTTCCACTGGTAAGTGTTTATGGCCTTTTTAAGTCAGGTGATGCCTGTAACACCAAGTGTCCCTTGTGACAAAGAAACATGTTAAAAATACTGCTATACTACAAAGCAGAAATTCAACATCCTCTTGTGCTGTAATGGGAGCACATTAGTGGCAGGCATTGTTAGGTGATAAAGCTTATACTATATTTTAACTTTTCAACAGAGCTGAGTGGCCTCAGGTGTTTGTTTATCTGCCACTCATCTTGTTTTGTAAACCTAATTTTTAATACATAGTAGATTTCTTATTTCACTTGATCAACTTCTGAAAGAGTAAAGACCACAAAACATGACCAGATCTACATAAGTTAAAGTATTTTTTCATTCTCAGTAAGTTTCTTGGCTTTTACAAGGCTAATTGTTTGTTAACATTATATCGAATTCAAAATATTATTTTGAGCGTGCACTTCAAAGATTATTATTAATATTATTTTTTTTTAATTAAGATGCTAATTTCAGACTACACTGTTGCATCGCATACTGCTGTAGAATTGTTACTGCTGTAGAATTGTTACTGTTAAAACAATGCAAAATAAACCCCAAAATGAGAATTCTCTTTTCTTTGCACTTTTGTTGTGATTTGTATGTCACCTTTTCTAATATTTTTATAGAACATATCTACAGGTGTATTGTATAATACCAGTATGTATGTGTATATAGTGTTCCCTAAAAATTTTGTGAAGAAGTGTCAGACAGGTCCTTTAAGTGAATGCATACTGATCAGGGAGTTTCTAAGAGCTTGGACCATATGGTTTCTCTTTCATAACCACAGCTAAAATGATGGAGTTTGGACTTCTTGAATGACATACGTGTTAACTGTTTTGCAAAAGGCCGAGAAAACTCTGTCAACCCAGTGAGAATGGGTTAATGGGTCTGGTCTATTGAAATGGTAATGATGAAGACTTGAGAGATTCACGGTTTCTTTAAACAGGTCAAAAGAATCAATAAAACTGTAATGCAATCATTTGCCACTAGATAGCAGACATCGCTTAGTTGTGCTTGTTCCATTTATAGGCTTACTCCTCTGTGAGTAGGCCTGATAATTTGGGGATCAAGGATGACATTCAGGCCAAACACAATCCCTTAGTATTGAGTCAGTTACTTTTTGTGGGAAAAATGCACACAATGAAATTTAGCACTTATCTAATGTTGGACAAAAAAATACAGAATGTGTTTTATTATTCAATGAAAACATATTTGTACGTGTTTTTTTCCATATTTAAAACTGCATGTTTGTCATAAATCTGGTTAGGAAGTGCATGCAGGTATAGCAGCTCCCTAAAATCGCGGTCCACCTTCATTCGTCTTTTATATTAAGTTGCTCATCCCTGTTTTATCGGGTACAGGTTTTATTTTATTTTTTGTACTACATGTGGTGCAAACTATTAGAATATAATTCACTGGGTGATGACACAATTGCAAGAGCAATAACACCCCTAATATGATTGTCCCTGCTATTGGTAGTATATGTGTCTCGAAGACTGAGAGACTGGGGTCATCTACGTGCATACAAACACAAAGACAAAATTAGATTTGTCTTTCCTGTTTTGCATCAGAGTCTGAGGATCTAAACACAGTTTGTTGTCGACTATACATACATATGTACATTTTCGCATCAGCGTTAGGTGCATTTCAAACATGGATTGTTGACGTTTGCATATGGCAAATCAAACATAATCATCTTGTTTTTAAGAGATTACGACTGAATATTGCCTTCAACAAGTTGCAAGACCGGAAAAATCACATCATCCATCCTTTTACTGGTTCCCGCAATAGCCTTCTGACAGTGTGCATCATATTAGGGGTGGATTAATAAAACAACAACAACAAAATTAGCCCAATAGCACTTGTAATCTCATGTAATTGTAAAACTTTGTTGATGTTATGTTACAAGGTGCTGTTGAGTATTTTAGGTAGGAGACTTCACTTGCACGTGTTGCAAACTAGATGTCTCTGTTTGAATAGAAAACCGAAAAGAATTGAAGCGCCTTCTTTTCCTCAAACCTCAAGATACAAATGGTATTCCATAAAATACATTAAATCAATTCAGATCCAAAATATGAACTTTGGGTACATAGGGACTTTATTATATTTTCCACAATACCCCAAAATGCTGTCGTACTTTAGGGGTGGCCTGGTGAGGTATCCCTCTGGAGGGGGTCTGCCCATATTACAGCGTCTGCATCATATCCCCCCACACTAAATCAGAGACTGTATGTGTGTAAGGAGTATGTTCATTTTTCTTTCCTTTAATCCCCAGGGACAGGTAAGAATGAAAAAGTCATAACTAGTCAGTGTCTGATTCAGATCCCAGAGGTTCCATGTGAACATCTGGGGTCATCATCTCTGTGTGGTTCGTACATCACCTGCTGGCTCTTATCTCTTCCAGTAGTTTTTATGACTTATGGTGTGTTTAGTGTAAATACTGCAGAGCAGTTTGGAAGGATTTGTAAAGGGGGTGACTGAGTCCATACACTTAAATGGGGCCCTTTAACAGTGGTCAAGATAAATGTGGGTGGCACATAATTAAAGGTGAAAAGTGTTGAAGCACACTCGTCTTTAACTTTATATTTATTTTCCTGTGCTTCATGTGTAACATTGTCTCATTTTACCTTAAATTCTTCTCTGCTCTATGCACGTTTATGTCCACAATGTCAATCTAAAACACATGATTGAATGTCCTCATTCATGCTGCTTTTTAATGTGTAGTTATGGGACTGCGGTATGCAGTGAATGATTTAATTTTGCAAAACGGCCAGGAACGATCACGTCTCGCCTGCTGTTATGCAATCGTTCTTCACTCGCAACGCAGTGTCTGCTAAAACCTCGACTAGATGGGGGTGGGGGTGTCTTGGTGCTGGAAACTTCAGTGTCTGGACCAAAGGAGTATAAAAATATTTCTTCTTGTAAATGACTCAAGACTATGTATAAAAGTGAAACTAAGGCATTGTAGATATAAAACTGAGAAAAGAGAGATGTGAATGAGCACATCAAAAGACTTTTTTTTAAAACGTGATTTGGTATTATAGGTTTTGAATGAGGCGTTTTACATGGAAATGCACCACATCCTATAATTCTTCTCATATTGAAATACTGATTTTTATACAGAACTCGCAAGGTTATTTTATAGTTATTTTATTTTACAAATTTTTTCAAGACTTTCATTTGCCCTTTGCTCAACAAATGAATGAGATTGAAAACATACATTTATGTTAAATGTGTCTACTTTTCACACCCGTTGCATTGAGTTTCACCACATTTATCAATCCAATGCATCGGAGATTACCTTTCCCGTTAGGTCCATTATATTCAAATGGGCTTGGCCTTTTTTCTTCTTCGCAACAAGACATAAAGTAATCAAAAGTTGAAAGCAAACACTCAAGGAGGCACTTAGCAAAAAGAAAAAAGAAAAGCTTTTATGATAAAACATTCATATAGCGTGCAGGAGACAGGTAATCTTTGAAGATGATAGGGTTGTCTTGTGGTCAGTTTCAATATAGTATAGCTTGGGGAGCCTTGTAGATGAATGCTGCTAATAACATCCCCGCCCACCCATCATCCACTGGACCATCCAGGCAGAACAACTAATACCTGAGTGTGTCTCCTCAGTGGCGTGAATGATGCCTTAAAGAGCTGTTGTAGGCTGGACCAAAGTAGGGTTCATTACCGTGACAGACTGATGACAGCTGACAACAAATGAAGTCACTGCTTATAGTATTGGCATTTGATGAGTTTTGTATAAACACAAATTGGATATATTCCATATATATTCCAGAATTGATTAGAATTAGTGTTTGCAGAATTCTTTTAATGGTGATTTGAAAACAGTATTTTTCTTTTCTATATTTTTTAAGATTCATTAAAAAAAATGTCTTCTTAACTTTTTTGTGCTGTTTTTGGTGCATCAGTGAAATCTTGCCATTCAAATAGCCTACAGGGCTGCACTGTGCCTTAATAATCTGATATTTGAAGATATAAATTAGCATTAATCAAAACACATTAGTGAGTAAAAAGAAGACTGTGAATGTGTGATAACTTTATGGTCGGTTTATCACAAACTTCCTTTCATTGAAAGTGCAGCATTGTGATTTGATTTCAACTGCACACCTGTAAAACTATACAACTGGAGCTTGTGGAAAACATTTGTCCACATACAGCAAAAAAAACAAAACATGGAGGCCTGATGAATGAAAAAGAACAAAATTGTGATAAATAGGTTGAAATTGCAGCCATTTGGCAAAAATCCCAATTTGGACAGTTTTAATATCAGCAGGATGTTTACAAGTGATGATAGAAGTGCTTTGCAGTCACCTCATCATATGTTCTCCATGCACAGTCAGTGTGCAGACAACTGCAAGTAGACTCAACAATTTGTCAGGTACACAAACCCTCTCAGTTTACTGCACGCAGACATGTGGTGGATCAGAGCATAGTTGTGGACTCGGCAGGTATGACGAGCAGCTTTTGTAACCTTGGGACAGAGTCTGTCTGGCCTGTTTTCAAGATTTTGAACTAAACTAAGCTAACAGACCTCAGTCTGTGGCTTCATAAATGAGTGTAAACACATGTGTGATCCATTTTGTCATCTAACTCTGAAAGGGAGCCAATCGGCATATTTTCCAAAATGTCAACTGCTTTGTCTTTCTCTAATGAGAGCAATAAGAGTGAACTATTATATTATTAATAATTATTGCAATCATGGTTTCCAGTGTGCTTCGTCTTTGCAATCCATAATCACACCCCACGCTGGATTTGTGGGTTGAATAAATCCTGTTCACAGTTCCAGCCTCAGTGATGTGAGAAGTTGGAACCAGCACTGAGTCAAAAGATCACACAGCAATCTCCAGTCTGTGCGGAAGTCCTGGATTGCATGCGGGGTCAGTTTTAGGTCACAGTAAGCATCCATTAGTGGCCTTATTTAGAGCCTGATTCCTTTAAGAGGAGTGATTGGCCAGTAAAGACAAAGAATCATTACCTTTACCCGCCCCCTCCCTGCCAGCAGTCAATAATGAAGGATCATTAAAATGAATAGATGAACATTCCCCTTTTCTCCGGATCCTTATTGCAAAATCAGTGTCAAGGGAAATGAAGATTGAGCTTGGAGAAGGCGTCTAAAAGCCTCACAGTGTTTGTCATGAACTCATCTTCAGTGCCCGTCTGCTTTATCTACTGTAAGAGTCTGCACCTGCCTCGATTCTTGACTAGCCAGGGCTTTTACTGAAGCCCATTAAGTATATCTCTAATGTGCGCTACAATATACTTCAAGGTAAACGTTGCGCATATGTGCTAAAACATTTACAGCCAGCAATGGACGACTGATTGCTTGGGAAGTCTGCATGAAGAAATGCAGCCCACAAAGTGGACCAGAAAGACCATATTGACTCCATTCACTTCCATGTGTAGAATTGAGAACAGTTATGATCGTATAAACACACACTTAAAGATAATGATCGGCAGTGATGTTTTTTTTTTTTATTTGAAAAAAAGTATGAAAATAAAATTACCACCATTAATATGCATGATGTAAAAACAACAATGAATACAACTAAAATGATTAATTGCTCAAATGTCATGCAAAGGTTTTGATCATTTTAACATTTTTGATAAAACTTATATAAGTCCCTGAATGTGATTTGTCTTGAGTAAAACTAGGAATCGGAAGAGAAAAGGTACAAGTTAAAGTTACCTTGTAGAACAATATATTAATGATGCTAATAACCATTGCAAATGTCCACTTTATGCTTTATGTCCCACCGGCAGTAGACCCCTGGGATAACCCAGGACACACTGGAAAGGCTATGTCACTCGACTGACCTGGTAATCACTTGGGATTCCTCCGGATGAGCTGGACAAAGTGGCTGGGGAGTGGGAAGTTTGGGCATCCCTGCTGAAGCTGCTGCCCCCCCCCCCCTCAAAGAAAATGGATAGACAGATGGATGGATGGATGGATGGATATTGAAAATGCATGCCAATTTCATTTTCCTGAGCATAGAAAGTTTTTCTTTGTGTGAAAAGTGGATCATCTTTAATGGACTTTCTTCGGTATTTGCACAATTGTCATTGTTAAGTACTATTTTATTGTTAAGTAGTATTTTATCGCTGTCATACTAGAGAGGTTCAAACTAATAGATACAAATTATTAGTGTGTTTCCTACAAAATCGACTAAAAAATGTGATTTTAATTTCTACATTATATGAAAATAATGCATGTGTGAATAAAAGAAAAGCAATACATTGGCAGGAACTGAGTTGCCACTGATGCTCACTATTTTGAGTCTTAAACATCTGTCAACATGTTTATTAAACCAAGCCAACCATTTCACACATCACAAAAGAAAGAGAGCATATCAACTTGAATGCTTGCAGATGGAGTGTAAAATAATTTCCATGAGACATCTGCTTGTCTTCCTGGTGTAGTTGTCTTTGTCTGAGGGTCTTCCACCATATGATAATATCAGCAGGTCATATCCATGTGGTGTCACAAAAAACTTTTGTGTACACCTGTGGAGACTCCACTTTGCTCTGCTGTCATGCTGCTCATGGTATATTTACATGTTGTGCAATAATCATACAGTATATGACAGGGGTGGGCAATTACGGTCCTCGAGAGTCGGTGTCCTGCATGTTTTATAGGTCTCCCTGCTGCAAGACACCTGATTCAAATGATCAGGATTGTTATCCAGCTTCTGCAGACCTTGCTAATAATCTGACCATTTGAATCAGATGTGTTGCAACAGGGTGACATAGAAAACATGCAGGACATGCTCTAACCCTAGTTTGAAACCATAGTTTGAAACCGTAGTTTGAAACCCTAGTTTGAAACCCTAACCCTAGTTTGAAACCCTGACCTGAGTTTTAAACCCTAGTTGGAAACCCTAACCCTAGTTTGAAACCCTAGGCTAAAACCCTAATCCTAGTTTGAAACCCTAACCCTAGTTTATAACCCCTGACCCTAGTTTTAAACCCTAGGTTGAAACCCTAACCCTAGTTTGAAACCCTAGTTTGAAACCCTAACTCTAGTTTGAACCCTTGACCCTAGTTTTAAAACTTAGTTGGAAACGTAGGTTTCATTTTAGAAATGAAACTCTGTGAATGTTTTTCATAGAGCAGTGCGGGACTTTGAAAATTAAAATAAGCCGAAACCAACGGGGTTCAAGTATAAAATTGTTGAAGTATGCATAATCGAGTGGAAAGGATGGCCTGGCTGAGTCATTTTTTTTTACCGTCTTCCAGGGAATCTCGCTGCCAGTGGAAGAAGACCAAGGTAAAGAAAGGATGCCAGGAAAAAGGGGGGTGTTTGCCAATGTACATATATTGTGGGGCTATTTTGGGATTGCCACGGTCATCCAGGGGAGCACCGCCCAGGCCTGCCCTCTGTCTCTGTGGGGATGGGTGCTTCATAACTTTGATGGATGGAAAAAGATCGGAGGAGTGGCAGGTGGTACACAAGAGTAAGGCACATCTCCCACGACGAGAAGCGTTTCACACAACGACCCACCACTAACAACTCTCCCCGGAAAACGCACAGGCCTCTGCTTGCAGCAAGATGATCAGCAGCTTGTTGCATTTGATAGCTTGACATAAAAGGAAATTCACGGACAAACGTTTCAGCGGTGATTCCAATTTTGAGTGTAACTGAGTTTGCTGCTTCAGTACTTTTTTTTTTTAAACAATAACCAAACTATGAAAATGACTTTTGAAGATGTTTTGAAAAAAAACACATTTGTGATATTAGTCAATCCCTTCGCTTCCTGACCTGCTACAAGCTACAGTAAATAAATAAAAAAATTAAAAAAACAGAACTGCCATTGCACTACAAAAACATAATATAAGCAAGTCACTAGTGAAAACTGAAACAGTTAAATTCGTGAAACCCAAAACTGGAGTCACTGACAATATTTATGTATGTGTTAAGATGAGAACAGGCTGTTTTTAAGATGTAGGATGATGATAATGGTGCCTGAGGAAAGTTTTAAAGGAGTCCATGTGTCCATACATCAGCCTGTCCATTCATCTATCCATCTTCTTCTTCTTTCTGTCTTTCTGAAAGTGGCTCAATTGAGAGGACGCTCCTGTCACATGCAAGTCAGCCACTTCTTACATACTCCCTGGCCAATGGCAAGTATGGATTTTGTCGTCACGATAACCAACGCACAGCTAAGCGATTTAACTACTATGGGTGAGCAGACATTTTTCTCTTGTGGAGGCAGCGGTTCATACATTACAAAATATGAATGTGGCAGAACCATATAGCATCCCCAAATACAATTATGTCCTTGACAGAGCAATCAAGAACAGTATGTGCCTGAAGCTATGGGCACTTATGTTAATCTGTGCATTCAACAAAACCCAGTGCTGCTCTGCTTAGGTTTTGGTTAGAAAAAATCATTTGATACTAAATGGTTCCAATATTTTATTTCAACAAAACATGAAACAACCAAGAATATTTTAATATAACCACAATAATAAAAAACGGGAAACAAAACATTGAATTATTCCATCTTTAGAGTAAACACCAACACACAACATGTTACTTTATTGACAGCTCGAAAAATAATTGGGGTCTTAAGTTATGGATGGTTACTACATCATTAATTAATTCACACTTAAATGCACTTAAAACACATTTCATTTTTCATAAATATATCATATTAATGAGACATATGGCTCACCTTATGCCTACACAAAAAGCAATAGTCTATGATCTTGAATCCCAGAAGGATATTAAGGCACATAATAGAAACCTTGCTCATATAGTTTAGTCATGCTTTTATACTATAGTTCCCCAAATGTATGCAAGAGCTACATTAAAATCCATTATCAGCTAAATAAGACATATTGGGCCAATGTGCATGCGCCATAAGACAGCTAACATAAAAAAGAAAGGTTAATATGAGAGGAGAAAAGAGCACAACATTTGGTCAGGGAGCACTATCACCTGCCTCTATTTCTAAGGTAAAGTGCATGATATTTTTGTATTGGGCGGAATCACTGGAAGTTAAAGTCTGAAAAAAGAAACCTGGACAATAATATCACCAAAGATAAAATCCTTTGGTTTACTCAAATCAATTATTGCCAGTTAGAAGTAAGAGTCCTGCCAGGTCTTCATTTAAATGACCAAAATGAATAAAACTGAGGCGGTAGCATACTTAAATTATCCTTCTGCTCATTAAATCTACAGTGCAAGAAGTTAAAGCGTAAATTGCTGAGGAGTACTGTATTTCAGTTTAAATTCAGCAGGTAAGCATACCATTGTTTAACTCAAAATGTGAAATTGTATCTGCACCATACGATGACAATAAAGTCATCTATCCTGCCCTATCCTGCCCTATCCTGCCCTATCCTGCCCTATCCTGCCCTATCCTATCCTATCCTATCCTATCCTATCCTATCCTATCCTATCCTGTTCAAAATATGTTCATGCCACAAAAAAACCTTGGTCCTGGGTTGTGTGATGTTGAATGATTGTCTGTGCATTACTCTGTCATGGTGTGAGCATGACAAAACAGGCACTAGGGTGACAACTGTAATGAAGCGTAGTATAAATAGCAGAAATAAAAATTACAACAACAAAAAAAAACATTATACTGTAATGGGGAAGACAATTTGAAAGTCTAACAAAATGTAAGGCATATTGTCAAATTTGTGATTATACAAAAGAATATAATGCATAATATTCAGTATAAATGAACAATGAGAATAAAGAACAAGAAAAAAGTCTATTTGTTCACATACTCCCTACGTCATTTCCAAACTGTCAGTTTTCCCCATGAACAAATCATCAAAATGATACAAAAGTGTCATAGAAAAGAAACGCTGCACTTTGGGTTAGAATCGTCCATTTTTGCATTTCTGTGTCTGCTGCTGTCTGTCATCTTCACTACAAGTAAGGCACCAAGTCAATGTATTTCCGTGGTCTGACAATACAAACAAAAGTCATGACGCATGACAGTTAGTTTTGTCCCATTAATTTGTCCATGCATGAATATAACATCAATATCACACTCCAAATGAAGATTGTCATTGTCAATTAAGGCAAGTCTTGCCCTTGATGTCACTTCCCATTTGTACAAATAATATTACATATATACTGTACTTACATAATCATAATATATATTTAAACTTTTCCAGGCAGTCAATGTGAATCTGCAGCAAGTCTTCAAGGAAGAAGGAACTGATAGCAACACTGGACGGATGGGAGATCCTGGTCATGGTGGCCCTTCTTCATCTTCATCTTCTCTCATTTCAATTGTTTTTAGTTGATAATTGTGCGTGAGTTTGTTTGTGTGTGTGTGTGTGTGTGTATGTGTGTGTGTGTGTTTGCTGCTGCTGCACAATCCTTGATCAATGGTCTATGCATGAGTGTGAACGGAAATGCTGGAAAGGTCATTCCTGATGATCTCGTTAACTGTGGAAACAAAAGAGTACCAGGTCATTTTTCTAAAATCACACCTGAGTGAATACAATTCAGTCTAATGTGTTAAGGCAGGAGGTTGAGAAGTAGCATAACTGTTGTACATAACAAAATATTCTTCTTCTACTGACATTCTTCTTCTTTATATTATACTTCATCTATCAGTGTACTTCAGTTCAACCAAATAACACATTTTGGTTGAGTTCTTACTTTTTTTTTAAAGCCAAACACTTATTTGGACTGGATTATCAGACTCAGAAGGGAAATCAGGCGATATCATGGACAAAAATGTCATTTAATGTAACAATGACATTATCGCTTGGACTCGGGACCCTTTCCAAATTTAAATGACTGCTGACAGATGGGTAGCTGCAAACTATATATTATAATAAAAAATAAAATAATGTTATCAAGTTTTATGGATTTCTAATATTTCATAGGAAAATATAATTTTATGGGAATGAATCATTATCGAGTATAAAAAGAAGTCATGATTCAAGAATAAAGTTGCAATAATCCATTAATGTCTAAATGCATGTAAATGAGCTGATCGTGTCAAGTTACACAAACTGTGTGACACAAACGATTAGATTCTAATCATTAGAATCTGTGGCCATATTGTATAGGCAACATTATGGCCCTACATATTGAACAGATATCCAACAAGAATAAGCAGAGTGTTATCAGTACCTTTTCATTGAAATGATTCAAATAACAAGACGACATCCAATCAAGAGACCAAGTTAAAGAACACAACTCAACAGACTTGTACATTCACAATGGGTGACATCACTTTGGGCAAAACGACACCAAATAGTGGCATTCGGAAATACCAGTAACCTGGAATCCAAACAATCTATTGTCCTTGAAAAGTCATATCGGCTGCATACACACATCTCTTTACACAAGTCATCCTCGTGTCTTTCCTGTGCCTGCGCCTTTCCCACAGTCGGGCATGCACAGATCAGCCTGCTGCTTTTATCTGCTTTGTATTCTTTGGCAAAACATGGGGAAGTGACCAAGAAGATGGCGAGGACCTGGAGTCCTGCAGCTCAACGCAAACAAGAAGCTCCCTACTTAGAAAGCTGATTGCGATAAAGCTTACTGATGCAGACTGAAAGAGACGGACGGGGTTGAACAGTGAGGAGTCAAGACAGGAAGTCCACCCACCTTAAGGCAGTGTGTTGTTACAAGATACTGTTTGGTGACACACAGTCAAGGGCGTCATCTGAATAAGTAAGTTGAGGTGAGCCACTTACTGGACAATTCAAGAGGCACTAGCGTGCAGTTTAGTCAGATCAATAAACAAGGTGAAATTGATAATAGAGTATTGACAGATTATAACTGGGTTGAATATATGTTATGTTGTAGTTTGCCACACTGACAAGTGCTTCTAATGTTATATTTTTATCACACATCAAATGAAAATTGAAAGATTGCACCCTTTGAAAGAGGCCGCACAAATGCACGCACACACAGACAGACACGCACACACACATGCACGCTTCGTATGGGACTCACCTCCCGAAACAGGAGGAACTCCCATTGGAAAAACATAACCTGTGCCAACACTGCAGGCTGTTTTGAACTCTATTTGGCTCAACAGGCATTTACACGCTCAAGGTTATTTTTAGCTCTGCCACTGCAGGGTATGAAGGAAGTGCGCACACGTTTAACAATAAAACCAATGAAACTTTTATATTATGCCTCATCTCTGGAGCCAAGGTGAGTAACAGCATCAGGTAGTTCTCAAGAGTGAAGGGGAAAACCTAAAAGCTGAGCAATAAAAAAAAGCCACAGATATCTTTTATATGCTGTTGAATTTAAGCAAATCACATCCTTTCTTCATTCAAACAATACTGAAACTGCAGTGATGTATGTATATCTTCCTTTTATTCCAATTATCAACTCATACTTTCCACTGGCATAGTTGATCATTTTCCATTCTGAGAAACCTGGTGCTAAAGTGACACAAAATGTACAAGTTTCGCATTTGTTTTTGTTTTACATACACAGTGTCAGAAGCAGGATGTGGTCAGATGTCACCCCAAACGACGACACCAAAGACACTATGCGAAAGATTGTCATAAAAACATGACAAGTTTTTGCAAAGGCTCTCACAAATTTTAACATCCCCCGACCAACATTTTCTTGGCATGGGCAAAACAAAACAAGAAGACAAATTCCAGTATGTGTCATGGCAGACATATGGGATTCCATTTTGGAATCAAGCTCACCTTCTCTAAAATGACTAGATAACCTCAAATATGCAGCATTAAGAAACATAGTCAGATGTGCTTCGGAACATTTTGTTCGATGTGGAGTCTGGCGGCAAAATATTATTCTATTTCTTAAGGAGCATGGACAGGTGAACTGCTTTAAAATTTGTACTATTTTACACATTTGGTTCTAACTAATTGATTGTGTCATCTCAGTGGACAGCTGGACAAACATTTGGTTTGGTTGTTTTTTCTGACTTGGTTCAGTAGCTCAGTCTAATCATGGAAAGCTGTAACTGAGAGGCTACACTCATGAATAAACAAAAACAGTGGAAAATGAATGGCATTATTCCCCTGGTGAAATAAGAAAAACATGTCACATTAGACTGACTCAAACATTAGTGACATTGTTCATTAGTAGCAGAGCCTTTGCAGTCAGTGGACCATAAAGCCGACCTGCCATGACCTATATTGACTAACTTGGGCAAGTAGAGATCTATTTAATAATATGAGACAGAAAACTATGAATACACTTTACAGACATGTAATGTCCATGGAATGATTGTCTTGAATGCATAAATGAACCTGACACATTTGAATAAATGTAAAACGCTTTCTACCTTCAGCTCAGTAATATTAGCAAATTTTAGATTGAGGCATGCTGAACAAAAATAGCACAAGGCTGCGTAGGTGGGACCTTGTTTGTTCAGGTTATAATAAGATAATAAAATCTCGGCGGGTCAATAAGTTAAAACATCTATCAGACACCACCACTTGACAAATGTTCATGCTGGTCATATGGCAACAGCCACTTCAGTTTGTGCCTCTGCCCAGAGAAACACAACAAGAAAAGGTGAGCAGGTTATTTTTTTTGGCCTTGTGTTTAATAGAAACTCAATGCGCTCAAACTTTATTTCTTTTAAGTTATCATTGAACCGTATCGTAGTTTATCTGACGTATTGATACAAGTTGCCATCATTTTCATTGAACGCAGATGTATAAGTAGCTGTAATTTTAATAAATGCCGTATGCTCATTATTTAAGTCGCTACTTCCATTCATCCATCCCTCCATCTAACCTAGATCAGCCAAGAACACAGAACCTCTCCATTGTGAAGATTAAGTGTGACCTGGGCTGCTGTTCTGTGATTCGGCCTACAATCAAATAAAGTAGAAATATTTGTTGGGCACTGATTCTGTCAGAATGATGACAACATGACTTTTATATTTTTGTTCTAAGCTCGCAGCAGATGGACCCAAGGCAGTGAGCCAAAACTGGAATCAGGCAAGTACATTTTAGATTCAAACTATCACCCATTAATATATTACACTATAACTAATCCAACTTTGAGCATGATGGATTCATCTCGAAGCTGGCTTGTTACAGCGTCTTTGTCAAGACTGTTAGTGAGGCGTGTTGTGCACTTGGGTTCAATATCATCAAGGCTTCTTGAGAAATCAGTGGCTACCCTGTGGTCTAGAGGCCCCATAACCACTCGGAGTTTTCAGCAGGTGAAACCTGATCTTAAGCTAAATCAGTTGTGACTGGCAATGAGCTGGCGGAGAGTGACGCCGCCTTCCATCAGCCCCTGAGCTGACTTTAGAAAGCCGGACCTTTGACCTAAAGACTGTAACAGAGGTTTCCTGCCAGGGACTTCTGTTCTCACATTTAGTCCCAGGACACCAAAGGAGAGCAGGGAACCTTCCTGACCTTTAATCACTTTCACTACATGAATAAAGCTTCAGCTGTTGGGGTCACGGACCTTCATGCTTTATAGTGAGGGGTGATGTTTCCTATGCTTTCTCAACACTCGTGTATTAGGACAACAGCCTTGGGAGAAAGAGGAGGCAGCTTCCTTCGATTGTGACATCCAGCTCGTGCTGCGTGTGAGGAAGTGTGCCTGTGTCATAGAATCTGGGTAATCCAGTATAAACACTACTCACAAGAGTCGAAAGGACTGTTAAGACCAAGTTAAACCTCATTTGAACTTCATGTGGAATTGATTTGGTGGGAAGCCAAACTAAAGGTCCAACTTGCTGGAGAGAGACAATTGAATTTCCTGCTACATATTACTTTTGTTTCCCCACTATATCAAATCTTCTCTTGGCCTCAGCAGAAACACTTAATGGACAATTTGCTGCCTCCCACACACACGCGCACACACACACACGACTCAAATGGCTGGGCGGAGAGACTCCGAAAACGTCACATATCCTATACCGATAACGACATGAAAAATGAAAAGGGGTCATGTGTCAGACGACAAAAATAAAGCAAAAAAACCCAAAAAAAAAACAAGGTATTAAAAAAGACCTCAGACTGAGCAAAGAGAGACTAAGTATACACACACATCCATACAAAACTAATTTCGAAGTATTTCATTAATGTACTTTATCATGATAAAAAGCCTCATGAATCAGTTAAGGTTTGGCAGGTAGACATCCTCTAATCTATCACTCTAATCCTTTTGGGCCTAGTGACGTGATGATGTACAGAGAAAGGGAGTTCCCTTTCAGAGCTTCTGAACACAGGGAAATGCAAAGGAAATGTGTTTTGAGATCAATTTACTCTATCTTCACTTTGAGTTTCCTTGTAGACAGAGCCTTAATTGTCCATAGCTGTAATTGTGAGTGTGAATGGGTGTTTGTCCAAATGTGCACTGTGATTTATTGGTGACAAGATCAGGGTGGAGCCAAGCCTAATAAAATATGACCTTGGAAAATGTGTGTAGAGCTTCACTAGAAAATTGCAGAAATAACCCAAAAAAATGCAATCCAAGTTTAGCAACATCCCAAATTAGATTATCCAAAGAGCTATTGAAATTTCCACCCTGGTGTGTTTGTTTTGGCTGGAGTGGCGCGTAACCTTTGTCTTTGATCATGCACTCAACTGATATGCTGATGTGATCCTCCCTGTCACACCTTCCTCTGTGTCTCAGAGCATCACTTCCCTCTCCTCCTCCCCTTCATCTTCTCATTTCCTCCAAGACCCAGGAGGCTGCGGGTGTGCCCGTGAGAGAGTGGGCCCAAGGGAGGATAAGGATGAGGTGTTTACATGGTGGATGCTGCTCAGCATGCTCATCATAGTTAGCATAGTTAGAGCAAGAGTACATGGTTGAATAATGATTTAACTGCAATACTAAAAACTGTATGAATACTATAATAAATTCTAACCATATAGTATTCCATGAATATATGCAATATACATAAAGTATCAACTCACTGACCTTAAAGTCGTGGAGTGAAATTTACTTAACACACTAAGATAGCTGACATCTGTTACAAAAGGTAATGGGGGATAGTAAAGTGAGATTCATCATTGATGTATTAATTTTCCTGCAATTTGGAATCTTTTTAGGACAATATCGTAAAATTCATCATCCAACTTTATGTCTACACGAGTTTCAATGAAAACAACCCCAGGGAATGCAAATGCAGTGGATTTCAAAAGTCTACACACCCCTGTTTAAATGAGAGGTTTGTGTAGCAATAAAAAAAAAATAGACCGTGACAAATTATTGGAGTAGTTTTTGTTTTGCCATAATTGTGACCTATAACCTGTACATCTCATTGAGAAAAAGGGAACTCTTTTAGAGGGAAAGTAAAAATAAAGTCCCTTCAGACTTCGAACAGTCATCGATGCGCAAACCTAGTTAGAAAAGAGTCAAATATCAGCAAAAGCCTATGAGAACATTTTCACTTTATTCAGTGTTAGAGAAACTTTAAATGGTGGCAGTTGTGGCATTTAAAATACATTTAATAGATTAAAAATACAGTTTAAAGTAATAATAAAAAAAGCTTTTGTTCTATATGTTAAAACTGTGTATCATGTGACAGTTGAACATTATTAAAATGATCTTTTGATCTTTTCCGGTCTCATCATATGCATCTAATTAAATTTGTAATTGTTATTCCTAAACCTGTCATGGCGGATCGAAGCTGGTCAACCTGAGGCTTTTGAGACAGAAGCCGTGACCAAATAGTGTCAGTCATGTTTCCGTGCATGTCACACACTCGCGTTCTCACAACCATATCTCCGGCACGCTGATAGTTTTCTTCAGAGGATTTACTGAACTCGGGTTAACACAGAATGTGAGTCTTCTATCTTTGATTGATTATACGTTGTAAAAATATGAATGGGTAACATTTTATTTTTGGGCAACTTTGCAGCATGGATAAGCCATGCTACTAATTTACATAACAGCCTTGGATGATGTTGGCTAGTACACAGTGAACTTTGGAAATGTTGCGTGCATGTTAATGGCAGGCGTAGCTTTGATTATGGAAGCAAGGGTGGGGTGGGGGGGTGTTGGGGGTCATTTATCAGACTACATTTAAATCTTGCAAGCTGCTTGAACATTGCGAACTGCACTTTTAATTCTAAACAAAACCACATCCTCATTAGAGTCTATTCACAGTTCATCAACAACATTATCTGAGTTGTTTATTTTTACCATCCCTGCAAAACATTATTTTAATATTTAGATTTGTAGAAGTTATTGGTTACATTAATGGTGGAAAAAAGTTTTGAAATAGTTTATTCTGGTCTCATTTTCTTTTATATGACAAAAAAAACTGGCATTTGAAAGGGGTGAGCAAAGTTGTTATATTCACTGTATAGAGGGAAAGACATGACTTTAGGTTTGAGGAATGAAAAGAGACAGATTAAAAGTTTTTGAGGCCTCATTATGAAAAGGTTTATGATAAAATCACTCGAGCGTCTTATAAACTCAGTATGGCAGATTCAGAATGAGAAACGTATGCTCCTGTGGAGACTGACGTGGAATATGAGCATACTGAAACAATCTTCAGCCAGTTTCCCAAGTCTGAGTGAGAACTGGGCTGTGCGAGGGAAAAGATGATGATTTGTAGCTGCATTTGCTTGAGCTTCTTTAAATCACCTGTCGCATGTTAGTTGTAAGGTGGGATTCTAAAGTTGTTTTCTTTTACTTATACACAGAGAAACACTGTTCTCCTTGTCCAACAGGGTTAACCTCAGTGCATGCTTTATTGTTTACTATCAATCATAGACAGGAGGCTTGGACTGACTCCCTCCTGTAACTTATTTCAGGGTCTATGTTGAACAAAAGTGTGGAAATTGGTTAGCATTTCTTAAAAATATAAAGCACCTCTGTGACAAGTGTAACTTTCTTTTCTCACACTTGCCTTGGTTGTTTGTTGGTCAAGACTGCTCTCATTTGTGTCACCACTTTTCACAAGGATTCCGTATGATTTTGGCAAACTAAAACATTCTCCTCCACACCCAAGTAGTGAAAAGTCATGAAAAAGGCCTTCATTATTACTCTGACGGTAACTAAATCTTACAAAGCCCCTGCTGGGCGCCCAAACATGGCTTCAATTTTTAAACTGCTCTTGGGATGCTGCTAGATATGCTGAACTGTTGTTTGATTAATGCTCTGAGCATTGAACTCGAAAGCTGCCTTCCAAACTTAAAGCCTACATTGCAGAAGACACACAGGGACAATTCCTTGGGCACATTCTAACCTTTTTCAAGACTGAACTTTTTTTGTATATTCTAGTGAAGTCCTCTTCAAAACCCCATCCACAAGCTTGCTCTACTTTAAATCCTGACAAAATCTAATCCATCTGGAGGTTATTCACTCAATCATTCATCATCCGAACCACTTATTCTCACAAGAGTCCATTGTTAAAATTTTGTATCTGGATGGAAGGTACTGTACATCATTTTGTTTTAAACCAACAGGGTAGCGTCTTCAAGAAAGAAAATATAGATTTTATGCATTTTGTTATCAATCATAGACAGGAAGCTTGGATTGACTCCCTCCTGTAATTTATTGGAGGGTCTGTTTTTAACAAAAATGTGGAATTTGGTTAGCAGTTCTTAAAAATATAAAGCCCCTCAGTGGCCAGTGCATTTATTTCTCCTACTTGCCCTGGTTTTGCAATGCTAACAAAAATCACCCTACATGTATGATATGATGCAATGCCATTTAATCATAATGCATAATTATGTATAATATTAATGAACACAATTGTTTGTTTTCTAATCTACCATGGATGGATAGATGGATGGGTGGATGGATGAATGGATGAAAACTCATTCATGTCCTTGTCTTAAATAATTTGTGCATTTTAGAAGTGAATCTTTTCTTCAGAGTAAAAAAGGTAAGCGAGCATGAAATGATCTCCCTATTTGTTGGAAGGTTGCTGTGAAAGCAGCTGAGCTTGGTCAAATGCAATCAGAAGAGTCCAGGGACCTGTTGAGAATAATAGCTGCAGTGGGTCACATGCCAACAATTGCATTTCAGTGGTTATGATCATCCCCTCTTCAAAAATAAATATTTTCACCCACTGCTTTGTAGCTCCCTAAGCTGCAAAGAAATTAGTTGTGATCTTTAACTTTGCAATTGTTTACCGCGCTTAGATTTCTCCAGGTACAAAGGGGCACTTTGAGTTTGTGTAAGCGTGCATGTCTACGTGTGAGGCAATGGAAGAAGTTGCCAGGGAAATATCACCAAGATCTTAAACAACTTTCTTCCACTTCAATTTCTCCCTTTTTCCTCTCCGTCTACGTGTCTGTGTCTACAGTATGTCTCAGGTCTTCATATGGCTGACCTGCTTCTTTTCATGCTCTTTGATTATTCCTGGATATGAGGATGTGATGAAATTTCTCTGACCCCAAATTTTCCAGATTCCCATCTCTAATTTAGGCCCATCAGAACAAAACTCATTTTAAATGACAGAAACACTTTTTGGCAAGTCAACATTTTCACACTTTCTGTTTACCTGTCAACATGAATGAAGTGGAGTCCTTAATGGACTGTTACAGTGAAGCTGGGCTTGTAAATTCGTTTCACACAAAGTATTTCAGACATATCAATCATTTAACTTTTTATATTTGAAGTCATTAAGACTACCTCTCCATGTGTTTCTGGCTTTCTGACTACCTCTTCCAAATTTCCGCCCGCTTCTTTCAGAGTGTTGGTGACTAACTCAGCCAAGTGGTGCGAACCCAAGAGCATTCCCAATCTCCCACAGTTGGATCAAAACTTTCTCCTGACATCCGCATAGCAGGATACTTTTTCACTGAACGAACACATTTCAGACAGAGAGGAACCCTTATCAAGTGGTTTGGAATGGAAACCTGTTTCTGTTTACTGATGCTGTAACTTACTTCCATATTAAAAAACAATTCAAAGCATCCAGCTATCCTTTTCTGTTTGTTTTTTCCTGTGGCAAACGGTATGTGATAATTTCAGTTTTAGAGAAATTATACATGAAATAGATTTAAAAGTGGACAGTTTTCACTTCTGAACTTTGAGCTCCTTGTGCTGCTACAAGATAACTGGGACGTTCTTGTGGATCTGTGGATCCACCCAAATGTGCTGATATGCTATAATTTTTCCATTCCATATTTCTATTGCCAACTGGAGATATCCTCCATTAAAGGCTAATGTATGGTTCATGTTACTCTGCAGCATTTGTGGCATTTTGAGCAAGCTCTCCAAAGAGGAACAGTGGTTAAACAGTAGTGGTAGAATGTGTTTTAATAACAAATAAAACAGCTTAGTTTTTGTCATTCGGTCGTTAGTCAAAGAAGCATAGCAGTGGACCTACCACAAAAAAAAAAAAGTACAGCGCGTGAAATCATAACTTAGGCACAGATAAGGATTATAAAGCTTTCTGGGGAAAATAGACTCCCTCCGCTATCATCCTGTCATTGCAATCAACCACACTGACATTTGTCATATTCCGAGGTGGTAGCTACAGGATCACAGATACTGTGTACACGGATACATATCCCAGCCAAGCCGCAGACCCTGTCTGAGTCCTGACCCGTTACGATCTGCGTGTCTCTGTGGCTTTTCAACTTGTGTTCCCTTAACCTCAGAATGTGAGCCACGTAAACCGACCCTCTAAACAGCTGTGTCAGGAGAAAGTGTATGAGATACGTCATGCATGATTTAACTTAAAAAACAGAGCTTCAAATATTTTGTGCAGCTTGAATCAACAGCGTTCTTGAGTGCAGTCCAATTGTACTTTTCAAGCAATATTTCATCCTGTATCCAGTGTGTTGTTCCTTTTCTAAACAGCTTGGATGAATTATAGTAAATAAGTTACACCTTCCTCCAGTAGCAAATCCGACAAAGTGATGATGTTTTTACAGAATAAACTCTAGTAATTGAAAATCAGAACCTAAGAATCACATCTACAATTTATGAGTGTCATTTCCCAGACTAATGGAAAAATCTATTTATTTGGATAATTTAGGTGTAGGTTTTAGCAGACACATTCTTTGTTAGTGACTGTGGATAATATGACCGAGCCATTGAAACTGGACCAGATCCTCTGGTTCTTCTGCCAGGGCTGTGGTGCACACGCAGGCAAAAGCAAGCCAACACAACTGGGCAACAAACGGATTGATTTTACACATTAATCTTTAAGCATCTGATCGGGGCTAATGATGTTCCAGATAGTTTTAAAAATATGTAATACTTGCAATGTGACCCTTTCATATGTAACCACTTAGATCCAGTTATTTGTTTAACGCACACACAATCCTGACAATAGTGTCAAATATGTCTTGTAAAAAAAAAAAAAAAAGCACATTGATCACTACCAGGAATCTAACGGCTCTTATGTTGGGCCAGCGGTGATAAATGATGTAAGGGGAGACAGAGGGTAATCCAAAGATCTTCCACTGAACTGAACTGACATGGTGCTCAACTCTTCAGCACATTGGTTCACAATTTTCCTTTTAAAAATAATAAAGCACACAACTATTACACTGTAAACAAGACCTCGAGTTAACCTGGCGTTAGGTAACATAAACCTTACTTGACTTGTGTGCATGCTGCATGGGATGAATTCCTGCTTATTATAAATATATATAAATATTAATATTAATATAATAATAATAATTATTATTATTATCATAATTTATTATTATTATGATTATTTATATTATTATTATTATTATTATTATTGAAAATGCCTCCTCTTGCTGCAGTTAAAAAAATAACGCATATGAGGAAATATAGTCCAGTCTGCATCAATGTGATGAGACATTAAACAGTATTAAAGCTGTTGAAAATAAATATTATTATGATTATTTGTTTGGGTTTGAGAGCTTCTCCCAAGTCTTCTACTTATGGCTTGTCATGTTTAAGTCTGCCAGGAAAAGAGTATTCTCATGAGAAGGCATCAATAACAACAATAGTGAAATACTTACATCCTGTTTGTGGTCATTAATAATAAAAAAGCCATCACGATTTCTCTGGTACCTGTCAATATCACTTTGTCCAGAGGGCTGTTTTCTTGGCATTGCACTTAACCACAGCATTTTTTTCGACAGACATTTATCCAGTCTTGACCTTCATAAAAGGGGACATAGGTTAAAAAGGTTGGGGGGTCACTTGCCAGAAAAATACTTAGAAGTCTTGCTGACTCCACCACTAAAAGACAGGAAGTATACATTAAAAAAACAACAACACTATTTAAGCAAATCTGCTTTAGTTAGTCCCATTAGACACTTCAAACCTTGAATTAAATATACACCCTTCCCCCTAACTCTGTTTCTTCAGTCCTCCCCTCTGATCCCAAAGCCAGCCTTGCGGCACACTCCAATGTTATCGACTCAGCATGTTTTCAGCGTGGTGTGGACGCACTCTCAATCATCATTAAGGGTTTTGGAGAGTCCTGGGGTCTGGGAAATGTTCCAGAATGTGTAAAAGTTTCCATGAGGAAAGCCTCAGTTGCTTTCAGAATCATCAGTGTTAGACGGAGATCCTCTACAAGAATAGAATGCCCCTTTTTGTTCCCGCAGAGAAGGGTATTTGACAACATTTTGATTTTCAAGTTGAGAAAACAAGCCTCGTCAAGTTTCAAATGCAGAAACCCTGAACTGAAGAGGAAACAATCACAAGTAAAACTACCCTGAAATGCAAAGTAATCAGAGCACATATGTTAACTGTCAGAAATTGACTGAGGCCCCTATGTTTTTGTTTTGTTTTGTTTTGGAGAATAAAGGTCCTCTGTGTCCCAGAAAGGCAGCTGGTACAAATCTGACCTTCCTATTAGCACTACTGTGCTGCATTCAGCTGTATTTCATGATATCACCAATCACAACAGCAGCTAATAAGACAAGACACACTGCAGTAGCCTCACCGGACCAAATACCTGGCCCAGTCACTATGCTTCTTTTGCTACGCACACATGTGCAAACATACATACACACACATTAATGTACTGTATATGTGTAGCAAAATCATATAGAACAGAAATATTTCTTGAAATAAATCAAATCTATCATTTATTGTGAGGTCCCTTAAAACTGCTTGGCAAAAAAAATAAACTCCATTATTTGAAAATATTTTTTTACCTAGCAGTTTAATGGAGTTATTCATCCATCCATTTTATGAACCGCTTAGTCCCCACGGGGGTCGCGGGCGTGCTGGAGCCTATCTAAGCCATCATCGGGCAGTAGGCGGGGGACACCCTGAACCGGTTGCCAGCCAATCGCAGGGCACATAGAGACAAACAACCATTTGCACTCGCACTCACACTTAGGGACAATTTGAAGTGCTCAATCAGCCTACCAAGCATGTTTTTGGGATGTGGGAGTGACCGGAAAAAACCCACGCAGGCCCGGGGAGAACATGCAAACGCCACACAGGGAGGGCTGGAGGTGGAATCGAACCCACACTCTTTTAACTGTGAGGCGGACGTACTCTTGCGAGCTGCCTTGGCACCGTTATTTGCCACAGACACGTAAGTGCCTGCCTTGCATGTCAACCACTTAGCTTCATAAGGATCACGACCCTGGTGAAAGCACAAGAATTTGAACGTACATTGTCGTTTCGGCATTGCTTGTAAACACTCAGTGTACATTGGCCAGCCCACCCTACTTTGTAGCAAAGTGACTAGATTTGAGGAGAAGGGCGTGTCATATTTGTGAATGATTCAAAAACACATGTAATTGATTGAGATGGAATGGAGTGGCAATTCTGTACACGTATTATGTTTGAGGGAGTCCAACAAAATCCCGGACGATTTTTGAAATTCCCCCCGAATGATTTTTTAGGGCTCAAAAGTAGGACATGTCTGGAAAAAAGAGGACGTCTGGCCCCCCTAATCCACGGTCCACTGTACAATACAGGTAATCTTCAACCCATATTTGGGATCCTGTTGTGCTGAAGGCCATTCCTAGGTCGGACAAGTGATCCGGAAACCGGCATTGGAGGTATTGCATTCAGCCTTACTCACATCAAGTGCAGCAGGTAAACAAAATCTACTTTGGAGATTGTGTATTGCGGTCCAGGGGTTTAAAACTCTGACTCGCGCCATACTAACAGTGCTCCTTGCGGTACAGTAGCTCACTGTTGATAAGTTGAGTGATTTCTCAAGGGCTATATAAAATCCAGCCCTGGCCAGAGAGACACATTTCCTTTGCCTGATGAGACCTGGAGGCCTAAGCATTGGAGCGTGGGAGGCGCTGTACTCTTGGGGAAGATCAAGTGTGCGCCCATGGACTCCAAATCACCAGCCCCCAATTGCTGAGGAGCAACACAATGCTATATCCCTGGCGTTAAATCACTGCTGCTGAGGTGAGGTCATCCGCTTGTCTTCCTCTTTAATGGAGAGCTCAGCTCACTAACGCACAGCGGTAATGCATGGAGAAGGGAAGCGGGAGGTACTGTGAGCTACCTTCCAATCTTATTTATTTTAACTTAGGACTCATTTCAGGAGTTTGAGAGAGAACTGGGAGCGGCAGATGCCTTTGGAGTATGCTGTTACCACCACATACTTACCGGGCTCCAGAAGCTTACCGCAGAATGCATGAGCAGATGACAGGTGATGCAAAGTGGTAGGACACTGAGGTTTTCATGGGGGCGCTACACTGTCCTGGGTCAATCAATATACATTCCTGTGCGTCCCTAATGCAACTGTAATCACTGATAGAATACATTTGGCCATTGGGTGAAGAAAGACTGAGCCCACTAAGTGACAATGGATAGAGTAGTGGGGAAGGGAAACTAGGTTACACGATTTCAACCTGGTATTTCAATGGACTTCAGGCACATCTTAAATACTAGACATCTGTGTAAAAGGACACCAATAAAAAAAAATCAAAAATAAAGCTGCAGTTACACTTAATTTAATTATTCTGAATGACGTGAGCTTCAGTCTGTGATGTTGGTAACAATGAGAGCACAATTCCCATTACAGGGTTTTAGGTGTGTTATTTGCATATGAATGCAAATATAAACATAAAAACAGCAACGCTGAAGCCTGCTTTGTCTACAATCAGTGTCCACTTTGCAAGATTGGTTTGGTTGAATTTATATCTGCAACAATTAATCAATTAATCGACAACTAAATGATTATTAAATTCATCAATTATTTTGATAATTAATTGAAATATAATTGCTTTGCTTACTACTGCACAAATCCTCTGATTTAAGCATCTCAACAATGTTGATATTGTCTGATTTCAGTAGTCTTTCCTGAAAGCAGACTGATTATCTCTTGTGTTTGAATTGGCAAACATCTACTTTTACTTTGGAACACAATGATCATTACGTCCTATTTCTGATGTACTTCAGACCAAAGAAGTAACTGGATCAGAATCAATTAAAAGAAAATGTTTAATATATTCCAAAAATAAACTTTATGTTTACAGCCATAGTATCACACACTCGTGATATTAATGTTGTTTGTTTGCTTATGTTTATCTATTATACTATTTGAGTATTATACAATACTCAATAGAAAATAACAAATGATTAAATAATAATATGAAAAAGATTTTGCAATCAATGACATTTATCTGATTATTTGATTAATCAAAGGCATATTATATATATAATATTCAATGGTGTCAACTTTAGTTAATTTATTGAGTGATCTCAGTGCCTGTCATTTAAATTAGATCTTTCAAACTTTATTCTCTAAAATCTTGTACGGTGATGCGCCTTAATAATACTTCCACTTACCCCCGTAACCGGTGCGGAAGGAACTATTTACATACCCCCTTAATAATAACAATGACAGGGCTATTTTCGATTACACAAACAACACAGACATTCAACTTAAAGATGTAGCCATCTTATCGAGGGTCGCGGGCGTACTGGAC
The DNA here is from genome assembly GCF_054491065.1 of Syngnathus leptorhynchus. Lineage (NCBI taxonomy): Eukaryota > Metazoa > Chordata > Actinopteri > Syngnathiformes > Syngnathidae > Syngnathus > Syngnathus leptorhynchus. Next base: position 9,382,504 of record NC_141202.1, read on the forward strand.
CTTGTTCCAGCAGTTGAAGCGGGGTACACCCTGAACTGGTTGCCAGCCAATCGCAGGGCACAAACGTATCGATGAACAATCCCGCACACTCACAATCACACCTCAGGAATTGAATGTGCTCAATTCACCTACCATGCATGTTTTTGGAATGTGGGAGGAAACTGGAATACCTGGAGGAACTAATAGCTGATGCAGTATTTAAATTTTGCGGCACTACTGAAGTGAAAGAAAACACATCCACAAACAAGTGTGTAATAACTTAACATCCTTCATTGTCTGCATTGTCTGTTTATGACGACAAATGGGACTCATCAAAACCGGCAGATATGCTGACAACACAATTACAGTCCAGCAGCATCAACTCCCCACTTCCCTGCTCCCCTCATGCACACCTCTTGCCTGGGTGAGTTGTTGACAGGTACACACCCACAAACACGCACGCACTAATGTTAACAGGAAGGGTGACAAGGAAAGTGTTCAATGAGGGTCATTGGTTCCCCTCCTGTATTACGATACAGGGGGTGTTACAATTTCAAACTGAGAAAATCCACTGAACATCCTACGAATACATATCATAACAACTAATGACGGTTCTGCTAACATAGATAACAGGTTGATGACCCGAGAGACATGCTGTGGGATAGACACAGGAGGCAATAAACCCGGCCATATTCTCCCTTGGGTGTGTCTGATCTCATTGCCAGAGTAGACCCATGACCCTTTAGTCTCCCTTGATGACGACAGTTACATGGACTGTACTCCAGAGGGAAAAGACGGGAAAAAGAACGACTCTGCCTCAGAGCTCCCGGCATCCCTCCCAAAAAGCCAGGCGGAGATTAGGAAACCCCTACCTATTGTTTTGCTTCCTTCATTAGTCGATATGTCAACAGTTTGGTTCGCCACGCGTGTGCCACTGTTTTGTTATGCTTGACCTCGGCTGACCCCAAATTCTCTGTGATGTTTTGACAGATTGTTTCAAAATCTCATCATCGCAATGTTGTGTTATGAACTTAAGCAACTACTTGGACAATACAAATAGGATAAGCAAATAAATTGTCTGGGACTAAAATTGAATTATTTAATATGTTTTTTGTTTATTTGGGTTTCTGCTTAAGTAAAACAAATGTGACTTAAATCTCTAGCCTGCATTATGCAACAAAATTGTAGCGAGAGCCTGGTATAATAGGCTGTGGGGGTGACGTTTTTTGATTTTAAAAGGAATCAATCTTCTTAGTCAATCATCTATATTGTTCATATATTAATGATAAACACTGTTTGAAATTGTATTTTTACTCTCATGTAAGGTTGTTCGCAAGTCAGACAGTGAACTCACCATCATCTAGGTACATCTGGTCCAGTTCTTGAGGTTCCTGTTTGACGGTGATGGCAGGTGGACTTGATTCCTCATGAAACAGGCTGGGTGAGTTCCCTCCAGCCTGGGCTGGGGTGGCTGCTACCTGAACCTGGCTGGGGCTGTAGACCTGGATAAATGGACTCTCTGCTGGTCCACTGGGAGTAGAAGCATGGGAGGCTGGGGAGGATGAAGGGCTGCTATTGGCATAGGCTGAGTGGAATCCATGGGTTCCTGGGCTGTTGAGGTGACTGGGACTTCCCTGTGTTTGAAAAATACCTAGGGGAGAGCCATGGTCGGGAGATGCTGGATGGGTGAGGATTGGCCTGCTGTTGTCCTGGAAGCTTGTCATCAACTGACCTGAAGGTGCTGCACGAGTGGGACTATTTGGGAGGCACTTGCTGAATGCCACAGGGGAGAGATCATGCAGCGTTGGGCTGGAATTGGGGGATGATGATGGTATGGCAGCATTAAGAGAAGGGCAGGGAGGGTAGCCACTAGCCAGACAAGCATCATGATCAGCAACAGGCATGATGGGATTTAGTCTGGGATGATTGAAGTAGGGTTTTGAATGCAGTGGCAGCACTGAAGTTCCCAAAGAATCATATTCATCACTGGGTTCTGTCTTTATTATCGGCACTGAAGAATGGAAAGGAGAAAGAAAGATGAACATATTAAAAATGTGGCAAAATGCTTGCATGAAGAAGAATAAGATTGCTTATTCTCAGTCAATAAGCATGTACACTTGTGGCGACTATGCCACTGATAATCCAAACAAATAACCAGTAGCCATGGTTCAGTGTTTCACTGTGAAGCTCTCAGTAGTCTGTCGAGAAAAAAAAGCCAAAGAATAGGGGGAAAAGAAAAATGGATGAATCATCAGAGTGGAAAACCACAGCTGGTTCTAATAAAGACTAAGACCTATTTTCTTTGGACTCTCCTCCAGCTCTGATATCCAATAAAACTCTACTTTAAGGCACAAGGTTGCTGCTGCTGCTGCTGTTGCTTCTACATGAGGAGGACCTGCAGGTCCCTTGGCTTTGCCTGCCCTCTAGCAGCAATTGTTTCTCTTAGGACCAAATGATAGGACAAAAAAAAAGACATGACTGGATTCTTATTGGGATGGGTTTCTTAAGTGGCCAATGAGTTGCGTCTGTGATTTCAAGAGCTTCAGGCTCAGGCTAATGCAAGAAGAGTGCAATGACCCCACTTGATCATGCTGATCCTGTCTCTGGAACTTCCATTCTAGCACAGGCACTCTGCAATGTTTCCTGATGCTTTTTGACTGATAGGTCAGATCTTATGCTTCTTCAAATCAAGACACGTGTTGGAGGGTGGATACACAGGATACATTTTGTTTTTATTTCTGTGGAGGGCCTCCTCAGACTTTACAGTGCGTCTCATTTTTATAATGGCTTGGTATGCAGTGAATATTGGCACAATTGTGACAAGAGTTCTTCCAAAAACCAAACCATGACAGCAATCTGTCCATCATTACTTCTGTGATCAGCAGTGCCTTGAGAAGTTCTCATGCAACGTCATCTCAAGGCGGAGTCTCCTCTCCTCTCAATAGTCGCAAAATATAAACTAATGGAAACGGGCCCAAGTCGCGAGTTCGTTTTGTGCATTTCCACTTAAAAATGTTGAAATATCTGGTTGAAAATCTATTAGTGATAAGTTGATGCCAATGATTAGGAATATTTTATTGAATAAAGCAATTGGAATTTAACTACAATTGAATATATCATTGGTTTTCTTATCTAAATATAAGATTTGAGTAACAGGAAAACATGCTGAAAAATATCAAGTTAAATGAGCCAAATGTTTTTTCGATGTGTTGTTACTTTTGTGGGAGGAGAATTTAAAAGATAATAATCATGCCTGTACGCCTCTGGGGTCCTGAGCTGTGGTGCAGTGATAACAAAGCAGGGAGACCATTTGCGTCAGTCCTGTCTGCTTTCGGAGCCCAGGGAACAGGTTGTCTGGAGAGCATCGTAAGGCAAGTCCCATGATTCAAGGGCCTTCTCTCTCGTGCAGGGGAACAACATAAACCTCACATGGTCTATTCTACTGTGACACCTTCATTTTCCTCTTTTCCTCCCTTCCCCCTTCTCTCTTATTTCAATGGACGACCAAGGTCCATCAAATCAATTGCTGTTGTTTTGTTGAAATGCAGGTAAGGTAGTATTACTTCAGTGACACTAAATTGTCCTCTCTAAGTTTGGATACCATTCTGTATGACAAGTTATGTGAAATAATAAGGCAAATGTATGAATGAGAAAGGCAACACTAAGGCCGATACTACAATCAAACGAAAGGTTGGTTTCGATACTTGTGGAAGTTCCATGCAACGTGTCACATCTAATATATAAGACCAACAGATCCTTCTCAAGATTAGAACATGTCTAGGTCTCTTTTTCACTTCATATGAGAGTTCAGAAAACAGATTTCTCAGTAACGTCCAACTTCATCTGGCTTTTATTCCAACCCCCAACCTATGGGTTATGGCCCAAAGACATTCGATGCTTTGCACATGTTTTTCTCTTCTATTTCTAGTAGTGTCTATAGGCCAAATTTACGAAGATCATAAATAGCGTGTGCTAAATTATGTTTGTTCTAACATATCGCACACGCTGGTGGGTGTGTTGAATGTGATTTATTAAGATTGTTATCTTTTTTTATATGCACATTGGCTCCCAGTTCAGTTACACATCCAATTCAAAATTATCAGAAGAATACGGAAAATATATATGTAGAAAGATGAGTTGTTTAATATTGCCAGGAACAATTGGCGATGCTCACATTTGCGTAAGCAAGAAAGAATGATGACAGCATAACCAAAATGGAAAATAAAGATAGTTTCATCTGCATCTGTGGTGCAGAGGTGTTTGCCTCATCCTTCCGTTCTTTCAAACAAGTCTATTTCAAGGGTAAGTTTAGTCTTTTTATAGATGAGCGGACACCAGAGTGTGAAAGAAATGTTCTCCGTTAATAACTTCAGTAACCACCAATGTTCTTCAAGTGGGACAGCGGGCCGGAAGAGTATCTTTCACAAAGGAAAGCAAGAAAGTGTTGACAACATATGTGTGTGCAAAAGTGTGGGTGTCCTCAGCCTCGAACGCGGCCACAGCGTTAGTTGTTCCCTTAATAGCCAACACATAAACTCTGTAAAGCAAAAACCTTAGACTTAGATGAAAATGATTTTCTCCTTTGTTGTATTAAAAAAATATTGTATTTGAGATAAGGTGACAATTGTGGGTGTGCTAACGATAAGCTTAATGCAGCCTTTATTGTGAATGCTTCTCCATTCAGACTTCTGCAACTGCAATCTAAAAAAAGACTGTATCTTGTATCTTTGATATTTTATAATAAGTTGTAAGAAATGACTACCACATCTCAAACTACCACTAAATTGCTTGTTATTCGCGGACTCCATGGCTTTAAGGCCAGAGAACTAATTATACTCTGTTGGCCCTGCCTGTGTGGTCTACAATGCACTTGTGGTTGACTTGGCAGCAAAAACAAGATCTTTTAATTAGACCTGTATTTATGCTCAGCAAAACGATTGGGAATGCATAATGGGGGCCGATAAGATTTACTTTCTTTGAGGCAGTACAGTATATAAAATGAATATACTAAATATGGCCACAGTTTGTCTGCCTTGAACTGGCCAAATTACGCACTATGCACTTGTAAATCAAAGCAATCAGGGATCTTCAAATAGGGCTCTCCTCTGCATTTCTCTCAGAGCCTTTTCCAAAATGTGTTTTATCTCCTGTGGGCATAAATACATCTGCTGATAATTCTAGACAACACATCTTATTAACAGCTGTATACTTATAACACAGTTCATCATACCCTAGCAACAGTATACCCATTAGATGCTGATCAATGAAAACATTGCTGTCCAAGACTGAGCTGCAAATACAATATTGCAACAAAAATTGTACCATCTACTGGGGAAAACCTGCTCCAGAGCAAATTTACCTCAGATTTTTATGACATTAATTTAAAAGAAAAAACTCCATCCATTTAGTTATCTATTATAGATCATGGGTGAGCTGAAGCCTATCGCAGCAATTTGGTTTAGTTTTAAGTTTGCATCCATATGTTACGTCTTACGTTTCAATTACAATTTGCTTGCAGCCCCGAGAGTAGCTCATGCTTATGTCTGCTTTAACTAAATTTGGAAAGCAACTGAAAACATAGTTGCTGACCAGTATACTTATATAGCAGAACAAGTTTTTACACTCCCACCAACACATTCTTTAAATTCCAACGTGAGGGCCATCTATGAACACCAAGAGAAGTATCCCTGAGTTTTCAGGTTGCTACACGAATGACAGAGTATAACACTGCATGTTTGAGTGCATATGTGCACACATATGTACACACCCCTGCACATTGGTGGGTGTGTTGGAGCATCAGACAGGTATTGTGTGATGTGGGGGTGTGAGAATGAGGTCACAGGGGGATTGACTTGTCTACATCAACACTGCTCCAAGGTTCTGTCACTCAGCAAGTACACCTCATCACTGGGGAACGTGGCCTTACAACAGTATAAACACACTGCAGACACTCACAGGCTACCAAGCACTGCCCGGTATAAAAATATAAAAAAATGGACACAATTGTAAAAGAAAAAGAAAATTGTGTTGACATAAAGAAATGATGTGTATGTAATATGAATGATGCTTACCGCTGGGAGGAAGATAGGTAAAATTCTGGTACTGGCTCCTCTTCCTCTTGCCATTGCACACGTAGAAGTTTACCTGCAGCGGGTTAGTTATTCTCTGGTTTCGGTAAGGTGGGATCTCAACAAAAAGTGCATTCTGAAACAAAAACAACATTTTACCCCTTTGAGACAGGTAGCCAGACAGACATATAAATGGTTTAAATGAGGCCATCTGGAATGCTTAGAAGCAGTGGAGCCCCTGAGGTTGGTCCAGTGTCCAAGTTTGTGTTTGAGGAAACCCCAGAGCTTTAGCATTATCCCTGTACACCAAAAGCAAAGAGAACTCGCTGACTTATTTGTTGTTGGGGTTCTTTTTTTTTTTTTTTTTTTTTTTTTTTGCACAGCTCTCACTCCACCCCAAGTCTGCAAGTCTGTACACATGTCAGTATTTTTCTACTTTCATTGTGACATTGTGAAGGACAAGGAAAAATTTGTTCAAGTATTTAGGTCTAATTGTGTCTAATTTCTTGGCTGCCTCTCTGGATGAGATCTAAACAAGACAGAAGAGTCCATTGTGACAAAGAGCAGGTTTACATTGGCTCTAGAAGTGAACAAAAACGGTGGGTGGGAACAGGAATCTGCTGTCCAGATGATTACAAGAAAAATATGCAGGTGGTTGAGTGTGTGTAAAAGAGTATGGCTTTCCCTCACCTTCCCTCACAGTGAAAGTTAGCACACTTCCAACGCCAATAAAAGTAAATGCAGGTCGGCAGTCTGGAGTGCGTTAAAGCAGTGACATAAGAGAAGAATTCCAGTGCCTTTACTGTGGTATTTGCATTTCATCAGACCCATGTCTCCAAACTACTGCTCCTCATATTTTTTAGCGTTTGGGACGTGAGCCATATACTAATATATCAGGTCAAGGGCAAGTCCAATTATCATGGTTTATATCCCATGATGCAACTAATTTAACTGAAAAACAGCATTAATTCTCAGCATTTGAGCACAAGCTTTATCTCGGACTCTGTGCAATTTCACAAAATTTCACACTGACGATGACAGGCACCAGAAGGTCAAAATAGTCATGTATTTTTCTCTCAGGACTTATTAGAGCTGTGTTTTGATAACTGACTCAATTAGGCTTTGTCCCGCCCTCCCTGTGTGGCGTTTGCATGTTCTCTCTGTGCCCGCGTGGGTTTTCTCCGGGCACTCCGGTTTCCTCCCACATCCCAAAAACATAGGCTGATTGAGCACTCCAAATTGCCCCTAGGTGTGAGTGCGAGCGAGAATGGTTGTTCGTCTCTGTGTGCCCTGCGATTGGGTGGCAACCGATTCAGGGTGTCCCCTGCCTACTGCCCGATGATTGCTGAGATAGGCTCCAGCACGCCCGCGACCTCCGTGGGGACAAGCAATATAGAAAATGGATGGATGGATAGGCTTTCTTCCACTTGATCTTCTCTTTTACACTATTATTTGATGAAGCAAGGTGATAAATGACTAAGGATCATGATAATACAAATGTTATCATGAAATGCTACACAGCCACGATGCAGATAAATTCGAGTTTAAATTCACCTCAAAGGAAACTTTCTCCGTGAACTAAAAGTCCGGGTATGTTGGGAGGGTCATGGTGTGAGCCTGTTTATGTCATCAATGTTGGCGAATCACTGACGCGCAAGCAATATGGTTGCTTGTGTTTACCGTGTGTTAGAGCAGGGATTGAAAATTCCATTCAGGATTGCATGGGTTCATCATCAGTGTCTATGTAGCAATATCGTAGCAAAGATTACATCATAAAGGAAGACAGATATGAAGGAGACAGGTGTCCGTGGAGGATATGGAGAGAATGAACAGTGAAATCCTGAGGGCACTTACTGGTTTGACAGAGTCCTTGTCAACTTTGGCTTCTGTCTCCCACAGATGATGACCATCTATGCAACAAACACACACACACACAAAAAGTTTATCATTAAAGTTATTGAGGACACTGTCAGCAATGTATATACATGTTTGCAATTAGAAACATAAATCCACAATAAAACGTGTGGTATGTGTTTGTGTTATTATGACTTCATATTCCTTTTATTCACTGGAGCTTTTGTAATGAAAGGTTAGGGGAAGAGACTCATGGAATTAGATTTTCTTAATGGGCAAACTACATATTACATTTTAATCTTGAATAAATCATTTTTCTATTGGGCCCGTCCAACCCGGAGCCTATCCCAGCTTACTTTCTTATTTTTTTTATTTATTTTTTATTTATAGTTGTAGTTTTCATTGAGGGTGGCTAGGTGGAACACTGGGTAGCGCGTCAGCCTCACAGTTAGGAGGGTGTGGGTTCGATTCCACCTCCGGCCCTCCCTGTGTGGAGTTTGCATGTTCTCCCCGTGTCCGCGTAGATTTTCTCCGGGCACTCCAGTTTCCTCCCACATCCCAAAAACATGCTTGGTAGACTGATTGAAGACTCTAAATTGTCCCTAGGTATGAGTGCGAGTGCAGATTGTTGTTCGTCTCTGTGTGCCCTGCGATTGGCTGGCAACCGGTTCAGGGTGTCCCCTGCCTATTGCCCGATGAATAATAATAATAAATACATCTTTTGCTCTGTACTTGCCTATAAATATTATCTTCCATGATTTATACATCATAATTAATCTTGCTAATAATTTAAAGCCTGACCTTGGATGCAGCCCGAAATGACATTGCTTTGCAAATCAAGAGTGCTGTTCAACTGATAACCACAAAAATTTCCATTCACCTCTTTTTCCCCGCTACATCTGCAAAATACTTTTGTTACTGACAAAGTTTCCCCTTGCATACTGCCTTCACCCACGCATGATGCAGCCACATCATCATCAGCTTGTGCTTCTCTTTTTAATTGCTAATATGTGAGACAGGCGCACACACAAACGCTTGTTGTGTCATGTCTGTAAACGTTTTGGCTAGAATCCAGGCCTGCTTAAGATGAGATATTGATGGACACATTCTTCAATGAAAACTTGTAAACTTGCCCATAACTTGCTTAAAGGGGTATACGAGCTTGTGAATAGTAACACAGACAGAAAGTCATCACATAATTAGACCACATTTAGGGATTGGCTTCTTCCTTCCAGGACCTCCTCAATCTTTAATATTATCTTCTCATTTCATTGTCCTGACTAGACAGGTGATGACATTTTAAATAGTGAAAACTGGCCAGAGGAAAATCTCAGCAGATGTTTGGTAGCATAAGTGGAGCAGTTTGAAACGTCAGTGGTACGCAAACCTTTTTTTAAAATGTGCATTTTTTTTTGGACTGCACTCGACAACTAATTCACCGAAACATATCGTCAAAGCTAACAATAACTTTTTTCACCCTTGGTGTTGTCCTAAGAAAAGTGGAAGTAATTAATTTGTTACACGTAAAAAGAAAATCACTCTGAAAATGAACAAGAATAGGACGAAGCAGTCTGTGAAATAACATTTAGCCAAGATTTATAAAGGCAACATGATGAGAAAGGCTGTTTATTAAATCTACAAAGAGACAAACAGACTGATTGATTGACTGATCGATTGATTGAATGCTTGATTGATTGTCAGAGTGATCAATCTGTACAGGGTTGTGCATAAATTGATACATGTAGAAACTATCCAGGAATGGCTATATTTTTCACTTGTGGATCATTTCAAATTGCTCATTATCTTCGTCTCTTTTCAATAGATAACGACAATATGTGTTCTTTTTAGGTGGTAATGTCACTCAGTGGTAGAGTGTAGGTTGTGGGTTCAATCCTCACCCGTGGTGACCATGTTAAAGTGTCCTCGAGCCAGACATTGAACCTCAAATTGCTTTCAGTGGCGCATGGCAGTATTCTCCCACTGGTGGAATATGTTAATTCCCTTGTATACCAGTCGTGCAATGACAATATAGGCCTTCTTCTTCTTACACCAATTCTGTCTCATACCTGACAAGTTACATATTTGCATTGGTATTCAATGAAATGCATATCTACAGTACACAAATTGACTAATCATAGACACACATCTGCTATTTTCTCTGTAACACCTGCTGTATCCCACTCAGACAAATGGTAAAAAGGGAAACGATGCATTAATTTCAGATGGTGAGTTCTAAATTATGACTTGACTGATGAAATGTGACAGGGATTGAGTCATGAACAAATGCTTAGACTTCTTTTCATCTGTGGACTGGAGTAAGGGTGGTGGCTCAAATTGTTCTGACTCAGTGCCAAAACTGGGTGCCAACTGTATTCGAGGCAACATTAAAGACAAATAGCAGTCTAGACACTTCTAAAAGTACAATATGTGGAGAAATCTGTCTGATGTTTAGACTTGCCCCAGGTAGCCAGACTCAACAAAAATCAGTTTGAATGAAATCTAACAGTGCCAATCACAGTCTGGATTCTATTAAAAGGTGTGGGACACAGTGAAGTTCAGTTTTGGACATGACAAATAGCATTTGAGAGCTTTTGTTACAGACTTTAGTCACTTGTAGAAAATACTGCAATTCAGAATTCAGCCTCACCAGACGTGGATAGGACCAGACTTTTGTTTGCTGCGGTCCAACCTGCGTGAGGCTGCTGAACTTCGGGCAATGATCCAGTCCAACCAGATGTAAAAACTATCCAGCTCACAAGGGAATTCCCTTACACTGCTCCACCCCCCTCCGAGTCAGTGTAGGATTACCCCATCTCTCTATCTCGCCTGTTGTCTGTCAGTCTATCTGTTTTACCTGCTGCTAATAATCATTCTATCCAGGAAAAGCCAGAACACACAATGTATGAGGTGTGCTAGATATTCCTTCATACGTCATTTAATGTGGTCTCAGTGTTTAAATTGGATATTGTTCAGGACTAGGAATGGATTACTTTGTATTATTTGAAACATATTTTACATAAAATAAATGGTGATATGGTGGTATGGTGATAAAAGGAAATTGAGTGCTGACATCCATCCCTGTTGATTTAATTCATTCATTTATCTTATGAACCGCTTATTCTCACGAGGGTTGTGGGCATTCTGGAGCCTCGACCAGCAATCTTTGGGTGGTAGGCGAGGTACACCCTTTTTCTGAAGACAGAACAAAGTCCTTAGGATAGTGACATCAAATATATGTACTATGCTATGTGGATATTGGATATGTCTCCTGGAGTGACAAAAAGAAATCAAAACACCTCATGAAAAGGTGAATTGATTTCAAAAGGACAGTTGAATGCCATTATGTACAGTAATGCACCTTAATGCAAAATTGCATTTGAATGCACCTGATGTTATAATGTAGTGAAGGTTGTACTTACTGGCACTGAAATGAATTGGTTTGAATCTTAATTGTAAGATAAGGACTAATTTATCTCATTAAATAGTCATGAGTCTGAGTGAACAAAGATAATGGGGTTCCACAAGGGTCCATTCTTGGGCCACTTCTATTTAATATCTTTATGGTATCCTTTGCTCAGATTATGGTGCATGTCTTTTCATACATACTAGATGATCATGACACACAACTTTAAAGTTCAGTGTTATCCCATGATAATCGTTAATTACTTTCAAGTGTATTCATCAAATCTATGAGTGGATTGACCAGAATTTTCTCTAGTTCAATCCAGAAAATACAGATGTGATTATTCCTAGCCGCAAATATGAAAAGTCCAAAGCAATAAAGAAAGCCAGCAATTTTATTGACAGACTAGGATTTTAATATCCACTTAAAAGCTATTACTAAAGCTGCATATTACCATCTGAAAAACATCGCTCAAACTAAGGGTTTTGTGTCTCAACAAAACACAGAAAGTAACTTGGCCATGCTTTTATTTTCAAGATTAGATTATTCGAAGGATGTCTTTACAGGTCTTGATAAAAAATCAATCAGAAAGCCGCAGCTGCTGCCAGAGTTCTTTCAAACACCAGGAAATACGACCACACCACACCAGTCCTCAAATCATTACACTGTCTTCCAGTAAGTCAAAGAATAGTTAACATTTTGCTGCTGGTCTATAAATCTCTAAATCATCTTGGACCAAAATACATGCAAGATTTATTAGTACCCTACAAAGCATCCAGACCCCTTAGGTCATCCGGCACTGGCCTATTATGTGTTCCCAGAACAAAACCAAACAAAGTGAAGCAACATTTATGCTCCTAACCTGTTAAACAAATTCAATGAATATCTGTGGTAACTCAAACTGTCGATTCGTTTCAATCAACAAAACATTGTTTACTGCAGCATTCAATATGTCATTCATTCATTTGGAAAACATCTTATTTACACTGCTTGATTTGAATCATTTTACTTAAATAATTTTAGATGATTTTTTAAAGATTTTTGCAATGTTTAATATGTTGTTCTTTCTGGAATGCTCTTAATGCTTGATGTAAAGTACTTTGAATGAACATGTAGTACGTGAAACGTTTGAATAAACTTGCCTTGCTTTGCCTTGTCTTGTGTAATACCTCCGGCTTAACTTGGATGATATGTGGATATTGTTTACTTAAGGGCCACTCAACTATGTGCTATTGTACTGTATTTGTGGAATTCCTCAGAATTCCCCATCATAAATGGCAGCAAAAGCAATGACTTTCACCACAATAGTGAAGGTGTTGATTAGTGAGCAGTACAAAGAGCCTGACTGTACATGCATGCCAATAGCAAATTTCACTGTGTTGAAGGATATCATTTAGTCATACTTAATTAGGCCTTGTAAAGCAACAACCAGAACCATTTAAATAACTGTGACAATTGCTGAAATATTATGACTCACTTAGGATATATAGTATGTGTGTGTGTGTGTGTGTGTGTGTGTGTGTGTGTGTGTGTGTGTGTGTGTGTGTGTGTGTGTGTGTGTGTGTGTGTGTGTGTGTGTGTGTGTGTGTGTGTGTGTGTGTGTGTGTGTGTGTGTGTGTGTGTGTGTGTGTGTGGCAGCCGTGGCTCAAATGGTAGAGGGGTTGTTCAGTAATTTGAGGGTCAGGGGTTCAAATCACCTTCTGTCCGAGTCATGTGTTGTGTCCTTGGGCAATACGCTTCACACAACTTGCCTCCAGTGCCACTTCCACTGATGTATGTCTGGGTGCAAATGTTTGGTGGTGGTTGGAGGGGCCGTAGGCGCACATCAGCCTGCTCCAAGGCAGCTGTGGCTACTTATGTAGTTTACCACCACCAGAGTGTGAATGTGTGAGTGCATGAATAATGTTTGAGTGTTTTTGAGTGTTAGAAAAGCCAAAGCCACAGTGGTGACCAAAATACCTTGAAATAATTAGACTGGAATTGGGTCAAATTCATATTGCCAAGCCAAAAATCCTCTGGAAAAAAACATATTTGGACAGATGAGGTATAACCGGAGCTTTTTGGCAAGTCATTTTAGTTCTGAACATATAGAAAGAGCACTGCTTCTATGCTTTAAGATGGTAATCTTGCAGTTCTGTCCCGGGCTTGCTTTTCTGCATTTGGCACAAGGTATTGTGAATCTCTCAGTACAATAAAAGTGTTCTGAAGCTGAATCACAAAGCTTGGTCTAAGTCACAGGTCATTGTTCCTCCAAGAGAACAACTACTCAAAACACAAGGATCAAATCAAAATAAACAGAATCGCGAAGAACACAACTTATTATTGTCTTTCTATGAGAACTGAATTCTATTTAAAATCTGCAGAAGGGACTGAAGCAAGCACTGTAGAGACAATTGGTATAGTTTTCCCACAAGGGATTGGCAAAGACATCAGAAGAAAGGTGAAAAAATGTTTCATTGTCAAACTTGTTTGATTGGAGTGCCTCAAGGGTTTGTGCATTAAAAAAAAATGGTGCCATCATTTTTGTTCAGGCCAAAGTTTGTGTTGAATCATACAATGCAATCTTATTCTGTTGGACCACAAACAGTGCAATTCTATATTTACGTACATTTTCAGCAATTCCAGCTGTTTTTTTTTAATGTATATAGTTACTTGTGACAGTTAAAATAATACTCTTCTGTGCGTTTATGTGAAAATGTGTTTGTCATGGACTTTTGACTTAGGGGACCCTGGAAGTGGTGGGTCATAAAAGTTGACATAAACGCAGACTAAGTACGAGTCAGACACCCTCACTCACCCTCCTGCTGCACACCACAATGACGGAAGCCAATTTAAGTGAAATCTTGATGGCAACCGAGAGTGCAGGGATCTCAGCACTGCAGAGCTCCAAACTTTTTAATGTCTTTACCCGATATTAAGGACACGGTAAGAAAATATGAGGATAAAGTGCAGGGTTGTTTGTGAAAAGAGAGACAGAAAGGAAACAGTGCAGCAAGAGAGGAAGAGAAATTGTGGTTGAAGGAAGGAAAATACATCCTACACGAGGTCATACATCTCATATGGCATGAGGGGTTGGACAAAGGTGCTCTAGGGGAACCCCCTCCATGACTAAGTTAAAGGCAGAAAAAGAAAGAGCCCCATTTGATCAAGTTCATCCACTTCCCCTTCCTGCACCTTTGTTTCACCTTTTCAGTTGCTTCACAATTTAAAAAAATATGTTTTGAAAATAGATGCAGTTAACCAAGGAGGTGAGACTGCTAACAAAGTTATTGGTTCCTTTCATGAAATGATGAGTCTGTGAAACAAAATGTGTATTTTTCAGCATGGCCCTAATTGTATTTAAATTTTAAAGACACTTTGAAAGAGCACAGAAACATTTTAACTTGACAAGACCCTTCAGATGAGGTGGCACTGGTAGCACTAGTCCATGAAGCATATAAACAAAACTGGAATATTCAAATTACATTCCTGCTCTCTCCAAAATACTCCATAAGGATTTCAGAAAAATAATTTTCTATTGCTATTTGACACTTGTCTTTTTTTGACAATTTTGAGGGGTTTACAATACATACACTTATATTTATTTGTATAGCGCTTTCACAACACTTATCTTTGATTATCATGATTAGATATTTTCTTCGTTAATACATAAACTTCAGCCTTACAAATCATAAACTCCTTAAGAGATCTGGTGTATGATATGCAAATCTGACATGCAGATTTGTAATCCAAAACACATACATCATGGAACCTGGGGTTTAATTATAATTGTATAATTAAACAAACAATAAAGACTTTCTTTGGCTTTCATGTCAACATTTATCTCAGATGTTGCTTAAAAGGAGTGCCTAATCAAGAAAATGTATGGTCACTATTGGTTTATATTTCTGCCTCACATACTTTTTGGCAAAAATTAATGAACTGAATTAATGTTGTTGGCACGAGCTACCGCCATACATAGGTAAATCTAGCTTGTATTAGGGGAAGACGGTGAACAGATTCAAATGTCACAAGATGTGGCATTAGACATACTGAGACCAGTGAACATGCCGAGGTTGTGATTCATTCTTCGTCGCAAGCATCAGTGAACCGCCGATGGAAACTTCAGCAAATGTAAATATGTTAAAATATAGTGGCATAATGCAGTGGTCCCCAACCTTTTTTGCGCCACAGACCGGTTACGTGTCAGAAAAATTTTCGCGGACCGGCCTTTATATAAATATATAATACATTTATATAAATAAATGATACATTTATAAGAAATATATAAATAAGATGAAATAAAATGATACGGCTGGCATAAAAACAAGTATAAACAACTTTTTATTAATTATCACGGGTCACGGGCGCTGGAGCCTATCCCAGCCGTCATCGGGCAGTGGGCGGAGGACACCCTGAACCGGTTGACAGCCAATCGTAGGGCACACAGAGACGAACAACCATCCGCACTCACACTCATACCAAGGGACATTTTAGAGTCTTCAATCAGCCTACCAAGGATGTTTTTGCGATGTGGGAGGAAACCGGAGTGCCCAGAGAAAACCCACGCGGACACGGGGAGAACATGCAAACTCCACACAGGGAGGGCCGGAGGTGGAATCGAACCCACACCCTCCCAACTGTGAGGCGGACGTGTCACCCAGTGCGCTACTGAGCCGCCTTATTTATTTATTTGTACCGTATTTTCCGGTCCGCGGCCCGGTGGTTGGGGACCTCTGGCATAATGCGCAACACATGTGGCTTGATGGCAAGTCTAGCTGTATTTTGATGGAGGGAATTGAACGAAGAAGCATTGTGAGGGGAGAGGGGAAGGAACACGTTTAACAGAGATATGAAGAGCGTGAGAGTGTATACTTGCTGTAGATGTGGTAAACATGAACTGCTTACTGCGACTCACCCTGGGCCTTCTCCACGAACACCACCTTTGAGTCAGGGAGGAAATTAAGACCACTGAGGGCCATCATTTTGCCTCCAGTTGCAGGGTAGCGGTCCATACTCTGCTTCTCCACCAAGGGAAGCTCCTGCGCTGAGCGTTGGGCTATTGGTGGGAAACATGCACATACAGTATTAAAATGTGGAAAACTCAGATCGAAGCAGAAAAAATAGTCCAATGTTTGGGGCTCTATTTTCGGATCTAGAGAAAATCTGGGATGAGGCTAAACTAAGTTTGGGGATTTTTTGGCTAGGGAGATCACAACAATCATCCTAAATTTTATTTCCATTCTCATTGTCTAAATTTAAATGTCTCCAGTATGTGTGTGTATGTTCTTAATCATTAAATACAAATTGAGATCAATGACACATGTCTGGCATCATGCACAATAGTATAATAGTATATCGTTTACCTTGAGAAATTGTTTTGATGATTGAAAACAAGTTATTGGGAGCAGATGCTTTCGAAAATGGACACTTATTTCATTGAAACCATTCAATGCCACTTTTCAAAATGAGTGCAAAGCCAAGAGCAAGGCTTGTCATTGCGTGTCTGAGAGAGACTTATTAAAGTAATACTTACAACACTCAATGGGGTTGGAGGACGCTTGTAAGGACACGGTTCTGCCATTGGGCTGGTTGATGTGTACTCTGAACACCAACCTCACTCGGGTGTTTTTCCGTCCAATGTCTGTTTCCCCTTTGCGAAGTTCAATGTCTGAGTTGCGCAGCTTTAGGATGCCAGCACAATCAATTCTAGGGCGAATAAAAAACACATGATGGTCAGCACCATTTAAAAGACCAGAAACTAAGAAATTATTGTGGAATTTTAAAATGTGAGTTATCATGCTAAACCTGTCACGTCTCAGTTTTAACACTAGCGGATCTCACTGAATGTATTTTTTCATATATCCTTTACTTAAGTAGGACTTACACTTTCTACTCAGTCACATCAATAACATGGGAAATTGTTAGTTTAAGCAATAGACTGTATATACAGTATACAGATCTAGTTGTTCCTTCAAAAGTGCTGGCTATTCCCTTCTGCAAAGATGACGTCTACTCATGTCACAATAATAGAAACCCATCGCCTTCTGAGTAACATATGCCAATTCATCTTGTAAGGCTCACGTCACTGCAACAATACTTGGCAGCTGTTTTTTGTATCAACATAAAAGTGTGTCAACAATGTGTGTACTTATTTCATACAATATACCTCCCAGGATAAAAGTAAATACTATGTGTAGTATATGAACATTAATCTACTTATGTACACTGTCTCTCATAAAACATTCAGCTTTTGGAGCTAAAGCAAAATTTAAGATGGTACAGAGAGAGAGAACCTGTTTATCTCAAAGTAGAGCCTGTAAGGTCAAAATGTGGAAAATGAAATATTAATCATGGACCTGTGAAGCTCTAAGATAACTCACATAGCCCTCATGTTGTTTTCTGGAAGCAAAGGGATCTCCAGAATCTTTGTGTTAGATTGCAGGACTTCGTGACTGGCAGTAGACACAGTTTTGCCAGTGATGCGATGGACCTGGTAGAAGGCATGTGGTCGCAAGAGGCGATCGTCTGCGGTTCCTATAAACAGCTGGAGGGTGAGCGGCTCGCTTTCCATGTAGCCATAGAGCTGGCGGGACAACAAACGAGTCAGGTAAGAGCCAACAGCGGGTTTTAAAATCTTGTATATCACATACATATGAATACTAGACAGACAAAGAGAGAGAGAGAGAGAGAGAGAGAGAGAGAGAGAGAGAGAGAGCGAGAGAGCGAGAGAGAGAGAGAGGGAGGGAGGGAGGGAGGATGGATGGATGGATGGATGGATGGATGGATGGATGGATGGATGGATGGATGGATGGATAGATAGATAGATAGATAGATAGATAGATAGATAGATAGATAGATAGATAGATAGATAGATAGATAGATAGATAGATAGATAGATAGATAGATAGATAGATAGATAGATAGATAGATAGATAGATAGATAGATAGATAGATAGATAGATAGATAAATTTATCGATCGATCGATCAATCGATCGATCGATACACACACACACACATTGTATTGACAGCGCTTAATAAGCACATCTTATTGAGCAGTTTTAAAAGGACTGCTGACTTTTTGGTCAATGGCAGATAAATAACTGCTGCCAATTTAATTTCAACAGCTACGATCATTTTCTGACTGTCGAAGGTAACCCAATCATATAATTTAGCCAAGTGGGTAATGGCACAGAAATCTGAACAGACATGCTGGGCTGCAAATTCTAGAAGACAACTGATACTTTATGAGGGATTTCTGACCAGACCAAATCTGGATTTGTGCTGGAATCCAGCTGTCTTCTGCAGACCTCCCAGGATATGCTCAGACTTTACACTTCAGTGTTTATGCAGCGTTATAAGCAGATGTTGGGCGCTTGGGGGGGAGATAAACAATATATGTTGACTTAAGAATCCAGAAAAGTCTGTTTGATCCATCAAAGAGGTGTTGGATGTATTCAGTTGGCTACTTGACTGTACGGCTTGTACTGTGAATGATCACATATTCAAAACCAAGGCTCAGTAAACCATGGCCATCTGACAAAATCACAGTAATTGGTCAATTACCCCAGCAAACACCAGCACATCACCTCAGACCAATTTTCTTTGAGCTCAGTCCGAGTGAAAACAGCAGTACTGTCGAAAGGAATAAAAGACCCTGGCTGTTTGTCTAATGGACTGAGTCACCTAACAAAATAAATACCACATGTAACCTATGACAGGATCAGATTAATAAGGTTATAATTAGTTTTGAAATGATATGGATAAGGAAAGCGGGCAGAGGACCAAAGAGGTACAATATGTCACTTGACCTTTGTAGAAATTAGTGTTTCATTGGCAACCTACTGTATGTCTTTGACTGAGAACAGATTTTGAGCGCAGGTTTTAATTTTTTTTTAGTCAAGAAAAACTTTGAACCGACATTAAGAAAAGTAGACAGGCTAAACACCATGACATTTGCATTCTGGCCTTTACTTGAGTAGCAATGACAAATGCTCACATTTCCAATTTTACCAATGAAAAATAAATATCAGTCACTCAATTTGAGGTTGACTGGGTTTGGTCAGTAATTTAGAATAATAGACTTAATTGGTGCAAAATGTGACAAGGCAGCTTTCAAGGCGTTTATTTTTAGTACACAATTATGATTTATATACAGTATGTTAAAAACGAGTGGTTGAAAAACTATTCAACAGGTTGAATAGTACTTTTACATAAAACCAATTTTACTGTATTTTCTACCCTCACTGCACTGGGGACCTAAAGCAGCTGCCTCAACCTGTGAGCAAGTCACACATGAAAGTCATCAGTGAGTTAGGCCGAGGTCAGGAGCTTCTTGAAGTCTTGCCATCCCAAGGGACCACTTCATTTAGGAGGTGATCTCACCACCAGACCCCTTTTTCTTGTTATACTTTACTTACTGTGCCACCAGTAGTAATTATCCATAGCCGCACATGCTACTAGTTACTTCTATTGACTCTTGAGAGCACAATGGCTGATGGTACCAATCTGACAGATGACAGCATTAATATAAGCCAGACAGTCATGGCACAAAGCTGTTTTTTCAATACATTTTGGTGACATTTGGTGACCTCCAATCATTACCTCAACTGCCACGTCAAAAGGCAGTAGATGGGGACGGGGTATTAGGTTGGAGTGTGGTTATCCCTTCACTCAGCTTGTGGTGGCACAAAAAGATGGTGGCGTCCCCACTTGAATCCTTGTGAGATCATGGTATGGAGGAAATGATTCATGGGGTCAGGGAAGTCCTTCTTGTGATGTAAGACTTTTTCACCAGCCCCCTCAATTGGACTTCTAAATATGTCTTTAACATATGTGCACCCATGACCTTCTCCCCGTGCCACCAAGCTGCCTCTTCTTGCTACACCTCAGTGATGCTCATTCAAATTCTGGAGAAGAGCGTACAACTTCTCCATGTTTCAGAATTACCAAAGGGGGAGTCCAAGATGGTGCTTCAAACTTTGATTGTGATCTATCATTGTGGCTTCCTTCAAAATGTGGTTGGACCAGATGAGTGGTCCAGTTTTTTTTTTTTTTTACTGCTTATTATTCATATGTATTTTTTAACTTCAGAACAGAGACTTGAATTCAAACCTCTGCCTCTGTGTCAGCTAGTACAACCCCCATTGCAATTAAGTGTGGCTGAGCAATCTGTCAACTAGAAACACTGTGGATATGGAAGTTGATGCATTGTGTAATTGGATGCAGATGTATTGTCTGGGTCAGTTTTGATGATGTGAAGAGGTGTCGAGCTGAAAATGAAGAGGAAGGAAGGTGTACCCCGAGCAATTTCTCATCATTCATTGCCTTGTGAGTCACTGCTGTGTCTTTATACTTTTTGAAAATATCCATAAATCATCTCTTTCAGTTGTTCAATATTTGTGTAGCTTTAAAATGACTTTCTAGAGGATTGGACATTTCCCTCCTGATTGAGTGTCAATACACTGTGCAGGCCTGCAGAGGCGGACTTATTTTCCTGATTTCATCACCGCCTGGAGAACAGTCATGACTTGAAGACGTACACGTGGCGCAGAGATTTGGGAAAGAGAAAAGAAGATCAGTAGCAGCAGTGAAATACCCCTCCTTTGGCAGGGAAAGGGGAGGAGAAACAAGAAAGGATTTAGTCTTTTCGGCAACACATCTAGCTGCCTTTTTGCCGTAAGCTGACAGTCATGCAACAAGCGTTTGCTGGATCCATTTCAATCTACGCTCATCACAGCTCTGCATTCTTTCAAAAATTATTCCACTATCCACCAATTTTGCATTGAATAACAACGAAATTCACATTGTATGCAGTCATGAATTATGAAGCCATGCAGAAAATGTGTTGTGATATTGTAAAAACAGTTTTTGCAAAAATGTTCCTGTTAGATCAAATTTGCCTCAGGGCTAAAGGAAGACTCCAATATGATTACAAATTTACGAGAATTGAGTTGATGATGTGAACTATTACACTACGAGTAGAATGAATTCAATAGTTGTGATGACTCTAACAATACTATCTTGCTGGTATCAAATAAGCGGAAAAGATAATCGGGACCAACCTCCAATCTATCCAAGACTTGTACCTGTCCAGGACCAGGAAACGTGCAAGTAACATCTCTCCAGACCCTTCTCACCCAGGTCACAGTCTGTTCAAACTACTCCCCTCCGGACGGCGTTACAGAGCACCATACGCCAAAAACCAGCAGACACAGACACAGCTCGCTCTGATGAACTCACACCACTCATAGAGACTCAGAGACATCACTGTGCAATAACATCCTGCTCTCGCCACTTAAATATTGTTAGTTGCCTGAATGTTCAGTCACTTAAATGTCATACAGAGGTGAGATCAACCGGAGTCAAATTCCCTGTTTGACATGCACAAACTTGGTCAATAAAGCTGATTCTGTTTCTGATTACATCTAATAGAGATTGTACACTGTGTACAGTATTTCTTTGGGAAATTACACAGAAATGAAATACCGGATCCAAGGTATGATTACATGCACATAGGACCTAATGCATGTTTCCCTGAAGTCTTTCATGTAGCAGTGGTGGAAAACATAATGCAAATGTGATGTGTATTACATATACAATCAGAAGAAGGGAGATGGGTATTAAGTCACGCACATGTTAATAGGGATGATGGCCACATCCTGTTGAAATTACACCATGTCTGTTGCTGCTTTAGACCTAATGAGAGAGAGAGTGAGGCTGTGTATATGTGACTGAGGAAGGCAGAAAGCCCTATAGGCCTGTCATTATCCTGTATGAAGCAGGCATGTGCAGGATTGTCCTGTATGTTAGGGTTAATACTCCACAGGTGTTATTGTCTTTTGTTACTAAGGGCCTGTTGAACGTCTGTGCGTTTGTTGATGGAATAGGAGCCTGAAAGCTGTTGCATCATTTCCATCAGAACCCACATTTTAGATCAGAGTCAGTTCACAATAATCACAATGAAAACAACTCATATTGCATTACTTCCCCCCATTGTTTCCCTCTGGACAAAAATACATTATTCAATGTCAGACAGATATAGGTACACCAGGTTGTTGGTTTTCCAAAGCACAGCTTTGAAAATCATTTTGTGGACTTTTGACATATTTGTGGTAAATGAACAGATTGGTTGGAAAACTATGAGAGGAGCCAGTAGATTACTTAGACCCTCTCAATGCCTCAATGGTCAGCTCCTGTAAATAAAGTGAAAAAGCAGCCGTCTGTGTCACAAAGAGTCCCAATGATGAGGTTATGAGTTTCAAGTTGGAGTCAGAAGAAAGTCCAGAATAAATTTCAAATTTTTGGAATGTAATCAAATTGAGTTGCATTGAGACTCATAAAAAGCAGCAATTCGGCCGTGAGTTCAAAGCATCAATTCTGGCAAACATGTCCACCTTAGATTAAAGTGCTCTCAAAAGAGATTGTAGGAAATTACACATATTTTTAATAAGAACTGGACTGTACAAAACTAATAATTGCCTACAACTCTCTTTTTCCTCTCACGTCTCCCTGAATGTTAGATGTTAGAGCAAAGCAAAATATGCCTGCTTGTTTAAGGACATGTCGACAACAATAAATGAGCAATTCAGCATTTCCTCTTGATCATATGTTGCTGTCTGGGGGGGGGGGGGGGGGGGGTTAAACCCCGCACCCCTCAATGCTTTTAATCTATCTGTTTTGTTACTTTCCAACATGTCACCTGACACTCACTGTGTGTGCCCATGAGCATGACTAAGTTTCAGTGCAGGGTCTCCTGCTTATGTAGGTTTGGGAAATGGTTGAAGGATGAGCAGTTCAAAAGGGGGGGCATTCTCAACTCCCTCTGAGAGGGGGGCACTGAAGCGTGGCAAGGGGAGGGGCAGTCCGAAGGGCGCAGTGATTGTGACTCTTTACCGAAAACATCCCCCCTGCCTCTACGACTACCACCAAGCTCAGCCAACCTCAGGGGCACCAAAGCCCTAATCAGCAGGATACAGAGCATCTCCAGAGGCTGCCCAACCAAGCCCCAGCTGCGCTGATTCCCTCTTCCCCTTCTCATTCTTTCTACTCTGTCTTTTGCACACACACTTCCTTGGCTGCTTCCTACACCCGTGTCCCTGTGTCATTATTGACTTATTCTCCTTGACTGCACCTCACCCATCCACCGCCTGCCACTCATTACTACTGGGCGCTGGGGAATATGACATGTCCTATCCTTCATAATTACAACAACACAATTGACGACACATTAAATAAAAAAATGAAAGAATGAAGAATTATTTGAAAATACAGAAATTATTGATGAAGATCCACAAATAGTTGAATCTGTGGGTAGCAAATCACAAGTATGCGAGGATCTATAGATGCTTCAAATATTAAAAAAACCCATTTGCCATACTCTTTGGACACTTAATTGGTCAGTAGGTATCAAATTAGACTGATTCCAAGGACTAAAATATTCTGCTTTGCATGGTCCGACATTGAGCCTTGATGGTTTGTGGCCCTATGGTCTATTAATAAGGGGTCAGTTTTTCTCTGCTAATACAGCCATGTTTCAGCCTTACATTTAGAGTAAAACCAGTTAAACTATTAGAATGCAGTTAATCAGCATACCTGGACAACTGGGTGGCCTCCAGAAAGAGCCTTGACTGCCCCACGGCTGCCTTCAGTCTCATAGTGGGCCCTGTGGTGGGACTTTGGCTGTAACTCGATCTGTAAACTGTATGGACCGGAGCAGGATGGAAGCTGCCAGTCAAGCGCTGGCAGGGATGGGCTGCAAAAGCATTGCACATTATGGATTAATATTGGCGTAGCTTCTGAAACACTCTTGATGAAAAATTACTCAAAAAAATCCAACACCGTAACAATGCTGATCTGTTTAACGTTTCCAGCCTAATTTGAACATGTCACACATGGCTACAGGGCTCTACATTAGATTTTTCATTACCCTCTATTAAAATTCAATGAAACTGAAGGTTGATTTTTATCTACAGTCCCAATTCTGTCAAAGAAGTCTAAATCAAAATCTTCTGACCTTGCTTTAAATTGGCCATCATTTTAGAGACTATGTGGAATTCAAACAGTCTTAATTCTTCTCAATTTCATCATAGTCTGTAATGCATTTATATGTAATCCCATGGTCCTAGGTAATGATGTGTGTCTCCTTTTTTCATGAAAAAGAAAAAAGGGAGCCTAATCTGCTTTGGCTACTGGTTCAGTGTCTTAATACCATATTGTCACAAGTGGGAACAAGCACCGTGAGCTTGCAAAGTGGGATGGACGGCATTTCTGGGCTACAAAAACAAATTTCACACTGTCAGTCAGTAGCATTGATACAGTGTTGATTGATTTAAATTTGAAGACCAGAAAAAGAATGGGACCAACATCAAACCCTGCATTGGACCATAATATGTTCCTCTTGAAGCGACAACTGACCCCCCTGAATATAAGTCATTGTTCTCTTCTTGGAGAATAAAGCGCTTCTCATGTGATCACCACAGCGATATCTTAACCAAAACAAACATGTACAAGACAATGGCAAATGCGGAATCCCTGACCTGAAGGGTGGCTCAAATGAAACCAATCTCTGGCATATATGCGAAACTTGCTCGCTGTTTGTTGACTCAAAACGAACTGATTTCCCACCACAAGACTTTATCTGTCCGGTTGAAACATGACATCACCGTGGCTACAAAACGAGATGGTCTGATGGCGCGACAGACCACAGTAGAAAAACGGCTGATTAACCCACAGACTGTTTCCACTTCAGCCAGGCCTGTCACTGTTACTTCCTGTTGCTCACTATCTTAATCAAACACTTTATTTCCGGCAGGAAGGTGCGCTATTGACATGGAAAATGATGCCTGGAGGGACACAATTTAAATTTCTAAAACAATGCACAATGCTGAACAAAAAGTAGTATTTGGAAGGCATCATTCTAGCATGGTGCTTTACTATAATGTACAGCAATCTAGAAATTGAAATGCATTTTTTGTTCATATTCAAAACGGTAAATATTAGGGGTGTTCTGATCCAATATCGATGCCAAAAAACTGTATTGGATGATAGTGGTCTACATCTAAAATCTCCGATATTAGCACTCATATATAATCCATTCCACATGGTGACTATTGCTTGGATCGAAACAGTATCTTTTGATGAAGTTTCTTCTAACGTTCCACATTAGAAAAAATAAATAAAAGCATGTACCATGCTGCTGATATCACATTGGATTTATATAGATATTTGACAGTAATCTAGGCTGCAATATCGGTACCGTATCAAAAGTGAAAACCTTGTATCGAGACACCCCTAATAAATATTGTACCTCATGAAAAATTTAAGTGGTGGACGTGCTCGTCTGTTTTTTAAAATGTGTAACTAAAGAACGCAGATACACATTTTCGAGACATTCTAGAATACTACACATACATCCAACAATAGATTTTTTTAAAGCCGAATCTATTTGAATCATTTTATATTTGGGATTATTTGAGTTTGTCTGACTTTGATTTCTGATGATAAGAATCATAAGGTACCTTACCTGAGGTAATGCTTGGGTTTAGACCAAGAGTAAGGATGTTGGGGCACCTCCAGGAACCCTCCGCAGTAGTTCTCCTTCTTTAAAACCAAGCGAGAAGGATAGTCCTCGGGACTAATCTCTCCCTCATGAGTGAGCTCCTCTCCACTAGGCTCTACCTTAAGGCTCATGGAAGGTGAATGGTCAACCATCTTACGTGTCTTGACCGGGATCCCTTCTCCCATATCTACCAGGCCATCGGTGGTCAGAGCATTGATAGCAGCCACAATTGCAGAGTTGGTGTACTGGTTGGCATTGGCAAGCCAGTTTTCATCTGTGACGCTGATTCTTGGAGAGCCATGTGGGGAAGGGGTAGCAGATTGGTGGGGTGAACAGGATGTTTGCTGGTAGATGGTGTTGTTGAAACTGTACTTTCTCTTCCCCACTCCGGTAATGCTAATATTGTTACATCCACCACCTCCACTGAGGGACGGAGAGTTAGGCCTGGAATCACGCGGCTGAGCTGGCCAGCCTTCTTCAGCCATTGCTCCAATCTGAGGGGATGTGGAGGGCGAATTGTGAGGGGAGGCTGCAGGACCGCTGGCATGCGGGCAGGACAAAAGTGAAGATGTCCCTCTGGGAGAGACGCAAGGAGACTGCCAGGGGGAATTCTGTAGGGAGTTGTCATAGTTGTAAAAACCCGACTCGAAGGAGGATGCTTCAGAGTTACAGCTGCGTGAAGAAATGCTGCTCGCAGGACTGAGGCAGCTGGGATCACGATAGCCATCTGCATTGGGCAGTGTTAGTGTCACAATGGAGTTGACTCCCCTTTTGATGATGTGCTCATCACAATTTTTTTCTTCGACTTGATCCTCAGGGCACTGGGTGTATGCAGTGATTTCAATTCGAGGGCTTTCCAAGGCTGGAGCCCCATTTGGTCTCATGCCATGGGGTAGGTAATAACCTGCTGCTACATGGTTGTCATTTTGGAAGTTGTAGCCTGTCTGATGGCAAGACGTAACAGATATAACTGGACTGGACTGTAAGGTGTGGTATTGGGAGGCCAGACATGGGTTTCCCATCCCAAGTGGAAGGGAAAGGGTGACATTTGGTGTATAGCTGAATGCATCTGAAAATAAACAAGCACATTTTCAACATAAAACCATATGTACCCAACAGATTAAGGTACCCAGTCATTCTCCTGTAGCAATAATTAACTGTGATTACATGTGCAAACAATACCCCTATACAAATCTTACCAGCGGCAGACTGACTCCTTTCTTTATTCTAAGAACATCTGGAGAAGCTTAGCAATCATTTCAAAGCAGTTACTGTATATGTGGTTCATCCGTAGTCCCAAGTTGCACTGCCAGCCTGTTTGCTGGATAAGTTCATTTAAGACTCTGTTTGGCACTCCTTGCTGTCGAATGTACACTACAGGAATCCATCCAGCAGCAGACTGATGGATGCTTTATTTGATTGATTGCATCACTCACTGAGTGAATTAGGCCGTCCCCTGTGGAAATCTGACAGCACTCTCGCTTCTCTCTGAGCTCGTGATTAAGTCAAAGAGAGCCTGAGCAGTATAACACGCTCGTACTCTGAGGTGCAAGCACGAGAGAGCATGCAAGATAAACAACAACAGACAACACACCTCAACCCTCGTAAGTTTGCTTTCGCTGCAAACCATCTGCTGATGTATCAACAGTTATAAATCTACCTTCTACCTTCTGTCTACCTTTTATTAACATTGTCAATGCTCAAAGAGTAAACACTGTTCAGTCAGTGTGCCAATCAAGGGCATTCCCCTTTGTTATATTTGTTCACCGCAATGACGTGCTTTATATAAGATTTGTCGCACACCACATCCTATACGGGTTGGTCTAAAAAAAGACGGGGCTCTGTGTCACTGTTGATAATGTGCTGTGCATTGCACGAGGTCACTATGCCATGAGTTTAATGGGATGTGAAAGTGTGTGTAGTATTGATCATTTCAGTTTATTGGAAAATGTGCTCTCTTTCTTATTTAATCAGTGATAAAGATGACTTCAAAAGGTGCACATGCTGTATGCTATGTTGCATGTTGACTTATTGTCATTTTACAGATAAAAAAAGTGCAAAAACTACTTTTTGTTGCATTTCTTGAAGATAGAAATGTACTTTCCTTACTCATCTGACAGTGCTAAAACATAACTAAAATCTAATTCTTAATCTTGTTGAAAACTCATCTCTACTTCCCTAAAAGTATATCCCAGCTAAATCTTCTCTGATGCTTTTCTATTGTTTTATGCTCTTCTCGAGCCCAGCAGATGACACACTGAGTCTGCCCTCTCCACCCAGTGTGACACACCTCCTTACTTCGAGCTTGACTTACTTTGTTGAGAATTGCAGATGTTGTTTTTTTTCTCTATTTGTCTTCTCTTTTTGTACACATCATTTGTCACACCGTACTTCACCTAACGGGGGTTTTCGCTCTTCCTGTCTTATTTGATTATGCATTTATTTAAGGTATCATCTTCCAGACTGACAAATACAATTCAGCATTTGTCCCATTACAGGAGGGCCCACTATGAGTCTGTGATACATTTGACTTTCATTAATATCACACACAATCTAACCTTACTTATATCTATCGTCCCTTCACAAGTGTTACAAATTATGCCATTGGTTTTAAAGCACACTAAGCACATGCCTAAAGAATGAATATATTAATCCACAGGGATTGTGGTCTACAGTGGGGTAAGACTGACGGGACCTCAGGGACAGATAGGTGGTTGCCCGCAGAAGCCATCTGTATCTTCTGGGGTCAGAGTCCTGAGCCAACACGCATTACACAAGCTGGGTGCAGTCTATGGCAAGACCCCAATAGGATGTGTGTTTTTAGCTCTGTGTGTCCGACTTGCAAAATTGTGTGATGATAAAGCAGGCTTCGCTATACTGCAGAGCCTGTGAGTGGTTAAGAATGAGCCCCTGCCAAGCAAGCTACTCGGCATCCCGAAACGGACACATCACAATTCTATGCCTCTCTTGCTCACACACACGCACACACACATCTGTTACCAATTATAAGACTCTAGGCCAAAATGAATAATAATAAAACCCGCACCCGTTCATCTGAAATATCAAAGACGAAATGAAATCCCAAATCCACAAAGCTAGTGACATCAGCACTGGAAACCACGCAAGGCAGACTATCAACAACTTTTGGTCTACCCAATGAAATTTTGCAACATTAATCATGAATAAATGAGACAATTTTACTTGCATTTTAAAGCCAGGCTGAAACATCATACAAGTTTGTGGACACTTAATGAGCCCTGACCTCAGGCCGTGCAAATAATCAAGAAACATTCTCCTCTGTATTTTTATTAGGATAATCTGAGGTCAAGTGAGGATAGATACCATGCAAAAATGTTCAGGAAGCTGTCAGACACCTGCTGGATTCGTATAATGAAACTGATGACGCCCATGCTGCTTAATACATTCAACTAAATTCAGTGTTACACTTGGATGAAGAATGTCATGGCAAATTCATATTTAACATTAACACAATGCATTGCTTACTTATGACTTAATGGTGTATTTGGTCCCACTTGGTATTCATTTGATTGTCGCTCAGACATTTGTACAAATTCTTTGGCCAGAATAATTTCACAATTAGTTTGCGTTCGTGAGTGCAACGCCTGCTATTAGCAGCTGAGGTAGTGAAAAAGTTGTTACCTTCTTCTGCAGATTTCATCGTGGCGAGAAAGGTGATTGAGTGGAGTCCCCACTTGGTTGCTGGCTCGAGCTTCAAGGCTGAACTTGGAAGAGACGCTCTAGGTGAGTATCCCGCATGCAACAAGCCGTGCGCAACTTTCTCCAGCTGGGAGTCTGCATGAGCAACGAAGAATAAAAAAAAATTGTGCACGGATAAAATACCGGAGTAAAGTTAATGAACGGATTATTAACGTGGTGAGTATTGCACACCGTATGAGTGCTGGCCGAGTGAATGAGGTGAGCGCTGCTCAAGAAACTAGTGTGGCTGAGGTGTTATTCTGCCGTGTGCCCATTGAAGGTCTCCAAGAGTCTCCCCAGGTCGATGACGCAAAGGGGCAGTCTCCGGTTCTTTTAAAGCTGGAAAACACCCTCCGTTCTCCGTCAGCGCGCCGCCCATTCATGACGCCAGCGACCCCGCTCCTGCAAGCTCCTGGTCGGAGCGAGGATGTTTTCCACCGTGAAGCTCCCAAGGTGTTTGCGTGTGCGTGCGCGCTCGCGCATACGCGCCCTTGCTTGCGCGCAAACACGCGCACGGTATTTGTATTCGCGCACTAAATTTGCACAGCTTGTCATCGGGTATTTTGCTACTGCCCTACTGAATTGCTTTACCTCCATTCCTTCCAATATATTGCACAGAGAATGCCTGCCCAGCATACAGTTGGTATACATTTATAACGTCACGATTCGGAAATACAAAACCAAGTTACAAAAACACACACAAAAATATAGTAAATGGAAAGACAATACAATACAAATTATATATTTTTTTGCAAAATATGTAATACCTAATAAAAACAAATTGCGAAGAATGCAATGTTCTCGTCTTTTCCCACAAAATACTGTTCCTGGTGTTTTGTTCTGTTATGCTAATGTAAAAATGTACTTTTTACCACACAATTGTCTGCATTTATATGAAAAAAATAACGTGATCAGTGGATATTGGTTTGGTAATGTTTTCCCCGTGGCTCAAGATGTCCATCCATCCATTTTCTATACCCCTCGTCCCCACGGGGGTCGTGGGTGTGCTGGAGCCTATCCCAGCAGTCATCGGGCAGTAAGAAGGGGACACCCTGAACTTGGAGTGCTCAATTGGCCTACCAAGCATGTTT
Organism: Syngnathus leptorhynchus; assembly: GCF_054491065.1. Classification (NCBI taxonomy): domain Eukaryota; kingdom Metazoa; phylum Chordata; class Actinopteri; order Syngnathiformes; family Syngnathidae; genus Syngnathus; species Syngnathus leptorhynchus. The sequence continues at coordinate 9,413,156 of NC_141202.1, forward strand.
TGGGGAGATGGGAGGAAAGCAGAATGGCCGTAGAAAACCCATGCAGGCACGGGGAGAACATGCAAACTCCACACAAGGAGGGTCTGTGAGGCGGACATGCGAACCAGTGCGCACCTGAATCGCTTGGCTCAAGTTGTGATTATGTTAAATTTTAACTTATTAGATATACGGTGGACATGCTGTTACCTCTAATTTACCAGTCAACAGTCGAATAAGGCCAGTACCGGCATTTCTTTTTTTTTTTTTCACTTAAAGCACCATCTTAATGCTTCACTGTTGGTATTGTATCTGTGACACATATAAGGCCAAAAGGTTTTTCATGGTCTCACCGCAGACCAGTGAATTGTATTTCCAATAGTCTGAGTCCTCCATGTGTTTTTCTGCCTCACTCTACGGTATGTGGGCTTGTACTGAGGAGAAGCTTCCGTCTGGCTACTCTGCCATAAAGCCCCAACTGGCGCAGGATTGCACTGATGGTGGACTTACTCAACATTTCTCTCATATCGCCACTGCATCTCTGGAGCTCAGCCACAATGATCTTTGGGGTTTCCTTCACGGCTCTCACCAAGACTTTTCCCCCCAGTTTGCTCAATTTGGCCTGACGGCCAAGTATGTCTTCCATTTAAGAATTTTATAGGCCTCTGTGCTCTTCGGAACATGAAGTGCAGCAGAAATTCATTTGCAACCTTGGTCAAAGCCGTGCCTTGCCACACTTTTGTCTCTGAGGTCTATGTTTAGTTTCTTTAACCTCATGATTGTCAATTGTTCTGACATGCAAAGAGCTGTAATGTTTTAAATAGGCAGGTCTATGCAATCAAATTCAATATTAATATAATTCAACACAACTGGACACTAGCACATAAAATAAATATCCGCGAGTCAGAACAAAGAATATTCATGACCATGTGTAATTTCTTTTTTTTTAAATAAACCAGCAAAAAACATCTTCAATTATATTTTAACCTCAATATGGAGTGCTGTGTGCTTATGTATGAGGGGTAAAAAAACCTTTAGCAAATTGCTGCAATTTGAGAAATTAACACCAAGGGGGTATGAAGACTGAATATGAATACTGTATGCCCTGCAACTGGCTTAGAACCAGTCCATGGTGTACACGCCTCAGTTTGAGGTGTTCGATGGTATACATGTTAGACATTGGAAATGCCTGGATGCATGCGTTGATGTGTGTATGTTTGGACGCTGAAGGAAGGTAAAGAAGGCCTGAAATATATATCTAATGATAATGGCCACATTGCTGCTTAAGCTGCAGTCACACTAACATTATATAAAAAAAAAACACTGCAGAATGAATATATTCCCATCCATCTGTCTATTTTCTATTGGTCACCACTCTGTCGGAGAGACACAAACATTCCCTCTCACATTCATACTGTCTGCATGAATCCACCCTGCCTTAGGTGAGTTTACCATTATACATAATTAAAATTTAGTTCACAGTTACAGTGTGCCATGATGTACACAATAACATATACACAAAAATCCAATGCTATACTGGAAATAGTTTCACAAAATAAAACTGAACAAATGATCACGAGACAAACACATCATGCTGTATGTCAATCCACATGAAGTTCAAGTATATCGCATATTGCTAAAGTACAACCACCCAAACACAGTAATAGATTCCATCAAGCAACACTGATATAATTTGTAATTGGTAGGTATTACAGATAAGTAAAACCACATGTAGGACTTGTTTATTGAAAATGTAATTCTATTAATTCCCGGAGGACATTGGTATTTTGCAGGGATTAACAGAGTTGAATATTCAGCAAAATAGCTGTCAGCTCAAATGAATAATTCTAATGTGAAATTTTTAATGATGTGAAACATAATGATACTTGGAGCGTAGATTCTAATGACTGGCACTATGAACGTATATGGCAGAATACAGTCACCATTATGTGGGTTACAAATACTGTGGAAATATTTATAGAATTAAAGAAAAAGTCATACATCAAGATGAGTTGGACTATCACTGGCCACAAGGCCAATTAAGCAGGGCTTAGACAAGCTCCTATGTAATGCATTTTGATTGGGGGCCAGAGTTCTACCTAAAAAAAAACCGGCTGCGGGTTTGAAAGGCTGATGGCAAACCCAAAGGATGATCACATAATCAGAAGCAGACTCAAGTATGGAGGTAGGCACAAGCAGACAGCACGGGAAGAAAGTGAGTGTGTTCTGTTTTCTTTGCCTGCAGTAGCTCCATCTCTGGCGTCAGCTGTGGCTTGGCTGATGTTCACGTGTGAGCTCAAAGATGAAAAAGCAGCATCATATAGTCGACGTGAATTATGATACAAACCTGCGGTAGGAAAAAAAAAAAATGAAGCCACGCAACTGATTGGCACCGTCAGCAGGATGGGCTTTCACTAGTTGGCAAGCAGTTTTAAAAACCTTGTGGTGTGGCACGGTTCAGTAGCAGTCTCTTGTCTTATCTTGATGGATTCCCTGCTACTGAGCAAAGCATCATTAGCTTCAGTGTCTGTCAACAATACAGCACTTCGGACCTTCTCTGAAGCAACAACTCATCAAGCTATTCAGCAGCCTATATTTCATTAAAAAAATAGCATATTCTCAAAACCTGATGATGTAACCCTTGTCCTAATATATTCAGCCATGTGTGAAGCGAACAGCATTAAAAAATATTAATCAATTCAGCAACTGCAAAAAAAGGCAAAACTGATGCTCAAGTCAGACATTTTTTTTTAACCATACTCAATTCTTCCTTGGCATGTGTCATCACTTCAGGGGATCTAAAAGATCCTTTTTGTTTTGTCTATTCATAGTTTTAAAGCCCAAAAGACATATTTCCATGTGAAATCAGTGGTGCTCCCTGATAATAAATGTAGTTTGTTTGATAAGCCTTTTTATATGTATTGTGTCAAAAGCTTGGCGATGCCTTTGTGGAATTTGGACTGGGTTTTATGTTCGAATCCCTAATACTAAAATTTAATTCTACATAAGTCAACGTTTTTAAATGAAAGAATATCCATACCGAGACTCTTATTGTGCCAATACAAACTTGGACTATGTGCTCTTTGGAAGAACTCAAGTCTACTGATTATAAAAAGTGCTTTTAACAGTTGTGACATGACACTTTTGATTGTCATGAACTCACTGCCAATATTGAAATATAATTTATACTATTTGAGTCACATTTCTAAGATATTATTTTTGAGTATTATGCATGTATTTTGACTATAACTTTCCCTCAACACATTAGGCTGTAAAACCTTTCACTTGAACAGTATCACACTCGTCTACCTTCAAGGTACCAGGGGTTGAATTTACTGATCAAGGATACTTTGATATGGTCATTATTGATTTTTTTTTTTTCATTTTGGGGGGTATATTCCCACAGTAGTTTTAAAAACCAAAGAATTTATGTCGATGTAAAAATGGTGTTGTTCCCTTTTTAATAAATGTAATGTTTGTTTAGTCAAATCACAACCGAAGTTGTCACACAACACTTTATACATGAAGGAGGTCAAAAGAATACACTCATAGCTATTAAAAGACTTAGGGAGCCGCAAATTTAGCAAACTTCACAAAAATAGAACATTTCACTTTTGGCTTTTGAATTGAATTGTTTTTTTGCTGACTGTTCAAACAATTCATTAAACATTAAAACACAAGTATAAGTTTGTATCAAAGCGAGTATAATTGACTGTTTGGATTTCCTCAGCCAACGAGTGGCTAAGGGTTTAATTCCATGAAGATTTTGTTACTTAAAAAAATGGTTAATGTCATTTGTCAAAATAGTCTCCAGCCCTTTAAAAATGAGACCCTCAACATTAAATTGCTGTTATTCTGGTATGCTGTTATTATTGCTGCTGTTTTTCTTAGAACTTCATTGTGGTTTATGTGTAAAGGCAAAATCATAAATTCTCTGCTCAAATACTTATGGACCTAAGTATTTTTTATTTGTTTTTACTCCATTAGACTTAACAAGGCAAACATATCAGATGCAGGCTTTGGAAGCTCATGACATATTCTCTGGAAATGAAAGCTTTTAATTTACAGTGCTGCTGCATCTGGCCTTGTGACAACACACGTAGAGAGAAGCCACAACATGTCTGTGGAAGAGCATGAGTGACACACTTAGATTTATGAGCAGCCTGGTCCTAGCTCTTGTTTCACACACATTGATTGCTGATCATGGTGCATAAACGCAAACATGCAGCCTTTATCTTTCTATTGAGATGTGGAACTGACGTTTTCTCTTCTTTCTTTTTGTTGCATGTAGAAATTGTATATTGCCAAGCCATTCAAAATTAAATATGTTCGGGCTGAGTTGATGGCCTTAAGTTGGTCTTTTCTTGCCACATTGTTTCATTGTAGTACATAAGGGACTGGGAATCAGAACCAGCTCTCACAATATAATAAACAACAAAAGTTGATTTGGCTTTAGTCGTAGTATAGTTGTCAGCCCCGCTAATGTTTACAACCGGTGGTTTGGCCAAGGATGCAGGATACAACTTAACCTCAACAGGGAATGTTTGCACCCATTAGCCCGGACCAGTGATATTAATATTCAGAATTTAGGCTAATAGGGTCACGTAAACATGGATGCAAAAATGTATAGCAAATGTGCGGGAAATCCTACGAAAATCAATGTGGTAAATCCTACCACTCTTCCCCCCTGTTGAGCCTCTCCTTTTAGTACATGCATTTAATCCTTGTTCAACAGATCCGGAAATATGTGCTCATTGGCAGTTCTCTACACTATTATTATCCTCTTTTTTTTTAAACCCACAACCTGAATCAGGCTGATTTTAATGCTCTATTGTGTTCATCATGTTGATATAAGATTATTACTCAGCCATTCCGGTTGTTTATCCTCAGCGTCAATGGCAACTGTGACCACAGACATTATTACTCATCTTTTTATTTATTTTTTTATTTCTAAGACATGAATGGCGATACGGTTAAAAAAAGATTTTAGGCAAGTTGTGAATAGTTTTTGTGAATTCTATTCACTTCCTTTTTTTTTCCTTCTTCAGAATTTACCGACAGGATCTATCTTAAGCGTGTCTGGACTCTGCTGTATGTTTAGCTACTGGGTTTTTCAGAGATTCCTCTTATGAACAGGAAGTAACATACATGTCTAGCTTGTGAACCAAAGAAGCAGGGCCGTCATCATCACATGGCCACTGACGGGAGAATAGGGAGGAAATAGGATGTTACGATTCTTGACATGACATCCTTAAGAAATATTAACTACCATTAATACAAAGTGTATTGATGCAACACTTAATAGTTCAGCTTCAAGTTTGTAATTATGTTAGTCTACTTACCATTCATTCGAAGCAAAAATACATACAATAAAATAAAAAAAAATACACAATGTTCATAAAACGTCGTCATCGACATAAAAAAAGTGTCGACATTTCGGCAAGAGAAGTGGATTTGTAGACTGTCATAGTTGCATTTGCGTTTTTAAACTTTTTGGACGCTGTTCTCCACTTTGCTTGAAACTAATTAGTGAAGCTGGTAAAGTGTACCTTAATGTGTTATCTATTCAGCATCACATTAAAGAAAACAAAATCATAAAGGTCTGTTGAGGCAACTCATTATTTGTTGATGTCTAGACAAAGAATTGTTCTGTGGGGTCGGAATGTTTGCACATTGTTAACTAATGACCGATAACTGCATTTGGTGTAATTTTTTTTTTCTACGACTGGTTTCGCTGACAATGTGAATTGTGATAAGAGCTCCACCATGACTACTCTTATCTTACCCACATGTGCAGCTAACTCAAAGCCTGTGGCCAATAACACTTTCTATAGGTCAATGATATGTGACCTGTGAGAGAGTTTTCCTACTTCGACACAGATAATTACTCAAGCAAGATCTCTAAAAAGGTCTGCATTGCCACTCTGATAATATGCTAATACAATGCTCATGCAACATGTCAGTCTGATTTTTTTCCACTTAAGAGGTTAGATATTCTTTCCATGCATTCAGTATTTTACATTCTCTCACCACTCATCGCTCAAATACGTTGTGAAAAAAATAAAAACCTCCAAAACTCCAAAAACAGGCAGTGAGTATTTCCTTCTCACAAGAACTGTCAACAGTTTTTTTAAAGTGTAAGTGAAATTGGAGTTAATAAAAATGTGTGTCTTCCAAAAAAAATTAACATCATTTAAAGTGTTCCAATGAGTATGGTGGCTTGGCCAAGATACTGTTATAGATGGTGAGTGAGTCACCTACTACTCACCTCAACTGTCAGATCACAAATACATTTTTAATGTAAATGACAAAATGTGTTTTTTTTTTTCAATTGCGAACTCTCCCACTAAGGCAAGCCTGTTTGGTTGTTTTATAAACACAACATTAAATGTCTTTGTTCATTGTTTGCTTAACTGGTGCTTATTGTAAAGTGATTTGGATTGAGCTCACAGCTCACAGTAAAACATTCTAACAATAAAACTCTATTTGGACTTCAATAGGGAGTGAAACACATTCTATGACACAACTTCGCCCCTGAGGATTCATCTTTGTTTACAAGCTGACTAGTGTCAGGACATTTTGGCTTGAGCTATTCTTTTTTGATCCAATTTGAATTCAATTCAAAATGGTACAATTTCAAAGATTTAACTTTACATGCATTTTACTGATGAACTTCACCATTTCTGCAAAAAGGTGACGTAAAGGAGGTGAACTGCTTTCCAAGTGTGTTTACCCTTCTCAAAGTAGCCATTAAGGTTTAGTCCCTCATTACCTTGTTGTATTGTAGTAGGACACTCAAACACCTCAATATTTTACAAGACGTGTTGAAACATGATCTATTGGGGTTTTTAGCTGCATTCTTTGCTTTGCTCTTTGCGATTCAAAGTTGAACATGGCCACTGTAAGCATATCTGGGTGACAAGTGACTGACAGCAGGGGAAAACGAAACAATAGAAACAAGTCTACGTATTTCCTCAGAAATTTTTCAAAGCTTTTCTCAGGTGAGTTTGAGGCCAGCCTATTGTCCTTTCTTTTGTGCTGGTATTCACACGGATGAAGAGATTAAATTATCCATTTTACGGAGTAAAACAGGACCACCCTTGTATGATTGTTTTTCTAATGGGACAGTAAAGCAAAAATACCTTTATTGCAGGACATTTTCTTCTGGAGGTGGGGGTGGTGAGAGGGGTCAGCAGGGATCAACTCATGTCTGCTTCCTCTTTTTTTCACTAATTTCTCTATTCAGTACCTTCCTTTTTTATGCACACTGTGATGTGACCCCTCATGTGTTTCCTGCTGTTTGTGTGAGTTGCTTGGAAACCATGGCAGCTCTCCAGCTAGCGATTTTTTTTAACTGGTGGGGGTCATGGAGTTATGAGATCTCTGTATGTTTGGAAGTTTATCCTTTATATGTGGGCATTTTGCTCAATGTGTTCCCACCCTAGATGAAAGGTAGTCTCATCCATACGCATTTACTAGTTGGAAATCTGTAAATCCAGCCTGGCCGATGATGCATGAGGCAATTGCGTCGGTCAGGTATGGTTGAACATTGAGTCTCGAGAATAAATTGGAATAGGATTCAAAATTCCTATTCTCTAGGAATCATTCGTATTTTTCTGGTGCCTCGTCCACAGATGCGAACTTACTGAGACCAACAAAGAAAGTCGTGTGGTTGCACCTTGTATCGATGGAAGTGTGGCTTCACTTTGTTAAACTAAATGACTATCTATATAAAAAGAGTCGCATCAAACCAACACTGACAATAAGACGAGACTAGACTGTGCAAAGGAGGCTGCATCACATGTAGACGTCAACGGAGTGCTGAGTCTGACGACCTTGATGCTCAGCCAACAGTGCACTGAACTTTACTGTCATAATTGGTTAATTAAGTCAGACAATGAAATATATCTCTTGCCAACAGTGATAGAACGACGCAAACACAAATGATAGTGGTGGAAAATGGTCTCCAAGTGCCATCTTCACAAATCTGCGATCTGCTAGGTCAATGTTTCATCATCCACTCATGGGTCTCTGCTTGCACGCTTAGACCTCCTGTATGAACTGGAGCAAATCAGTTTCTGTTTCCGAGCTGTCCAAGACTGCGCCTCTCAGGTACTGATTTTGAAGGGAATGAGAGGACCCGTTCAGATAGGCTGTGAATCAAGTTGGGTGTTCACGCCCACAACAACTAAAAACATCCATTTTAACTGCTCTAAAATCCAGTATAGCCCACCTCAGATTTATGCAGCACTTTGCGCTAGACTTGCACTGGGCACAAAATCGAGTCCACAGAGTAAATTCATATTATGTGCCCTTAAACTTGACACTTTTGATGGATGTTACAAAAGCTATGGTTACAAAAATTACCTAGAACGGTAATGGTGGTTTTGTCCCATTGAGCTAGAGAGTATCCCAACTTGATCAGTCCAGTTTTCACCCAGTCAGCTGGAATAGGCGCCAGCCCTTTACAACCCTGAACAGGATAAATGATAGAGAAATGGATGCACATTAACATTAATGTAAATCAGGGGTCTTTAATCCTGGTCCCCACGGGCCAGTTTCCTGGATGTTTAATGGCTCCTTGCTGCAATACACCTGATTCAAAAAATGGGGACCATTATCTAGCTTCTGTGGACCCTGCTGATCATCTACTCATTCGTATGTTGCAGCAGGTAGACATAGAAAAAGCCAGGAACCCGGCCCCCATGGACCAGCATTGAAGACCCCTGGTGTAAATACTTAATGCATAGCGTTTGCACAATAAGACCACAGACCTGTTAAATTGTGAAAATTACAGTTGCTTTTTTGAGTTCCTAAACAGGTGTCAAAGGCCAAGTACAACTAAATTCCATGAGAAATATACATTATGTTCATTTATTATAATTATTTTACGCTACAATATACAACTGAATTAACCAAAGTCAATTAACTAAATTCCATGAAAAATATACCTTATGTTCATTTCTTATTATAATATTACTCTACAATATACAACTCAATTACACTCACAGCAGTCGAACAAAGCGTTATTAAAAGCAATGTGATTCACACATTGTTGTTAGTCAGCCCCCTGTTTTGATTCACCACCATCTGGCACAGATACAAGTGGTGTGAGAATGTATCATATGAGGAATAATCCATATAGCGTGACGCTCAAGGTTTGGGTGACATCTGAAGCTGAGGCTTGACCTTCACATCCTCCACATCACATTTGGAGCAATAGCATGGATGTCGGGCTTGCATCAGACTGCGTTCTGCTAATTAAGGCCTTTAACAACCACTCATACTCTCAGGCATGTGCTTGACAGAGGCACAGGGTCCAGAATGAGTGTCCACATTAAAAAAACAAAAAAACATCTGGTCTGAATGAGTTGCTGGATTCAAATATTCCTTCACGATTTGAAATACCCATTAACACCAGATGAGATAAAGTTTTCTTTTCTCTCTTTTACTTTTTATGCCAGTGGATTTGTGCTGAAATGAAACCTGACACAATTAAGTGGTGCTCCGCAGAGAGAGATTGAGCTGCCATGCCATGTGGTTGAATCTGACGCCCTTTGCCCATGCATCCTTTAGCAAATCCCTAGTTTCTGGAAAGCCAATCCAGTGGTATGTGTCGCACTTGAATCCTGCAGTGGTGCTTCTGACAATAATACCAATATGGAGGAATACCCTGATGCTGCAGTTTGGACCCTCTGCATTGAAACCAAATAGCATAATCATGTAATAAGGCATCCCTCATCATAAAACATAGGAAAACTGGCTTCTTCTCCTGCTGATCATTCGCATGGTTTATTATAAAAGCACATTTGGGTGCAAGAAAGTAAGTAAGCAGTCTGAATTGTTAAATTACCATTTCTTTTCAACAACAGTTAAGATTTGGAACTTTCTCCTTTTTTTTATTGTTTCACAGTAGTTGCTGCCAATGTCACCGTCGTAATGGTTACCCACAGTATGAATCAGGTTTGTGTTTTTAAGAATATTTTCCTTTTTTTAAACATTGTTTATTGAACATGTTTAAAGCAGACAAGTATTAAAAAAGAAACAAAAGAATAAATAACAAAAGTGAAATGTGAATGGTATGGTTAAGAAATGGTAAATTGAAATGTTAGAAGATAAAATGTAGTTCATGTTTTAAAGGGGTAGGAAGAAGCCTAGAAGCGTTTCAAGTCATCCCTTCATACTAACAGTCTGAATGAGTCTGACACGCACACACACAATCAATGACTAATACAAGAAATAATTATTAAACAGACAGACAGATTGACACATAGTGGCTCATGTGATTGACTGAGCATCAGTCCAGGGTGTACCCTTCCTAGCCACCCCTAATTCAGCTTTTGGCTTACTCCAACTTCCTCATGACACTTGATCGGAAAAGCGAAATAGAACATAGCTGGTGCTTGTGTCATCACTTCGTATGATATATTGTCTCGATTAACTCTCTCTATTGACCCAACATACTACATGATTATGACACACTCCCGCCATGAAAGATGCCTTCGTGGCTTGTTGGCTCGTCAGTTACAGCAGCAGGAGGCAGCGTTACTCAGCAGCTCCCATGTGTCACAAATATAACTGTGATGGCTTCTGGGAAACTGTCTGGGCCCCCTAATCATTCTCCAGTAAAAAGAGATCAGTAGCAATGACACTGCCAAAAAAGAAAAGAAAAATACACAAGCTCACCAAGAAATGCACATATGTTCCAATAAATGTATGAACATACAGAAAGCTATGCTTGCAGCACACATCTGTGCACAGAGATCTGTTGCCAAATAGAAAGGTTCTCTATTCTCAAGCGATTATGGTTATGCATGTAAATACATCTGGACAATATAATTTCACATATCGTCACCTCCTCACCTCCACCCTCCAACATTCCCCCTACCCACTCACCCCCTCTTTTCTCCATAAGAAAATAGAGCGTGGGTCTTGTCAAAGGGAATCCCTGCTTGCCCTTATGAGAATACACACTCCATACTGGCCCCTCCAAGATAATTCTTTTCCAACAGTCTAAAACCACCCTGACCCAAGAACCAGTGTGACTCAATACCTCGGCTTTCCTCACTTCCCAGAAAGCCTGGCCAGGCCAGGATTGAGGAGACCTCCAGATGAAGGAGATTTCCCATGTTGGCATTGGTCAGGGTCTGCCTCCAGTCGGAACACATTACTGTTGTGTCTCCCTGTGTCTCCTTTGTGGGTTTTTGCAGAAATCCAGGATTGCTAAACTGGAAAATTGTCCTGAAACTATTCATACGTATGTCATTGCGTGCACGTGTCAGAGTTCCACATTAGCACAGTTTGTCAGGCTGCCATGCCGCTTTAAATAAATATCCAGAGGCTTTGAGAGACTCAACGTTCAAATAGAATTTACCCACTATTACAACTATACAACTTGAGTCTACTGCTTAATTAGGCTAAATGACCATCCATCATCTCATGTTTATTACAGTTTTTCTCAATTGATAAGATATTGCTCCTAAAAAATGGCAAACATTTACTAAAACACTGCACATTTCTTTATTAGGACACAATTCCCAAAGCACTGTGCAAGTGTCCAATGCGCACTTTGTCAAAATTGTAACTTTGTTGACAAAATTAGCACACACAAACCAAAAGTAGTGGTAGCACTGCGAAATACAAAACACTGTTTTTTCACACGAAGTATTAAAAAAACAAACAAACAAACAAACAAACAAACAAACAAACAAACAAACAAACAAACAAACAAAAACAAGACAGTCCTCAACAATGGCAAATTAAACACAAACAAATTGCATGAATGAATCAGATGCAGTGCTGCATCCGTGTCAGTAGGCTGTCGACAAGGTGCAATGGTTGCGTCAGATTTAAGAGCAGGTGCATGGGCAGGACCAAGTTAAGGTTTTGGGTAAGGTCTGACTTGTCCACATTCTCTTCTTCTTCCACCATGGTTTCTTGCTCCTCTGACATCCATCCTGAAGAGCTGATACTGCTTTGCAGCAGGTTTCATAATATGCAGTTCATTTGCAAAAGTGTTTTGAGCTGTGACGTGGGTCTAACATCTGTGTGGGAACAGTGTCTCAAATTTGCCTGTCCTCACTTTTTGATTGAAAAGTGAGTTAAAATGAGCAAAACATTCTGTCTTTTGCAAAGAGTGCAGAAGTTTGGCAACTGTCAGAAAATGAATGAACATTATTCATGGTTTTGACAGCAGAGTCCTGTTTTTGAGAAATGAGTGCAGTCGGTGGCTGTGTGCAGTGAATGCAATTTATTGTCTTATCAAATGGAGAAAATATATATAATTGCATGATGAATCGAAATAATCAGTTATAAAGGGTCCATTTGCGCAAATCACATCATTTTGAGCAACACGCGTTCAAGGAAGAGACCCCCATTTTGACAATGGTTTGGAAAAGTCAAAAAGTTAACAATAAGTCAAGAAAGTCAACAATGACTCAATTTGCAAATAAAAAAGTATAGGCCTTAAGAGTTTAACCATGCAAAGAACTACTTAACTTTTTGTAATACACACACGTTGACAGGTTGCTCCTGGTAAATGGAACAATGCTGCCATCTGCTGTATCACAGATAAATTGCAATAAATGTATATACTTTTCTGCCCACTGCAGAAAGCGGATGAATGGACGGACTGATTACTTTTCTGTCTAACTTATGAAGTCTGGCACCATCTGGTGGAGAGTGGAGTCCACATTTAAACATACATCACAGGTCAAGTATTCATAGGGCTCCAGTTTCTTCTGGCTTTAATTAAAGATATTTTCCATGATTTGCTCTTGTTTTCTCTCAGTATAATATTGTCCAACTGGTTTAAATGACATCACTTCTGCACACATTAAGTCATCCTACAAAGAGCACCTGCAATGTCACATTCCGTGGTTGCAGCTGTTTTGAAATAAGCGGGCTGCAAATGAGTAAATTTAGCTATTTTCATTCATTTATGTCAATAAAGCAGACACCATCATCAACAACATAGATCTACACAACTGAATGAAATGAATTTTTTCACAATTCTCCTTTATAAAGAATAATGTTTACTTTGATTGACACCAGCTATGTATTATTTGACCAGTTAATTGACTTAATTATGAATGTAACAAAATTGTAATTATCATCATTTTGTTTGATGTTGCAGGCATACCTAATATTGTGGCTTGTAAGTTCAAGTTGCAAAACCTATAGATCTGAAAAAACAAATGGTCATGTCACATTAAATCACCTTTAGATATGTGATATGGTCAAGAAAAACATGTTGAAGTTCAAACTAATTACATTTTTCACTTATTCACTTATTTGTGATCCCCCCTCCCCTTTTTTTTTTCTTCTCTCGATCTTGTTTTTAATAAGGTAACATTTGAATTATAGTTCCTGAAGTTATGGTGGTGCTTTGCATGACAACACTCAAAGGGCACAGATTAGTCTCTTCTGAAGCAACACTAACTAATAATGAGCATCTATGTCTGTCAGCTGCTGCTTTTGATATCTGGCTAATAAACATGAGGCAACCTGTGTTTGGGCTATTTAAGGACTCTTAAATGGAGGCGTAGGAGAAATGGGGGGTCTTTTTCTTGTCATGGCTGCAAGTGTCATTGGCATGGGCTTACTCTGGGCTGTCAAATGTGATAGCACCCACGAAGGGATGACATTTGATAAGATATTTACGATTTTTATTCCATTTTTATTTTGTATAATTAATCAATTCTTTATTGATGGTTATTTGGGGGGGCACAAAATGATTATGATCGTTTTGTTTTATATATCGCAACTTTGTGTAAATATGACATTACAAACATAAAATAAGAATGCAAACATATTGTCTAGAGTTTGCATGTTCTCCCTGTGCCTGTGTAGGTTTCTTTTGAGTAAATTTCCGAATGCACCCAAAGTCTAAGGAACGAGTGCTATGAGTCTTCTACATAATGCAGCAAAGCAGCTAAACTCTGCCACCTGTCGGCAGCACGTTTGGCATTTTCTTGGCCCCACGGTTGCTTTTCTGGCTCATCAGAAAGATAAAATATGTCATACACATTCATCAAGTATATTAGATTGTTGAATGTCAGCATATGCAGTACATATGCAATAAAGCACATATTGACGACATTAAGACAAAGAGCAATGTCGCTTGTGTGAAGGCTTCTGCCAATAACCGCCTATGTCAATTATTGTAAAATGGAAAACTAATGTTATTTTTTACTTGCTTTTTAACTCATCACATGCAGGTGAGCATACAGTGGGGCTCGGTGTCCAATGCCTGTGGTGACCGCAAGTCCCCGTATTACCAATGAATGTTTCATTATCCAGTCAAATGTGATATAAACAAATTGAAAAAACAAATGCTTGAGTTCGTAAAGGCCAAAATAAAGAAAGTTCATGGAAATAACCATTTTTCACTGAAAACAATTGGAAAGAAAATTGAGGCCTTTAGGGTGTCATTTATCCAATTTTGTTTTATTGTTTTTTTTAATTGAATAGAACACATATTTATATGTAAATTATATTTGAATAAAATTCCTAAATTAATTATATTGCTTGTGCAAATAGTTTTAGGCTGTAATCCTTAATTTACAAAAAGGCAACTCTCACATACATAGGCACATTCACTCATTTATATTGTTTGCTTTAGTGTGGAAACATGTTTGTGAACATAACAAAAAGAACATATCTCATTTTACATGTCTCTGAGTAATCCTTCACAGGAAACGGGAATATTTAAGCTCCAGGGTGTTATCAGGATTCTAATTTTTCCGGCGCGCATGTTCTTTGTATGGTGCATTTATTTGTTTTGGTTTATTTGCAGTTTGTCAAATCATCACTGCAGGCACAACACGAATCCACATCACGCGGCAATAATTTACCAGGGTGATTACCGGTGACAAACCACAAAGGGATATTATTTTGACCTGTTCATTATTTGCACCATTGTTATGATTATGAGATATAGTCTATACTTACTCTGGGGAAAGCATTCTAATCAGTCTCCTACTGTAATTAAATAAACCTGCCTCGAGCTCTTATTGACTCGCTAATATGGCCGATTCAATATGACTGTTATGACCTGACGCTCCCAGACATCCATCCATTCATGTTAGCGGGTAGCTAACGATTGACTCAGTTGAATTAGAGAACACTGTATGGAACAGGCTGTCGATAATGAAGCAACAGATGAAATTCAGTTATTCACACACGTCATCTAAATAGCAATCAAGTCAAAAATTAAAATATCACTAATAAATGAAATTGTAGTATGTCCAAACAACTGTGATTGGCTTGCCACCAATACGCTGCCTCTCAACCGAAGTCAGCACGATAGGCCTCACCACACCTACAATTGACGGCTGTTGAAAGAAAGTAGTTTCAATTGAGGATCAGGTGAAATTCTTGAAATACAAATAGATATGAAATATAAGTGACGTATTTAAATATGAAATGTATTCTAAGAACATTTTGAAAAGTAGAGCGCTTTGTTTGAATCTCAGTTTGGACCTTTCTACGTCATGAACCCCACCTGCAAAGAGAAACGGCACGTAAAATCAATCTGATCAGGCAGAGCTGTGACCTCAGATGTAAAGACAACAAACCTTAATTGGAGCTAAGCACATGTTAAAAATGCTACATAGTAAGTGGAACAGATGGATTAAGGTGATCTCAACAGAAAACAAAGAGGATGACGTAAATAGCCTAGTTAGAAAGAACGTCACTTTCAGACAAAATTTTAATTAGCTCTGTCACAGACACTTGTTCTTAAATAGGCAGAGTAAAAATATATCATTTGATGTTTGATGGCTATGCAGGCACTCCAGACAACTATTTGTATAAAATTAAAGTCGTATTTTTTTCATAAAACATCTTGAATTATATTTGATCTGGATTATTAGCATTAATACATATATAGCTGGTATTAATTCACCATTGATTGTGCAAGTTCACCTTGCATACTACGTGGCTTGTACATGAGCACATTAGTAATAAAAGAGTTTGAATCTAATCACAAAATGAATTGATTTCATCTGTAATATGATGAACAATGGAACAATTTAAAATAACGAGTCAGCATTCAGAAACATGCTTAATCTTCCCTGTTCTCTTGAGCCTTTCACTGTACGTAATTCTCTAGTACTTACTTTTTAAAATTTGGAGCGCATGGGTTGAGACATTTATGGGGCTAAACCTCTGAGAGGCCATGCCAAGGGTCGAATGTCAAACTGCAATGGATGTCACAATGCCTGCATGGCTATTGCTGATGCATGATTCGTTAGATATGTATGTACATTTAGATAATGATCTTGTCCCCTAATCTATTAGAAGCAGCTCTGCGCTTCTCTCTCGACCCCTAATGCACTCCAATGTATTTATGGTCAATAATTAAAACGGAAAAGCATGCATTAAAACTGATCTCTACTTAACAGATCTTAACTAATGAGATTAGGATAATGAATAGGCCACTTTAGCAGGGTGGCCCGGTACAGTGGTCATTTTGCTGACAGCTGCTGAATATGACAAGGTTAGCATCATAAGCCTTTTCTTGCTGCGGGGTTTAAAGCATGGATTAATGTTTTAGGAACCGTAAAAGAGGCCAGCCTATTTGTATAAATACATTAATCCGAGGGGGAAATACACTGGACCTTGATTCATTTGTTTTGGGGATTTCATAATTCTAAGAAAAATGAGAGGCATTTTGTTTTGCAAACACTCATATGCAGCTCCTTGCCTCAGACACACAGGGGAAAATCTGGATTTGGCAACAAAACGTAATAAAAAATTACCAGGTGTTCCAAAACTTCAAGTCATTCCTCATCCTGGACTACTTTTGGGTAGAAAGAGGAAAGCAGCAGTCCCCAAGAGCAATACATCAGACTGCATTGTCACCATTCCCCTCACCATAACAAAAAGTCTAACCACGCCTTTAATTTGAATACCCTTACATTCGAACTATAAATCAAATCTTCCCTTTTCTGCTTCTTCTAATTTTTTGGTAAACCAAAGGGAGACTATTTTTGGCCAGAGAGGGGCAGCATGACACACAGCTTTGCTTGCTCAGAAGGTTCCTTACTAGCAGTGGCAGTTCCACACTGAACTACTCGACTCCATGGGCGAGACTACTTCAGAGCACCCCCTTCCCCTGTAAAAAAAACAACAACAAAAAAAAACACATTTTATTTCGCACATAAGTTTCTTATTAGAACAGTATATGCGCTAAAATATTTGAGAGGAGCAGTTGCAATTGAGTTTGATAAATCACAATATTACTCTTTTACAAAACATCCCACCATGAATTTTACATTTAAATTAACATGCCTTGACATACAAAATATCATTAAGGTAAATATCATGATAATATAAGGAGTAATTTAATTAATAATAATAATAACGTCATAAATGACATTAATCTGTCATTCAAGGAAGGTGGAATGATTAGCTCCTTGGTAACTTCCCCGAATGCTATGGTTGGCACACTTTCAGTTATGACAAAATACAGTTATCACGAAATATATTTGCACGAGCAAATGGCAAATGATCATCAATGAATCTAGCTTCAGATATGAACATTCCTTCAGCTAATTACGGGTCAACATTAACCCAAGGGAAATACTAAGTACGCCTAATAACTGAACTTGTAACAGTCTTGTTGCAAAGCACAATCTTATCATCTTAAAATGATATGTTTCTTGAGTTAAGACTAAACTAACCTAAACAGAATGCCAACAAACGTAAAGAGTAGGCTATATCACAAATTGTTATTAGCCCTTAATTTATAGTGTTGGGAACCCACCACTTGTTCAAAAAAGTAATGGCGTTATTAACCGAATTACTAAATAAAAGTAACTCGTTACCAGGGAAAGTAAACCAGGGAAACCACATGACATAAAAAAAATGCTGCCCCGGGCGGCTTCCTGTGTCTCCTGTGCCAAAAACCGCTACTGCTTACCAGTCTCCATGGAGCCATTAAAATCCTGTTAACTTTGATAATCCCTGGCAAGTAGCTGACCTCTGTGGACCACTGTGAAAGGGAAGCGCCACAACATTTTGTATGATCTGCATTCTGGGAATTGTGTATTAATATGCTAAATAAATGACCAGTTGCCCATGATTTATTATGCTCATTTGCGGAAGGACTATGAAATTGACTCGACTGTGCTGGATTGGAACTGTAACTCTGTTACCAATTCCAACTAAGTCCCGATAGAATTTGTTATATTTTTCTTTATTTTTCATTCATTTTCCATTTTATTTCCCATTCTTCATAGTCCAGAAATATACACGGGGTATTCACAATTATTTTTTATCTTTTATTATTGTGTGTGCATTAAGCATTTGTAAACATACAATTCTACGTTACGTGTGCATTTATTTTTGACAAAAACATCACACCGTTTCAACACCAATCAAATAAAATAATTCTTATTTTTAATTTATTCATTCATTATTATGTTGCCAAATGAGGTCAAATCAAATATGTAGCCAGATTAAACAGAAGTAGTTGCACTTGGCAGCACAGTTTGTTTTATAATGTCAAGTGGGCAAAGTACTGCAGCCATAACAGATGTGTTTATGGACATTTGGTCACCATGATCACCTGGCTTGAAGCCTCGGAAACCACATGCATCTTTTAATGCTTTTAAAGGCAAATAATGCAGAGACAAGGGAAATACCAAAACCTCTCCTGTAGAGGAAAGTCAAATAAAACAAACTGTATCTATTTTTGTTTGTTTATTTCTTACAGATAACAGTTTAAAATTTTATTTCAAAATCTAAGTGTCGATAAAAACTAAGCCACATAAACTGAGTGAAGAACAACTTTATGGCCCGGTAATTTCTCCTCCTCATGAATAGAAAATGTAAATTCCTCACTGCTCAATAAGAAGCAGAAGTTAAAAGGAGCAAGAAACCACCACCATGTGCATGGAAATTCCTGAACCCTTCTGGCGGCAATTATCAAGCATGGCAAAGGAACAGCAGACATAATGAGAGCCAGGGTGGCACTGCCCTCTATGCTAAGATGGCCTGCGGTCAAAATGATCAACTCCCCTTTTGTCATTATCGACTGTAAAGCAACACAGACAGTGTGAGTCGCAAAATAAAGATGGTCGACTGCGCGAACATTGGAGAAACTGAATGGAGAACATTTACCAATTACTTAAATGGAATTTGAATGAGGGGGTAGGGGGAACTTGTTCAATGAGTTGATGCAGAAAGTAAATAAAAATAAAGCCTAACATACTATGCCTATCCTTGCAATGATTTGGGACCTTTAGACTAACATCTATGCAAAAAGATCACACAGACCGCCCTATTGGGAAAGGCTATACATAGGACCAAAATAATAATAGCTTGTGTATGAGAATTTGCTTGTTCCAAATTCATTGACCAAAAGATTTGATTCATTGAAGCTGACTAAGCAACTGTCACAAGGTTTTATGATCACTGTCTCTTTCTTTCCTCCAAACTACAAAGATGCGCTAACGGTGTTCTAATCCTTTATTTTGAGGGATTCAACCGCTGGGTTTTGCAAATGGAACTTGCTTGAGCGCCATCAAAATGTCAAAAACTTCCAAATGTCAGTAAAAAGAGAAAATGACTCTATTGATTTGCTTTATTTTTATATCTGTCTCTTGTATAGTGTGCACTTCCATGTTGCTTATGGCAAAAAAAAAAAAACAGACCTTCCATCATTCAAAGTGAAAAACGCTCCATTGATTTGACTGCTTAGTCATTACAGAGCATATCCAAGTACCGGGCAATGATAATATGAGGTCAGAGGTCATCAGAGTGCCCTGTTCCTCAATACGACTTCTTGCAAGAGGTCACAGCAGGTGCCTTTATTCATTGAATTTGAGGTTACAGCCTTTTGTATGTTCTTTGAGGGCAAACCCAACAAAAGCCAGTTTAGTAAGAAAGGTGAAACAGACAAACAATCTTGGCTAGAATGAGGAAGATTCTAATCCCGCGAATGAGGGATACATGAGAAAGGACAGCGCAGAAGGTGACCTGAAGGTATGCAAAAGAAAATTTCCAGAGTGTCACTGCAGCCCTGATTTCTCTCCACTTCTCCTCCCAGAAAATTAAATATTGATCAATCTCCCAGGCCAAATAACAACAAAGGAGATAAAGAAGAGTATTAAAGGAAATAAATAAATATAGTACACTTGTATCAGCCGTCCAAACTACAGATGTGCGGCAGGAGGAAGGGTGTGTGTGTGTGTATGTTTATGGGGTGATTCCGAGGCTTGGGAAATGCAGACCCATCCATCAGCCACACCCTGAGCATGGGGAAGGACTTGGTTGGCTCTTATATAAAAAAAGGCAAGAGTCTTCTTTATCACATTTTTTCCCTGGAAGAAAGAAAACCTCCCCTCATCTGTGATTGGCTTTATTGGTAAAGCTTCCATGCTTACCCAACCTTTTAAATAATTAATAAGACGGACATTCTTATAGGTTCCCTGATGAGATATCTCTACTAAGGAGACAGCCTTTGTTACTCTGGCATGAACAACAGCGTTAATATGAAGACACCTTTAGGCAGACAATGCAGGAAATGAAGGAAAACATTCTATTGGAAACAATTAGGAATTGTGCTTACAACATTAGTCACTAAAAAAGCCAAACAACTAATATGGATGTCCCTGATATATGTACAGTAGAGTACAAATCACATTTGTTATGCCTGTCTGAGGGGTTTCAGAGCAGACATAATTATTCAAATGTCAGATGACATGTTTGTTTTGAAAAAAAAGGAGGAGAGCAGTCATTTTGACTTTTTGATGCTTGACATGTATTTATAAGGCATGCACTCATCAAACACTTAAATAGATGCATGCAAGAGTCAATACGTATATGGGTTTCTTCTGGGTCTCCGTTAATACTTTCTTTTCATGAGGATGTTACTCACTGAACGATATTCATTTTACACCATTTACATGAGCTACTGGTAGCACAATGATTCACACCTTTCAGAATAATGCTACAATTGAATAGTGATTTGCGGATGCTAATTAAAGCGGGCACATACCCATTTTTGGCACACACCCATTTTTAAATTTGGTCATTTTTGGTCAAAATCTCTATGTTTGTCCCCCACTAAAATTAGCTGAGATTGCATGAAGCAAACCGTTGTTCATACAAGCTTGAGCAAAACATGGCATAGAAAAAATGAAGAAAACCATTTGGGGGAAATTAAATCAAAACGTTCTTATCGATAATGGTATGTTCTATGCGCCCCCACGAGTCTAAACACGACAATAATCACGGCTCACATGTTTTCTGAGTTTGATCATGTGACATTATCAAGTTCAGCCGTGATTTGTGATTACCTGATCCCTGAGCAACAATGATGTCTATCTATCCATCCATTTTCCGAGCTGCTTTTCCTCACGAGGGTCCCTGGTGTGTTGGAGCCTATCTCCGCTGCCTTGGGTGGTATTATGATTGTATTAAATTACTCTGAATTACATATATTATCTATTAAGCCTATCCAAACTGACACCGTGAAGTGGTTGCCTGCCAGTCACAGGGCACATATAGACAAACAATCACATTGACGGGCAATTCGGAGTGTACAATGGGATTACCATACATGTTTTGGGAATGTGGCAGGAAACCAGAGTTCCCAGAGGAAACCCACGCAGGCATGGGGAGAACCTGCAAACTCCACACAAGAAGTCTAGAGCTAGAATCAAACCCACAACCTCTGGCTTGTTAGGCGTATATGTTTTTATCATGCATTTTATTATTATCTAGTTTTGTTTACAAATCAAAGGTAACAATGTTACCAACTTCCTTAGTAGCATAAATGTTATCAGTAAAATTGTCAAATGTAAAATTAAATCCAGGAAAGATTTTTGGGAGGATACATATTTATCATACATTTCCAGTCTATATTATGTGACTGTATTAGAGCCCAACTAATGTAGTAGGTGTTGCATAATCCTAAATTAGATTCTTTAATTCAAATTTAACTTGTACTCTGGTTGATACAAAAATTAAGTTTTGACTGTAGCATGTTGTATCCATCAGGAATTTCATAATGTTTTCATTTTGATGATGTAGTTTTGACTCGCATATTTGAAAAAAGGTCCCTCCCAAACACACACATATTGCGAAGACAGCTATTAGCTGCAGGTCCTTAAACAAATTATGACAGCAGATCTTTTCCTGCAGTTGACCTTTTTTGACCTCCTATAATTACTGATATTTACTACCATCCAGTGTTCCGATAACGCTGCAGCCGCATAGTGAGGGGATTGCGTTCTGGTGTGTGTTAGTAGTGAGTAAAGTAGAGTGGTAGCAGAGGGGCAACTGCTCATAAATGACACCGCTATAGTATTTCCACATAAAGAAAACAACTGTTTTTATTCTTCCCACCTCCCCCGTTACTCTCGCTCATGCACCCCTCCTGACCCCTTGTCATTGTCCTTGTGATGCAGAGAGATGTTATCATTCCATTTAAGAAGGGAACAAACAAGATTATACTGTAAGTTATCTTCGATTATGGCCACAAATCTGGTGGCGGAGTAGGTAAAGAGGGAGTGCAGAGGGTGGGAGGGTGAAAGATGATAAAGCAAACAGAGTTGCTTTTCTTTTCCTCTCAGTCCATCTCCTTTTATCCGCCACACTGACAGATTTATGGGATAAAGAAGAAGAGGCTTTTGTGGACAGTATATCTTTCAAAAACAGTCAGTCCTTCTGGGAGGAGGAGGAGGAAGAAAAAAATGTGACAATGACAGACAGTGCCAAACAAATTTATTAAGCCACCATCCAATCTAAGTTTAAAACCACAACCATCCTTATTAAATAGTATTGGTTATTACTACTAATAATTTGTTCATGTGTTTGGCTTGGTTACATTCAGCAATGTCTAAACATCTTTCATCTGATGATAATAAGTTTACATAATTGCAAATACAGTATTTTTAAATTATCCATCCATCCATCCATCCATCCATCCATCCATCCATCCATCTTCTGATTTACTTATCCAAACTTATCGTCCAGTGTGGCTTATCCATGGATTTTTTCGTGATTTTTATAATGTCGGAAAATGTGTGCAATCTCCAAGAACCAGGTCTGAAAACAAAACTGTTCTGTCAAATTGGCAAACACACAGTTGGCCTTGCACTCATACTAAAATCAGGATTTGCCACATTTTTGTCACGCTAGCACATGTGCAGTCTAGAAAAATAAGATCCAAGTATATCTCAAATGGCATCCAACATGTTGTCTTTTTTGTGTCTTGTCTGTGTGGTTCTGAATCGGACATAACTCTTCAGCCAGGATCAAAATATAAATGCACCCTGGATGCGTCTTTAAGACGCTGTTCTAGTGCCCATTTTCTGACTGCAGCTCGTCATCACAGACCCTAATGTCATACTAAAGAGCCGTCGAGCTTTTCCGCATCTCCTCTGCAGCAACCATCAATTTAGCTCTGCGGTGGCCAGTCAGCCCCTCTCTGTCTCAGCTGTGTTTGACACTATTTATCTGCTCTAGTGAAGCACATCATTTTTGATTATTGGCCTCACAACACTCCTCGATCAACACAAAAGTGAAAAGAAAAGCGTCCAGAAAGAGTTAAAATAAGAAATAACGTCACAAGATTCCTAGCCGATTTCAGCTGGTTCAATCAAATACCCAATCAATCAAATATTCTCCTTGAACCGACACACAATTTCTTCCTCACGCCATCCCTCAATACATTTTCTAGCCCCCCGCCCCAAAACCTCTGCCCTCAAGCCCCTGATCTTATGTCTTACTCTCCTCAGCTATCTTGCTATCTTTGCATCTGCCGCTCAATATGATCTTTGTCTTCCTCTCCGTGGTTCCTCACTCACCGCCCTATGTCTTCTCTTGCTTGGATATCTCCGCCCATGTGTGACACCCAGCCCATTAAATTACAGCCTTCTCTAATAAAAGGTTCAACTTTCTTTACCCACTCATGTGGATAAGAAATCTGCCAATTTCCTGCTGTTCCTAATTCTTGCCCCAGAATATTGAATACACACACACACACACACACACACACACACACACACACACACACACACACACACACACACACACACACACACTGACATAACTGTATACACACAAATGATGTATTTTTCAACTCCCTTGCGCTCAACTGTTTCAAACCTGTTCGCTTGACATCTTCATTATGCACAAACCGGCGCCCATCCAATAAATTAAACCCATTTACTCTTCTGAATTATGTTATGTTTATTGATGCCTGTATAATGTAATTTTGCACAAATTCCATTAAAGATTATGCTCTCTGTCACAGAGCAGCACTTTCAGTAGAAAGGAATCTAATTAGGTTATAATGGATCCGAGACATGCATTACAGTGGGGGGACACACAGCGTGCACCCACGCACACAATTGTCATCTTAATAATGCAGAGTCAAGCAAACAGATCAATGGTCACAGTGATGATGCCGTCAAACTGCACTAAGTGGCAGGAAGCTCTCAGGGCCAGCTATCAAAAGGAAGTCATCTCTGGGGGTGATGTAGCGTCCTCTGGGCCTGTAGGGGATTAAATATGTCGCCTCAGTTGTGCAGCTGTGACAGATGTAGCGCAGCGCTTCTCAGCGATAGATAACTCGGTTGATTCTGCTGTTTTTCATTCATTCATTTTCAGAACCGCTTATGCTTGTGGCTGTACTGCAGCCTATCCCAGCCGTCTTAGGGCGGTAGGCGGGGTACTAACTAACTAGCCTCTACTGTCTAAGCGGCCATGTGTCATGTCAGTGCATATTTTCAATCAGCGGTGACTGTTCTTGAATGTTGTTGGTACATCGCAAAATCTGTCACTCTTTCTTCCCTTTTAAAGTGTTAACAATCATTACTATTAATCAATTGTTCTATTTGGGAAACTTGTTTGTTTTCTGTCTATTTAAAAATTGTGGGAAGAACAACAGGAAAAATAGGAAACACTATATTTCTTAGTTTTGTCCTTACTGAAGCAGCTTTGAGGTTTTCTACATAAGGAATTTGACATACTTGGGTTCCCTTGATTGGCACTATACTATATTCCACTCTACATTCTACTATAAATACAAGATATTTTTATTATTACAAGTAGTAGCAATTTTATTTTTAATGGATAGGAAAAAACAAAAAACAATGACCAACTGCTGATAATGCTTACATCTGTTATCCTAACACCAGTTTCTTCTGACTTATGATTCTAAGCCATAATCATCCACAGTACTTAATGGTACACGTTACTTTGTCATGAGAGTGAGTAGAACCTTAATCACATTGAGAAAAGTACCAAATAAAAGTAAAAATAATTGAAGCATGGATAATTTTACTGGCTTTGCTTTCTTCTTATATTCAAAGACAAAAGTAAAGCACTTTTGAGGCAAAAAAAAAAAGTACTTTGTACAAACTGATTTTCAACTCCATTTTTTCCTGCTTGTGTCTGTAAAGTGACAGCCTTATTAAGAATAAGTTACTCTCATACCTCCCACTGAGCCATTTGTGCAGGTTGAGCTGGAATTTATCAAGGGCCTACGCTAAAGGGCAGGTAGCCTTGGTCCACGGTGGTTTTGTCTTCATTTAGTACCTGCTTGTACATAGGCTCTATTCAAGATTAATTTGCTGCTTTGATGAATTAAAAAGAGCCACAGGATTTCCATTGGTGTCAGCTTTTAAAGGGGGCTTTTTCTTCATTCAAGCACTTAGGTGTATTGCAGATCCCTGGACAGTTCCATTTGGGCTAAATATACATAAAAAATGCCTGAATAATTGCTTTATTACTTTCACAAGCAATTAATGAAAATTACACATGGTATCCCCAATTTGGAGTTTTAGATGACTGAGCAGCTAGTTTATGGGGCGACAAAATAATAACAAGACCATTTTGCCTTCTGCAAATATTTTTTTAATGGGTTCCAATCACAGGCTATATTACCAAGGCTAAATTCTATTCAAGTGTATGTGTTCATTAAATCCATGTCGTC
Organism: Syngnathus leptorhynchus; assembly: GCF_054491065.1. Taxonomy (NCBI): domain Eukaryota; kingdom Metazoa; phylum Chordata; class Actinopteri; order Syngnathiformes; family Syngnathidae; genus Syngnathus; species Syngnathus leptorhynchus. Next base: position 9,439,086 of record NC_141202.1, read on the forward strand.
CCACCATGACACTCTTTGCAATTATTGGATGTCTTCAAATTTGTAATAACAAACGCTAGGATGACTAAACAAACATTAATCAAGCCAAACATTTACTTCCAAGAGGTTTACACTATTTCAAAACAAAATCACAAGTAGAGACATTCAGAAACTGAATTTGATGAAACACCAAACACATCTCTGAGTCATGAACTTCCTGTTGTTTTATTTGCCTCATTTTATATTTGTGCCCATTACAAATCTAATGCGAGGTGCGGACTAAACCTGTGTAGTGGCAGGCTAGACAACGTTTTATTGTTTAGCAAATGCATGCAGCTTAACATTGTTAAAAAAACAGGCATTTGACAAATGTGAGCGTCAACGCAATCAACATAAATTGCCACCAACCAAAGCAGCTCCTTTACTAAAATCTCCTCGTGAGAAGCACAAACCTTGATATTGTGGAAGAAGAAACTCAATTTCTGGAGTCCATGCAAGTAGATGAAGCACGCAAAGTATATACATTGGCAAACCAGCGAATGAAAAGTAAAGTTGAGCGAGCTAAGGAGATCACTGATCTGTAACGTGTGTACATGGAGACCACTCCGATAGTACGTATCTGCAGAGGTGTCAAACCATAGCCTGGCAAGCCACACTCATGTCTTGTGATCAGTAATTATATCAGAATATAATAGACAACATAAAAAAAAGAAAACATTTTCCATGTTTTAGTAAACTTTAACTGATATAATACTGTCTCACGCCTCCTTTAGATAGCCATTGATCAATTTGACATGAAACAGAAAAGGTGATTAGTCCTTGCAATATATCAATAATTGGTCCACTAGTAGTGGTCCTCCTGCATGAGCATGGAAATGTGTAATTTGCTTCATCTTCATCTGATCTTATGTGACTCGTTTATTATCACTCTGTAATGTTCAGTGAAGGGGTTACATCTTGAGAACTTATAATTTATTATAATGAATAGTATTCTCTTCACCCTGCTGTGTTAGCATGTCGTGTTCAGCTGTGCATGTCTTGTGTGGGTGCAAGCAGCGATTATGATGATAAAGATATGGTGGAGCAACAGTGAGATACTGTTACAATTTAGTCTGTTAAAATCTACAATCCTGATCTGTTCATCAATAATATACATTGTTTCTGTATGTAGTATAACAAATAAGCTAAAATATATTATTTTTAGTCAGTGACAAGAAACCCGTTTTCAATTGTATTGAAAAGGATGGAATACAATGGAATAGATGCATTCTCATTCTAACATGGTTGCTTTGCCAAATACAACATTATTCTAAAATAAATTCAAATAAGCATCAGATAGCTGTGCATAAAAAACAAAAAACAAAACCCCATATTCATTATTTGAATTGCTCAAAGCCTTTAAAAAAGCATGTGGTTTTATTTGATGTCATCATTATTATAAACATCATCATCTACACTTACTCATACACATTTTGATACTGTTTTAATCTCATTAAAACCCATGTAATGAGTATGGAAGTTTATAATACATATAGTTATTAAATAACAATCAAGCCAACTTCATTGTCTTTTAAGGGAAGTGAAAAATGTTCAATGTTCTGTGTGGCCACACTAGTTTAGACACGGTATTCTAATATTGTGTTTGTAGAATATGAATCAACAAGCAAAATCATACATCACCAAGTTTCCTGCTATCGAACCTATGGGATAAACATAACTTTATCCCTTAACATTGTTAGGCCTACACAATAGGTCACTCACACGAAACAAGTTATATCTCTACTGAATGACATCGATTTTCTTTTGAGTCTTAGGCAACTCAACACAAATTGAAACATTTTTCACATGCTATACAGTAAGTCTCATGTGTCTTATTTACCAGTAGATAAGTCACTATGGTAACTTATTTCACCTAAGGACATATCTAAACCTGTGTTTCCTATCACCACTACCACTACATCTCATTCAAACCTAATTATACCATATTGCTTTTTGTGTCCAACAATGGTGGTGGGCCTGGCGGTTGCTGGGGGTGGTGAGAGGCAGAGGTTTAATGTAATTATTAGGACTCTTTCTTTGCTCGGCATAACAAGAGTGAGATGCACTGTGATGGACGCAGCTTGTCAAAATGCCTATTGATGAGGCGCAAACCCCCAATTTGCAGTCATAAGGCAGCTCTCTTCCAATTATGTTGGTCCTAGAGCATTCTTTAAGCCCAGCAACTCCAATCCTTCTCTCTTTTCTGAGTGGTTAGACCATTGCCCTTGGCAGACAGGTACCGAATGGGCCGCTCTCTGCATGCTACCATTAATGTTTTATTGATTTGCTTAGCATATGCTGCGATTCAAGTCACAAAGTCCAACGCTATTGCCCTTTGTGCTCAGAGGCTGACCTGCCCCACATGAAAATTACGTTATTGAAATATGTTAAATGTGTCACCCCACCTCTCTGCGAGAGAATATCTCACCTATTGATGGATCTTTCAGACCCTTGCAGATTGGTATTATTAGATCCCCTAATTGGGTTGATGACTTCCATTACTATGATTCCATCACCGGTCACAACAAATCAATCATTTGAACTGGGTGACACGACAAAGTATCAAACAAAATCCTGAAAAGGGGATTAGAAGATATAGTTCAAAATGGTCATGTTGAATACAAATAAAGTGTTCATCTTGAGAAACAAACAGAAGAGAAAGAGAAGTTAAGAAATTACTGAGTAGAGAGAATCCTGAACAAAGAACATGTAACCACAAAGTCTCCAATTTCCTTGTCCCACTTAATAAGAGACCTCACAATCATCATTCAGTTGACTATAGGGGTTCCAATTACCCCTATCTGATGATTGTATCAGCTGGCAATAGAAGCACACAAATATTTCTTTCTAAACCCCATTATAAGTAAGAACAATGATTACATCTAACTTTTCTTTTGACCAGAGAAAGCCACCTGTGAAAATACAAGTGTATCTCTCTCTCCTTGTGTGCGTGTGTGTGTGTGTGTGTGTGTGTGTGTGTGTGTGTGTGGGTGTGTGTGTGTGTGTGTGTGTGTGTGTATGTGTTTTGTGCATGCTAACATGTTAATGATGAATACGTATGTGTCTGCCATGTCCTCAGACTCCCCAAGCAGACGGAGAGACCCACAGACTACACATCAGGGACACACACTTTTTCCCAGACAATGTCAATAGTGCAAGGGTAAAATCATTTATCATTGCTGTGAAATTCTTTCTAAATGTATACATTTATTTTTGTCGCACTTAAATTGATCACATGGCACCAAGAGAAATACCAAATCTGTAGTACCTGCCTATCTAATTTACAAATTACACTTTGCTAGCTTCAAGGACACGCAAACTCCTCTAAGAGAATGAAGGATTTTTCTTTCTTAACTTTTATGAACCCAGTTACTCTTGCTGTGGGTGTTGAAAGCAAAGACAAACTGTGAAGTGACATATTTGTGATCATTTATATTTGGAGATTGTAGAAAGTCTAAAGATAATGAATGTGATAGTAGTGGATATCACTCACCGGAAAGTTTCTAATTTAATTCTGCTGTTAACAATATATAAATGTAGTCGAAACTATAACCCCATTTTACTTTGACCTTGGGAGGTGCAGAAACATACAACAAATGCATGTCCTAATTAAGTAGGGCGAGGAAAAAAAAGTCAATCAATTAAATCAAGTTGATCATAAAAAAAAAAGAAAATGGTCAATGCAAGATTTTTGGGCCCCAACATTGCTACATAGACTATTCTGCCTTTGTCCCTTGTACTCAATCTATTTCACTCATTACTCAAAACTAAGTATTTGAGTAGTATATTCTCAATCAATTTTTTGTGTATATATTTCATTACTATTGTTAGAGAGTTAGTTAGGTTTAACAAATGTCTTAAATATTATCCTTCCATTTTTTATACCACTTCTCCCCATGGGGGTCGCGGCCTGTTGGAGCCTATCCCAGCAGTCATCGGGCAGTCGGGGGGGGACACCCTGAACCAGTTGCCAGCCAATTGCAGAGCACACAGAGACAAACAACCATCTGCACTCACACATAGGAGCAATTTAGAGTGCTCATTTGGCCTACCAAGCATGTTTTTGGGATGTGCGAGGAAACCGGAGTGCCCGGAGAAAACCCACACAGGCACGTGGAGTCTTATAAACTAATAACAGCAAACAATATTAACAAAATATTTTCTGACTATTTGTGTGAAATTGCAGAAAACCAGAAGTATTTGAATGTGAGTTGCGGGTTCACTGTTAACTGGATCATGAATGGAATATTCTATTAATCCTGTTATTGCCATACTTAAATTATGGTCATTTGCTTGGGGTATTGCAATCTATGTTGTAAACCAAGCCAGCGTCATGCAATTATTAGCCACATTTGGCTGCACTAGTAATGTCCCTCTATAGTCTTTCACGTGTATGCTGACATCTGTTCACGGCCCATGTAGTATCCCCTCCCTGTTGTAATCATTTTCAATTGATTTTTTATGAATCATTTCAAAGCTAATGGTTTGTGAGTGGTGCGTTGACAAGAGGACCATTGGGAGAAGACAGACTGACAGAAGGATCAGAGATAAGCTGCACAGGGAAACTAAGGGGGGCAGTGGGGTATTGAAGGCAGAACCAAATGATACTGAAATTTGAGCATTAAAGACTACAATCACACAGCTCCCATCCATGATTATATTCTGAAGTGCTAATTATGTTGTGTCACAAAACTACAGTGCGAGGCTGACACTCGGCAATAAAGCAAATAATTTCCAGTCGAAGGAGTAGAATAACGTTAATATGAGGGGTGGAAGATGGGGTGAGGAGGATCTCAGTTCGAGGAAGTAGCTAATAAGGTTTAATGGTGCGTGTCAGGAAGCCACAGTATGCATGGGAAACACAGCTGGCTTCATTTTGTAAACTATTTGATATACACATTTATCCTGCTCACAATTATCAGCTGCTCACAAGCCACTAGGGACAGTTTAGAAACTCCTATCAGGAACATGTTCTCCTCAGTATTCGATTGTGGTTTGCACTGCTGTCTCACAGTACAAAGATCCCTGATTCAATTCCAGCCAGTCTTATCACCTGACTGGACTCCGTCTGGCATTTTCATCTTCCCCCCCACTAGAGGTGGACGACTTCAGATTTTTCTTGTAGTCGACGCTAAAGTGATGATAGTTGTGTTTAAGTTGATTAATTAATAATTTCATTAATATTGTCTTCAGTTGTGAGCTCACTGTGCGTGTTGTCAAACACAAACTCGCTCATTCACTTTCTTCACCATCTACAGTTGCGCTGGCCCCACCATCATCACAATGTGCCAAGGTGAGTCTCAAAACAGCCCGCCATCAAAAGTCTGCTGGAATCGTTAACCCTATCAGCAAAAAGGACCACCACCATTGCACTATTAACAACAGTGGGTGTTGCAATCTAACATATGCCAGGATTACATCTTAATTGAGATTTAAAGGAAGTCAGGCCAGGTATTGAAAACCTCAAAAATGAAAAACATTTATTTAAAAAGTCTCATGAATCGGCTATAAGTGTTCAACTTCCTCATAAGTGTCAAATAATTGTCTGTTTCACTCGCAGATTTAGAGAGCAAAGCGTTGAAGAATAAACCACCAGAGGGGACGCCGCTATATTCTGCGGCTTGTAAGATTTACACTGTACTGCAGCAAGGATAAGCCCATCCTTAAATCATTCTAATAACAGTCCTTCACTCCTGAAGGTTTTGCTCTTTTTCTTCTCATACCCACCACAGTGTGTGAAAAAAGAAGTCCAAAAATGGATAATGCCTTACGAGCCACTTGCATTTAATGGGCTTAATTTAAACTATTATGATCTTGTGGCTTCCTGGTCCTATTATAAATATTTAAAATCTAGTATTTATCAGGGAAATACTGTATATCAGTTCAGAATTCCCGTGCAAGTAAAGGTCATCAAATTACAACTATAAACATGCAAGTGGGGAAAACCCTCAGTGCTTTGACCTAATCCTCGTGACAGTGATGACAAACAAGAGATGTGGTTGACTCAACTTTTAAACAGGTTTTTTTTTCTTGGTGGTGTTGGAGATTTTACAGAAACGTCGTAGTCCTGCATTTATAGATATATTAGATTTAACATAATACAAATATAACTCCCCCCCCCACCCCCACCTGCTTGAGGGAAGTCTAAATACTGGTAATGCCAAGTGGTTATTGCGCCACGCAATGTGCAGGTGACAGTTATTATCAGCAGATGACAGTGGCAGTCCCCAATGTGTACCAGATGGTGATACAAGGGTCATAAGGGGAAGAGTTTGGAGATGATAGGAAAAGAAAAACATGATCAAAGCATTGCAAGGAAAAACTTGAGAGACATGTGAACCGTTGTTGTTGGCCACCACAATCATGGTAAAACAACAAAATATGAATGAAGTGGATTAAAAAAAAAACTACATAGCTACATAACACATTTGGAACACTGTGTGACGTGCCGTAGATCCTTAACTAAGCTTGTTGAGGATGTATATCCTGCCCGCTCCATTAGTTTTCAATGAGAGTGCACACCGGATATAAGGTTTTGGAGTAAACACTTTTGTATACAAGCTCAAAATGAACATTAAGTACTGCCCTGACTCTTGCGATCACAGCCAGATATGTAACCCAGTCACTGAAGGAGTAAAACAATTGCAGCTTTACTAGTTGTTAATGTGAAATCTTACTGTGGATATGTGTACTGTACCTTGTATGTGGTGTATTTGAGTGAACTTTGAATCGTGTTCATTTGCACAAGATCTATTTGTGCATGAAAATCAACTTGAATGTACTTTCTGTGTAAATTGTAGCATTAGATTTCACACCCCACATTTGGTTAAAGCAAACAGGACAGTATAATAAGATGTTAACACAGTGAGATAATGGTTTGCAAGTCACAGCCTTGTGATTCACCGATAAATATTGGTGAGAACATCTTTGTCGATGTTTGCATATTGTTACTTTGCTTGCATGCTTCCTTTCATGCCATCACACACACCCAAATTATGCATGTTGGGACAATTGACAACCTTTAATTGTCCATCAGTGTCAATGAATAACTTTGGTGTTGTTTTTGTCGACATGTCCCTTGCAATTGTCTGGAACACAAATCAAGGTGTACCTGTCTTTTGCCCCACCATGTCCCTATCAGCTAGACTCTGGATGGATGGATGGGTGGATGGATGAGATTGTGTATTTAAATTATACAAATAATCCTCAACTTCAGAACCTTCTCAAATATGAACAAAATGATGTACATAAATGTGACAAAATGCCATATTGCGTATGCAAGTTCATATTTTTAAGTGCATGCCACATTTATAAATTATGATACTGTAGTCAGCTGAGTGGCACCGCTCCATATGCACATCTCATCTCCCATTGGCCTTCACACTCTCACACTAACTGGGTTCCCATTCATTTTCTCACAAAGTGAAAAGTGATATTTCTACAATTTTGATAAAGTACATTTGTAGGTGTTTTGATAATCATTTCATGAGATGTCGTAATTCTCCCTGGGTCAGCCTGGAACCGTTTGTGAAGACAATGGAGCAGAAAAGCCCAGAGACTTTCGGTCTCCTCTAACCACCCTGCGCTCTACGGTGCTGGACATCGCTGGTTCCCCCGTCCCCTGGGGCCGCAGGACTGTGCTCGCTGCACCCCACACTCAGAGCGTTACTTGGAATGGTGTCATTGGATCCGGCTTTGTTGAGATTGTCTGCCCTCGGCGGGGTCACCTGGGAAACCCTCGTTGCCTCTGCTACCCCTGCTGGTCCTCCTTCAAATCAGCACTCAACACTGTGGCTGCTGGAAACATTTTATTTAATCAAGATTAGACTACTGCAACTCCTTATATACCTGTTTATATAAGATATCCTTGAAAAAACTGCAAGGAGTCCAAAATTCAGAAGCTCCAATACTCATTAGAAGCGTGAAAGAGCTCACATTAGTCCAATTTTGGTATTGTTACTTCTAGTTCAATTCTGAATTGATTTTAACATTATAATTCACCTGTAAAGCACTCCACTGCATGGCACCTACCTGGATTTTTAAGTCTCTTTGTCACTTTTGTCTGAGTTGAGAAAAAGCATTGGCATGTAAAAATTGTGAGTTGAAATGAAAACATTTTCGGTGCAATAATAGTTTGTGACCATCTAGGTCGAGGATGACTAAGTCTGGAAATGTAAACCAAATAAAACAAGTGATAGGCTACTGTGACTCTTGTCTTTCCATGGAATTAGGTGTCACATTAAATGCCACTGGTGAGCCCCATTAGTTCATTTCCCTCTTGGTTAATTAATGTAAGCTTGTGACCTTTCCGACAGATAGGTGCAACTTTATCTTAAAAGTCAAGGTTACAAAACTATGTATCAAAACAGATTGATTACTGATCAGTGACCTAGAGAGTTTTTAGTTAATTGACTGACTTTAGTCTCCAAGGTAAGCACAGAAGGACTTTGCAAAAGTATCAATGATATGCAGGTAACATTCTAGGATCAGTTATGTATATTTACATACATTATACTATACGTACGTACATCGTACATTGGTATTGAGTGGTAGGAATTCAATTCAATTCAGATTTACTGAGTTCATTACAAAAAGGGGAATGTTCTGCATGTCCTGGTTTACACCATTTACTTAGACCACAACAGCGTACCACAGATATATATTTACGAGTTCCTTTGAAACCCGTTCTGTCAATGTGTGGAAGGAACACTATTAACACACGGGATATCCAAATCAGCCATGTTTTTTCAGAGCTTGCTGTGCCCACCCTTGCAGGTTAGTTTGTTTATTTACAAAGGGAGCCCTGGCGGCCAGGGGGTGCTTGATTTAATTGTGAGCAGATGTAATATCACAGCTTCTTCACGAAAAGAGAAACAACACAGCATATGTATTCATATTCCACAAATAATTTAAATAGGGAACTATGATGCCAAAGCCCACTTCCAATAAAGTTGGGACATTGTTTAAAACTAATAAAAACAAAATAGCCTAAATAATTTCCAAGTTCCAATCAAATACAGTACAGTACAGTTTTTAAGAGAATGTTATTCTTAAATTGTTTGACGATAATGCTCCGGACGCAAATGTGACACATCCCATAATACACTGCGTCAAACCTTCACAAAGCTGCTTTGGCAGTATAAAAACATGGCACTCCTTTGAAGGGGACAAAGGGAGCAAAAAATCTATTACTAAATAGCTAGATGGTGGTGTGTCTAGGTTTTCTCACTCAGATGACATTTACATTTTGTTTACAAAGTGGAAAAACTTACCTTCATGCTTTTTAAAGTACAATAAAGGTATATATAATACATATTTAATTTGCAAAATTCTCCACGAGCTAACAAAAGAATATTACTTGAGTAACCTTAAAACCCTCATCCTTAATCCTTGGAATTCAAGCTGTTTACAGAACAAACCTGAAATAGAATGATGAAACATGAATAAATATTGTCCCAATGACCTGTGATTCAGTGACTGTGGCTGTTTAGGCACCGACACAAACACGCAGCCCCCCCCTCACAAACCCGACACACACACACACACCCCCCACACACACACACACACACACACACACACACACACACACACACACACACACACACACACACACACACACACACACACACACTGCACTTTAAGGGGCCTTCTGTCATATCTCCTTGTTGATATTTGAATTCATCACAGTTCCACAATGTTTTCATAATCTGGGTTTATTGTAAGCATCAGTGGCCAATGTTGAAAAATGAAGTAAAAAATGCAGTGCCTTCCGCTTTGCAGACCAGAACGAAATGGACCACACACAAAGTTTTAGATGAGCTTTACACAAAGAAGATATTAAAATACATGCAAACTGCAAACAAGACTCTCACTGCACCCAGCATTTTGAGTAGTTATCTGTAATAGTTTCTTGTATATACTATGCAAAAAATGACATCTCCTCACTATTCTTATCCAGTAAACATGTAAAAAGAAAAATTGGATCAATGCATTTGGCCCATCATAATGCACACGCCCAAGGGGCAGTCCATGGTCAGAAGGTTATTTGCATCAACTTCCTCAGAAATATTGTTTTGTTTGTTTGTTTTTCTCAGATGATGCAAACAAAAGAGTATTGTTTTAAAAATAAATGGCCTATGTGGATAAGCATAATCGTATTCATCTTATTTCTTGTTGTACCCAAAAAGAATGTGATCAAGCAAACTCGTTTGTTACTTTAAACAAAGCTTGAGCTAAGGTGGAAAATAACCTTTTCAAACTGTTTTCCACAGCTCTGCGAAAAAAACAAAACGTAAGTGTATTCAGACCAGAAAAGGCCTTTAGTCCGCTTGTTTGGTCCGGACCAAAAGCGGACTTAATTTTTTTCGTTTGGTGCGATTCCTATTTAGACAGTACATTTTGCAAGCGAAGTATATTTTGTAAACACAACCACACTTGTGACAATCTGTGCTCTCATTGGACAGCAATGACCAGGGCGGCACACAGAGCACAGACCCGAAATGGAGGAAAACATGTGAGTCCTACACGCTCTGCATATTTGTGCTGTTGGTTCAGATCTACGCTGTTTGTATTCACACCTGAAGCGAACTGCACCAGAGTTCGAACTTTAAAAAGTGGGTCTTGGTCGGTTTCTTTAATAAGAAACAGGATTCGTTTGCGTGTATTCACACCTGTACAAAAGGTCCGGACCAGCGTTACAATTGAACCCTGGTTTAAAGTGGACCAAACAGTCAGGTCTGAATACACCCTCTGTCTCGTCTGCCCCTATGCAGAATTACACCACGCTTCACGCTAGACTTGCACTGGCAGGAAAACAGAGCCCTTTCAGTTCAGGTCAAATCTTTCTACCACTTAAGTATGATTATTTACTGTGTATTTAAACACTAATGCCTAACTTCTGGCACTGATCAAGGTCAGAAATAAAGAAGTTGTAGTTGTAGGAAAGTACTGCATATGTTTATGTGTCCCAAAGCTGAGCTAGACAGTTAGAGGGATTCCTTAGCACCCTGCCGGCTCCAGTTCCCTGCACCGTGACCGTCGGGATGGAGGAGGCTAGCCACAGATCGATGGTCGCAGAGCTCGATCCCTGCGATAGGGGGGCGATTGAATGCAGCGCACTGGGACTGAATGACATAAGCCCAGACGTCTAAGTGTCCCATTAGCAAGACAGCCGCACATGTCCAATGCTGGCATCATATGGAAACAGCTCAGGTGTTCCCCACAACTGCATGAGGACAAACATAAGACAGAGGGCAGCAACTTCATTTATCCATCCATCCATCCATCCATCCATCCATCCATCCATCCATCCATCCATCCATCCATCCATCCATCCATCCATCCATCCATCCATCCATCCATCCATCCATTCATTCATCATCCATCCATCCATCCATCCATCCATCCATCCATCCATCCATCCATCCATCCATCCATCCATCCATCCATCCATCTATGTTTTTAACATCCTTTGTTTCATTAGGGTCACTGTTGAGCTGGAGCCTGTCAAAGCTAACTTTGGTCGCCGCCGCAACGTCAACTTTGGGCTTCATAAATCGTTAGAGGAAGGAAGATCTTTCTCGTGAGAGAGTGTGTGAGTGTGTGTGTGTTTGTGTGTGGGTGTACACTTGTGTGTGTATATGTGTGTATTTATGTAAATCTACATTTTTGTACATATACTTTTGTTTAATGTTAAACAGAACTGGACGTACCCAGGCCATGTCTGCATTTTCCCCACATTCATACCTAATACGACAGACTGCGGTCAGATTGTTGTGAACAAGTCCTAAACAGATTAGAAATGATGACAAAACAAGGAGGCCACACACAGAGAAATTGTTGTGTTTAGAATTGAGACAGAGCTAAGTGTTAACTAAGTTCTGTTGAATATTTTGTTGCATAATATGTCATGTCAACTCTTTAAATTAGAAGTATACTGCATTTCAGACATAATTTGCACTATTTAAACTAGTTTTTAGCCCTTACTAGAGACCCCACCACCAAGTATACATTTCACATGAGTTGCACAATTATTGGAGGGCAGCATGAATCAGTTACAGGAAACACTCTAAACTCTCCTTGACACCATAAGAAATGGCTGTAAACAAAGCTCCTCTTTCTGACTTCTCATTGTCTGAATTGTCCTAACAAATCATTACAAAAAACAACACTATAAAAAAATGAAATAAAATAAAAATTACTCCAGCACCGCAAAATATTCACACTGAGGGACCTCCACAGGCCCGGGACATTCAAAAGAACAAAGTAAAATAAATTATGTCAGCATCTAAATAATTTAAACGATAAATATGTCGCAGAGCATGAACTCTAAGCCCCAGAGCAACTGCAAATACCAACAGTCACAGGGAGTTCTGATCTTGGGAGCAGATGTTCCGGAAGTTAGTCTTCCATTCTTCTCTTCCTTGTTCACAGATCACTTTGAAGAGGAATACAACTTTAACAGCTGCCAAATATAGAGTAATTTTGTGCTGACACTATTAAAACCATTCATGTCGTGTTGTCTTTCACACTAACATCCAACATACTGTATTATATATCCCATTTTTATACAAATGTACAATTGCACTTTTGCTCATTAAGTTTTAGCGACATTTTAAATAGCTGGATTGTGGATTTTAGACACCATAGTAGGCCTAATCTAATAGTGCTGTCATACTATAAAGATTAATAAATCCACCTAAAACAAATCTTCAAACCCAGTCTCTAAACATATCACAAAATGCCCAAGGTTCATTGACATGCATGGGTTCTAAAACATTATTCTCTTGTCCTCATTTAAGTCACGAGCGGGCTGAATGTCATTCTAGTTGACTTTGGACGAGAGTCAGGGTACACCCAGAAATGGTTGACAGCCAATCAAACGTGACATATGGACAAACTACCAGTCACGCGCACATTCTCATCTGCTGAAAATGACTGGATGAGGTTAGGGATATTAAGTTATTAAGTCATGTTGTGTACCTTCATTGTTGAGACAGCCAACTGGAACCATGGTTGTTGTAATATGGTCAGTCTCTCTCTCTCTCTCTCTCTCTCTCTCTCTCTCTCTCTCTCTCTCTCTCTCTCTCTCTCTCTCTCTCTCTCTCTCTCTCTCTCTCTCTCTCTCTCTCTCTACTGTAATGCAATGATGTCAGCATAACAGGTAAGAGCTGAATGTGAGACGTGAATAAGGTGTTGCCACAGTATCAAGACCCCAAGACGGATGTGAGACACTCTGTGGGGTATCAATTTAATCATGCTTCAACCAGGTATCAGCTTGCTCAATGTGTTTGCCATTGACAGTCTTGGAAATTCATCTGAATAGAGAATGTCTTTAAGATATACTCTTGACTGACACTCAATAACTTGGAATAATTAGTTTAGACCTTTTTTATTTTTACAGACAGACATACAGGTATTTGTATTGAGTTGTTGAAGTGACTCAAAAGCATTGTCATCCCCAAACTGGGTCATAGAATTGCATTGAATCCATTCATAACCTGGCCCATACCCGTCATTGACAGTGTGTGGAGAAACAAGAAATAATTCATACGGCTTCCCACACAAGGAGTGGGTGTCCTATGTCGCTCTGCTGTCTGCTCCACTGCCTGTCTGTTATCACCTGCAATTGAGGTAATCCTCAGGACGATTATACTGCGGCTTGAGTAGAATATAGCTGTCTACTCTACCAAAAAGCCCCTTTAACACAACACCCCCCACCTTCTCCTTACAAGACAGAATTATACCTTTGGAGAATTGACACCTGCAGGCCAATCTACTCTTTGCACACATTCAAAAATACACTCCTACAGAGTGGCTGTGCACTGGATACACAGTGTAAAATGCGTGAATAGCTGAATGCCTACAATTTTGCACATTTCAGACACAATACTTTTACAGAAGTTAACGTACTACCAAACTTAAAAGTACACTGTACTTTTTATATTGTCTTAATATTAGTATGTACATTATGCTGATCCCCCAGCCACATGATTTTATCTTAATTTTTCATCCTTCTCCTTTGTATAACTAGCAAGTAGCAAACGAGCAAAGAATTTTATTCCTCAGTGTTAACATTTTTTCTTTACTGTGCACATCACAATTCGACAAATATAAATCTTAAATACGTATTTTACATTTTACAGTGCAAGTCTGAGTCTATGATTTGATTTTTTATGCATGGAGAAATAAACTAATACAATAAATGGTATACAAATTTGCAATAAAATAAAAAGTTAAAAATGCATAATGCAAAGTTGGAAAATCAGAAATATGCAGAGCTCGCAGTGTCTCATGTTGCTGAAGTGCCAGCAAATGCATTGTACAGGGAATTGTCAACATTCCCATGATGAGTCTGCAGACACCCTTATAGCCCAGGGAGGTGTCCCAATGAGGTGGGGGTTGAAATTGATTGGAAATGCTGAATTATTCAGCCAAGACCTCTGCCTTTTTAGTGAGTTTCTACAGTTACGTTCGGAAGAGCTTTCATTGCAGAATAGGTCGAGATTATCTTGCACAGGCCTCTGCGGACAATCCGGACGCCTCTCATTAACGAGCCCAAGCAAAGCATGGACAAACGGATTCAGACATACTGTACTGACTGAATTCACACATGTACATGCAGACAACCTTTCCAATAGTGCTGACAATGATATCTCAAAACTATAAACCATGGCTGGCATTCAAAGTTCTACAACCCACTGCAAATGATTACAATTGTGTCTCAAATTAAACATGCTTTGCACTGATGAATTATGTTTTTTTTTCCCTTTTCAGTATCATAAACCTCTTCACGCTGATCCTTCTGTTATTAACGGGCTCAGTTGATTCAAGTGAAAATCAAAATCCCATCTAGAAAACAAAAGTTAATTCATTCGAGTACAAATCATGTGGGAGGTCCTGACCTGTTAAACTGTCCTGAAATGTGTACATCTCCATATTGCTAATATTATTTATGGTGTTTTAATCAAAGTCAAAGTCTTGATCACTGATCAAGAGATATTACATCGCATACATTCTCCCGCTTCATCACAGCACCAACTTCATTCCAAATAAAATGAGAAGGGCTCAATAAAACTAATTAAATGCCCTTCTTTACAGTGTTATGGACCTGTTAATACAATTCAACTGACTCCAATTACTGAAAATCCCGCTGACCTCATGGCCCAACATAAATCTATCTGATCACATTAAAACAAGACAAGAAGCTAGATGGCTATTGGATCTGTAATGTACTCAATATGAAACAAAATAAGAGGGCTGAAGTACCAATATGGTATGACTTCACACAAAAAATACAAGCAACTCTGGCTTGATATTGTTATTTTACTTTGCCAGTCTGTCATCAAACAATTTGTTAAAAAGAATTGATGATCTGATCACATTAAGTGATTTGGGAAGAGGGCAAAGCAATAATGTCATTTCTGCACTAAGAGAACTATAAAGGGCCGTCAACAAGAGGATACTACTGGTTTTTCATCCCGGTATCCCACAATGGCTTAGGTTACTCCTTTATATAAGATGATGGGTATTTGTGACAGCTCATTTCACCACCCGGACATAGTCATTGTCTCACACGTCTCTTAGCAGCACGAAATGAAGCAAGTGACAGGTCATACCAAAGAGAGACAAATACACAAGTGCCATTATACTTCAGATGATCTTATTGATTCTCTCTTTAACCCTGAACCTTTCTCCTTTAATTTTGTTGTGACGTGGGCCTCCAAGCCATCTAAAACATATGGACTTAATATGCCATACAAGTTTATTTCACATAAGTAGCTTGTTTTCAATGGGAGATATTTTCTTGAATATTTATCATGAATGGAAATAAGCAAAATGTGAATATGTGGTATATACTATTATGAATATTATTATGAATAGGATGTTTGGTGGTATGGCAAGTAAAAAGTAAGATCAAGAGTAAAAGTGAAGACATTATTGTTAACTCACAACAGCTTGTTCTCACAAATATAGCAAATAGAATAGGAAAGGCGGTGGCCTTCAATTAAAGATTTGATGCAATGGAACTCCAACATTTAAATGTCTTTCATAACATCATAGCATGCACCATAATTGTTTTATCTGTGCTGTAAAATAAAACAAAACAATAAGCAGTTACTCTTATTGTTCACACTGACCTCCATTCATTCAGAAAAGCATCTGAAGTGCATTTATTTTCCTTGTTTATTTTCTCCTTTATTGTATGTTATTGGCAAGCAACATCATGAACGCTGCACTTGTGAGATTCCAATTTTAACAACCTCGTAGTGGTCAGTTCACTCTATTCCTTTCACTCATCTACTAACGTCACACAAAATGGAGATTGTTCAATGAGAGCAAATGAAACTGAGCTACTTATGGGGTATTAATTAATGCAAAGGGCTAAAAAGTTGATACATACTATTGAGAAAAATGTATTTGCTTCTGTGTGCCCTGCGATTGGCTGGCGACCAGCTCAGGGTGTCCCCCGCCTACTGCCCAATGACGGCTCGGTTAGGCTCCAGCACACCCACGACCCTCGTGGGGACTAAGCGGTTCAGAAAATGGATGGATGGATGAAAGTTATCTTTCATTCATTCATTAAAATTGCTTAAGTTCCCTTTCATTCATTCATTAAACTAGTTATTCTCGTGAGGGTCACTGGCATGCCTATCACAGCAATCTTTGGGCAGTCACCAGCCAATCGCAGAGCAGATACAGACGAACAACCATTATAATATTATAAATATAATATATAATAATCATATTAATTTAAATGATCATGTTAATGAATAGCAATGATTTACTGTAATAAAGCAGAAAACAGAGGAATGTCATCATGCAAAATTTCAATCAATCACTACAAGTGCTTTGGCTACATTATCAAATGATCACTTCTACAACGTTCCAAGGAAATCACAGTGTCCCATCACTGTTGAGCTACTTTTACAACTGGCCCGTGAGCTACTAATGTAGTTTTGGCGCACCACTGCTGCCACCATGTTGTTGAGCCCTGCTACTTTGAGTCAGTTAGTTCAGGTCAGGAAAGTTGTTCCAGTTCTGTTTAAGCTGTAGAGACAGAAATGCATACTAAAATGGTGCAGCAATTAGCCAGCTACAGATGTAAAAACAGAGCTATACTGATGTCAGTGAAACACACACCATCTATCCTTTATTATCCCAGCACATGATCTAATTACACATCTACATATTCTAATGTAAATATGCAGCCAAGAACCCATTGACTTCCCATCAACATCTAGCATTAATTTGTTCTTGCCTTTGCATTTTCTACTTCAGGCAATTCATAAATGATTTGGTTAGTATTTAAGCAGAGGGATGAACTGCAGGCTTCTGGCTGGTGCTTTCTTTGTGCTGAGTATTCGGTCATGAGGAGGTTCATCGCGACAACAAAGAGGCAGGTGGACCCAAATGCAGTGCAGTGCAAGGGTAAATTTTGAAAAATAAACAAAATGAATAAAAATGGCAAGCAGAGTTACTAAACAGGATGCAAAAGTCCTAATATTATAGTTTAAGATAAAACTAGGCCAAAAAAGAGAAACTAAAAATCCAGAACAACGAAAACACAAAGGCCAACAGACACAACACTACAAATGACAAGACAACACAATATAACATATGACAGTGATCAGACAGAAAGAACAGAAACCACAAAATAAATACAAGCAAATTGGCTTAACAACGAGGCACGTGCAAAACACACAAGTGACTGAAGATTGAGGCAGGGGGAGCAGAACTGCCCAGACCAGTTGGTGACAGACATGACAAGGAAACTCAGGAACGCAAAAGTTCCGAAAGCAAAACCGAAAGAAGACCAAAATGCAAAATCCACCCCCAAACTAACTCATAACAAAAAGAAATTGTGACAAATCTTTCTCTAGCATCCCCACAAAGTTGGCACCTGATTTGAAGTGATGACTTTGAGGAGACCACAATGGCATTTGACTGGTCAGAAGTGAAGTGAGTTGAGAGGATCAGTGTGGGATGTCTTTCTCCTGTGGCGGTGGGGAACAAACATAAATCTTCTTCAACAATCTATTTTCCATCATACTTATTCACAAGGGACATCTCAAAGTGGTCCTTACCCTTTCTGTCAATGGTTGCCCTCATCCATCAATTTCATCGAGAATTATACCTCAGATCGATGTAGTTCACGACCGGTAAGCATTTGTTGAAGAACAGAAAAGGTGGTTGGGAGGATATGTGTTGCTTCTCCTTGTTAAGATCTGCTTACATCGTGTTGCTGCTTGCCTGAAAAAAAAAGAATAATTTGAATCATCTATTCATTTTATTTTTGCATGTGAGACTAAAGAATGAATGCACATAAACTATATAATTGATGTTCTGATGCTGACACTCATTGTCTAATAGAAAAAAAATCTTCAAACCCCCAAGTGAAATGTATCAATGATCACTAAACAAACATGCAGCCCATGCTTAGAAAACAGAAACACATGGGTTTCATTTCGTCAACTTTGTAGTACTAATCCTAATGATGCACATTTACAGGAATGGGAGAAACACATAGGTCAGTAGACCTTATGCTTCCACTGCCCTTGTGCTCTGCTGCTGTCAGCAGTGATTATTCAAATAAAAAGATGTTTAACCTGCATAGAAGCACAACCAATAATGAGTGTGAGGGACAAGTCCTTGTCAAGGCATTATAGAATATTTAGCAATGCCATTACACACCCTGTGACAAAGATATTCAGGTTGAATAATGGAGCTCCAAAGAGCTTTAGCACAATGCATAATTGCCCCTGCTGAAATATTGATGAATTAAATTAGGGGGTGGGATCAAATTCATAAATCAAATTACAGTACCCTTTCCTGCTGTACTCTTAGCTGATCACTCCTGAAGTCTATTTATAAATTGCAGAGGGCGGCTAAAGTAAATGAAGTAGGCATGATTATGTGTATCTACTCACTCCTGCATTGTCTGATTATTTTTTTACAGCGGCAACCATTAGCTACAAACTAATACCAGTTAAGTCTCAGCAAAACTGAATTATTAAATCTGTCAGGCAATATCCTATTACAGGCTCCCTATGAATAGTTGATTTGATTTTGCACAATTGACAAGGCTTATCGTCTGCTCACATCACGACCATTTAATGCAGTTGCTTTTCAGTGGGATCTAATCGCCTGTCATAAGTGCCCGGTGCAAAGACCAGTCCAAGAGAGGGCTTAGTCATATTAACTCTTAGGAAACACTTACGCAGTTACATTTGCAGCTTTCTAATAACTTCTCCTACTAAAAAATGGTATGAACAATTCTGACTTTGCAACTATAATAATTAGGGAGGGTCAATCAAAAGTCTGCTGGGATAAGCTCCAATTCCCTGTGACACTGTAGGAGGCAAATGATCGAGCAAATTGTCAATTGTCTTTTCATCATAATGTTTACTGAAACTGTCAAAGATGTATTAAGTCTGTGAATTGTGAATAGTACTTTATTCTTTTACCGAATAAAAGTGTTCAATGGATATAAGGTTTGCAATTTCTTCTCTCTCAGGTCTACTTACAGTGCATACTGTAACTGCATTATGTTAAAAAATGGTCTGAGATTATGTGTTATCGTGCTCTTTTTTTACATTTTGGAATGGAATGACACAGAATTAACACTATAGTGATCATTATGGTTGTAATTTGCCGGGATGTAGCAATGCATCACAACAATGGAGGTGTTTCCACAGTTGGAAGATAATTCAAAACAAAAAGAATTATGAGTGTAAATAAATAGAAATCCACAAATGTTTATTGGTTCTTCTGGTATATGACACAACGATGACACATATCTTGTGTAGGTGTATCTAAAATTGTGATGGGTAAATGTGTGAATGCTGACAAGGGTTGCTGAATAGCCTAAATTGTTTAATGTAGCAAAAACAGAAAACAAAAGAAGCATGTGTGACACAAGATTTGAAACATCTGCCTTGTGGTCATCCAACCTTCATTTTAGTTGTAAGTAGCTAAGGAATAGATTAACATAACTAACACATTTTTTTCCTTTACACAGCACAAATGTATTCCGATGCTCATATTAGTCCTGAATATACAAATCACTCTCTGAGTCACACAGTCACACAAACACACACTTAAGACATTAAGTCTGCTTTGTGGACCGGGCCCGTGAGGGATATTGGCATGTACATGAGATTGATGAAAATTACTTAGAGAGCATTTATTTCCTCTAATACCACTGAAAGAAGAGTGTGCACTCAGGAGATATTTGATCTGAATTAGGGAAACTGATGAAGCAATTGATTAATTGGAATCCAACCCATCAGTCACCGGAGCCATCAGCACCATCATTTACATTGCAAACAATCAGCTGATGGCCCAATAGGACACTGAGTATTAATACGCAGAAGTCAATGTGATACTGCCATGTCACCACCAACCCTTATTGACAATCACAATGACATCTTTAAGCCCTATCGGATCCGATTGCACATATTTCGGGATTCCCACACTTATTCAATATATCTTATGCATTTTTAATCGGATGGGGGGGGGGGGGGGGGGAGAAGGGTTGAGCTGTGGAGATTTATCCTTTTTCTTTCTTTGTGGCCAAACACAGAAGAAAGACACAATCAATTTTCTTTTTTAAATAATTGCTATCCTCCATTTTGTGCTTTGCTGATGTCAGGTATATGATGCCATGCCTCACTAATCTAATCAATGACTTGACAACTAGCAAATTATCTTTCAAATGAAGAAAATGTCAGAATCATGCTGAAGTATAGTGTTCAAGTCAAGTGGGGTTCATATACAGTATATCAAAGAGAATCTCACAATACTGTTGGTATTCACAGGGAATGAATAGATCAAATGAGTTAGTGGTTATATTTTCAGAGTTGTAATAAAAACATGACACTACAGAAAGAATTACTTGTTTATTGCTATACTCATGTAGCTCAATAATGAAACAAAACCTTATTAAAAAAACCTGAACGTAGATGAAGCCTTTTACACGACTCGGAACACAGCCACAATAATAACCTCGTTGATAAATTATTACTCAGGTTAATTAGCCACTACTAGCCATTACCCAATCCACCACCTCCCACCCTGACTGTCAAAAAACACGGCACTTGTCTCCCATAATGGCAACAGGAGAACATATACAGCTTGCACAGTTCCTGTATGGATGGCATTGTGTTGGGATACCTCACATATTGACCAGGAGAATATAATTATTGATGGATGTGATGACTATTTTGAGATGGAGCTAGATTGTGACATCATAAGGAAGAAATTGTTCATGACAAGCTTCTTACATGACCACTATAACGCAGGCAATGTCTGATTACAGGAAAATAAATAAGGATGTCTTTCACTGACAGAGTTGCCACATGCCCAATATTTATTTCTACAGACTACAAATGGTTATCTCATGCTTTGGCACATACCCACAGTTGCAAACATGAATCACACGTCAGGTTATATGATTCACTGAAGCCACTTCTCCAGTAGTCATTACAGAGGCCTATCATTGTACCATCAAGCCCTCCTTCCAATGACAGTGCTGACGTTTTCCCACTTGGACCGAGCTTCCTTCTGACAGCAAAGCCAGGAATGCACCACCACCCACCCTCCCCACCCCTGATCGTCCTTCCTTCCCTTTCTCGCTTCTCTCTAGCTTACATTTTGCTGAAGTTTGTCATTAGATGAAATAGCACAGTGTTGTAATGAAATCTACAGGCCGCATCGATAGTGTTTTACTGGTGCCAGTTTGTTTTGCTCAATGCTTTTCTAATTTAGCTGTATGGCGTTCAGCACAGCAGTACTAATAATGTTTGCCCTTGACTGCTGTGTGAGGATGATCTTACTAGTAACATACACAACTCTCAGATCTTTTTTAATTATTACATGATTTAATTATTTATTTAATTATTACATTAATTAAGCATCTTCATTGTCATCATTCAGCATATCAACTGTTCATTGATGACTTAACTGATTACAATAAAAAAATGAAGTTTGCATTGTGACCAATATATTTAGTTGTTTAGTTTTACAATTAGGGACAAGCACATTTGGACTTATATATTAATTCTATGCATTTCCCTGTGCTGTCAACAAGGCAAATTCAAAAAACAATGAAGAGTTGTGGGGGTTTTTTGGGGCAATTTGCTCTTTAACTCATTATGTTGTGGTAATGTTTACCCATTGTTTCCCATGAATTAGTAATAGCAATTTATGGCAAATGTTCTTCTTCCACTGCAAAGTTTATTGTAGCGTAATTGCTTTGTCTGTTTTGTGTGAAAATTAAAATGGCAAATCCCAAACCCGGTAACTGGTTGGGTTTGTTCAATTCTTGTTCTTGTATGAGATGGGCTTTTTTTTCTAATTGTTGTTGTTCTGTTGTAATCCTGAGAAGCATTAGACTTATTTCACTATGTAAGTAAAGTGATAATATTTATAAAAAATGAAACCTTTTTTGGATTTGATGAACACTGGTGAAAACTCCTCTTCTTTTCATGTGCTGTAGAAGATGGAATAATCCATTGCATAAAAAGGGAGGGTTCTCATTAAAAAAAAAATTATGTGGTATTAATGGTGTTAATTTAGACTACTTAAAAGAATAATCATCAATTTATTGTAAACATATGGAGGTTTCGCACTTTAAAGGCATTGATTCATCCACCGAAGAATCCATTTGGCTTTCACTCAATGACCAAGCAATGGTCCTTTTTTTTTTTTTTTTTTTTTCACCCTGTAGACAGTGAAAAATCTCCCACACTTGACCAGCCTCTTGATCATACAGCAGCCTCCTACAACCCATGCGGAAGATTCATTCCTGCACAATCTATTCCATTGCAGCAATAGGCCGACCTATGCAAAGCCTCTTTGCTCCATTCTGATAGCGGTGCTTGTTTACCACTGGTTTGCTGTCAGCTGTGGAAGAGTGTATCACATTTTATGCTCCGGGCAGGAACACTGATTGAAAACTACTTCACCCCACTATGCTTTCTTTTTTAATTAAACTTTTATATTTAGTTTAATTCACATCTTTCTCCTTCCCCACAACTTCATTAATCAGTTTTTATGAGTTGTTTGAGCGTCCCTGGAAATCTCAGGACCTTAGACAAAATGCACAGGTTTGCCTAGTTGTAGGCCCAACTAGAAAGTAGCTGTATGGCAAGTTAACTAGGTCCTCTGTCACCTTTGCATAATCCTCTAATTAGGTAGCAGAGGCTGAAGAAACAGCAACCAGGAACCGTAGTAGACAGGCTTCGTAGCAAAAGAACCATTCACTCAATGTGATCATTTCCTCCAACGGGTGTCAAAAACACCCCTGGTCTGCTTCTCATCAAGCTGCCTGTGCAGAAATAGGTAGTGAAAATTTGAGCACAAAGATTAAAGTATTTTGCTACCACTGTTGGCAGCTGCAAATGCCCTAAAGATAGTTTATCCGGCCTCACGGTCAAAACTGTGATGGGATAATTTATCATTTTTACACACAAATAGAAAAATGAACTTGTTAATATTGTACCAACAACGTAAGAAAGAACATTACCATGCACTATTAGAACAGAACAGGTGCAATAAACATGGGCAGTTGGAAACAGCCTTGCACCCTCGATTGTTCGTCTGTCTGACAGAGGTGCTGATAAAATATTTGATAATATGATTTTAATGTGTTTAATGAGTCATTTTGTTTCATGATTTCTACCATGATTCAGAGAGGGCTTGTCACACGCTGGCGTCGTACGTGTGAATGCAGGCTGATATCCACCACGCATGACCCCAGAGCATGTCTGGCTTTGACCAAATGCACCATAATCACATTAATTTACCTGTGCCGTGAGTTAGACCTACTTTTATTTGTAACCTGATTTGCCGATGCGCCGGAGGGCGAGGCAGAAATGCCCAGTGAGGCGTAGGGCCTCTACTAGATTCACAAACATGGCAAACTAAACCATTGCCCCTGCACGAAAATGACAACATGCTGCTTTCTGTCACCAAATCATCAGGTGCATCGGGGGCAAGGCTGCTTCGTGCTCTGGCACGTCCAGATGAGCGCAGTACGGCCCCAAACTAGACTTGCGCTGGTACAAAAATGAACTTTTGCCTGTTTTTACACCAGTCGACCAAAATAGGGCCCTTACTGTGTAATTTATCAAAATGTGCTTTTTATTCACTATTCCTACCCATTTAACCACCCCCTAGCAGATACATACAGCATGCATACATCACATGAGTCCACAAATGTGCGTTTAAACATATGTAACACACCCAGTCAGTCCAAGCTCTGGTGCCAAGTTGCCATCTGGTCAGAACATGATCATCATATGCAATCTGCCCATTCCGGCTGGCACTGATTCACTAGAGCAACATTCCAATTACCATCATCATGCCAATAGTAGAGCACAAATCCAAACAAGCTACACCCCACAATGAGATCCACCGGTACAGTGCATGAATGAAGCAATCACAAGATAAATGTGTCAATGTAATTGAGCTCTACAGTTAGATGCATTTATAAACCTAGACCATGGCTTGGAAAAACAATTGCTTTTATTTTGCTGTAGGCTGAACTCAAATCATATGATGAAAAGTTTCCCTCACGTTACCACAAATCATCTATAAACATTATCATATTGATTAGGGTTGTAAATTCCTGACCTTTTAAATGATCAATAGGCAAAAATAGCCAATGGCCGCCCATAGCTGCTATACATGAAAGGAATCTTACTAATACATAAATGATTCATGTTTTCCGAAATTGAGCCAAAGTTTCCAAATCCTGTCCCATGATTGTGACATTTACTTCATCAGTGAATCTCTGACCATTGCTCCTGTGGCCCCTATTAGGTATAATCTCACTGGCTCAGCATTCATCCATCTCCCTGCTCATTTGCCTTCTCTTCATTTTAATTGTGCCATTTCTAACTCATGCAAATTTGGCCTCTCTGCTATATGATCCAAGGACCACAGGCCTCAGCACACTTGGGTGCCAGGAAGGGTCACTGTCAATTATATCCATTTAATACCTACTTATGTCTGAAACGACATCATCCTACTGAGGTCACACAGACTTCGCCCTGCACTTTATCCAATAATCTCACAGAATATAGGCTTGGATATTCCTAAAGATCAATGTCATTAACAAGGGGGCACAAAATGCATTTGATTATAAATGTAATTAGTACAGGCTTGGGGGGACTTACTCCTTTGCTCAGAGGCAAAATCCACTTAGGATCAAAAATACCTGCACTTTTAAGATCCTTTTTGCAACTGATGACCACCATAATCTAATTAGTATCAGTAACGACAACAAATTAGGGCTCATATACATAATATCATGCTTAAGTTTGACAAATCGAGAAGAGCATTACGTCTTCCTGACTGCCAAGAGAGGGTTCATTTTTACCAGCACAACTCACAGTGACTCACGGTGGACCGGTTTATTCACGAATGATATACCTTGGGGGAAAAAAAAAACAGTTGCTTGAATGTCTCTGAGTGAAAGAGGATACCGTGAATGCATTAAGAGGATGAGCTTTTAAACATTCTGCCGGAGAGTTTGAGAATATCAGACATGGATCATATTACAACCCATCTGATCATCTGGCCATGACTCTAAAGAAGGGACTCATTAAAATCTCTCATGATGACGTTGCATTTCCTAATTTAAGTCATACTTTCTACATATACAGTATACCTGGGCCTAACTCAAACACAAATCTAAATGAAAAGGTCTAAATATTTACGTGTACTATGTAACTAAATCTTTCAAATGTTTGCTTTGAACATTGAGTTGAATATTTAAGAAGAAATACAATGAACTTGGTGTCTGTATAGTTAAGTCTTATTGCACATACCTGTTGGCTGAGAACAGTCTGGTTGCAAGAGATTTGAAAAGGGAAGAGACAAAATGATAGGACTGATGAGAGTTTCTGTTGCCTGTATTGAATTGCATTGTCCTGAAACTCAAGCCTGCATGGTATCAGGGTACAGCCACTTAAGATGGCAAGATAACCATGATGATTGACAGTTAAATTTTTTATATAATATCCACAGGTCATACTTTATAACCCACAGATGGAGCATATTACTGCTCACACTCATAAACTTTCTTGAAGTGTTTAATATGACATAGTTATTTATGGGACTCACTCCAGTTTAAATTATTTCATATGGATTCATCAGCCACTCCAGGACAGAGGATGTGGCTGAGAAAGCACGCATTTATGGGCACCAGTAATAGTTTAAGAAAAGTGAGCTTGTGTACATGTGTTCAGTACTTTCATATTTACACAACCTTCAAAAGCCATGTGACAATTATAGGTTCGTGGATCTAAGAGTGCCAAGGAAAAACTAAAACAGAGGGTGCAAAGGCTCTATCTGAAACTTATTTTCGTACGTCACTAAACCACAGTAAATGCACACTTGCAAAAGTCTTCTGTTTCTCATCAAGCTGCTGTAGAGTGGCTATGTAAAATTTAGGGGGTAAGGTCATAGTTAAGCTCCAAATTATTCATACCCCTGTGCTATATGTACTGTATATGTAATTATACAAAAGCCAACAAAGTGTTGTTAATGAAATAGAAGAGTATGGTGACTGAAAACTTCGAAACTGGGGATACATAATCATAAACTGGAGTCTATTGACTTTAGGCAAGTGGTGGGGTGCACCCTGAAGTGATTGCCAGCTAATAACATAGCACTCATAGACAACCAACCATTCACACCCAAGGACAATTTCGAGGGTTCAGGTAATTAAAGAAGCATCATGTTTGCTAACCCCACACAAATAGCCCAGCGTCAAACCCACAACCTCAGATCTATGATTTGGATGTGCTAACCACTCAGCCATCATACTGCACATATAATATTGAGTCATTTCAAACAAAATTAAAGTTGCATCAATTGTGTGAAAAATAACCACGATTTGGTTGCATTGTGTCTGTATCCTTGAAATGGAAAGAAAAAAAAAAAACATGACTGGTCAAAGTCATATTAAAAGCACTATTCATTTTCTATGTATTCCTGTGAATGCCGACATTTGGTGAACAAATAAACAACCTGGGAAATAAAACCATGATGTCTTGGACTGCAGAAGTAAAGCTGCCAAGACACAAAAAGCCTAGCAAAAATGGTTTGTCAGCCATGGTAATAATGTTTGTCACAACTACCCTCTTTCTTGCCTGAGCTCAAATGAACGAAGTCCAAAAATATGGGATCACTGTGACTTGTATTTGACGCTGTAACCCAAGAGCCCTCTTCATGAAATCATCTCCGTTGATTGGCTGTTTCTACGCTGTGCAGCATCTGATATGATTTCAAATGGTTACACATCAAAGCCATTTGTGTGAAGTAAGAGTAGTTTGCACACATTTAATTAAAACACAGATGCTTATCAGCATCTTGCTGATTGACATGAGCAGACTGTTGTGAAAAAGATACTGCGGCTGTCATAGTCATTAGGGATTTTTGTGCCTAAAGAGCAGCTGGGAGAAAGGAGAAATGTATAGAGGTTGACATGGTATTTGCTATAAAATGCTCTTAGGCAGCAGACCTAGAAAAGCAGGTATTGGTTACATTTGCTGTACTTTATCTGACGTTGGTGAACAAACGATCTTAATTTCCATTGTAAATCCGATGGATGGGCGCTTTTAGTTTATATGGTAGTTAATTAACTTTTTGACCTTTAGGAACATGCACACTGCTAAACAAGTGTTTAATAATTCAGTTAGTGTGTAGGATACAAGATGGACGACATCTAATGGAGAGGGAATATTGTTTCATCCAGATAAAATATTTTCACGACATTGCATGAGTGCTGTCTGATGTGTAAGATTAAAAATTGACAAAGGCACTCTTGAGACTTGAGATGAAGGGCAGGATCCCAGATAAGGTCAACAGAGTGAAATAAGTAAAATGCATGCAAATATTTTTTCTTTTGAATTTATTTTTTAAATACTTGAATTTGATGTCCGCAACACATTCCCAAAAAAATGTGACAGGGGCATGATTACCACTTTGTGTTACATCACCTTTCCTTATAACAACACTCCATAAGAACTAGGGAACTGAGGACACTAATTATTGAAGCTGCATAGGTCGAATTCTTTCCCATTTTTAATTGATGTACAACTTCAGTTGCTGAACAGTCTGAGACTCTGAGGTCTCAGTTGTCGTAATTTGCATTTCAAAACTTGTCACACATTTTCAACAGGAGAAAGATCTGGCCTGCTAGCAGGCAAATATAATGCTCTGAATTATTAATAATATTTATATTAATAATTATTTTTAATTAAACATGGCTTGGCAATGTCTTGCTGAAATGAAAAATAAATAATGAATAAATAAAAATATGCTGATTTAGCTTAAAAACCTTTATGTACCTTTTATCATTAATGGTACCTTCACAGATGTGCAAGTTAAACATGTCATGGGTACTAACACACTCCCATAACATTACATATGTTGGCCTTTGAACCATGCGTTGATAACAATCCAGATAGTACTTTCCCTCTTTAGCATGAGATCAGAAAACAACTCGTCAGACCAAGGTACACTTTTCCACTTGACCTCACGCCATCTAAGATAAGCTATGGCCCAGTGAAGCCGGTGGAATTTGTAAGTGTAGCTGATAGGTCTATATGGATTTCGTTTTGCGTGGTACAGTTTGAACTTCCATTTGTAGATCCAAGGACAATAGTTTTCTGAAGTGTGCCCGAGTCCAAATATTGTCGGTTTTTAATGCAGTGCCACCTGAGGAATGGAAGGTCACAAGTATTCAGTGTTGATTTTTGGCCTCTCCGCTTAGATGCATGAATATTTCTTAATTCTCTGAATCTTTTGAAAATTTTATGGACCGTAAATTTTGATATCCCTAGATTCTGTGGGATTTGACTCTTTGCTCACGCGATTGTTCAGTGAACTTCGCCCCATCTTTGCTTTTGCTAAAAACATCATAAATGGGAAATAAAAAACAATATTGCAAAGATTGGAGGGAAGTCTACTGACGCAGCTTGATTGTGATTGCAAAACTGGTTGCGACCTCTTCTGGCTCAGCACAGATGATCAATACCCGTGGGTAATTTTAAGCGTGATCAGTTTGGATGGATTATTGCTTGGCAGGAAGGCTTTTGCATTGATGTTTCATCATGTCAATCACCTACTGTGGCAACCTAAATCTTCCATACATCAGCATGAATTGCATACATTTGGACAACTTCAAATATGTAATGACTCAAAAGCCCTAAATGACTTTTATTTTGAACATCACTGATCCCAATTTTGTCTGTAAGGTTTATTTGTATGTCTAACTGAAGGTAGCCAAATGGTAAGCATAACATCCATCCAGCCATCTTCTATACCAATTGTCCCCGCAGGGGTCACGGGCGTGCTGGAGCCTATCTCAGCAATCATCGTGCAGTAGGCGGGGGACACCCTGGACTGGTTGCCAGCCAGGGCACACAGAGACGAACAATCATTTGCACTCGCATTCCCACCTAGAGACAATTTGGACTGCTCAATCAGCCTACCAAGCATGTTTTTGGGATGTGGGAGGAAACCGGATTGCCCGAAGAAAACCCATGCGGGCCCGGGGAGAACATACAAACTCCACACTGGGAGGGCCAAAGGTGGAATCGAACCCCCGCACCCTCCTAACTGTGAGGTGGTCGTGCTAACCAATGCAACACCGAGCTGTCCTAAGCATATTTATGTTTTAAGTTGCCCATTAGGACAAGGCAATATTTATATGATTCTGTTGGAAAACATGATTTCCTCATAATGGTCTGTGATAATGAGGAAGCTCTCCATGCGAGTGAAGTAGTAGCTCCTAATCACTGGACTGTACAGAAAGTCATGACTTCTTATCGGCATGGAATTTCATAATCACTCGATCAATACCAGCCAGCCAGGAGGCTATTGTCCGAGAGATTTGACACTTTTGAATTAGTACCTTGGAGTGGGAGTGAGCATGTGTTAAGAGGATTCAATTCCACTGTGGGCAATAACATGTTAACGAGACTATAGGCATGACTGGCAAGTAACAGACGGAAAGCCCGGTGAAACACTGAAAATTCCTTGGTTAGGGGAAAAAGTTCATCAACAAAATTGAAGATAACGGTTTGAACATTTAATGCCCATATGATGTGACAATAAATCAGTCCTTCAAGCTCTCCCCCATCCTTTGAGATCTCTTTGCTAGGAATGATATAGGAGCAGGTTGTGAGATAAAAGGCCACATCACAATGATGATCTCTATCGATTTGCAACCTTGGGCACACAGAGGAGGTCCAGCATTTGTCACGTCAAGCTGAACCCAATAGCTGACCTATGCCGCACTTTGATGAATTGGCCCTGTTTGCCAAGTTTGTTTAATTGATGACTTGTTCTTCTTCAGGTAGACCACCGCTATCTTCCATGCATTTATTGATTTACCAAAACACCCCCACTTTCCTTCGGTAACCTTTCTCTCATTTTATGGACCCAAGATAAACTCACCCCTGCTTCTACGCCTCAACAAGCATGCCAACAATATGTCCTTAATTATACCCTACGCTGAATACGTAGTTAAACTTCCAGAATCAGTCAGTGCCTACAACTTAAATGTAAAGAAATAAAATTTATGTTCCTTCATATATTTGCAGAAAGTTAGTTTGAATGTCTCCTAATTTCAAATGATTGTATTAGGACTACAAAAAATGATTTGAAAACAGTTTTCCCAAAGAAAAGCTGTAAATTTGCTGTCTATAAAATTTCTATCAGTATAGTCCTTGGAAAATCAATTCAAACTTGAAAGAAAAAAGAAATCAGCGAGACAACGACAAAGATGTCGTGGATATTGAGGAAAATCAAAATCAAAAATATGCTGAGATTCCTAAAGTATATTATGAGGAACAAAAAAAAAAAAAAAAGATTCAAATAATTATATCCTGATTAAAACTGAAAACGGCACTTTTTTTTTTTTTGCCCAATCAAAATTGTGCTCCATAGATGACTGGATAAAGAAAAAAAAATCCACTGATTAGCTGTAGTAAAAGCAGTTTGTATTTCTTCATCAACAATTGAGATTTATTGTGCATTTAGAAGTGTGTGTGCAGCTCCCAGTAAGGAACCACTTCCAATATCTGCAACAGAAATCTATCATAGTTTGAATTAAGAGGCTTTGTAGTGGCTTTTCTCCTATTTGGATATTTTTTTTACTTTACAAATATTTGAACTACCCCATCTTAGCTTTGTTTAAATACCAACAATCATTCCGTCTATTATTATTACTCTTAATATTTAAAGAAATCCTATAGCTCAAAAACCTGATGTGACAGAGATAATCCAAGATCACTTTTGGATTTGGCAACCAAAAAGTTGTTAAAAATAGCTGTTAGACCTAACTCAACAAAAAAATATTTTGCCCTACTCCTAATCTCACAGGCGGAGACAGGGTGACCAAATGCAGCTTGGATTTATAAAGGGGTTTATTGGAAGAAAAGCGGTAGTGGAAAAATAGATTACAGGAAGCGACAAGGATATTAACAGACAGGTAGAGTAACAGGCTGAGGAGCAGTTAGAGTAACTGGCAGAGTAACCGGCAGAGTAACCGACCGGGCAACAGAGGACTACAGTGCAAGCAACAGTCAGGTAGCACACTGGTAGGAGAAAAAGGACAACCTGAACCAGAGCAGCGGGTCTGCTGGGTTTTTATAGAGTGGCTAACAAGCTGGGAGGAGGTGTGGAAAAGGCCGCAGGTGCAGGCAATAAGATGTTCAGAGTCCGGGTCACGCAGATGCGTGACACCTGAGGTGGGAAGTCATCCTAGATTTTCTTGGATTTGTAGCACAAAAATCAAGCGGTCAGACATTTTGCAAGACCTCAACTCATCCTGAGAGAATCCAGCCGATGCAAGGTGCACATGTTAGTTTAACATATTAGTTTGTTTTTTCTCTTTTCCCATTAAATTCAGCAAAAGACCCAATAGCCAGTAGTTATTCAGTAAAAGACTATCCTAAACAAATATCCTATGTTGTGGGCAGAGGTGCCGCAACATAGTTAAGGAAGGCAATCGCCGATGCTTGATAGGACTCGCAAAACTGCCTTTTCTCATTTAACATAAACACATTTGCATGCACGGATTGTTAACTTTGTTTCATTATTTTATATAAAAAAAAAACTGCTATTAGGGTCAATTTATAAAGGTCTCCAACTCTCAAAGTGTCAATGCAGTGTTGAAGTGTTCATTGACCATTATAGACCATCTGTTGAAGTTGCGGCCCACCAGCAACTTCTAGTAAGGGGCCCTAACCAGAAGTTGCTGTCAGCTATGTTGTCGCATTGTTAAGCCAGTGCTTTGTGAATGATACGGTCACTTTTCAGGATTGTAGAAGTTTTCAGAATTTTTTTTTTAAATGAGACGTCACTACTGTTAGCAGGGCTTGGTTTACAATCTTTAATCAGGTTTACCAAAAGGTTTGGATGGGGTTCAGGGCTCTCATGTTACTTGCATGCTTCTATGGACCTTGCTTATTGATAGATTTGAAATAAACAACTACAATAATTTGTTTCAAGTTCTGTAAGTTTAAATAATGGTATGGAATTGTGAAACATTCATACTTTTTAAGTACTACGGTTATATTTATCTTCAAGACTGGTCAATTTTAAAAGATAAATTATTGGGTACTCGTGTCTTTTTTTAGTATTCTATCAATACTCACAAGATAAAGCACATTGCCATCTATATTAACTTTATGAGAAGTTCAGTGCATTGATTTTAGATGAGCAGGTTTAAGTTTGGGGTGGAGTTTGACAGCACGATTACCATGAGGCTGAATTTGTAGCATCCTTCTCATCATAGACTTTCGAATTAAAACCAGAATAAAGAATAGCTCCTGAAGCGCCTCAGCAAGCTATTGACTCTAGAGCTGAGGCATGAGGTACAACACGGGAGAAGCAGCACCAACATGAAGGGAAATTCTGCAAAAAGACACACTTTTGGATTTAAAGCACCTATCTCAGATCCCAGAGCCTTGAGAATGGGATTGGATTACTGTCGTGTAGATTTACTCCTGTGGCTCTTTGCCACTACATCATCATAGGGCCCCCTGCCTCTGGATCAATGGGGATATTTACTGCACCTGTTTCAGAGAGACTTTCTCAGTCGGCAGGGCATTAAACAAACAGCCTGGACAGCCGAAAGCCCTGTCTCAGCCCGGGCTTGTCTGTTCACACTGTGCGATGCCCAAATGCAACACAGATTTACTTAAGAACAATTCTCTCCCTCATTCAAAAACATGCACCACGAAAAACAGTGCATCATGATTTGCCAGTGGGATAATAATGTATATTCACAGTACTGTGCAAAGGTTTTGTGCCTGTTAGGCCACCATAAGATTGTTGTTTTGGTGAGGACATAATGATCATAAAAACTAAACGTTTGTAGACCTCCACCAAGCTGTGAAGAGATGTGAAAACAATTCATTCAGTAGATGTTTTGCATTTGGGTTCGTTTGTTCATCTACTTGTTAGTTAGCAAAATAACATCTTGTTAATAGAGGATGGGGAAGAGACGGGAGGTGCCAAATGATTCTGATGGTCGGACAATTCCAATTATTAACTCACATTGTAAAAAAAGAGGCACTCTTATCCAGATCATTGCGAAAGAGTAATGAGACATATTGAGTTGTTAATTGAAATGTATTTTTTTCTTCAAAATCCAATATATATATATATATATATATATATATTATGATTTACCATTCAGATGAATGGCATCAGAGAAAATATAATGCAAGCTTTTGTCAGAGAAAGTGAGCAGGCCTCAGTGATATTGTTATGAAGGGTTCTTTATTCGAGACCATGTGTAATTGGAGACCTCATAACTGAGATCACTTTTGGCCTCAACAGCACTCCTTCATGAAGTATCGCTGTGCATCTCCAGTCCATTAAATTATATGATAAATTTGTGAAGAATTGCCATTGAGATTGTGAGACAAAAGTCTGTACATAAACCCATTCTGTCTGTCTCCATTCACTAAATGCAAGCACATGAGTTAAAGAATGGGTGGAATGTATTTGGTTTCCTCTCAAATATGAGCTCGATAATGCCTTAATGGAGAAAAACAAAAAATAATTCTTCATTACTTGACAATTCCACTGACCGAGCTAGTACCATTAGCTGACAGGGCAGTGTCAAACAATGGGCCTCTAAAAGGCAATGCATATTACCATGTCTTCTTGGGGAGTTCACAAGCATCGACTGGTCAGAAGGATTATCCATGGTTACAGTAGTGGTATGACTACTGAAGAGCTGTATTGAAATATAACTTGAAATAGTAATAATGAAATAAAAACAAGTTCATTGTCACGAGCCAAAATGTTTATATAAGAGCAAACTTGTATCGATCGAGCAAATGGATTGATCAGCGAGAGTATGCAGCCCTGATATTTGTTTTTCAATTTGGGTCAAAATTGTAAACACACACACAAAGCAAAGTTTGATCACTTGTAGTGTGGTTGGGAGTTAACAGAAGATGGGGAAGGTAAAATATTGAACATTACCTCAACTTCATTTCTGTAGCATCATAAGAAATCAGGCTGTTCTCTTCTAATTATCCGCCATAAGACATTGATGTATTCACAATATATATGATCATTTATTTTGGTATACCAAAAGGTAATTAAACTTTAAATTTGTGATTTAAAGAAGAGGGTTGTTTAAAGTGTTATATTTCAACAAACAGAGATCAGCATTAAACTGTAATCAATGAGAATCAAACATATCCATAATTTTTTTTATCTCATGCAATTCAGCATCAAGGCAGTGGAGACGTAGGCAGATTGTATTCTGAGAAAACATTTCAGGTGATCACAGCAAATATTGACGTTCATCTTGCAGTAAATACAGCTCCATGCTTTCTATAACAGACTAATAATAATAATAAATCAGTGAAATGCATTTTACTAAGTTTGCAGTATTACAAAAGAACAAAGTCTATATGTGCTTGCACATGTGCACCATGTGTCAAATGCAATGCGCTGAGCTGAGACGAAGCCATCATCCTCCAACCACGCACACACAAACACACATACTCGCATGCACAAACACGCACATTCACTTGCACAATGACTAGAGTAATTTGTGTGCATTCTGACATGACAGTAGAGTCATAATCTTAATGACTTTCACCTTGTTTGTGCTTTTTGAATATATGTATCTTCATTTGTTTGGTTATGTGTGGTTTGCCTGTTTTAAACAAATAAATAAATTCAAATCCCCCCCAAAAAAAACACACACAAAACTAGTAAATAAATTGTTTAGCAAGTAAACAACAAATGTGGTGGCACAATGGAGCACCGGTTTGCACATCCGCCTCACAGTTAGAGGGTGCTTGGTCGATTCCACCTTCGGCCCTCCCTGTTTGGAGTTTGCATTTTCTCCCCTTGCCCGCGTGGGTTTTCTCCAGGCACACTGGTTTCCTCCCACATCTCAGGAAACATGCATGGTAGGCTGATTGAGCACTCCAAATTGCCCCTAGGTGTGAATGCGAGTGCGGATGGTTGTTCATTTCTGTATATCCTGTGATTGGCTGGCAACTGGTTCAGGGTGTCCCCCGCCTTCTGCCCGAGGACAGCTCGGATAGGCTCCAGCACGGCCGCAACCCCGGTGGGGACAAAGCCGTACAGAAAATGGATGGATGGACAATAAATGTATTAAACTTGCATTTTGAAGGACAATGATTATGCCTTTTATTTTGACTCTCCAATTCAAACAGGCACTATGATTCAGACGAGGAACATAAGTCAAAAGACACCATTGTGGTCATTATTTTATTTACGAAGATTTTGATTGACTCATGGGTTTGCACTCCAAATTGTAGCACTGATGCAATAACCAACTGCAAATCGAAGGAGTGGTAAGCTGAAAACAATGAAAACAGCACATATAGATAGCTCAGTCAAAAGGTTAACAGTATCACAGACAAAACGTCTTATTTTTAAAAAGTGCATTCACAAACATGACAAATACTCTCAACTCATGATGTCTATCTTTATGTGATACAAAATATGCATACCTGTTTTAGATTTGTTTGTATGTCTATACATAGATATTTTTTTCAAAAGGATCACTTTTCTTTTCTTTCTTTTTTACAAAGGTTAAAAGCAGAGCTGTGGTCATAGCAGCTTTGGACTTCTCCAGCCTCATGTAACATCACCTCCATGTATTGAGATACAGAGTCTTGACAGATATCCAAATAAAAACCTCAGCATATTATCTGTTGTTAAAATCGAATGACTTTCTGTTTTTATTGAACGAGATATTTATCAGTGAGGCTTGTAGATTAGAAAATAAAAACAAGGGAATCAATAAAATGTGTGGGCCATTTTATATAATTTTGTATACCCGCTTTTTTTCCCTCAATATCATAAATACTAAAGTCACTGGACAATATTATAAGACAATGCTTGGAGACTAACTGTAAAGATTAAAATAGTTAAAACATTTTTTTTTTAACTTTCTGGTAATGAGAAACAAAATATCAGGCGAGCACAGAAACACTATACAGTCTATTCATGGCCCTTATTTCAATCTAAAAGAGCTCTCATAAAGAAGGTCTGAATGCCTATGAACAAACATTCTTTCATTCTTTTTTGTTTGTGCCTTATCCAAGATGATTGCCCATTGTAAGGCAAAGTCTCGGTTGTCAAAGGAATTCATAAAAGCAGTCAAACATACAGATAAAAACTGTATCATGCAAATTTTGCAAGACAACATTCTGTATTCCCAAACAAGAGACAAAGCATCTTTCATTATATCAAGTGAACAGGGAATGGGTGGAAAGAAAAGAAAAAACTCTAACACTAAATACAATATTTCCAAAAGCAAAAAATACTTCATCTGTACATTATAGAGTAACACAAGTTTATGACTGGATCAGCAGTTTTTTAAAACTTTTAATTTTTTTAGTCTTAGTTTCAAGAAAGTTTTTATTCTTTAATTGATCCCAATTTCTTTGTTGTCTTCCATATACCTGGAGAAGGGGCGGCTCGCGCCGACCTCGAGAGTAGCTTTCTCAATTCCGGTCATAGGAGGGCTGCTACCTGTGTGCAGACGGTCCATTGCACTCGGCATGGCTCGCAGTGAAGTTAGTCCTGCACCCCCGAGGCTGACGGGTAGTTGGGTGATACCTCCATTTTGGATCACAGAAATCTCATTGTTCTTCATGGCCAAGCCATTGGTGATAGCAGCTGCATACTGGTTCCAAAAACCGGGGTCAACGTTCATGGCCCGAGCTGCCAGATCCTTTTGGAACATTTCGCTGAACTTCATTGCATCCCCACCTAGAAGGGCCATAGGATTTTCTACAGATAGTCGCCGCCCTCTGCGTGCTGGTGCATTGTTCCACATGTGTGTTCCCATGTGGACCTAAAATAAGCAAACACACCAAAGTACAAATAATTATGATGGTCATTAAGCACCAGAAAGGTTTTCGACAGTCATGGAAAACACTTGGCAATGGGTAATACAGTAGATACTTTACTGAATACTTTACGAGTTGTTTACTCGTAGTTGAGGATTAAGTGGAAAATATAGGATGCACAACATTTCACTTAGGTTTGATCTTTGTGACATGGCATACATCCATACACCACAACGAGAATTTGCATACCTTTAGATTGCCTTT
Organism: Syngnathus leptorhynchus; assembly: GCF_054491065.1. Taxonomy (NCBI): domain Eukaryota; kingdom Metazoa; phylum Chordata; class Actinopteri; order Syngnathiformes; family Syngnathidae; genus Syngnathus; species Syngnathus leptorhynchus. Next base: position 9,476,750 of record NC_141202.1, read on the forward strand.
AGTGGTGAACGCCCGTCCACAGATGGAGCAGGCAAAAGGTTTTTCTCCAGTGTGTGTGCGCTCGTGGATTTGCAGAGCACTGGCAGAAGAGAAATTTTTCCCACAAGAGTGGCAGTTGTGCTGTTTTGGTGTACGCCGTGGGGGTGGGGGAGCCAACATGGGGTTGGTGCTGGAGCTCAGGGTGGTCTGGGGAGCTGCAGCAGTGGGAACCTGGATGCCTACAGGCATGTGGGAATTGTCGCTCAACGATATTGACTTGCTGTGCCCATTCATTTCCATTTTAATCATATTTGATGCAGTGCTGGCCAAGTTAGGAGTGGTTAGACCTAATGGGAAAAAAGTCAAAATATCAGAAATTAGAATCAGGAATTCAGATAGAGCTAAAACTAACAGTATTCATTTTGGTCATACACACCTCGATCTCTATTTAGGAACAGCATACTGAAGTGGCTCTCCTCCTTGATAAAGTGTCTGCTCGGTTGAATGGCAGTCAGGTCCAGGGCCCCGTTGCCTTCTGTTGCAGGAAGTGGAGATGGGGTTTCAGATTTTTCAGACTTCACAGTTGCCAAGGCTGCATTGGTCTCCTGGCTCTCCTCTACTGCCATGGAATTGTTGTGATTGTTGAGCGTAGCTGGGGACTTAGATCGCTGGTTCTCACAGTGGCTATGTGCTGGGGACAAATGTTGCAAAGAACCAGAGGACTCTGAAAGAGCAGGGCTCCCCAGGCTTTGAGATTCTGCATCCCCAGCTCCAGACAGAGAATCAGCGGGAAAACATTCATTCTCGCTTCCATAGCTGCAGAAACTTTGACTCGGCTTTTGAAGAAATGTACTCGTCATTTTTGCAGTGGAGTCAATCATCTTCATCTGGTTCTCCATAGCTGCAATGCTCGACATGATGGAAGTTGGTGGAGAGCTTCCAGGTGAATAAGGCTTTAATGGGTCAATTTCACCTTCCTTTACATCAACTTCATCATCTATAGCCTGCTCCATTTCATCCAGAAGATCATCATCATAATTGCTCATTGCATCCATGCTCTTTTCATCAAATGATAGGTCTGTGTCCATTTCCGGAAGGTTGTCAGTGACTGGAGTGTTTGGGATCTGGCCACCCATGTGCATGCGGATATGCTGTTGCAGAACAACAGCATTGGTGAACTTTTTCTGACATATTGGGCATGAGTGCTGGACTCGCAGAGGGGGTTTTGACCGATGAACACCAAAATGTGTTTTTAGATTACCCTTGGTGGTGAATGCCCGTCCACATATTTTGCATTTAAAAGGTCGCTCGCCAGTGTGGATGCGGTAGTGCATCTTGAGAGCACTCTGACAGCTCAAAACACGGTGGCAAATGACACATTGGTTGGGGTCAGTCATTTTCTTGTCAATGTTTTCAACAAGTTGTTGCAACTTGGATGTCTCGGACGTTTGCATAGAGTCCAGGAGGCCTCCAAAGGGAAATTTAGCCTTAAATTGATCAGACAGCATGGGGAGAACAGGGTGGGACACTGGGTTTGAAGAGGAGTTTGGGGTGTTGATAGGTTCAGTAACCTGGGAAGTAGTTGACATTGTTGTGGAGGTGACGGCAGTGGAGAGAACCACATGTGATACTGATGTTGTGGTAGTAGTGTTTTCCCCTGGTCGACTAGGGCAGGTTGGGGGCAGGAGGATTCCCTCAGGCTTAAGGACTGGAGGTACATCACTACCCGGTGTGGGTTTTGGGGAAATTGAAGCAGTGGTAATTCCAGGGTCAGCAACAATATTAGGAGACAAAGATGCATGTTCACTAGATGGGGGTGATGTTCTTTGAGGTGACCTGTTCAGGGGAGTGAGGCTTGCAGAATCACCAAACCCCCCGATCATACTTGGTAAGGTGGGAGGCAGTTGGAGTCCAACTGAGCTGGGAACCGTTGAAATTACAGGTTTACTGTCAAGCCATGTGGTAACAGGTTTTTCTGGGGGCAAAGACATACCATATGGAATGCCTGAGCTTGTAGGAACATTGTCAAGGTACTCAGGAACTGGGTAGGGGTTCATTTGAATATGAGGGTATTTTTCTTTATGCCTCTGGAAATGGACTTTGAGATTTCCCTTGGTAGAGAATCTGTTACCACATATGTTGCATTTGTAGGGCCTCTCTCCAGTGTGGGAACGCAGGTGGATTTGTAGTGCACTGTCACTGCCAAATACTTTGGCACAGAATCTACACTTGTGCTTGAAAAAAGGGTCTTCAGAACTTGGCTTCGTGTCAAAAACAGACACATTTGGAGGCTTCCCTTTGCGATGTTTCATCAGAGCAGACAGTGGGTCGAGTGCATTGGCTGTTGCTGCTATGCTCGCTAAAGGGTTTGGGAATATAACGCTGCTTGATGAGCTGTGAGGTATCAGCGGTAGATTGGAAGCTGAGTTCAGAAGGCTGTTGTGACTGAGTGATGGCGGCGTGTTGGAGTTTCTGGGATGAGTGGAACTGCTACTGATTCCACTGCTTCCTGTCCCATTATTGCTCATGGTCATGTTGGTGACTGATGATGAGCAAGAGGGAAGTAGAGCTGACAGTCCAGAGGCACTGGGTGGGGGAAATATTGAACTACCGGAGGATGTATTGGGCACTGGATTAGAATTAGACGGCTGACTTCTACTTGATGTTTGGGAGTGAGCCCCTTCTATTGCAGAGGTCAGAGTTGAAGAACCTTGGCTGTTGAGAGAGGCTGGCAGCCTAACAGGTAGCTGATGGACAGGTGGAGTGATAAAGTTGTGGAGCTGAAGTTGACTTGCAACTGAGGGGGCACACGCAGAAATCGGCCCAGGATTTCCAGTCACTGTGTTGTGGTGGTTAAGTGCAGGCTGTGATGCAGATTGTCTGTTCATCAGAGCCACTTGACTTCGTATTTGCTCTATCAACTGCAGCTGGTGGATTTGCTGCTGCTGAAGGGCCATCAGCTGGTCCAATATCATAGGGATAGCCATGGTGGAAACTCCGCTCCCTGCTGCTGCCCTAATGCTCTGAGAAAACTGTGCAACTGCTACCCGGGTGCCATGCAGAGTTTCTAGGGTAACATTAGTGCTTGGCATGGTATAGTTCGTAACACTTGGGGGGCTAACATCATCGAGCTGAGGTAGGGAGCCATCGGCTTCGGGTGAGGCCACATCTCTGTCTTCAAGATCCATGTTTTTTTCAGACGAGAGTTCCACCTCCATTTCCTCATCCTCTTTTTCTAGGATCCTGACCCCATTTGATGTGGTTATCTCTGGGACATCATCACCCTCACTAGCAGGTGAGCGGTTGTCGTCCCTGGCATCATCGCTGTCAGCTTGCTCACTGGGGCAACTGGGCACAGGGGAGGGTTCTGGGTACTCCAGGGAGGGAATAGGTGTTTCCTCATTGTCATTTACAATTAACACTAGTGGGTTCTTGGTGCAGCTCGTTAAATGTTCACAGAAATCTGCCCACTTGAAGAACTCAGCACAACACTTTTCACACACATGAGTCTCTTCACTGCCACTGCGGCTTTCATTCCCGCTGTCAGCGTCATCCAGCACATCACCTCGAGCTGAAGGGAAGAGGTCAGGGGTGTTAGAGGGTATACAAAAGGAGGGGGAAAGGGGAACAAAAAAGGAGAATTCATGAATACCGAATCAATAAAGAAACCACGTATATTTTGCAGTGCAGTGCTGGAAAGATTTAAGCTTAGATTTTCCCTCTCTCTCTTTTAACATAAAAAAATCAATACATACATGTATATATTTTTTACTCCCCACAAATTGTCCCAGTTCACCAATTGTCAAGGCCTAGGTTTGTGCATTCACACCCAGTCTCTAGGGCCAGCTAATAATTTTCTTTGTGCAATCCATCAAATTATGAGGGCCTATCAATTGTGGATACTGCCGCTTAATGAAATTCCATAGAGCCCATCGATTTCCAATATTTCATACAATTCACAGCTGCCTCGTCTGTTGGGTACAAATCAGGACTTTGATGGCCCTATTAGAATTCCCCTCTGATATCAGGCTGGTGAATTTCCAGCTGAATTTCAAATGCCTACTGCCTGTTCACTGTGTATTGCGGAGCGACGTATTTGGCCAAAGTACTTCAACACAGAAATGACTTCATCCTGAATATAATCAAACAATGTGGACTCCAAAATAATAGCCAAACAGAAAGCCGCATATTTGCTTACATGTGAGACAAATAAGTAATAGTTTTGTCCCTCTCCCTCTCTCTCTCCCTCTCTCATGCTCTTGAAACCAGACTCAACAAATTACATGCTAGTGTGAAGGCAGCAAAGTCACTGATTAGTTACACATGTTTAATCACAGTTACAGCAAGACACTTCCTCCTCCTCATGCGACCAGCCGAGTCCAACAAGCTAATTCGTGCTTCGAACACTGACCCATTTAACACCTGATCAAAACCATTGGCCTCAGTATTATACCGTTGCCATTGTTATTGTTTGGATTTGGATGTAAAGTTAATCTTTGTTTTGGTGAAATGTATAAAATTTATTATTGTGCTCAAAGGCAACTGTTGCTTTTTGCTCCGGTTTTTTTTCCCCCTGTGTTGTACGGAATTACCGCCACATTCGGCAAGCACCCTCTCTCTCCACTTCTAAAACGTGCCTTAAAACACAGTTTCATTTCTTGGCTTCTAGCACAGAATGAGACTTTGCCCTTTTTATACGTTAATGTCTTATTTCATATTGGTTTTTTTTTATTTATTGTGAAATTACTGTTTTAAAATACTGCTTTGTTCAATTATTGAATGTTTTATGTTCAATATGTATGTAACATCACCACTTTGTTTTAGTGGGCTTGTTTTTAAAGTGCACTAAAAACAAAATTCACATTCTCTAATAATTATAGAAAGAAAAACTTTTAGTCAGAAACGATGGGATTTCCATGGTGCTGTTTGCACACTTTAGCCTACACAAGAGGTTATTGTGCAGTGAGATACGTTTCAGCAGACAAGAAGTCTTTGATTAATCACACCCACACTTCTTGCAATTTGTGCTCTGAGAGTGTACTTACTTCCGAATTAAACACAGTTGTAAAATTCACCTGAATGAATTTGTATTAATCTATATTTGTAGTAGTGACTATCTGTAAATATAAAAAATCCAAAACAAATTTGATCAAATGTGCTTGAAATTTCAAAGGTTGCTTCCCACATTTTTTTCATGGGAGCTAGAGTTTCCAAATGTTAGAAAACAAAATATATATATTTTTTTTCATAGTTTGACTCGCCATTAAAGAACAATATATACATAAAAAAAATATTCAAAGCAAAAATCAACAAGTAAAAAGGGATCAGTAGAATAGAAAAGACAGCGACACATGGTAGCAGGTTGAAAATCCCCTTAGCCCCTCAGCGGACAAAGAATCCATTTCCATAATTGAGGGCTGAAAGGTCAACACAAATGAGTAGGCATTGTGTTTAGATGATTAGTTATTAGAATGGTATTACTGTCAATCTCTTTTACTCTTTCATACAATTACACGTGGAAATCTTTTTGTCTATAACCACTCTCACACACGCACACACAAGCCTTGTACTTATATCACGCACTTCACGTTCATGCAAATTTCCAAGCTTTTAACGGCACTGTAGAAAATAAAAAAATGTAGAATAAACACATACAAAAAAAAAACCCACTAGGCTTGCAATGTTTCATGTAACATAAATGTGTTCTTTACTATATTAGGAGTATCCATGTACGTGTTTCATTGTGGTATAGAACATTGCAAATCACACAAGACACCAGATTTGTGCGTCAACTGGTAATTTTAAAGCTCTCTGAAAAAGAAGTTTAAAATTACCACCTTAGCTCGAAGTGTGAAGGCGACATTTTGTGGCTGCGCGTACAAGACTGCTTGTGCACATAACGTATTGATTTTCTTATAGCATGAAAAAACCATGGCTGGTAAGAAAAAAAGGCTAGAATACGGTTTTCATTTGAGCTTTAAGAGTCTTGATTTGCTCCCATGCAAATATTAAGCAGAACACAGTCAATAGGGTAATTGTGGACATTGAATATGTGTGTCTGCTATCATGCCCAACAATCTTTGGCATGCTAAGTGAAACCACTAATCTGATATCAGATGAAGTATTCATGCTTTCCACTGATTCTGTGAAAACCACAGTGCTGTGCACTGAATGGAGCATTGGCATATTGAACAATTACAAACGCTGCCATTCTTAACCATTCATAAAGCATTGACAAATACACAGGAAAAACTCTACTGGTATTATTTGCTGCTCCTCAAAGTAAAACTCTCAGTATTCTAAATGTATCGTATCAAACTATTTGCAAACCAACAATTTTATGAAGGTCTTTAGATTTAATTCACTAAAATCCACAAGGAAATAATTTTAAAACTGCCTCTACCATTTATCATTTGAAATGCTAAAATGCCTGAGGATAGATTAGTGGCATTAAAGGCGGGTGTCAGTGTTTGGTGTTATAGATTGGGGGCAAGATAAACAAAATTTCAAACTGAGAGCTGGATGAAGAGAGATTTTTCATTCAAATAAAAAATGCCCATCTAACATTATTTTCCTAAACATTAATGACATAAATAATAATGTACTAAGATTTACCCCCATGTTATACATATACTTGGGATTTTTTTAAATAAAGGAATCATTGCAAATTCCATATTACTTTATTATTTCTGCTCTTACACACTTTTAATTCGCCCACGTCTTGGCTCTATCAACACACACACAAAGCATCTTGTCGAAAGAGTCTATGCATCCTCAGACCTGCAGAGGCTCAAGTGTGTGCCATTCGCTTGGTCGGGCTCTGCTGCAGAGTGGTACAGTCATATCTGCACTCACAGAGAGGCCTTTGTCATAAAGCCTGAGATGCAGCGCAGCCAAGACATGAACGATTTGTTTATGGAAGCAATTTCAATACAGCATCCAACAGCGCTCTTCTGTCTCTCAGAAAAAAGTTTGTGATATGGAAAAAGCGACAATCATTGATGATCCTCCTCTGCAATCGTAAAAAACAACTAAAATGATTTTGATGAGGCTTTTTGTGATATCACTTCCAAATGCTTAAAAGCGCTAGTACCTTTGTCATCAACAAGTAAATGAAAGGACGAAAGAAACAAGGAAGAAAAAATTTGCCTGTGTTAGATTTGAAGTATGAATACTCCACGTGTTCTCAGTACAGAAAAGTAATTAAAACAGAACTGTATTGAAGTGAGTCATATTTAAGTGCCTTCTTGAAGACATTATGGTACTCTGTGTGGGTGGTCCACCAGCCTGCACCCATCGGTGAGAGGGGATTAAAACAAAAGCCAAACAAAGCCTCACTGCAGGGGTGGGGTGAGGGAGTTGCATGTTAACACTGTCAGCGGGGGGCTTCTCACTGCATTATACTGATTGCATCCGAGCAATTCTTAAATATTTCACACAATTCCAGGACTTTTTCGCCTTTTTTAAAAATTAATAATTTGAAAATATAATTCTCAGGGAATGCGGAAAGTATGCATTGGGATATATTACAATACACAAATGTACATGTACTAACGAGTGCGATATAATTTTCAATGTGGCGCTTAAGTGCATTAACATTCACTTTGTACCTGTATGTTGTGATTGTATTTAACTTTATGGTGGAGATCACTTTCAGAAGTTTTAGAACAGGAAGGGTCATCGTGTGTTTGCATGCAACGTGCGTGCCCTCGGCCCTCACACATCACATGCACGTGCACATTTTCAAATCCGCTGTCTGCACAGGAAGTGTCGACAAGATGAAAAGCCTGTCACTGTTCACACTTTCTCGGACGCCAGAAGGCTGTGCAGCCAAGGTCAACGGCATCCATGTTCTAATTGTTTAAGGATCTTGACACCGAGCTGCTGGACTTGCTCGGCTGAGCTGGACAAAGGTTAAGTCAGCAAGCTTTTTAAAAGCACTCCTAAGCACCCAAAGCATCCCGCCCCCCAATCTTAACACACATACACAAACCCCAAAACCCCTGGGGTGGGGCAAATGTCCAGAGGGCCCGAGAGGCAGATGATATGACACACATGGGCTAGAAGACACTTGCCAAAGTCATAAATACATGAAGGTGACAACAACTTGACAATCAATCAAACGGATCAAACAAAGTAAGGGTAGTCTCTATTTGCAGTTTTTGCATCTGTAGCCAAAAATACAAAACACTAAATCAGATGTATGACTTATTTCTTCAACTTATAAGAAATCGATTTTATGATCAAAATACTTGATTTCCAGAGGTAAGGATCAATGATACGGCATGAACAAGCTGCTGAGTTTTATTATGCTGCAACATAGTGGCGTGTCACCTGTAAGGTAGCTTCAGATATTGTTCTGAGCTTTGTGTGTCGCTGATTTGCAGTGAGGGAAGAAAATGTTTGCCGATTGTTTCTCTGAAATTTCTGTTCTCCATGAAAACAAGAGGGCCAGTTTACGCCTGAAATAAGGAGACTGAAGAACATTCCACTGGTACTAACACTCTTAAAAACAATGGCAGACAAGATCGGTGTATATGTGTGTGACTGCGCACGTGTATTTGAGAGTGTGTGTATGTTTTGTGTGTATGTGTGTGTGTGTGTGTGTGTGTATATGTGTGTGTGTGCGTGTGCGTGTGTGTGCGTGTGTGTGTGTGTGTGTGTGTGTGTGTGTGTGTGCGTGCGTGCGTGCGTGCGTGCGTGCGTGCGTGTGTGTGCGTGTGTGTGTGTGTGTGTGTGTGTGCGTGTGTGCGTGCGCGCGTGTCCTTTTACAACCACAAATACACTTCAATGTCTCCCCAGGATGTTAAGGTGAGGAACAATCAAGTTTAAGACATCATTTTTCATGTCAAAGTTGTCTTCACTGTAATTGAGATGTGATTGCTGGAATGATAATATTCAATATCAAACTATATATTCTATATCAAACAATGCAACTTTACATATGTATTTACGACTTCCAAGGAACATCATTGCATATTCAAAGAGGAGTAATGTTTCTACGAATAATACATTCGTAAATCATAAGTAAAAAAATCACATTCAAGGAACCGCAGCCACCAAACGCACGCGCGCACACACACACGTGCACACACACACACACACACACACACGCACACACTCACAAACACTCATGCAAAAGAGAGCTTCATAATGACTACACAACAGATTTGTACCCTAAAAAAGTCTGCAGGTTCACAGGGTAAATGGGTGAAACTTTTTAAAATGATCATTTACAAATACATACTGTAGTTATAATGTGCAAACTTGATTATTTACTGAAAATTACAATTTAAATCTTTTTTAAGTTGACTTATTTTTTAGCTTCCTTAGATGCATGAATATTCTGGTAGTTATTGAACAAGGAAAAAATATATAGTTATAAATTAGATGGTCTATATTTATTGTCATGTAACAATATATGCATTGAACCTTACATATTTTTAACACCGTTCAATGTAAATATGGATATTTTTTTCACAACTAATCATTTAAAGTGTGGAATTTCTATCATTTAAAGATTTTTAAAATACAGTTCTTTTAAAACATAGTTGTCAATTTTCCCCACATGGCAAGCTGTGTCAACCAATAATGCCGACATAGTGAGGGAGAAGGCAACAAATCAAGTGTGCTAAATTTGTGTGAGGGGGGTGAGGGGTAGGGGGGTAAACAAAAAACATTTACATGACAAAACAAGGCTTCGACCTGCACCGGAATTAGCGGTTTTTTGTATGGCCCTTGTGAAGACAGAGAGGCGCAGAGGGACAACTCTCTCTCTCATGCAGCACAATAACATTTTTTTTAAAGAGTCATTGCTAAACGTTGGTTTCATTAGAGTTTTTGGGGAAAAAGGTTGAAGTGTGAAAGAGTGTCACAAATATGTTGCCATCTATTAGTCGTGACCATGTTTATTTTAATGTGCGTTTTGTATATCATCAAATTAACATTGAAAAATCAAAATTGTTCATTCAAATGATACTAATGACTACAATCATCCGGTGAAACCAAAGAAAATTGTTAAAATGCTATTGCATTTTCACAGGCCTTTAAAAAAGGCCTGTGAAAATTCAATCTGTGTGCAAACTGTATTATTTAATAAAAACATCAAGACATCAGCAAAATAATGTCTCGTATTATTATTTAAAATGGAAAAAAAATGAAATTCCGACTCCACGGTTGTCACGTCACCTTGGAGAATGGGTTTCAACTTACAAAGAGCCTCCTAATAATTTGCTGGACTTGTCCTAAATGGTTATCAAACAATATATTACGGACAAAAAAAATCTCTTCAACAAGATAAGTGTAAAAAAAAAACACACGCACACACTTTTAGACTCGGGAGGTATAGTTTGGACTCACCATGCTGAGACATGATCCCGCTCATTGGCGCATCTTCTTCCGATTTGAGGTGCTGCGGCTTGGCTTGCTTGCGCCGGGACATGCTGGTGCTGATTCTGGTTGAGGTGCTGGCACTGGTGTCCGTTGGTTCGGCCGTTGCGCCTGCTGTGGGGCTCCGGGGCTGTACGTGTGCGCGCGGCTCAGACACATCAGCGCAGTGCGCACCGGTCCGACTCGCCAAAGTTCTTCTCCAAAAAGAGTGTTCAGGCAGAGTGCAGGGGCAAACTATGGAATTAGCCGCTGTCGCGGCTGTGCGTGGGATTGCGCATGTCGGTATAATAATTATGATAGTGAATAATGCTTGGAGATGAGTGGCACCGTGTGAAGGTGGGGAGGATTGGCTGGAGTCCAACGGACGCGCATTGGATATGCTAATGAGAGAGCGACTGAGCAATTAGCCGCCTCACAATCGGACTTTATCCGTCTCTTTTCTCTTTACCTCCCCTTCAACAAAACAACACACAAATCTCTTGTTATGCCCAGCACTTTGGGAAGGGGGGGGGGGGGGGGGGGGTCTTCTGCATGGACTGTTCTTCCTCGCCCTCTTCCCTCGAAGCGCACTGACTCGCAAGTGCTCCTTCAAGCCGTTTTCTTCATCTTCATTACTTTGACATCTTTGGTTCACACTTTTTTGGCTATGTTCAGGTACTTTTTCTCTTACAAGTAGTTGTTTTCCTACGCAGCTAAAACTTCCATCATTTCAAGCGATTTAATATTGGAACGCATGCTTATAGGCGTGTAAAGTTATTGACAAGAGCGACAAGTTGTTACCAGAGTTGTCCAAAGTTTAGGATTTTCAAAAACAGTCCCACGATGCTCCCTTGACAGTGACCAAACTGCTTTCGCCCCAGCAAAAAAAAAAAAGAGCGTAAGTTGGATGTGAATAATTTCAAAGACAGCGCGCACGCTCCTCCTTCTCCTCGCCAAGTGTTGTGCGCTCCTTTTTTCGCTTCTTAAAAATAAAAGTCGTCTCTTGATTTGCCGGGCCTCTCCTTTTTTTTTTTCACGTCGATGATTTCCGCGTCAAGGCCCGTTCATAAGTTCTCTTGGAGCGGCCCAACGGTCTTGCGGAGGGTCGCGCGGGCAGGCTCCGTGTGAGTGGGGACTAGCGGCGAGTGTGAGTGTTTAACCCCCACCAAGGCAGCAGGCTCAGCCCATTGCTTCCCGCCGCCGCTAGGATGTACTACCACGTTGCTGTTGAATGGACCGTCCTCACCCTCCCGTGTCAACACCCACATTTTATTTGAACTCCCATCCCACATTCTACCAGTCAGCCTTTCAAGCTGTCATACGAATGTGAGATTCTTTAATTTATTTAAGTTAATTTTTTTCTATGATGAGATGACGTGATCATTTGTGTCATCACATGATCATACGACAAGTGCGCAACAACATACGCTTTTACGCTGAGATTTGTGCAATTGTCATATTAATTGAATCATATCATTTCACATTTAATATGCATGGTTTTCGATCTATTGCAAAAGGATACTGATTAATCACAGACTGATAGAAAGTGTGAATTTGAAATATTAATGACAGCACATATAGTGTTGGAGCCAAAATGCGCGTCGTTAATAAGAAATCATTGTAATGTTTTAGTTTATATATTGCGGGGGGAAAGGCCCCAAAGTAATTTAATATACAAAATCATCAGACGTGGTATACTGTTGGAGCATTTAACTCATACAACGTGAACATTTTCATGGAGAGGGGCGAGGAGCTTGGCTGCACGCACGCGTACACGCGTGCACGCACGCACCTTGTTTGTTTGACTGCATGCCCCTGTCCCCACCTCATACGAGACAAATCTGCTGGCAACAAGGTCGTCCGGAGCAAACTTTTCTTTCTCCACTCATTCGATCATCCCTGTAGAACTTATGTCCAAAAGCCCGTTATTATCTGGTATTAATAGATGCAGCCCCGGGAAGACAAAATCAGCTATTGATAATTGCAAAGAGTCCACGGCGGCTACTGTATCGATCGGCTTGTCCTCCTCTCCCCTGCTACCGAGAGATAAGGAGACACACTCTTTAGAGCAATATAATTTCTTTTGACCTATCTGCTTGCTACAGACTTATGATGAATAGCCGGAGTGGCTGAAGTCCTTTATCACCAAAGTTACCCCCTTGATATATTATTGATTCTTTATAACTAGCTCGGCACACAAAAATCAAACTGTCCACTTGGCCATCATCATCATCAATATCATCACAAAGGCGGGAGGAATGAAGATCCTTTTCTCTCTTTTCCCTTCCTTTCGCCTTTTACAATCTTCTCCGTGGGCCTAATCGTGAGTCTACTGATGATGAAAGGAGAGGGGAAACGTGTACGTTGCCATTCAAGACGAGGTGCCATTTAATCTCAGGGTGGGCCACACGCACGCGCACGCGTACCAGCACGGAAGGAGCGGGAGAGGAGGGTGCATGAGGAAGATGCGCTGTAGGGGAATGGGATGCGCATGATTTTGCAAAAGAAGATTTCAGTACAATTTACCAAGTAATACAGTGTGCATTACTCTTATTTTATTTTGCATAATTACACATATGAAAGAAAAAGGTGGAAACCGGTTCATTCGATATATGCATTCCATATATTCCAAACCTTGAAGCAGACTGCAGCATATCGGAGCCCCATCACGGAGAATGCACTCTGGTGCGGTGGGGGTTGGAAAGTAGGATGGAATCGAAGGGGAGAGAGAGAGAAAGCAGAGGAAAACGTGTAATCACCCAAACAAACATTTTGCCCATTTTCATCCCCTTTGGAAGCATAGAGTCAGGTAAAACGATCTGCTTTGCTTGTGCTCTCTGTTCACCTCAAGATGCACCGACTCATTTCTATCGAGTGAGTAGCCTCTTCTCTCTTCGGCACAGCAGTTTGCGTCAACTTCTCTTGGTTCTGCTGAGGATATAGACCGAGGTGGGAGGCCAGGACAGTGACGAAGACACCAAAGGTAAATGATAGTTTATTTATTTATTTATTTATTTATTTATTTATTTATTGTCTATTTATTTATATTTGTACATACCACTGTCAGAGATTGGCGAGGCAGTGAACACCAAGCATATGAGATGTATTTGAGCAACTAGTGCATGACAAGTGCACACGCGCACACGCATGCACATACACACGCTCAAACACCCACACCCCCACACCTCTGTTGCAGCATATGGCAGCTCCAGACAGTGCTGAGTCAACCTGGACCAATCAGAGAACAGAGTCTGCTATGTAATCAATACGACAAAGCTCCTGATAGTTTAACTGGATATTCTTTAAAAGCTGTGTTTGGAAAAATACCTATATTCTTCTTCACGTTACCACTCATTTGTAGAGCATTAAAAACTTTGGAAATATTTTACTTGAACCGATGAGACAAGTTGCATTCTGGACTGATAAGTCTAGGTCTGATTGATGTACATCAATCCAGTAAAGGAGAGTTTGCAATAAAAATGTTTTTGTCATATTTGCTTAAACCATTATGATTTGCCAGGAGAACAGGAGAAATGATTGGGAAAAGAGTCGGGTATTGCTCAAGGGCTCCATCTTATGCCTCTTATTTGATATACAAGAAACCACCCCACACCAGGGAAAAAACAACCAAGAGGCCTGATTTATGAAGTGTCATTTATTATGCACTCGTGGTCACACCCGTGTGGCCTCAGAGTGATCTTGCTACCCCAGAAAAGTACCTTATTTGGCCTAAAGTGCTGGTGTGGGATGAAAATAGTATTTTCTCAGCAAATCCTTGCATAGAAATTAGGGCAGATGCAGTATGCCCTACCACATCATGCTTGACATTGCTGAAACAGAAATAGACTCACTGTGATCATGGCACAGCATTGACAGGTAAACTGCAAGATGTCCCATTGAAGATGATGTAGTCACCCATTCATGTGACATAGGGAGTTCGAGACCGACTTCGACCACCGATCGTGCGTTCAAGTGTGAGCCCCCACAACCCACCCCTCAATAGTGGCGGTGGTGCTATTTAAATATTTTTAAGTGGTTCATGATTATAATTTGTTCATTGGATTGATTTCTACAATAATTTAGAGGAATACATATATATATATATATATATATATATATATATATATATATATATATATATATATATATATATATATATATATACTCACACACAAACAGACATGCACGCACGCATGCAAGCACGCACACGTGCACACACGCACACACACACACACACACACACACACACACACACACACACACACACACACACACACACGATCGGGCTTTTGTCATTGGACAACTCCGTAAATTCTGCCTCGCAAATTCAAATTCCGTATCCCCTTATGAATGTTCCTGTGTGGCTAAATTGTGTTATCGTGTGATTTTAACATTTAAAGTAATTCAAGGAAATATCTATGAAATGCGTTTAAAATGAAATTAATTTAAAATAAAATGCAAATTAAAATCACATTGAAGGGCTGTGCGACCAGTTCAAGATGTACCTTGCCAAAAGTACAAAGAGAAGTGCAGAAAATGGGAAGTTGGAAGATAACTAATACATTTCAGATTTATGACCATGCTGTGCTAAGAGAAATTGGAAGTAAAACAACCATATTAGGCAGTAAGAAAGTTTTCTGCTTCACTAATGTTGGGCCCTCTCTAGCCTTCCTTAGTGGTTAATGTCTGACCAAAACCAAAACCAAACCAAACATAGAATCCTTCAAATTGACTGTATTACAAAAATATCATGGAATCCTAAAGATTGATGTGGGCTGATTGGTTTATAATATATAGTAAATAGGAATTGAAAACACAGACACCAGTGCCTACATATTCCTTATAGTGAACATGATGAATTAGTACTACATTAGCAGTTGTATCAATTGCCTGTGAGAATGCCCTGAAGGTTGTGGTGTTTAAAGATGCAAAAGATGTGTCAAAGATCAGGAGGTGTAATATCATCTGCTCGTGTCTCCTCTGTGAACAGTGGGTTTCGGACACATTTATTATTTCAGTGGAAATAAAATGTGACAGATCGCTCCCACCTTGAGATGAGCAAAATTTGATCTGACTGGTCCAATCTGAACTAATTGAAATGAATTGAATCAACCTATTTCTTCTCCTACTGTAATTAAATTAGAAGCTGGAGCGTAATTGGACATCGAGTTGGCACTTGAGAGGTGATGACAAAATCCTCATTGTTGCCACCAAAGGGCCAAGTGTCAAATTTAGTGTGAAATGCAGTGCACCAAATGCTGCATGACACACTGACAAGCCTGCTACTTAGCAATAAGGTGATCATCCGGCCCGTCTCAAATTCTGTAATGATCTCTAAATAAGCTGTCAGCACTAGGAACTGAGTTCAAATCATTCATGGAGTGCAGATTCAGCACCACATTCAACTTTTGTGGACTTGCACATTTTGAAAAAAACAAAAAAACTAATATTAATAAATCTCCTTGAGCAGTCTAAGGTGAAAAAAGGCAAAACTGGATTTTGACAAAAAGATTGAAAAGAAACATATACAGTAACAACTAAGTGGCTGTCCTTGTATGTTTTTTCATGTTGTAACACTACCAAAAGGAACACATTTTGTAATACTAAAGAGAAGTTATGACAATTTAAAGTTCAAATTAAATATTCTATGAGATATATCTGCAACATGACCCATATGAGAAATCTACATTTACTTTTTTTACTACTCCAAGGCACCGGTCAGCTGCAGCATTTCCAAGAGCAATGAAAAGAAAAGGATTAAAGCCACATTGATGACACTTAATCTCATTGGAATACCTTGTCAGGTTTGACCTTGGAAAGATATTAGCCACTAGACAACTGATCGCATGTGTGACCATAGTTGAGAGTTTAAGGCCTACCTGTTTTACCTGCAATTATGTGATTGGATGAAAATATGTGTGCTTTGCAAAAACACAGACAGAAATATAGATTTCCACTGTAACTAAACATATGCATATACGTACATGTATAAATTCTTCCATGTGTGTTGTGCATGCTCCTGAAAGAAATTACAACAGTGGACTGCAGGCCTTCTGATATGTGTACCACACTGCCTGTTCAATAGAAGCCTTTGCATTTTTAAACAGCATCAGTTACTTTATACTGTCATTGTTTTTGGCATTGTTGCCTTTCTTAATCCCGGTAAGTGCATAGCTCAGTGACAGTGTTGAACTCTTTCTGTTTCTGTAAATGTGAGGATGCTGAGCACACATTATATAATATGTATGCTGAATCTCAGAAAGCTAAGATTCTTATAATAATTTAATCAGTTGCTACTATTGAATAGACTAATTGGGATTTGCACCCCCCCCATTCACTAGTCGATTACAAATATTATCATCTGTATGCATGGTAACAATCAAATTTGTTATAAATATTACAGTCACTTTAATAACAATTACTAGTTAACTAGTAAGAAATACTGTAGGGATGGCCTCTCTTGCCACCAAACTGAAATACCTGTTTCATTGCTCATTTGTGTCATTGCTCCTGCAGTTCTTTACTTTGGTAACCCGAGAAAAAGTTACATCAACCCAATGCCTGATCAATGTGACACACGTGCTTTGCTACATCAATACCTTATGTCGCTCCCAGTCTGTTGTGTGTTTTGTAACACTGCCAAATAGTGACAAAAAAAGCACCTCCAAGTATTTTGAGGAGAGGTAATTGTGACACTGAAGCCTCTGATTTCCAGTATCGTTCACTTTGGGCGGCTCAACTCCCTTTTCACTTGCACCAACATCCTGATTACAAATCATCTTATTGATTTGATGAGTGCAAGATGTTTGCTAATAACAGTTCTCATGCCATTTGTTAATCTTTGTTGTGATTGAAGAGGTAATCCCAGAACCCATTATTCCCAGCGACAAGAGCGGTATCGTTCGTTTACACAAGACCGGGTCCTCCTCATTGGCTGGGGCAGGGTTGGAAGGGGGCTCAAGCGGGAGGGAGCAAGACCAGCGATATCAATGATCTCCGAATGCAATCTACTGCACCCAAACATAACAACACAATTTAAAAAAAAGCAACAAAAACAAACAACAAAAGAGAATTACACCCCTTGCTAAGAATCAATTACTCTTTATAATCACCCAAAATGATTTTTCTTAAATATGATAATAAATCACAGGCTGAATCAATAGCTTGTGGGCCGACTGCTATGCCCTGATAACGTATCGATCAATATTTAGTATTTTAATTAACACCTCAGTAGAGTATTGAGCCTCTTAACAATGAGTGAAATATAATCCGTGATAAAAATGGACCAAAATAAAGGCAATGTGGTTCCGTTAGAATTCCACGGCTGTTCCTCATATCTGTCATTGATCAGTCAATATCTTAGGTGTGATTAAAGACCCTTTCAAAATGAAGCTCACTCAAGTGTGTGTGCGTGTGCGTGTGTGTGTATTTGTGTGCGCGCGTGTGTTTGAGTATGTGTAGCGGAGTTGACGTGCCATGCATGTGTGTGGTTCACATGGCAACACATTTATCGATCATTTGTGATAGGGATTTGCAATGCTTCAGAAGCAACTGCTATAAACGGTGTCTACTTGGTAATGTAAAAGTCATCCGCCAGGTGGTTATAAATTCAAAGTTATAAGCACTATTATATATAAACCCGTCTTAAATAAAGTAACGTCTACAATGTTTTCATGTTTGTTAAGCATTTTATCTGGTTAATCTGATGTTTAAGTAGACTATTCCTAATCTTCACTCTTGTGTTTAAAGGTTGCTCGCCTGCACTCTTTAGGGGGTTTGTGGCTGATTCCCCGAACTGCTCTGCACCATATTGTAAAGACCTACAATTAATTGGCCACTGTGTACCTCTGACAGAAACACTTAGGTAAATAGTTCCAGAGTGATGCTTTTAAGTCGATGCATTC